>NC_138117.1:3570555-4211111 GCF_964146895.1 Miniopterus schreibersii | reverse complement strand
TAGGGCAGCCCAACCTTCAGCCCACCCCACTCTGTGCTGAACTGATGTGTCTCACTTTCACCTTAAGCTCGCCGAGATTCAGCTGAATTCAAGGGGAGCAGAAAAGGGTCAGCATGGGCCCAGCTGAACAAATGTATTTTCATAGGTTTCACAGTAAGCTTTTCACTCTTGATGCCATGGTCATGGTCTTAAAAAAAAAAAAAAAAAATGAATGAATGGGGATAGGAAAAAAAAAATTAATGAATGTCACCAACTTGAGAGTTGTTAGGTAATATATATGCTAGACACAGGTTCTGTGAAACAAAAGTAGATGTAAATTCAAGATTCTGGTGACATCCAGGTTGTTATATGCATATATGTATATATGTATACACACACACACACCTGCACAGAGAATGTTATGCAGGCAGGAAATTGGGAGCCTAATTTAATGAGCCAGTTTTATTACTTCATTACAAATAATATTATTTACCAAAACTCTTACATTTTTGTTGTTTTAAAGATATAGGGAGTCCTCTATGATTATCACCCCTGGTTTCTGAATGGATCTGGGTACTCATTGACAAGCTGGAGCTGGAGGTGTTGAGAAAGAGGAGGGAAGTCAGCAGACTATAAACATGTGCTGTTTCCCCTAAAGAGCTGAGGATTGCAGGCTCCTGGGTCTTTCAGTATTGAAAGCACGATGCAATATTCTGGGTTTGAAGCTTCCACTGTTCGTGAATTAAATGGGAAAAGTTGGTTCTTTTCATTTTTGCAATTCATTATTCAGAAGTGGTATTCTTGGTCAAAAATCTAATTTTGTATTTAAAATAAATAGTTATTACAATGGCAAGAAGAAGAGAGATGCATACTTTGAATCTCCACCTCCTACTGGTCTTTTTGCCACAGCTCTTAGTTTCTCTAAGATTAAAAAATGTAAGTTAAATATTACTTGGTCTTTAAAATACATATAAATTTACTATAATTCATTATCTTGAATTTAATTTTTCTTCAAATAAACATATATGTCATCAGATCGTAAAGACGGTTTTCAAAATTCCCTCAATTATTGTACCAGAGTACCTGTTCATGTCAATCATGAATCAAAATTCTTTTTAATTTTTTAAATCAATAAAAAAAAACTTTTTACAAAATGTTGCTTCCCAAAATTTCATGTACAAATTATGACTTCACTTTTGTAATTTTTCTTGGCAAAATTTCTGGAACAAATTCATCAAATGCAACCTTCCATTGGAAACGCTCTTCCGAGAAATAACTTCCTCCGTGGAACGGAGACCCCACTTGTCTGCAGAATGACAAGTGCCGTCTCCACTTCACGGTGTAAAATTTAATGCTTATTTGGCAAAATATTTATTTTCATTGATAGTAGGAGGCTTTGATCAGTGATTCATTAAATGTGTGAAATAATTTATTCCCTAGGTCCCAAGTGCTCAGGTACAAATAGATCTAAATACCTGGAATAAATGGGTTAGAAAGAGAGAGCAACCTTGGGGTCATATTTTCATTCGGGGTAATAACCTAAGAGTCTCCTACATCTGAAAAATCAGGTTTGAGGCCAAAGTGGGATAAAACAGGTAAGGAAATTAAGCTTGTTAAACTTTTGTAATAGTTTTACTAGGAAGTGACATCTCATAAACTTGTCTAGGAAGAAAATCCTGCCCTTCTGTGGTGAAGACAGTGTGTGCAGAGAAATGGCGTCAGGGCCAAATTAAGGGTAGATCTGCCCTCCCTGGAAGAAGTACCAGGGCACCTGTGGTCGGGGCCCACCTCCTCAGTGGGCCTGGGTGGCAGTCACACAGCCCGCATGCTCTGAATACTCTAGTCACACTGTCCTCTGGGCGTCTCCCCGAGTCTGTTACGGACACCTGAAATTCCTCATTAGAAGTTTATTCCCCTCCTTTCAGGCCGTGTCTCATGCTGAGACGTAAATGCTACAGAGGAACGACACACGAAGCTTGACAGTCATTTCTGTCCTCATGGTGATGAGTTTTGGACAGAGAAGGTGAGTCCAGTTTGGAGCGACCACCTGTAACGGGCAGGGAAATGCTAGTGAAGGAGGGCGGCCTGGAAGAGGCAGTAGGCACCGGGGCACATGGGAGGGCGCAGGGCAAGAAGGGAAGGCACCGGGAGGCGGGGGAGGCTACGGTCATGACGCCAAGTGAGAGTTCAGGGTCTCTGTTTAAATGCAGTTTTAATCATCCTGGGGCAGAGCTGTAGGGGGGCGGGGGGATTGTCCATGGCTAGGTTCAAACTCTGCTCCCGAGAGCTAAGCAAATACAAAGAAAAAGACGCAGGTAGGGTATCTACTCTAAGGAGCACAGACCCGCAGGGCAGCTTCTGAGCAAACTGTATAATGGTGATTAACATTTATGTGCAGACACCTATTATACACCAGCCGCTATTCTAAGTATTTAAATATGTTAACTCACTTAATTTCACACACAAATCTATGAAATAGGCACTATTAAGCTCTTTTTACAAATGAGGAAACTGAGGCACAGATAAGCTGCATAATTTGTCTGAAATCCTAAGGCCAGTAGGTAAGAGAGCTGGGCTTAGCTCCAGGGTCTATGCTCTCTCCCCGCCGTGTGAAAGCATCTGTGCAGCCATCATGTGTACATAAAGTGGACACACAGATGTTACACATATGCAAATACGCTCACGTACGTGTATCAGTACACTTACACATGCACACACAGACGTACACACATACTGGTAGCACACGCACACACACTCATCCTGGACGAGAAGTGCAGCTCTTCAGGCCTTATGATTATAACAAAGGTGCCATCTGGCGTTAGGACCCTCTAATTGCAGAAAAAGCACCCACGTGGAAAGGAAGGTTCTCAAATGACACGAACTGGCCTTGCAAAGTGGTCTGAAGTCCCACCCCGAGGGCGCTGTGGCACTCCTCAGAGCGTCTCTGTCACGCCTGGACGCACGTTTAACTGATGTCCCAATCCCAGCTGGCCCTGCACACTCACTCTAGGTGACTTGTGAAAACCACTCCTGAATGGGAGTCCACGTGGGTTTTTTAATTTGTGGAAAAATGAGTTGTCATCTTAATATCGCACACCAGCCTGTGCAAAGGTCTGCTTGTCCCAAGTGGTTGACCTTGGAGGCAACGTGGCACTTTTCTTCCTATTCAAATTAGTGGATAAAAAAAGAGATTAACCAATGAGCTCATGTGCATACGTGCATAGCCCATGGACAGGCAATAGTGGGGGAGGCCTGGGGAGGGCGAGGGAGCAGGGGGTCAGTGGGTAATACCTTCAACAATAAAGATAATTTTTTTTTAATGTGCTGGTTGCAAATCTTGCCCAGGACAAGAGAAACATGATGGAAGACTCCCTGTGTAATTTCTCTAGCTGTTTTGCTCCATGGGCCTTGAAATTGGTCTGCCGTAACAGGGCGGCCCTCCAGGGATGACACCTTAGATAGAAACAAACTCTGAGTTTACTCTTTCCTTTCAGAACAATGATTTCTAGATTTGAAACTACTTTCATCGTAAAACCAGGTCCCCAGGAGCAATATCTTCTAGCCCAGACTTTCTTACTAGTCTTTTTACTCCACTATAACTTACTCACGCAGAATTTCCTCCAGTTAATGATTTAATAAACCTACCAGAGGTGCAACTTAACCTGTTTTCACTGACTACTCTCCTAAAAAGCTCTGTGTAAATCTAGAGTGATTGCCTTACTCTCAAGTGGACACTCCCCTAAAAATAATGTTACTGTCCACAAACACACACACACAACTCCAGTACTGTAAGCATAACCTTTGGGCTGCTGAACATCAAGTTTCTCATAGTACACACTGTGTTAATAATGTAGTGTTATTTCATCGCCTTTAAGCAACGTGAGAATTTTTGGCAAAATAGAACATTCTCTTAGTTCAGACTCAAGTAACAAAGGTTACACAAATGCAGATTACACAATTTCACAGCTGTAGAACATCAACCTATTTTTCAAAAGACATGAAAAAAGAAGGTGCTGAGCAGAAGTTCACTGATACATGGCAAGCGGCGCAGTTTTCAAAGATTCCCCCCTGAATCAGAATCCCAGGCATTAGTTTTGCGACGGGGATATATCATAATCAGTGTGGGTTACAAATGCCCGACGATCATCAGCTCTCCCGTGGGTAGCAAATGTGCTCAAAAGCTGCTTGTGCTTCTCCGGTCCGTTGGCAGACACCAAACATTTGCCTCCTAGAACTTAGGCCCAGAGTTGCAGATACAAGTCAGAAATAAAGACAGAGTGATAGTTACATATTCTTTTTTTACATAATCTGGACGATTAGGTGCTCAAACTCCACATTCTGGCAGGACACTATGAAAACATTTCTTCAACACCAGTGAAAATACTACAGCTGATTAACATTCTTTATTTCTTAATCTTTTCAGTTCGGCTGCATTTTCTTTGTGGGGTAAGTTCCTCCCCTGAAGTACAAGAGCCCGTCATGAGTCCCCCCGTCAGGCAGCCCTCGGTGCTCTCCTGGAGCCAAGATGCCACCTCGCCCCGCCGCTCGTGCTGCGAGCCCGCTCCGCATCTCCCATCTGCCCTGGACAACGGGGGCAGCAGCCAAGGCCTGGAGACCTGGGTCCAAGTTTTAATATGAACAAATAATGAGGGAACTTTCTGCCATGAGAAATATTCAATATCTTGCTTTGAGCAGTAGATAGAAGAACATATACACAATTCTCAAACTCCTAGAAATAAACACAATTTCTAAGCTCTCTTTGTGTGTACATTATACCTCAATTTTTAAAAAATAAGCCAATAGCCCCTATGCCCATTAGGAAATTCTCTTCGGTGGGCATCATTTTATTTCCCTCAATGGCATGCCCATCTGCCAGGGCAACGCTGAAAGAAGCGTGAGCACCATTTTCAGGTAGGGCTGTGCCCTATGTGTCGGTGATGGAGGTTTCTGAAGAGAAGACTTAGTGAACCAGGACCCAAGTCCAAAGATGACACCACCTCCAGGAAGAAAATGGCCAGTATGAGGGTCTGCAGTGTCTCCCATCCAAAACATTCAGATACAGGATGCTATGGTTCCTTAAAGAAAGTAACTTCTGCCGAAGACTCGACCGTCTAACACTCCGAGAGCCATGTGAAGAGAGAGCACACGGATGCGGCTAAGAGTAACGATGCTGCCACTCAGAGTTGCCCTGACCAGAGGGCCGGGCCCTCCTTCCAGGGCTGGCAAGCACTTATTGAGCACTTGCTGTGTGCTGGTGGTAGCTCTAAATCCCCGACTTGTATTGGCTCCCTCAACCCTCGTGTCCTCTCTGGTCGTCCCAGAGGAGGTGGTGCGAAGGGATGGCCTCATCTACCACGACAACTTGACCTCCTTTTTCCTTCCCCACCACCTCCTCGTGGAAGTTACAGAAACGGGGATGCCCATCACCTCTGAAGGGCAAGGCAAGGATGGAAGCGGAAAGACAGAAGCAGCCAGACACGGGTCGCTTCCCCAGCGAGAGTCGGGAGCGAATGGCACGGGCGGGGCAGAGAGGCCGAGGCGAGCCACTCTACCCCGTGGGAGCCTTTTCTGTACAGAACTTAAAAACAATAATAAAACTGACCAAAAAGGTTTTTTCAAATATGTTTTTATTGATTTTAGAGAGAGGGGAGAGGAGAGGGAGAGAGAGAGAAACATCGATTGGCTGCCTCCTGCACACCCCCACCTGAGAGCGAAATAACACTTTCACCACGTTTCTTTTCTGGCCGTTATTATTTGGCTCACTAACCACGTCAGTCTAGAGCAAGGAGATGTTTTTTAAAAATGGTCCCCTATGAGTGTTCAATATACTACAAATGTCACTGGAGCCAGATGTAGGAAGAGTTGAAGGAAGGAAATAAACCCTAGCTAGTGCTGTGTTTCGGTGCCCGTTTTATCATCGGGTGCCTGCTGTATTATAACAGCTTTCAGCAGTTCCCCTCCCTCACATGCTCACACTGTTGTCAGGTCCATCATCCGACTGTTCTGGCCACAGGGAGCCGTGGCTCCAGAATTTCTATGCAGGAGAAATTCCTGGAAGCAGCCGTCTGCCTGAGGGAAAGGAAGAGGCCCTGTCTGCGGGCAATGGCTTCACTTGCATGTTTATTTCGAGGCACCGAGATAGAGAGGCGGGGGGGAGCGGGGGTCCAGAGCCAACCCTCCCTGACCACCCCGAGCTGCAGCAGGCGGGGCACTGACCCCGCAGGGCCGGGGCTGAGGTCGGGAAAATCCAGGCGAAATCCAGTGATGTCAGCGAACCGCGTGATCGTGGACGAGTCTTTACTGTTTCCCCATCTGAAAAATGGGGGGGGGGGGCTCGATTGTTTCTAAAGCCCCTTCCAACCATAACATTCAATGGTTATGACTCACTTGCCACGGCAGTTTGAAACTATGGATGGCCCTAGATTGTTGCCAAATTTACAAGGCACCAAAGCGAAGAGACAAACAGCCCCTGGGCCAGAGAGTATGAGTTAATCGCCAAGTCGCATTTGGATAAATGAGAAAGGGTCAGGTTTCCTGTTGAAGGGACCAGGTGTTTTACACGGAGTGTGTTGTTCTTCCGCAAACGCTGGCTTCTTAGGTCATGTCTACACTCACAGATTCTTCTAGAAACCGTGTCACTATCAACTAGGACAAACACTCGAGTTTTCTCTTTCTGTGTTACCTGGAACTCCTTTCATCCCATTGGACAAAAATTAGGTATAAGTAATTTTTAAATTGCTGCATATCGATCCGGTTTACACAACAAATATTTCCACATGGGTGGGAGCCAGTTTTCTGGTATTTGGAGGACACGCCAGATCTCAGAGTGGTCTTTTAAATCGAAAACCAAATGTGGAGTGAGCTCATTCGCTGGAACTTGGTTAAGGAGAATTCATTTCACTTCCTTGGCATAAATTAGGCTGCAGAGAGCTAGTGAGAGAGTCTACCACCTTTCACTGAGATGCTAAACTGACTTCTGCAATGGAGGTCAGAAGGAGACCTGGGCCCCCTGGAGAATGTCAAGAACGCGGGGCCCAGTGCTGGTTTCCTGGCTGAAGGCCAGGGAGAAGCTGAGCAGTGGCCGCAGTGACGCCGCAAGGCTGCATTCTTCAGTGGGACAGCAGGCGACGATCTCGGCCGTGGATTCCGCCTTGGTTGGGCTGTGGGGAGAGGAGAAGGCAGACTGCCTGCTGCAGGAGGAAATGTGACTATCGTGACAGCCCCCTTCTCAGACTGAGGACACCCCACCGAGGGCAAGGAGTAGCCCACTAGGGCCCCTCTGTCCCTGGTGTGTGCAGGCTGGCTTCTGGGGCTCAGGGCGAGAAGAGCCTCGAGGACCAGCTCTTTCCCCATGAACCTTTCCAGTGGAATGTTCTATGGGCTTCCTCCTCAGATTTCTATGCATCTCAGGATCCTCACTCCCTCAGGGCAGCTTCCCCCACTCCATGTCTGTAGTTTGTCACCATGTGTGTGCTACCAAAGCCTGTCACCTGGTCCTCAGCCCAGACTATTCTTCTTTGGGCTAAACAACCTCTCCACTTGGACGTCCCTTGGTCACCTCAAACTTTTATCTGAATCCAAGCTGGATTCCTCCACTCTCACACATGCCCCCAAGTCCTCTCGGTAAATGCCACCAACACCCTCCCTGAAGAGTCAAATCCCGAAAAGTCAACCTCAGTTTCCCTTGCAGCACCATCCGATTAGGCACAGGGCAGGCAACTTGTCCTTTAGAAAATAAAATGTTCAACAAACCATTAAAAGACTCAGGAGCTCTAGGCGTCAAGCAAACACAAATCAAAAGAACAAAGACATTCTATCTGTTCACCTACAATATTGACAAAAATTAATGCCGTGGAGATCCCCTGGGACTCAGAGGGCGTGTGGCCTTGTGCATGCTCAGCTGCTGCTACAACCTTTATAAAGAGCCGTCTGCCAGTAGGCACTGGAATTTTAAAAGAAAAGAGAAAACGGAAAATGAAAGGAAAGCTTGGGGCCAGCTATCCCCTAGGACTCTTCCCAGGGAGAGGAAAGGCGCCGGTGTGTACGGTTTTCAGCATAAGCATGTTAATGCGACGCTGTTGGAACAGCAGCGGGACTAGACACGGCCCGGGGGGCAGTCAGGGGAGGGGGAGGCCGAGTGCGTGGCACCCTTACACGGGGCGACGGAAGGACACAGGGCTCTGGAGGGTGGCCACGCAGAGCAACACACAGGTCTTGTACCCAGAAACCCACACCTGAAACCTGCATGTTCATATTGACCGTTGTCACCCCGATAAATTTAATAAATTTAAAAAAATAAATAAAGTACGTGCACATTAAGTAGCAATATTATGCAGCCATTTAGAAGAGTATTAGGCAGATCTAAATGGATTAGCTGAGTTTTTTTAAAAAGCAAGTCACAAAGTCATGTGCAGCATAAACTTATATTTGTAAAAATTAAGCAGTCGTATATATTCCCATAAGACTTTTAGAATAAAGACGTGAAAGGATACGTACTATTGGGGGGGACAAAAGAAGAAATCGTTTTTCTTTATACACCTCTGATTGTTTACCGTTCATTTCTCTTTATCCCAGGACCCTGTTTATTTCCTTCATGCCATCCCATCGTCACAGTTCATAGTTAATTTCTTACATTCATTTCCGATGTGGGTTTTGTTTCTCTCTTTCCAACCAGAATACAGTTTCGGCAACCACCATGTCCCCAGGGCCACATAGGACCTGGCACTTAAAAATACTTGTTGAATTGGTTTATTGATTAATAACTCAATGACTTGTGTAAATTTTAAAAGAAATTAAGATGTCAAACTCCTAAAATGACTCTTCAGCGTTCCTGGAATGAAAGCTCGGAGGGCATTCGTTCATCATCAGCATCTGGCTCCTGGCTCCCTGCAGCCTCCTCTCCCAGCTCCACTCACAGCCCCGTCCCGTCCAGGGTTCTTCTCGAGGCTCAGATTCCGTGAGGGCAGGGACCATGTCTTATTGGATCCTGGATCCCTGTGCCCTATGCAGTGCCCAGCGTGTTGCAGTGCCTCTGGGAATGCTTGTTAAACGATTGTCCCAATTATAATGGGGGGGGCGAATGAAACAGCTTAGACCTGAAGGAGGGGAGCCCCTCCTGAGAGTGGAAGCAATGAGAGCTGCCTTGCCAGGTACATGCTCTGGAACTTTGGAAAAATCACTTGTAAAACAAATATAACCATGACATTACCCCCTTTACAGGGTTATTTGGACACGAGATAGCAGTTGTGAATGTATAGTGTAAACTTTAAAGAACTGTGCAGATATTGTGGGTTTTATATTGATAGATTTAATGTCCCATTTCTTTTCTTTCTCTAAATCAAAATTAAGCTGTACCAGAGACCACTTAATGACAAGAATCTGTTATTACTGGTGTTCCCTTTCACTGCCCCAGGATCATGCAAAGGGGCAGGGGACTTCCCCTGTCCTCACATTTGAGGATGGCTCTCTCGCCTTCACTCCACATCGCTCCCTGTGAATATGCTTAAAGTCCAAGCCTGGGGTGGGGGCCCCCATGCAGAAAGGAGGCTCTGCCCTTTCATGCTGAGCTGGGACACGTGGTTTTGCCCCATTGGGGAGCTTTGGCATCTGGAGGCCAAGCCATCCAGGTGGACCTTTCCCTTCCAGGGTACTGGTGGCCCTGTGATGGACCAGGATGCTGTTCACAGCTCAAGAACCCACAGGCTTGTGCTCATTCCCAGCTTTGGGAACAATTCTCCCTTTCCCAAGCTGCCCAGCATCTCCACCTTGCCTGCCTGTTTCCTCCCTCTCTGAACAAGCGTAGCATCCACCCTTACAGGGGGGTCTACAAGCAACTCCCGGGTCCCCGATGACGGAACACATGGATCTGGTTACCTTCCTCGGGCTGCTATGGACACAGCACAGATCAACAGCCCTTGAAGTCAGTCTGCACTTTATTGTTATTAAAACAATAATCAGGATGGAGGAATAATAGGGAACCTACTATAAAGCAGGTGACTACAACCCCTGTAAAAGCTTTCTGTTAAATAACTCCCAAACTACAGCTTAGAATTTCAAAAGGACCCTTTTTGAAAGGGTTTGCCTAGTCCAAAGCATAAAGCAACTCCTTCCAACATTCTTGCTACAATTATGGTAGAAAGAAAACCCTACAGCATCTGACTAGATGCTTCTGTTCTCAAAATAGGATTTAAATTCCCTGAAGAACTCTGGTGTCCTAGATGCTCCGTTTTCAGAGGAAGCACATTTGCTTGACGAGTCTCCTGGAGAATGCACGTTTTTGATGCCCCTTTTGTGCTGAAGCTTGTTGTGCCAGCTGCCCTCTGGGAGCCTGTAGTAGGTCTCTGCCCGCCGTGAGTTGTGGTGGCTCCATCAGCACTCGGCAGATGCCCAGTCAGTGGCATCTTCCATGGCAGTCTGTTGACCGAATGAACAACCCGGTGCCTCGCCTGCCTTGGGGCCTCATGCACGGCCTTGCCGCCTGCTCTCGCACATAGCGTCCCTCTCGCCATCAAATTTCACCACTTTTCTGACAACCAGGGTCCTTGCTGTTTGCCTCCAGGTTCGCGGTGCTTTCTTTCATCTCACATCTTCCCACAGACTCAGGTAGAAAGTTGTGATGCTCGGGTGAGTCCAGGGTAAAATCTGGGAGCAGCTCCCTTGCCCACTGTCCAGTGTGTACCGTGGCCATGTGACCGTGGCCAAGACACAAGGTGGTCAGGCTGTGGATGCCTAATCTACCAAACAGGAGAGTGACTCCCGACGCCTGAGACCCAAAGCCTGCAGGATCGACTACATTAGCCTACCTAGGACAATGCTTTCACGGGTGTACTTTCATGAGATGCTTCCCAGCTCTAAAATCTAATGTGTTCTATGTAGGGGCTCTGTTTCCTTTTCTTGGAGTATTAGTTTGCTCTTTAGTAAAACAAAAATAATAACCCCCACTTTAATCACAGATTATTGTAAGGAGGATCAGATAAATTAAACCACGAAATTATATTTTGAAATGTACAAAGTTTTGTCCAGATGTGAGATACTGGTTTTAATGGCTAGAGATCCTCTTTAAGGATTGGTAAGCAAACGGAAGAGAGAAAAACTAACCATAATTATTTTTTATATAAATGGACTTCAGTCTGTTTGCCTTATTTACCAAATCATTACTTGATCAGAAGACTGTTACCCTGAATTATTAAACAAAACAGTTGAGTAACTTTAGACTGCTCCATAAACCCCCATGCATTTTAGTTAAAGCTAGAGGCGGGGAAGTGTGCTTAACTAGTCCAATTTTTCCCT
The DNA here is from genome assembly GCF_964146895.1 of Miniopterus schreibersii. Lineage (NCBI taxonomy): Eukaryota > Metazoa > Chordata > Mammalia > Chiroptera > Miniopteridae > Miniopterus > Miniopterus schreibersii. The sequence goes on along the minus strand of NC_138117.1, from coordinate 4,199,843 downwards.
GGACTATAGGAGGGTCTACGATTTTATCGTGGTAAGGAAATACTTATAATCTATATCTTCTTATATTAACATTTACACTCTAGCATAATTACTTCCTCTAGCCTGAAATTTGGGTGCAAAATCAGGTGACATTCAAATCTGGACTGTATTAAATACCTTTGGGTTTGATTAAGTTGGATTTGTAAACAAATGACTTTCCTAAAAACATTAAGTCATATAAAAATCTTTTACTATTAATGCCTTGTTCTCTCCTGACACCATAAATAAACCTCATTTCCCCTCAAGGATTAGCGAGAAAAGCGCATTTTGAAAAATCCCTCTTTCTGCAAAGATGTTAGGTAATTGCTGCCCGCGCGGCCCCCTCGCTTCCCGTCCGCCCCTGACGGAGAAAGTAAACAGCGTCGCCAGCCGAGCGTGTCTCGGGCTCTGCGCTCCGAGCCGCCTTCTGCTATCTGGGCGTCTCTACGAGGCCCGTTACCTGGAGCTGGCTGTGGGCTGGGCCTAACCTCTACCCACGCCACGTAAAACCAGCCTTGCAGCGCTTTACTGTTGTCTGCGATCACTTCTGATCCGCTCTCGGGTTTCCTTTCTAGCTTCCTAACATGTTTATTTGGCTGTCTTAAGAGCCTCCTTTAAACTAGCCTGGCCATTCCAACTTCTTTTCTTTTTCAGTGCACATTTATGGGGTCTGCCGTGGGCAGCACAGTGAACCCATTTCTCTGGGAGGACCTAGAAGGATCGGGACTGATTGGCCCCCATCTGGCTTGTGGTAGCACAGGGTGAACCCAATGCTCCTATAAGGTTGAAGATGACAAGAGATACGAACTGCGAAATAGTATTTGCAGAATGAAAGACTTCTTGGGAAAGGTGGCCTTTAAACTGAACAGTGAAAGATCAATAGAATCTGGGCCTGTGGAGCATCAGCCGAAGGAAACGGTGTGGGCAGAGGCAGTGAGAGAAAACTCCCCAACAGCTATGCAGCCCGGAGCGAGTCAGGTTGGCTGCACCACCAGGCACCTGGAGGGGAATCCTGCGAGTTAAGGCCAGAAAGGTAGTTACCAGACCTTGAGTATCTGTGGCCAGCACTGTGATCATGCTGTGCCACTAATCAACTTAGAAATCTGTTCTCTCCCCTAGTAAGTGCTAAATTAAGCCGCTATGCCAGGCCGGGGGGAGAAGGGTGAGGGGAAAGGAGTGTAAAGAACAAACAAGTCAAGGTGCCTGCTGTCGGGGAATTTAATGGAGCAGAGAGACACGCAGACATCCTTAGAGCCTAATGTATTATGATGAACATGGTCCCACTTCATTCTCCATCATGGGTCTCTGCACTAGTATGAGAACACACCGCCTCCAAAGGCTAAAGCCCGCCCAATCTTCTACAAAGAACCCGTCTGTCCCCAACACAGGAGCACCACGTGACATTTTTTCTGTGCATTCTGCTAGCAAGATCCCTTTCTCTTCCTGTCTCTCATGCCTATAGGTGCCAGGCAGATGACAAAACCATGCAAAGCAAACTGTTACTTTTGAAATTAAATTGAAAATAGTTGAAATTAAATAGAAGCTAATGGGGACTAATTTAATTTAATGAATTAAATTGAAAATTGTGGGGGCTGTGGTGAATTGAAGACTGTGTCTAAAAGCTTCTTTTGAGATAATGACAGACTCATATACAGCTAAATAAATAAGAATGGTCCTGTGCACCATTTACCCAGTTTCCCACAAAGATAACATCTTGAAAAACTATAGTATAATATCACAGTCGGGGATATGGAGATGAATACAGTCAGGGAACAGAATGTTTCCATCACCACAAAGATCCCTCATGTTCCCCTTTTCTAGTAAAACCCACTTCCTGCTCCCACCCTCTTCTGAATCTCTGGCAACCCCTAATCTGTTCTCCATTTCTATAATTTGTCATCTTAAAAATGTTCTAGAAATAAAACCACAGTATGTAAGCTTTTAGAATTGTTTGGGTTTTTTCCCCACTCTGGATTGTTCTCTGGAGATTCATCCAGCTTGTTGCATTGATCAATATTTTGTTCCTTTTGACTACTGAGTAGTATTCCACTGTCTGGATGTACCAAAGCTTGGTAACCACTTAACACTTTATCTCCCCTTTCCTTCTGTCATCAAAGGACTTAGACCTTAACCAAGACTTTAGTGAGGCTCTTAGCTGCCACTCCTCACAAAAGCTCCATGCTGAAATGCCTACATTTAAATTTACATAAACTTAAATATAAGAAATCTTAACCATGGGTAGACTAAACTGAGAAAGACCAAAATGTGATGCAAACAAGAAATGGGAAGAGACACAAAGGACTACCAAGGATAGCAGTGATTGTTTACGGGATAATTGCTCTTTTTCTCAGTATGTTTTAGGAATGAACCACCTCAAAAGAAAGCCATCTGAAAAATACCAAAGAACCATCTCCAAGCTGAAATCCTATGGAAACAGGAAATATAGGCTAATTCTTACCTTAGTTTATTCTCATCAGTTTGACTAAATACTCATGTTTCAGCCTCGAGATTCAGTTCAAGTTCTATGCAAACCCACTAAAGAATTGTACGAGCCCAGCTGGGCGTGGCTCAGCGGTTGGGCATTGACCTAGGATCCAGGCGATCGGGTTCGATTCCCGGTCAGGACACATGCCCGGGTTGCGGGCTCGATCCCCAGTGGGGGGTGTGCAGGAGGCAGCCGATCAATGACTCTCTCATCATTGATGTTTCTCTCTCTCCCTCTCCCTTCCTCTCTCTGAAATCAATAAAGATACATTTAAAAAAAAGAAGAAGAAGAAGAAGAAGAATTGTACAAGATGCTACCAACACAGTTTAGCAAGTTGGCCATCGATTTAGAAATCTCTCTCTCCGAGACTTCCCGTCGAGGACGCGGCTTTGCTCCTTCCTTGTGTGCATGGGCCCGGGAAGGGAGTGAGCAGGTGGCCTCAGGGCGCTGGCTCCCGTCACTCCAGCTAGCCCGCCCCTCCAGCCGCGCAGGCTCTAATCTTTGCCATTACAGCATGGCATTACGAGACATTACGGGGCCCTCAGAGCTGCACCCGAGCTCCGGCTCTGGGCTAAGCGGCCGCCGTCGGGCCGCCCGGCTCCTCTCAGGACGCGGGCCTCGGCGGCGCGGGTTGCGTCATTCCCCTGATCTCATGGGCCCGCCTGGCGATGCCACGTCCAGTTCAGCTCGGTCGCCTCCGAACGGGGGGCTAGCTCTGCTTTGGATACTTGGCAGTGTAGCCATAAACAGAAGACTAATCTTTCAATAATACGAGTTTAAGAAAACAAGAGGTGACTGGAACCCTGTTGTAATGAAATTGCCCGTGCATGGCAGCTTCGGGAAGGGCTTTTTTCTTCTGGGAGAGCCGAGGGGGCCACACTGCCTCGACCCGGTGAGAGCAATCGAGTGAATGATTTCACTTGTTTCTTCTTTGGACCGGATTAGGTCGTCGCCATCTGTGGCGTGTGCTAAATGCCTTAGGGGAAGGAGGCTGTTTTCCCATGTCATTTATGTAATGGCTGTGTTGTCACTTGCCACCTTTGAGCAAAATCAATATGTAGCAGAAGTTGGGCCAGGTTTTCCACAGCTGGAGTAAAGTAGGGAACTGGGGCAATTGTTCAGTCAAGTTGAGCACATTTTTTAAAAAGCAGCCCTTTCCTTCAAATGACTAAAATGCTTCGGGGACCGTTTCTAATTGCCCAGGCCTAATACTTTTCTTAGGCTATTGACGTCTGGCCATCTAGCCTCTTGCTAGGCCCATAATCAAACAGAAATGGGTGAGGAGTTTTCAGGGCAACCCGTTTTCCTTCATATGCTGGAAGGATGGTCAGGAGAAAGAAGGATTGGGCTGCTCTGTGTGAAACCGAAAGAGAAAACTAACGAGCCACTGGGGGAAATCTACCAAGGAGGCCGGTTTAAGCTCAGCCGAAGGCGGAGCTCCAAGTTTCCCAACAATAAAATAGGTTCCCTCGGGAAGTAATAAATTGTCTGTAACTGGAGATGTTCAAGGAAAGGATTGAATCGGTGTTTCTTAAACTATGGGTCACAAATTACTCGAAAGTCATGAAATCGATTTAGTGAGTTGGGATCAACATTTTTTGAAAATTGAATAAAATGGAATGGCATGGAGTGAATGGGATGGAATGGAACAAAAGAAAAAAAAGGTGATGCAGCTCAGTCCAAATGGTTCAGTGATCCAGTCTGTTAAAGGGCAGATATGAATGTGGATGAGCTTATCTGCTACACAGGTAAGTTCATAGCATCAGGACAAACATGATAAACAACAAGCACATAATGTTAAGGGACCAACAACAGCTGCCTCCCTGCCTGTCTAGAAAAGTCCAAATGCCTTTCAGTTTACATCTTCGAATATTTATCCAATTATATTGTGGGTAGTTGTTTGGAGAGGTGTTTCTAGTGTTCTTTCACCACCATCACATACAAAGTGAGCTCCTCAAGGAGACAGTAGGGCAGGACTAATGTTACTTTCTGGAGCCAGCACAGTGCACGGAATGTAGTGGGTGCTCAATAGATGCTTACTGAATAAGTGAAAGAGCTTACCATAGCATCAAAGGGAACCCAACCATCTTGGGTGGGAAGACGAAGGGTGACAAAGAGAAAAAGGGACAAGTATTAAGTTGAAGAAGTTTGGGGTTCAGTAAAGCAAGAGACATGGACATAAAAGTATTTTTCTTCCAGGTCTTCCTCTCTGTGGTCTCAACAGAGAACAGAGACATCAAGGAGATATGAGCTCCTAAGAATCACCTCCTAATCTAGATTCTGTAATGTTCTAGGTACTTGTAAACATTTTTATGTACCTCAGAAATCTCTGTTCTTCTTAAATAACTAGTTTCAGAATAAACTTCCACCTAGAGAATTCAGGAGGGACTTTGGGGAGGAAGAGGTGTGGAGAGAAGAGAAAGAAAGGAGAGGGGCTTGGTTATGGAAGGTCCAAAGCGCTCTCGCGGCGGTGGCAGGGAAGGCTGCGCTGCTGCGGCAGGGAGAGCATTTCTCAGCTTTGTAAGACAGCCAGCTTTCTGTGCCCCTTTAAGGCACTAAAATCAAATGTGTTCCAGTGAGGGAGTGGTGTCTAGTCATTAGAAAAAGGAGCCGGAGCCAGACTTTTGGCTTTTTCATTCTTGGCTGTGCCACACAATCTCACTGTAGCCTTGGCAAGCTTTTCCTCTCAACATCTTGAGGCCTCTCTCGACACATCTGTGAAATGTATATGAGTGTCGGAGTGTGTGAGGGGTGGATGACATCAAACTGCAGGCGGCAACCCTGGTTCCAGTGGAGAAGTGATCGAGGCATTAATGAGCATCATGTTCCGATGAAGAGCCCAGGCTGCACCCAAAGAGGGAGGGGGGAACGAAAGTCACAGAAGGGGCCATGAGAATCCAAGTAGCATAGACTCAGTTATAAAGTCGGAGTACACGATTCACACCCTCACGAAAGAGCTCTGGGTGAGATACAAACCCACATCAACACAACAATGCAAAACCCACACCGAGCACAGAAACACACCAGAATTTAAGATCCCTTATGTTACTTGTAGCTGTCATGTTTCTGTCTTTTGAAGCCACCTAGAATTTTTTTTTAAATATAGAGTTGGAAAAACCCTTTGAAATCATGAAGTCCAGTGTTTCTGCCAATATAGAAATCCTCCCCCGGAACCTACTTGTAGGTAGGTTTGACTTCTGCATGAACATTCCCAGTGGCAGCTTACTGTTTTTCAAAGAAGCCCAATCTTTAGAATATTCCAGCAATTAGAAAATGGTTTCTTAGATTAAGACTTACACGGTTCACTCTTCTCTTTGTGCTATTGCAATCAAGTAATAAAAAAATTGCTCAGTAAGAATAAAATGGCCCACCGTTCCAGTTTGCCTGGAACTGAGTGGTTTCCTGGACCACAGGGCTTTACAGAGATAAAACCACAAGTTCCCGGGAAAACCAGGATGAGCGGATGCCTTAATTAAGAACAAAATAGAGACAAACTTACCAGAAGGTACAAGAGAATTCCATATGTTTACTCTCATCAGATAACTACTTTCTTGAGCTGTCTGACCTTTTGATAAGCATTGTCTCTCAAATCAAAGGGTTGGAGGAAGTTGCAGGGCTGTCTCTTAATAGGATAATAGGACAGACTCTTCGAGGATGACATTTCTTAAGATAATCATTTCTATTTGACTTACATGGGGCATGACTGCTTCAGTGTTCTAGGGACAAAGACAGAAGAGGATCTTCTGATTCAATCAATGAGGACCACATGGGAATACCCTATGCTAGAGACAATGGAGCATGCCTCACGCAAAACATTCATAACCTAGATTAACAGTAAAATGGCCAGTCTGCAGACATTAAACAAGAAAATTTAGATACGAGGACCTTGCTCTGTGTTTGAATGCCATTCTCAAACCAGCAAGTTCCAGCTAAGCAACTACATCTTCAAAAGTACTATCTCCCCCAACAACGAAGAACAGACCTTGCTCTCATCATGGCTCCAGCGCCATCTGAGGGCGTTCTGGCCTCTTGGGTTTGCTCAGCGAGGGTTGTCCTGTAAGGGCCCAAGAGCCCCATGGAGAGATCCTGAGAATTAGACTCCGGCTGGTGGAGTCCCGCCTGGGAAGCTGGTCATCTAGGGAATGACGTTGAGAATGAAGAGATTCGATAAGAATGTTTTGATAAGGAATGAGAGCGATACTAAAGATGAAAGAAGGAGAATTCAAGAAACTAGGGCAGTTCATGTATGGGGACCTCTAACTGTACAAGTGCAGAAGTCATAAAACCATATATACAGGCCACTTAGCAATCCATTAAACAGTTATAGAGTCAAGCTTCCCAAGGGGAATAGTATCTTTTCCCCGAGGACAGGAAAGATCTCAGTTCCTGACTTCTTGCCTGGAAAACCAGGTGGGGAGGAAGGTGAGAAGAGAGGAAAATCGCACATGGATTCAGGTACAAAGAGACCCTGATTCTTGCTCTCACTGCAGGAACCTTTACTTGGCAGAAACCACGCCATCAAGGTGCAGCCTCTCCCCGAACTCACTTTCCTGCAAGGTGAGATTATGAAAGCCTCTTGGTATGGATTTTTTTTTTTTATATCCCAAATTTTATCTGCAAATACAAATTGGCCATACTGCAGCGACTGGCTCCCATGAACTCCGTTTGGAATAATGGTGAAGTTCAAAAGGTTAATCAAGTTATTAACATTTTAAAAGAAGGGAAATTTTCTTTCCCAGATGGCTTAACAGGTGACTCCTATAAATTACACAGTACATTACAGCGGGCATCCGCTAGCCCAGTTACAGTAGAGAGTCTGTCAACATTTCCATTATAAAGCCCTATTTTCAGAGTTTATAACTCAGCCATAAAACTCCGCTCCAAGCTGGGCCTTGGCTTCTAGTTGAGTTCTCGGCTCAGCTGCAAACTCTTTTTTTCCTCCCCTCCCCCGTTCCTTCTCCAGCTTCTCCATCTCCATCCACTATCAGCCCCTCTTCCTTCTCCCCCCTCCTCTTCCCCCTGGTAAAAATGCCGGAGGTTTTTTGTCTTTCATTTGCTCTAGATTAACTAAGTTATAGGAGGACTTGCACATAGGAAGATCTTTTAGCCTCTGTATGTAAACACATTTTAATGCTCAGGTATTAAGATGATTTTTCAGGAACTGTTAGGAATCAGGATGTTTCTAATCAAGGCCTGTGCTACAGCCCTTCAAATCATAACGGAGATGTGTAAGCCGCTGGCATTTAAGGGGCTGGGGGTGCTCGGGAGAGGTGATTTATTGTAGAAATGTTTCACCTTGTTTCTTGATTTCCAAATGTCTATATTTAACCCCACCCCCTAAAGGTAAAAGCAGCCGCATGTCTCCCACGATTGCATCATCTTGTGCGTGGGGCTTTGGAGAACGTAGCATTAGCACAGCGACTTCCAGATGGCGGGTGTGTGTGTTTACAGGCCACCAGGGTAGCGAGAGAGACGACACGCAAAATACAAAGTGACAAAGAAGGTGCGTAAGGGACCAGCGGAGGTCTGCCGTTCCAAGTCTGGCCGGTCACAGCCTAGGGAGTTTTTATGGCCTATTCAAAGCCTCGGTGCAGACTAAACAAAGTTCTCTTTGCTTTCACCATGACACCCTCCAAGGCCAGGCCAGAGGGTGGGGAAGACTCAAGTGCACGGCCAACTTTGCTCCAACGGGAGGCTGCGGCTTTGCTGTGAAAACTCCGCCACTGGCCTTGGCGTTTCACCCCCAGGGCCCCCCAAAGCCCTCTCTCAATCAGAAAGTTAAGCCACACGGGAATTTCCCTGCAAATGCAGGGCGGGGGCACTTCAGGAACGGGTGGGAGCACTCTCGCAGGGGACAAGCGAGTCGCAGTGGCACTTGGACAATTTTTTCCCCTATGACCCGGGCCAAGGAGGGTGTATCTGAAAGCCCTGCAGAGAGGGTGGTTTTCCCATCACATCGGCGTTTGTCTTGATGCCCCCCTGGTAGCTCCTAAAGTTAGGCATCGCCTCCCACCTGGAGGGGAGCTGGCCGGGGGCAAAGGGCAACAAATCTGTCTTTACCCAGGGAGAGAGCCGCGGGCCTCCTCCTACATCAGAACAGGAGATTGCAGCTGCTGGGTCGGCCAGGGAGCAACATTTTGGCTTGAGAACTGTTCCAAAGGAAGGAAGGTGCTAAGATTTATCTACTGAGCTCACCCCAGGCACATCTGTTGAAGAATCTCATTCACACGTCCCCTCATCCTAGCTCACTGCCCTCCATATGCTTTTCTTTCTTTCTTTTTCACTTTTGTTTTGTAATCTTTGTTGTTGTTAACATACTGCTCATTAGCGGAGGTCTTTGGCTTGGAGGAAAACGCCCCTTTCTAGTCCATTTTTTTTCTTCTGGAGTCCTGCGGTCAGGTCCAAATATTTGAATCGTGACCTACATCCCTGTCATCTCCATAGCGACAGAAAGAGGACTTGCAACTGAAAGAAAAGAACTGAAAAGGAGCGAAAAGAACCTCAGAGAACAGTGGGCCTGGCCCGCGGCGCAGACGGCACACAGCTGGGCCACCAAGGGCCGCTTTCAACCCGAACGCTGCCGGGAGGAAGAGCCCGCCTCTCCCCGCTGCCCTGCACCTGGCTGTGTGACCGCGTCACTCCTGGGCAAACCAGCCAAGAGCTTCAGATGGCAGGGGCTGCATCTTGTCCGTCAGTTGTGGGCACTTCAAAAAGTTTGTTGAATGATGGGGAGACTGTACGTTGAGCTTATAATCAGCTTTATGGCCAAGATTTGCTCTCGATGTGTCTAAGTATCTCCTGTTATCATTTAAAGCTATTGAAACCCTGAGTTCTTTATGTGAAAGCAGTAAATGGTTCAAGGGCAGTCGTGGAATAATTATTCATCCTAATGCCCAATGCAAGTTATTGATTCGCCACCTAATTCTTTTATTGTCCTGCTGAAGGGCCACCATCTTCATCTCTATAACAACTTGCTTTCTGCTAGGACATCCCTGATGTACTCTATGTCTTCTCTTTTAAGTTTTAAATCCCAGTTGTAACTAAAAGCACGGAGTGAGGATTCTGAAAGCCTGGATTCTACTCCTGCTATCACTTGCTGAATGACCCTCACCAATCAAGCCTCTTCCCAATGAGGTAACACTCCTAGAGGACACAACAGAATCCTGTCAGCAGGCCTCGAGGATGCGGCTGAAGACCTGGAAGGCGGATGTTGTGCTCAATGATGGGGCCCCCAATGTCGGGGCTGGCTGAGTCCACGATGCTTACTCACAAGCTCATTTGACACAGATAGCTCTACATTTGACTTGTAATTTTCTGGCCCACGGTGCCTGCTTCATCACAAAGGTTTTCCATTCCTGTGACTTTCAGACTACTATGGATCTTCCAGCTGCTGTTCCGCGGTATCCAGGCCACCAAGTCCCAAGCCTCTTGCCATGAATCTTCAGACATCTTTATAGTCTTCCAGGATTCCTGGCTCCTGAAAAGGTTGACAATACATTCTTTGACCCCAAATTTGTCTTCAAGGAGGCTGAAGTTCAGGCCAAGACTGTTACTGAGTTGGTGACTAGGAAGAACCCAAAGGCTGAAGGCTGTGCTGAAGATGACCTCAGTCACTGACTTCCTGTGAGCTGTCAACCCTGTTGACCTCCTCTCTAAAGCCAGCGGGACCTAGCTACATGAGCTGAGGTACCTACTGGAGAATGGAGCTGCGGTGATATGTGGCCAAGGGCTGAAAACACAAGCAAAGGCATTGGACAAGTGCCTCCGCTCAGGAGAGAAAGAAGGGATGAAGGGGAACCAACAGCCAGGACCGTGAGGCAGCCTCTAAGGAGGAGCAGCTGAACCAGGCCCTGGCAGAGATGAAGGCCCAGGGGGTGGCAGAACCAAAGAGGAAGGAAAAGAAGCTGCTGGTGAGCGGAGAAAGCAGCCGGAGCGTGTGGCATTGAAGATGGATCTCCCCAGCGTTCCCATCACAGATGAGGCGCAGACTGGCAGGTTCTCCCGCGCACCACCCGGGGTCACCAGTTGTTAGAGGAGGTAACACGAGGGGATACAGGTGCTGCAGACATGTTTGTGTCCCACCTGCCAAGAGATGACATCCTGTGTCAGATGTTGAGGAGGATGACCATGCATCTGTGGATAGTGACCTGGGTCGGGAGGACCTGGCAGGAATCGGAGGACCTCAGGGTCTAAAGGACCAAAAGCATGTACAATTTTGCTAACGCAGAAGATGATTGAAAAATGGGGAAAGGCAGAAGAGAATCCACCGCTGGTGCCACTGGAGGAAAAGGTGACCCTGTAGGAAGAACAAACCAACCTGTGATGGCTTCAGAGGGACTGAGGACGATGCTGTACGATGTTGTACGAAAGCCTTTCAAAAGGGTGGTCACAGCCGTCACCACCACGACAGCCTTTCAATTTGAATAGAGAGAAAATCTCTGGTGTCAGGATATGGCCCCCTAAGGAGGCAGAGGCTCCATCAGGAACAGAGGCTACCTGTCAGCTTTTCCAATAGCAGAATAATATAAGCAATTATACCTTTGAAAATGTGAACTTTCACTGTTTAATAATGAGAGAAAGTTGGCTAAAAAAAACAAAGAGTGCCTGGGTCGTGTGAAAGGTATTTGGTACATGGTAAGCATTGCCCCTAATCTAAACCATGTCACCGCTCTTTCCTGAGTATTAAATGGCATTTGCTATCATGGTCAGTCTCGGAGCTGGCTGCCAGCCCCACAGGCGGCTGGGCAGCATCTTTACAAGTAGGTAAAAAAGCATTTGGCTGGCAACTCAGATGCCGCGTCTTTCTGCAAGACGGCAAATACATAGCCCAAGTGCTTTGGAGCGGAGCTGATTTTAATAGCGTTAGAGCAAGTGAACCTTCTCTTAATTGTGGTCCAAACGAAAACCAGTCGGTCCCCCGCAGTCTTTCTTCATTCTCTGTGGTGTAACCAGGGCTCTTCGGTTCTGGAGAAGGGTCTCTCTTGTGCATTCGCCATAACACAGAACAGCCGAGGCCTCGTACCTATTTCTCTACCAGCTCCTGGGCGAAGGAAGTGCCAACTGGTTGGAATTAAGCTGAACCTGGAAACATCCTGGGGTTCATTTTTATTGAGGTTACAAACTCAACAAGTGCCCTTTTCTGGGCTTGGCAAAGGGGAGCAGCGTGAAGGTATTAAGTGGCGCTCATATATTTGGGCATGAGTGAAGGGCCGTGTCCCCCGACAGCTCTGCAGGGGTGAATTCTGTTCCTGCAAAGCATGCGGAGGCTTTTATTCTTCCCCTCGGTGAAAATGTGCTATTTTATGTGCTCAGACTATCACCTCCCTTGCTTTTTCAGGGAACATCTACTTCTGGTGGGGCTGCCAATGCACTGTCCCACAATCCCACCCCACAGTCGACTGGTGTGAGTCAATGAAAATCTTCCCCCAGGTTTGTCACAAGCCCTGGAGGGAAAGAGTTTTCCATCTCTCTTGTGACTCGATTGTAGGAATCTAAGATCTTGTGTTCCTGGATCTGCGTGGAGCCAGTGAGCGGGAGAGAACCAGGCGAGAAGCAGAGAGAGGCAGAAACGAGAGACACGATGCATGAGCCCTGAGGCGCCTGCTCCTGGACCGAACCATGCAGAGGCCAGCGCCTCCCCTGCTCGGTCCATCATTTCAGGGCATAAACAAGAGCATCTCTCTTTCATGTTTTACTTTGTTTATGTTCATTCAAATTGGATTTCTGACGCGTTTAAAGAAAAGAACTATGACCAATTCACTTCCTACTCTGAAGGTTGTTGTGTGTCTACACCACCTGAACATCCAGCAAACTCAAAAAATGTCTAGGGGATGAAAGGGAACCAGATTATCAGGCTCAAGGAAGCCTGCCTCCAGCCAGTTAACTTTGTCATGGCTTGTTAGATTCAGAGTACCAGATTTACGGGGGCAATTTATTAGCACCTAATGTTCTCTTCTGTGCAGAGTGATATGTCAATCGCAGTCCATGTGCGGGCAGCCGGGCTCGGAGAGTGTGAGGGGTGGAGAGAGGAGGCAAGGCACAGCCAAGAGGCCTGCTCAGAGCCAGAACTTTATCATCGACTAACAAAACGAAAGTGTGCCTAGGCCCATGAGCTTTCATTTATATCACCACGTAGTTCCCTTCTCCAACAACTGGCCCTGTGGATTAAGACTCAAGCTTTTGCAAATCATTAATATCTACCCAAAGGTAGAGACCAGATTAAATGAATGTCCTTCTGGCTCAAAAGAGTTTCAAAGCCAAGTTATCAATCTGCTCCCCACCCCACCCATGACATCTTCTCTCCCCACTCCACCCGCACTCTCATTCACGTGCCTCTCCTATTCACTCATTCATTCCATGAGCATTTCTGAGCATCTTTATGGGCCTGCGATCATGATTTAAAACATGAATCTCCACTGATTAAAATCCTTCTGTAGACTTCTGGTTAAACAGGGTGAAGTAAAGTTGATCACATGACTCTTTTTTGTAACTCCTAGCAAAACATGAGGACCCAAGGTAAACATCAGCATCAACTGAAATTTGTCTTCCAACTGGACCTATGCCTTCCATCCCCCAGTCCAGTGCTCTGTGCTCTGCCTCCTTTGCTGTCAGCCTCCACAACTCTAAAGGGATTCCTGGCGCCCACTGAGGCAGGAGCTAGAAAGCCAGCAGTGACCCTGTGATGATAAGAAAGCTCAGCCTTCCCTCTGAATTGCCGGTTGCCTTCATGTCACCCCTCTGGCCTCTAGCTTTTTCATGGGCAGCCTCTGTCTTCTCATGTCCAAAATGAAGAGGACTCTGAGGGCCTTACTCTTGACTGTTTCATGAGGCTGAGGCTGAGAATTTGATAAAGGAGCCATGCCTAATTGGAACCATGCCTACTTTAAGTTCTAGACTTTTTTCTAGCCACCTTTCCGAGACTTCTTTCAACCTAAATTTTGCACCAGGGGCTGGAACATTGCCGTCACGGGAACCTGAATCTTTTCATTTAGCCACATTCATGCTCTGTTCTTTTTACCATGATTCTTTCTTGACCTTAGGCTGTCCTTTCTTTTTAGAGGCCAAAGGGAGCAGTTATGTAACTGAAAACAGTTAGGCTTAATGAAAAATTGCAATAGTAATTTAAGACAGCCCACACACACACACACAAACTAAATTCACCAAGCATGGTGTAGAAACCTAATACAGACACGGCCCATCTGCTTTTTTATTTCCTTTGCCTCCTCACACACCAATTGTCTAGTTAAAGCTTTATTATTTCATTACTCAGCATATTTTCAACAAAGGCAAAAAGATCCACTCCAGTTGTCCAGCTGAAAGAGGCCCTTTTTACTGAAACTGTTTTCCCTTGTTTTACTTTCATCAAACTTTAATACTTCGTAGGTGGTTATAAAGGGTAGAAAGTGAGTCTTGTTTCTTACGGGGTCATGAGACAGTTAATTTTACAAAATACTCCGCAAGTTACACCCTGAGTGAGGCAGAGTAACTAATACCCATCACTTAAAATTACTCACGATGCTTCCAATATAAAATAAATGTGTTAAGTCAAAATGCCTACTTTCAACCTTAAAAGGCAAAACAGAGAGGCACAATGCACCTATTTGCCGTCTTCGTCCAGGATGAGATGGAGTTAACTGACTTCAATTCTGCAGATTGTTTTACAACTTTATTTTATACGGGAAAAAAAATAGTGGAGAGCTTTCTGGAAATAAAGAAAATAAACGTGTACCTGCTATCGGAGCAGGGAGTGAGCACGAAGCTAAGCACCGCCACAGTGAAGGCTCACACAGCTGACAAATAAAAAACTCACCAGGACTGACGAGTCGAAGCTGACCTATAAATATGGCACGCAGCCGAAGAAGAAAAGTTAAGGAAAACTGCTCAGTTTGTTTTACTTCTCTGGTGAAATGACCATTTGTTTCCAAATAGTCCCAAAGCTCATGTCTCTAACAGCCATTACTCCACTGGACTGGCATGCTGCTGAGGCTTTGCTTATTTCTTAATTATCAAAAAGAGTGGCTGGAATTCATTAAGAAATGATAAGTAATATCTCAAGTACCTTCAATGTCAAATTTGGCAATATCTTTCAATTGTTCATCAATGGGAGGCTCCCTTGGTTTGCTCAGGAACAAACTAGAATTCGAAATACTGGAATCACCTGAGTCCAAGATGAGGCAGCAAGTTCTTTTCTATCCATTGTTGTTACCATGGCTTATTTTTAAAGTCCTTCAAGTGACCTTATAAGAACAAACCAAGCCGTTTAAAATAATCGGCTATAATCTGCAAGTTATGCGCAGCTACTTAATTAACTCATATGGGGAAAATGTAAGCCGCTTAGATGGTATAGAAAAATCACACTCTCTATTTTGAATTGTTATGGAAAGTAAAATGTGTAAAAAGTAGGTAAAAACGTCACATTTAAGACTCAAAGATTTTAATTAATTTTTTTCACTATTAATTTAATTACTACTTCCAAGTCAAATTTTATGGTAGCAAGTATTGCTACAACAACCATTTCACTCTGGTAAAAATATTTCCCAATACTGGCCAAAGCCCAGCAAAAGTCAATGTCAAATTCCAGTAGAATTTTAGTTCAGTGTCGAAAGTTGGTCACAATGGACTTTAACATCATTGTATCCCATTGTGCTTCCTTGAAAATTAATTTCTTCCAGGCAATATAAGAATTACCTTTCTTATATAATTTTTTCTATCATCTATTGAGTCTTGATATGTCTCAGGCACAAGCACTTTACATACATTATCTTATTTAATTTTCAAACAACTTTTGAACAGAAACCATTATTACCCCTGAGTAAACTGAGCTACATGTGGAAGAAACAGAGACGTGGGGAAATTAAACTTTGCTCTCGGTCACACAGCCAGTAAATGATGGCATCCACATTTGACCTCAGAGAGTGAGACTCAAAGCCCACGCTTTTCACACATTTGTCACCCAGCACCCCTCACCCCCCAACACACTGTTTTCCTCCATCCCAGCAACTTGCCGCAGTTCGATTTTAACATTAGCTAAGGTTATAATCCACAAGTTACATCCGTGATAAGCTTTCTTCCCTATGCCATACTCAGCCTCATCAATACACAACTGGGAAGCCTCACAAACACTGGAAAAAAATATAAATATGCACATACATACATATATACATGCTCTACCTACCTATCTATCTATCTATCATCTGGAGCTGGGGGGATAGAGAAAGACAGAGGGAAAAGAGAGAAACATTAGAAGTCTGGACCTGGTGTAAAAAGATGAAAACAGAGACAGATGCCAGCTTCCACATTTATGTCAGGCGCCCTGCTGGACCGTATGTCCACAGCACCTAACACAGTGCCTAGAACACAGTAAATTCTTCTCTTTTTTTTAAATCTTCACCTGAGGATATTTTTTCCATTGATTTTTAGAGAGAATGGAAGGGAGGGGGGAGGGAGAGAGAGAGAGAGACCTTGACACAAGAAAGACACATCGATTGGTTGCCTCCCACATGAGCCCCGACCTGGCTGGGGATCAAGCCTGCAACCCAGGTATGTGCCCTTGACTGAGAATCGAACCCGAGTCCCTTTGGTCCAAGGGTCAATGGTCTAATCACTGAGTCAAACCAGCCAGGGCAACATAGTAAATTCTTAATGAGCATTTGTGGAATGACTGGGGGCGAGAGTGAATGAGGGGTGAGTGTACGACACTAATAGAGAGGCAGACATGGTCCTGTATCTATAAAAAAGACTCAGCAGTCCTCACTGACACGAAGGTCAATGTGAGTAAGTGAGTAGATGGGGCCGCCAACAGCCTGTGCTTACAAAAGCCTCTATCTCAGGCCCGGAGGCAAGAGTCCTGACCTCCTCTGTTGCCCAGTGCTGAGGGCACCTGGATGGGGAGCTCAGAAAATATGTGAATGATGATTGCAGATCAAGAAGTCCTGCCCTGGGAAAACAAGACTCAGGGAAACCTAAGGTACCAGTGCTTTTGCTCAAGCCAGAAGCATTTGTCCCCAAACCCGCAGCTGGCACGCATGTTTTTCAATCTATGAAGCCATCAGGTTTGGGTATGTCTTAGATTAGCCTGGCAGAGTGAGCACTGGGAGGATCTCCTATGACCAAGGACTTTCCTTTTCAAGAGAGGCCCTGAATTTAACAAAGTTAAAATAGAGAGTGTCACTGTGATATGCAACTTGTATGTTCCAGGGCCATCCCTGCTCAAACTTGGGTTTCAAATAACTCCATCCGTCGCCTGTCATACCTGGAAGCTTACCCACCTTGCTACATTCCAGATAAATTAAACAGACTTTCAGCCTCTACTGCGGTCCCTGAGTTATACTAGATTCGCTAAGCCAAATTGCTCTTCCCATCTACCACGCCATTACCTCTCTTCTACCTAGGGCAGCCGACTCACCCATATCATGGAGTTTCTCACATTTAGCCCATCCTGGCCGCCACCAGAGCAACCCCAGCCCAGCCACCCCTCCTTGGCACCCTGGGAGTCAGCCGTCGGGTTACACTTCAGTAGATGCTGTGTCTGCCTCCTCTAAAGGCCTGCAAGGCCTTGGGGTCGAGCTCATGTCTGATCTTTGCTCCATGCATCCGTACACGGCTGAATACATCATTACTGTACATGACTCCAATCCAGGGGGACTCCATAAAAACTTGTTGACTGACTGATTTAGCGTGGGCATGATTATGACGTAAGCGACTTTGGTAAATAAATTTCAAATAATGACCGGCGCACACAAATGTTTGACTAGCTCACCTTCCCCGTGGAATTAACGTAAAGAATCAAAATCAGCAGTCATTTCTACTTGCCCAACGTTAAATGTTAACTCGCCCCCAGGGAGTAGCTATTTTCAAGCCTAATTTCAAGTCAAAATGTCTAAAATGGTTGTCATTCTTGGTGACATGCTGGGAGGATTCAAGAAGTAAGGTGTTAAATGCAGCCGCTTTCACAGGTTTTCCCCCCAACCCTGAAGATCATTTTTCCTAGCATATTACTAATCATAATTCTAGAAATCTATTTGAGTTCATGTTTATTCAGTGCAAGGGACTCACCCTCAGGTCATTCTAACAAGAGCAATTCGATGGGCATTACTTTTTAATATAAGTTTGTACTTTATTGGAATAGAATTGATTAGAAACCTCAGTTTGGTTTATATTATTCTTTAATGGGTCAATTAATTTAATATATAGGAATATAGTCATGAAAATAATTATCTGCCTAATTAAATTTCTAAAACAAACAAATAGAAATAAATATTTAAAAGAAAGTGAACACATGCTGTTTCTCTTTTCCTTCCCTTTTTGTTACCCTTCCGTGGAGGCCTCAGAGGACGGGAGTGGGGGTGGGAACGTTACATGTGCTCTCGGGCCCAGTCACTTTAGCCTGTGCGGGGAGATGGGGGGAGGGGGAGCCTGCTGCGGCTCCGAGTTCAAGGGCAAGGGAAAGCAGAAGAGTACGGAGTCAGCTTCAGTTTTATGGCGACCAAAATTTTTTCACCTGCAGCAATGATTTCAAACAGATGGTATCAGGATTAATTTATTTTAAGTATCTAAACTATCAGTTTGGATAATAAAATTTAAATCTCAATTTAAAGAAGAGTGTTTTAAGAAGTAATGAAATACTTGAGAATCACTATCAAGTGCCACACCTCTAATTACTTAGCTTAGTTGGGGCTGTTCAGGAGAAAACGGGAGAGCCTACCTTCCGCCACGCTGTGAAAAGATTAACCTGCTTTCAGTGCTCTGAGAGCTTTTCAGCAAATATGAGTTTCAGCTGCATCAAACACAGCGTTTTAGCTCTCAGGAGGTTTCTTCAGTCAGGCTGGGCTGACTCACGGTGACGGCTTCTCTGAAGCTGCATCCTCTAAGAAGCAATAATTGTCATCCGAGCACCAAAGGAGCTAACGCAATAGTCTGAACAGCAAAAGACACGCTCAAGGACTCGGGGGCAATGAAGTGAGTATTTTACAGCGTGTTTGACTTTCAAGGTGATCTCTTTATTTTCTACCCTTTCTTTATTGGGCAAATATCAGCAAGTACAACAAATTGTCTTCCGATCTAAGCCACACACTGATAAACTTCACATTCTGTACATCAGACTTCCAAGCTCTCTGTGTACATATAAAGGGAAATAATTCAACTTTGGGTGAAAAAAAAACAAAACAAAAACAACCCTGACAGAACAAAGAAAGAGC
This sequence comes from Miniopterus schreibersii, assembly GCF_964146895.1. Taxonomy (NCBI): domain Eukaryota; kingdom Metazoa; phylum Chordata; class Mammalia; order Chiroptera; family Miniopteridae; genus Miniopterus; species Miniopterus schreibersii. Next base: position 4,181,144 of record NC_138117.1, on the reverse strand, counting down.
ATGATCTAATATCAGAATAAAGTTAACAGATGTCATTAAGTGACATGATTGATGTTGAGTGAAGGTCATGCCCAGTTTACTTTTCACAGTTGACAGATCAAAGTCATTCCTTCATTTAGGATAAAGACTGAATGTGGTTAGTTGGGCCTTGGAAATCCTTTCACATAACATGAAGTCTCTCTGGGGTCTGCTGTTCTGAGGCACACGAGTGGTCAGAACCATTCATGAACTGTCAGGAGGCCAAGGCAGGCTGGGAAAGAAAATTCAAGAGTACATCTCAGTTTAAATGATGTTTTTTTAGTCTGGGATTAAATAATGTGAGAAATGCAGTCAGGCTATATTACAGGACACTATACCTGTGACTGTCATATGGACATTCATAGATACATAGAAAGATAAATGAGACGATGCCATGGGATGACAGACTCATGAGGGCTGAAGCCCCTAAGGGGTCACTGTGCTGACCGCCCGCCTGTGTGAGGAGTTCTCTCCCCTGTCCTGTGGTCACCCAGTCCGTGGTTAGAAAGCCTTCACTGACAGGAGCTTCTCCATCCTGCTGGAGCCAGGGGTAACGCTAGCAGAAAGCTCTTCCTCTCTGTGACTAGAAGTCTAGCCTCAGCCAGGGGTCCTACTGCCACCCGTGAGACCAAACAGAATAAACTAAATCCTTCTACCACCTAACATTCCTCAACGCTTTGAAGATGTTTCTCTCACCCTCACCATTACCACCTCCAAATCTTCTCAATCCCTTCAAATACTCCTCAGAAGTATTTGTCCAAATTCTGAGTGTTCTGATGAGACTCAGTCTAGCTGCAACTCAGATTGCCTGTGTCCTGCTAAAACTACAGACCTGACTGTAGAAATCCACATACACTCGTTGAAGGACAGAGGCAAAGTTGACTCGTCTCTCTTGTTCTAGTTACTCTTCTTCCTTCATTTCAGCCAAGATCTCGTTGGCACCTTTGTCAGCTACTGTCATTTGAGGAACAGTTCTCCAGTCTAAAATAACTGATGTTTATGGCTTTATGCTTTAGAAATTGCTTTCATCTCTACATCCCTTTTAGACCTGACAACAATCTGCAATAAAGGTATTATTTTTGACAATTTCAGATGAAGGAACTGAGATTTATAGAGGTCAATTTTTGCTGGCCACATAAAGAAGTTGCAAAGCTAGAACCAAAACCCAGGTCCTCTGACTATACACCACGTGTCTTTGTGGCTATGTTACTCTCCTTTAGATTATTTGATGATGTTTCAGTGATATAATGATAAATTCTTATCAAAGACAAAACACAAGAATCAGTTTGCTGTGCTCCCAGTACAGAAGCCATATCCCAGGACAGAATGGCCACAAATCATCCCTTTAATTGTTCACTCTAGATTCTTTTTATTTTTTTATTTTTATTGTGGACAGTATTACAGATGTCCCCCATTCCCTCTCCTCCCCTAGTTGCCCACCGCCCCCAACCCCCACCCCACTCCGGGCCTCCACCACACTATTGTCTGTATCCATGGACTATGCATGTATGTGTACAAGTTCCTTGGTTAATCTCTTCCTGTTCCCCCACTGCCATCCCCTCTAGCCACAAGTCTGACACTCCAGATTCTTGCTCATATTTGATTTCAGACTCAGTGATCTGTTGTTCGTTGTCTGGTTCTGTAGTTCTTTTAAGTAAAAACTACATTTTCTAGTATTCCAGTTTTCAGGTGTCAAAATTGCCAAAAGATCACCAACTCTTCCTCAAGTTCTTTTTGAACTCAGATCTCATCATGTGATATATTTGTTATTAAAGTTTTAAAGCATCCACAAATGTAATGATTTGCTCTATGCTTCCATCTAAGACATTGTGTTTTTTAAAATTTTTTTAAAGTCTGGGCTGAGACCAGAGTCCTGAGGCACTGGAGACTTCTGTGACTCTCCTCCAACTCAAGAACAGGGGTTGACTTCCCTAAGGAGGTATTTCAGAATCCATATGATGGGGGCTTGAAGAATGTGTAGGGTTGAAAAAGTGTATCCCATATCATAAAATAATTTTAAATTTAAAAAGATATATTGGTTTCCCATTTCAAACTGTAGGAACTTTAGGAGATTTTAGGTTTACTAATTAGGGCCAGACTTTTGAAAGGTTAAGACATGTTGCTTGAGTTAATAATATTCCATTAATCAGGATCCTTGAATAGAACTGGGCATTTAGCTATAAATTCAGTTTACTTTTTTCCATCTAGTTTATGAGTTTTTTCCTTGGTGATGGGATGTTCTTAGAGACTTTGCCACATGTTTTACTAAAGTCCAGGTACTCTATGTTTATTGCCTTTCTCTGCTCTCTCACTCCTCCTCTGAATACTTCCTTCATTTGGTTTCCAGGAAGCCACACCCACTTGGGTTTTCCTCTTACATTCCTGGCCACTTCTCCAGCTCCTCTTCATTTCCTTGACATCTGCATTTTGAAGTATCCCAGAACTCAGTCCTTGGACCTCTTCTCTTTTCTAACCACACCTACTCCTAGATGATCTCATTCAGACTCATGCCTGCAGCCCAGCTCTCCCCTGAACACCAGGCCTGAATACCTACTTGGCATCTCCATGTTAATGCCTAATAAGACTTCCAAACTTAACGCTTTGAATACTGATAACTGCTCTACCACAACCATCACTATCAACTAGTTCTTCTGCAGCCCTCTCATGAAGAAATGAAAATTCTATTCTTCCATTCCCTCAGGCTAAAAACCTTAGTGTTTAGTTAGTTGACTTCTCTTTTTATCTCACATTCTATACCAATCTGTCAGCAAATAATGCAACTCTAACATCAAAATATATTCAGAATCTGATCACTTTTCAAGATCTCCACTGTCATAATCCAGGTACTGATACAGGTGGAAGTGGAGTTCTTGGGGTGCCACGAGGAAAAGAATTTCCTGAAGCCCCCAGAGGAGGATGGGGTTTGTGAAAAGCTTTACTGATGATGTAAAATTAAGGGGGTTCCCGTCCAAGGTCCCATCTCTATCCATCCCACCATGGAAGAAGTCCAATCTTGTCTTCAGCAGAGCCAGAATTAAGGCCACTGCCTCAGTGACTATTTAATGGTTATAAACAGACAACATTCAACAACAAAATTGACAAATAGTAGGCAAATACCCCTTAGTTGAACACAAAAAAGCACAAACTGTAAAAGAAGAACTGAACTCCATCTAAATTTAAAACTTCCATTCTTTGAAAGATACACGTTAAGAAAATGAAAAACCAAGCCACAAACTAAAATAAACCATTTGTAATACAATCTGACAATGGACTTGTATCCAGAATGCATTTTGAGAAAATAAAATTCTTACAACTCAATTAAAACAAAAACCCAATAAAGCATGGGGGGGGGGGGGGGTGTTGTATAGACATTTTACAAAATAAAAGAGTGGCAAATAAACACATAAAAAGATGTTCAGCATCATTAGTCATTAGGAAAATGAAAACTAAAACAAAACAACTAAAATTTTAAGACAATAACATGTTGGCAAGGGTATGGAGCAACTGGAACTCTCATACAGTGCTGTTGAGAATGCACAATTATAGAGCTACTAGAAGACGTTTAGGAGTTTCTTCCAAAGTATGGTATACACTTATTATCTGATCAAGCTACTTTACTCTTAGATATTTATCCAAAGAATCTTTTAAAATTTGTATGCAAATGGTTATAGGACCTTTATTCACAACTGCTAGAAGTTTTGCATTATTTCTACAATGTAAATGTCCATCAGCAAGTAGGTGGATTAACAAATTGTGGTCCATCAATACAATGAGAAACTATTCAGCAATAAAAAAGGAACAAACTACTAACACATGCACCAATATGGATGACTTCAAAACATTAAGCTGACCAAAATAAACCAGACATAAAAAAAGTAAATACTCTATGATATCATTTACAAAAAACCTAGAAAAGACAAATCTAGTCCATGGTGATAGAAAGGTCAGTTGCCTTGGACCTGGAGGGGAGTGCATGAAGACAATTAGGGAGTGACAGGCGTGTTCTTGATCATGAGTGAGCAGATTTGCCAAAATTCATTAAACCGTACATATAAAATGGACACATCCTACTAGTGTGTGCATTACACCGCAACAAAGTTGACTTTTACAAGTCCACATACTGTTATCCAGAAGGCCAAAACCCAAAAGCTCTGAATATCCAAAGGTTAGTATAAGTGTAAAATCTGACCTAACCTAATGCAAAGGTAATATTAATGCATTAAACTGCAATAATTACAGAGTGCTTTATCAGACCTTGTTAGGAATATACCTATTATAGTATATACATTGAATTACCTTTCTAAAATATGAAATATTCTGAATTCCAAAATGGGCCTTGCCTTGGGGAAGAGTTGTGAATTGTTTTCCTAGGAATACGACAAAGGAAAAAGGAGGAAAGAAAGAGAGAGAGGAAAGCAGAAAGGAGGGAGGGAGGGAGGGAGGGAGGGAGGGAGGGAGGGAGGGAGGGAGGGAGGGAGGGAGGGAGGGAGGGAGGGAGGGAATCTGGAAGGGAGAGGGGAGAGGGCGTCTTCCTGTGCTGGTACTAGCCACCCATAACCAATCTTCTTACCTACATGCTTCTGTCCTTGCCTTATGCAGGAGTGGCACCTGTTGGTCTCTGATGCCAGCCATCACATGGCTCCCCCAGCCCTCTCCTGGCTGCCTGAGCCACTAAAGTTTATCTAATTATAAGTTTCTTTAAAAGACTCTGAGCACTCCTTTTTTAGAATTTGGTTCCAAGAGCAAACACTGCTGGGCCCCTTTATCATTCCTGTCTCAAAATTAAGAACCTGGGAGAGAAGGGGAAAAAAAGATTAAAAAATTTTTAAAAACCAAAAAAACTATTTTGAGAATTTGCCAAATGGTGAATTATTTCACAGCTCTCTCCCCCACCCTTTCCACAGAGGGTTGGTTTGAATCTCAACACTTCAAAGCTCTTTTGATATCTGTTTTCCCCCTGTCCATATACCCCCCACCACAGAGAAACAGAGAAAATATCCATATTTTGTTGTGGGGCCTTGGAATTAATTTAAAGCAAATATTTCCCCTAAAATGTTTCAATCCATAAAATGAGATTGTTTTTCAAGCCCTTATTTTCCTTATTCTGTTTCCAACATGTTCTAGTCGCAGCCTCATGTGTAAACTATTGCGAACGCGCTAAATTAGAAACACATTTTTTATTGTTATCTTTACCTCTCCAACTTTTAGTCTTCCCTGAAATGTCTTGTGACCTCTGTGGTACCACAGCCCTGTCACATGAGCTTTATGCTCCTTCCTCCCTAATTAGCTGTGGTACAGAGTGGCAATTATGCACAGAATAGAGAAAGCTCAGTGCTTCTCAGGAAGGGTTAAACAGACAAATATTTGGAGCAGATCCCCCTAACACCTTTGGATTAATTGGATTTGAGGCTAAAAATAAATTACCCAATAGGTTAAAATGAGGTAATGTGAAAAGAACTGCTTGGAAGGGAGCAACAAAAATGCAAGCACTTCACCATGAATAGCTAAGAGCAACCTGCAAAGGGGGGAAGGAAACAGGTATGTTTCTCAACTTGCTGGGGACCCTTCCGATGTCGGCCATGGCATCCCTAAGACGCTGATGGGGACAATCATACTGCTATCCCGTAGTGCTAGGCAGGGGAAGGCGGTTTGCAGAAGAGGAGGTGTCCTACCCCGGTGGGGTTTGCAACCCTCTGTAGCTTCTACCCTAAATCTCGAGTTGCCGCTGTCCCTGTGACATGTCCTCAGCAGATGAAGGAAGAGCGTTTTGGAGCAGGAAAAGGAGGGATTCTGCAGCCGAATCAGTTTGGAAAAAAAGATCCAAGTCCTTTTTTTCTTTTTTAATATATCTCTACTGATTTCAGGTATATATCTCTACTGATCCCCTGCTGGGGATCAAGACCACAACCCGGGCCTGTGCCCTGACCGGGAATCAAATCAGGATCTCTTGGATCCTAGGTCAATGCTCAACCGCTGAGCCACGCTGGCCGGGGCAAAAGATGCAAGTTCTTACCTTTCTCTTGGAGATTCGCTATGACTATTAGCACATCAAGGGCTCTGAAAAGTTCCACAATAACAAAATCTATTTATGTCTACTTAAAGTGTAATTTCCCAAATTTTCTTGAAGACAAAACTCTTCTACACCCATTAATAGCTTACAGAATTTGGATCCCTTCAAAAATATTTGGAGACAAATTGTTCTAGAACTATTACTTTTCTACGTTTTGGTATTACTATTCAACAGATGAAAATAAATCTCCCCGGTCTGGTCTGCAAGTTTAAAGTCATGGTGTTCGCTTAGGTAGCTAGGTAGTTAAACTAGGGAGCAAAACTGGCTAATCTTAATTAGATCAGAAGCCAGGATGGAATCAGGGGAGGTGTCTGATCTGGGGAAAAGACCAGATTGGTTGGGGGAAGGGCCCAGCACAAGCCCACAAAGTATTAGGCCACAGGTTCAGGGCCTTAGCCCTGTACAAACTGTCACCGCCCAGCCGGCATGGCTAGGGGCTGAGCATCGGGCTACCATCCAGGAGATGGCAGTTGCGGGCTCGACTCCCAGTAGGGGGCGTGCAGGAGGCAGCCAATACTGACTCTCATCATTGATGTTTCTCTCTCTCTCTCCCTCTCCCTTCCTCTCTCTGAAGTCAATAAAGACAAAGTTTTTTTAAAAATGCAAATACCTTTCCACTCTAGAGCTGATGAATCAGAATACTGTTGCAGGGTGTGGGTGGGGTGAGAACTCCTCTGCGTCCTCAAGTGTGCAAATCCATGCCATGAACGAGATGCATCCCCTTGCTATCCTCTCCATAGCGCTTTAAACATTCCCCTTCCCCACCCATCACAAGTGTTACTGTTATTTAATGCAGGGGTCAGCAAGTGTTTTCTGTATGGAGCCAAGTAGGATATATTTTAGGTTTTGTAGAACAAGAGACAAGATCGAGGGTTTTGTGTAGGTGCCTGTATAACAAGATAGAAAGCAAATTTTCATAAACTTAAATAAAAGTTTGAACGAAATTTAAAACAGAATAGAATATAATTTGTTGGGATAACATTCCGCTTATCTGGGGTCAAAGGTTGTGTTTTCTAATATTATAGGACAAACAAGGCCTCTTTCTTCTACAAAACTTCCCCTTGCTTCTCTACTGCTCAGCATTTAAGTGGCTATAAGTCAACATCACTTTGGAAAAAAAAGGTGACACATGGTACCTCCATGGATGATCCACATGCACACACACACAGCCTCCACCAAAGAGGAACAAAAAACACATCGTCAAACCAGCCTCTAGGATTTCACTGCTCCCTTACTTGTATGCTTTCTCTGCTCTGGCAATTGATTCACTCCCCTGTTTTATTGGGTAAAACAAAGGCAACTGCCTGCAGTCAATATATTTTAAAGCCAACTTTCCAGGTAGAAACAGGACTTTTTAGAGTCAGAACTTGAAGCTAAATATAAAAGATGACTGACTACCCGTTCAGAGGAAAATGCACTGTCATTCTAGGCCCTGACACTTCAGGGTAAGGAATTGTATCTTGGTCCTTGCAAATTTTACATGATTTTTCTTTTATTGTCTTCCCCAGTTTCTGGACATGGAGAAGTACGGCAAAGTCAAAAGTGCAAAAACACAAGGTAACACAGTAGGAAAATGTCTCTAACTGTGTTTGGTTCAACATCCAAAATGCTTCACCAAAATAAAAGTATAAGAATTTACATAACAAGGCAAAAACTATACCACGATAATATGCAACTAAAAAGACAGATGGTAATCTGGAGGCTTGTTTGGAAATACATATTAACTGAAAAAAATACAAATGATGAACCAGAAAAAATATTTGCAATTTATATATAAAGCCTCCAAAAATGTAGAAGACCAAAACCTTATGAAAATTTTACCAGCGATACAAGCAAACAGTTCATAGAAAAAGGAATGCAAATTACTCTTACTCCTATGAAAAAGTGTTCAACCACTTTCATAATAAGAGAAATACTAACTAAACCTACAATTAGATACAATTTCTCACCTATAATATTGGCAAAACCCCAACACTTTGACATCATACTTTGTTGGCAAGACTTTAAAGAACAGGCACTCTCATAATTTGGTGATGGAAATGCAAAATAGCATAACCCCTATGAAGGGGAACTTGGCAGTATCTACAAAATGTCATACACATTTGCCCTCTGACCCAGCCATCCCACTCCTAGGAATCTCTCCCACAGAAACACTGGCAAAGATACAAGCGCACGCACACATGCGCAAAGCTGTGCATCTCAGCACTGCTGGAAACAACCCAAAGGCCCATCAATAGCAGGCTGGTGGAATTAATTGTAGTATATCCCCCCAAAAGAGTACCAGGCAGCTGTAAAAAGAAATGAGGACTCTCTGTGTACACTACAGGCTCTCAGACTTTCTCGATTCATAATCCCTTTACTGTCTCAATAATTTTTCGTGGTATCCCTAGGACAAAAGAAATGCCCTATAGTTTCACTTATTAATGTAATTTACACAATTCCATTTATTTTTATTTTTACTTTTCTCTCAATTCCATTTATTAATGAATCAACCAGTTTGGTCCTAGAGTAGGGCAGAGGAGACAGGAAAAAAATTTAACTTCTTTAAATATCCCTTATTTGTAGATATGTCTTTTGAACTGCTGACATATTTTATATAAAATAAAATAAAAACAAAATTAAATTTTGTAAAAGCAGTTCTTGGAATACAAATAAAAATGACAGACCCCGAAAGAATATTTGCAATTTATATAGAACGTCTCCAAAAATGTAGAAGACCAAAAACCCTTAGAAACTATGACAAAAGCAAAGTAAACGAGTGAGCGTAACTATATATCTAGCTGCTGGCATTAACCACATAGAGAGAGGTTATCCCAAGTTGCTTTAAATTAGAACAATTTGACTCTACATCCCCAGGAGTATATGCCCTAAGGACAAAAAGGATTGCAAACGGAAACAACTTCAGCCGGTTTAGGTGGTCATGTTCGTGTTGCTGTTAGTTTTACTCTAACTGTCCACTGACATGAGACAAAGCAACTGAGGAAGCATATTGTTATTAATTGTGAACCACAGTTTTTATCATGGAAGAGAGTAGACACATACGTAAGACTGATGAGGTTCAGTGAAACCTGATAGTCCTGATTTTGAATCCGAAGTATCAGCATGAACTTATAATGTATTTTATCTTCAAAAAGTACCTGTCTCATAGCTTTGCCTGTTGAAAAGGCTTAGGAACTATGACCAACCTCAGAGATAAGCACCTCTCTACCCATATTGGGTTCTAAATGTTATTTTACAAGGAATCCTTTGCATGAAAAGAAGTGGATGACTCCAGGTTGGGGCACGAATTATGAAAGCTGAGCCTGGACTATCTTATCATGGCAGAAGGCAAAAGATGCTACCAAAGGTCACGTCAAAAGGACTTGGAAGGTGAGCCATGAGAAGAACTCCTAGCTCCTGATTTCTAAATGGAAGAGGCATTTATCGAGAGAGGGGGGAAGCTGTGGGCGTGTTGAATCTGAGGCTCCAGGGGAGGGGGCAATACCAGTAAAACGTGTACACCCCACGCTGGAGCTCAGAGGGAGGGTTCTTTGGCCTGGAGGAGCATCTACGAGAGTGCATGTGACTGCTCCTGGAGGAGCGGGGAGACTGGGCAGGGATGGGAGGCAGAGCAGCGTCCTGGGGGGACAGGGACCCTTTTCTTAAAAAAAAAATGACTAGCATTAAACTTCATAGGAATCAGACCCCAACTACTGTCACTCTTGCACCACCAGCTTCAGCAGAGTGGGCCGAGATGACCAAAGCATCAAGTGAAGCCACTCAGCTCCCTTTCCGATGGAGTGAGGGGCGCAGCGGGCCCGGCACAGCCCCGTCAGGAGGCCGCCCGCCCAGGTCCCCGGGGGGCCGCCGGCTTCCCAGCACCTGAGAGCTGGTGTCCGAGCAGCTCCAACACATCGGCGCGGGAGCCAGCCCTGCGGACGAGAACCAGAGCTCCAGACCAAAACAGTTATTTTGAAAATGCCTAGTTTTCAAAGATTCTGCATTTTAAATTAAACCATATGAGTAATTGTATCCAAGGTTCATAGTCCATTCTGGGAGAGAAAATTCTTGTCCCCTAACTCAGGAAGGAACATCATAACTTTGAGAAAGGAAAGCGGCTCTTGGGGAAGGAGATAAAAAGACAGCCCTGGGGTGCCCACGTTCAAGCCTTTAGATGACCTCCACCAGGGAGATGAAGGTCCCTACCTCCCCCCCCCCCCTGAAATCCAAATTCACCCTGCAGGCTGATCGTTCCTCCACCTCACTTCCATGGAAGGGGGAAACTGGTCATAGACCAGAAAATTTGAAGTGTTTTTTAAGTTCAAGGGGTAAAAGGAATTGTGTAAATTCCAGGCATGGTTTGATGACCTTTAAGTGGGACACATTTGTTTTGTTGGGGTAGGAAGGTATTCTTTCTCTCTTTTTATTTTCTCCTTTATTTAATTTTGTTCTGTTTACTTTGCTTTGTTTCATTTTGTTTTAATTTGTCCTAAGAGTGACCTGACCTTTCTGGGGTCCTCCCCCTCACCCCCAGGAGTTGTGTGTTGCTCTAAGCAGCTATTTCCAGAAAAACTGAATAAGGTTAAACTGATGATAGACCCTCACGCTACACATTCCCACAGACCTAATTCTATTGTTTCTCCTACTTTGACTTGGTGACGTTGTACTCAAAACTATTTAGTTCTAAAATAAATATTTTCTTACCTTTGGAATCTGCTATAGAGGCCTCAATAAAACTTGTCGCTAATTTTGCAAGAGGCGTTCATTCCGCCCACCCCCCTAAACCCTCATGTCAGGTGGTGACAGGCAGCTGCAGAGCAAGCACCCGGGAAACACGGGGAGGAGAGGCCTGAGGAGCCAAGCAGAGGGCTGAGAGTTCAGATCCTCCCTCCGCCACTGTGTAACCGTCTGTCATCCTTGGGAACAGAAGTTCATCTGTACAGAGCTTTGCTGTGTCCTGGGCGCTCTCCTCGTGCATAATCTATTTCTAATGGGGAAAAATGATTCAGTTTTCGAACAAAGCACCTCTCAACCTTCCGGAACGAATTAGGCTTGAGCACTGAGGTTCCACTGTGTGGAAAGCACTCTTTCTCTGCATCTGGAGAGCCTGGAATTCTGTTGTAAAGAGATTTTTAGAAGGGCACTCGGCCTCTCTAGCTTCCTCATCAGTATAAGGGGGATCGAAATACCAACACTGCATAGGTTTTGTAAAGAGAGTAGAAAAGAGCCTGGGATGTAGGAAGTTTGACTCCTGTTAAGCCAAGAAGTTTCACCCAGTCCATAGGATATCCTGACGCCTCTCCCTTCAGTGTGAGGCTACTTCATCCAGTCACACCCCCGGGCTTCAGGCAGCCCGGGGCATTTTGCCTATCGCTGTGCCCACTGCACACCCCAGAGCCAACATTTCCGAGCCCCTTTCTGCTGGGGCCTCTATCACTTTAAGCAAGTGCAACAGGAGCCCTTGGACACTGATAAATCTGATGAGTGTGTTGTTCTCAGTGCTACGGTCTGTTGTTCAAAAACATTGAATCACCCACTTCCTAACATGGGGTCATTTAGCCCTTTTATTTTTCATAAACAGGATTATGGCCCTTAATTCAAGTCATTCATAGTCATTCATCTATTTAATTCATTCACTCACTCAGTCAACAAGTACTTAGTAAGAGCCTACTATGTGCTGGGCACTATGCTGGGAACGGGAGCTAGTGTAGTCATCAAAGCCAGAGACAAATCTTGTTCCTATAGCCCAGTACCCACATTCCTAACAGAGACAATACCGGCCCCAAGGGGGAAATTGCTTCCTAGGTGGTGAAAAAAAACCTTACTCATTTTATGTAATTGTTTATGTATGTGTGTGTTCGGGTTGTATGGTTGTATTAGTTTCCTGTTGCTGCTGTAACAAATCACCACGAACTTGGTAGCTTAAGATAACACAAATTTATTATCTCCCAGTTTTGGGAGTCAGAAGTCTGAAATGGATCTCACCCGGCTGACAAATGAGGGTGTTGGCAGGGCTGTGCTTCTTCTACAGGGTCCCAAGAAGAGTTGTTTCCTCGCCTTTTCTAGCTTCTAGAGGCTGCCCACATTCCTTGGCTCATGGCCCTCTCTCATCGCCAGAGCCAGCAACGGCAGTCCGGTCTTGCTTATGCAGCCCTGCCTCTCCCGACACTGACTCTCCTGCCTTCCTCTTTCACTTATAAAATTCCTTGTGATTACACTGGGCCCACTGGACAATTTTCCCATCTCCAGGTCAGCTAACTGACAACCTTAACTCCATCTGCAGCCTAAACTGCCCTTTACCATGTAATGTGCCTTATTCACAGGTTCCAGGGTTTAGAACGTGGATGTCTTTGGGGGAAGAGGGGACACCATCCTGCCCACCACAACAGCTTATCTGTAGTATTAACATTTTATGGAGAAAGGATCATTGTAATATATCTTAAAATGGTCCTTTAAGAGGTCAACTTTGAAACAAGGTTGAGAAATCTTGGACAAGTAAGAAGACAACACAGTGTCTTAATTCAATGTATGCACCTGGGGTCAGCCTGACTGGGCGCAAACCCCAACTCTACTCTGCTCTTAGCTGCAGAGCTGTGAGCAAGTCACTTAAGCCCTCAGGGAGGACAGTAATAAGACACACGTGCTCAGTTTTTGTGAGGGTTAAATAAGTTAATGCATTGACAGGACTTAGAAATTGCCAAAAATGGAGTAAGTACTCAACAAATGTGTCCATTCCCATTAGGAGAAACAAGATTATTCAATAACCACAGAAATCAATGTGTAAGTTCAGATGACAGGTGTATAACCAGGTATCCTCACTGGGGGTAGGAGGGTAGAAAAGAGTTTCTTCAGAAAGTGACCTCTGAACTGAAACTAGAAGGATGGGTGGGCATTAATGAGGTGAAGAGCATGGGGGTAGGGGCATCATGAAGAGGTTTCCAAGCAGAAGGAACAGCATGAGAGTGTCTCTGGGGTATTAGGGACATGCACAAGCCCCCGGCCTGGCAGCGCAGTGTGGCTGCCCCTGGGAAAGCAAGCCCATGGTAAGGCTTTTTGCCTTTATCCTAAAAACACTAGGAGATGCACTGGTGGATTTGCAGCAGAGACGGTGGTCTGATCGGGGAGAGGCAATAGTGGGTGCAGACAAACTACTCAGAGGTGATGGGGATGGGCCCAGGGTGGGGAGCGAGAGAAAGAGAAAGAAGATGCTTAAAAGATAAAATCAACAGGACTTGTGGGCGCAGCAGAAAGGAGTAGGCTGTAGATCGATCACACACCTGGGTCCCATTGCCTCGTGTGCACGTCCGCATGCGCCCCTCACTGCACAGAGGCACCCCAAGCTCGTGGGTGTCCTGTCCAGAGAAGGGCCTGCCGAGCCGTCTGGCCAGCCCTGATCAGATGCGCACTGACTTCTGTAGCGCTCACACACCATTCTGTATCCCGCGAATAAAATAAACTTTAAATTGGATACAGCTTTAACAAAAAGTGGTGCTGGCAACAACTCTTCTTTTAAGACCTCTGTTTACTGTAGAGTGTTTTAAGCGTGACATTTCAATATCAAATTTTGTTAAATATGTATTTTGTGAGAAATAAACAGAGATGACTTAACTGGAAATTGAACTGGGGTCTCCTGGCCCTTGGCCCACATTTCTACCCAGGGACCAACTGTCTGCTGAAGTATAAATCCATCTACCCAAACTGCTGTATGACCAGCGTGAGCTGTGTTTATATTTCTCTTAAAAAGGCAAGCATTCCTTGGCCGGAGGGTCCATGGGCCAAAGCACGGAACTGTTAGGCCTTCTGCTCCAAAGAATCCTAATTCAATTTGTGACATAATTATTCAAGGGCAACTTGTAGCTACACATATTTTCCCAAAAGTTCTCAGCATTTGCCTCCTCCAGATCCAGGACAGGATCACAGTTTACAAATCAACACCCTTGGGTCCCTGAAACCATTTGCCATGGCAATGGTCGGGAAAGGAGTCCACAAGCAATGACGAAGAGGCAGGATTTAAACCATGGGGAGAGGTTAGTAAGGGTGGAAGCGGAGGAAGGAGGAATGCCTCTGTTTCTCTTATTTTAGAAACCCTGGAGTCAAGACACTTGGGTTTTCCTCTCACCTCTGCCACTAACTACCTGTGTAATCTTTGGCCATTCAGTTCCATTCAGTTCAACAAACAGTGAACAAATGAATGAACGAATTCACCAGGCGTGTCTGTGAGCCAGACACTGCGGTAGGCACTGGGAATCCAAAGACACCAAAGGCACAGTACCTTCCCTGGGGGAGTTTAAAAACCAGAGGCGACACAAATACCTAAACAGGAACACATTAAGGTGTCATAGGAGACAAGGTATCAATATGCCCAAAGGACGAAGGGAGAGACAAACCCCAACCTGGGTGCAAGGAAGACTTCCTGAGACCCAGACGCCTATCCTTAGATTAAAACATAAGCAAGAATTGAGTAGGTAAATAAAGGCGGTCAGTGCCGTCACAGTGGACAGCTGTCACTCTTTTTTGACTGCTCAGCATCTGAATTTCCTTACTTTGGGGGACCTTCCCACTTTGTGAAGATTTGTGGGAGTCCCGCCATAGAAAGTAAACGTTTCTGATGTCTTCTTTCCCCCTCCTGTGCAGTCAGGGGCAGGCATCGGACTTAGGCTTGGCCAGGCAGATACATGGGCCAAAATTTGTTAAACTGGGAGCAAATGACATGAAGAAACACAGACCCTTCCCCCCCAAAAAATCGCTTCTGACCCTGTAAGCAGCTATATCAAAGTGTAGTTTCCATAGACACTGGTGCTGAGGCAGTTCCAGCCCCCAGGGCCAGGGCCATGGCATGCATCAGTCCCTGATTCTAATGACTGAAAATGCAGGCACACTGACCTGAAGATAGGGGAAACTGTCACTGGGGAGGGAAAGTGACTTCCTTTTGAGGACAAGTCAAAACAGGTGAGCCTCTCTAGTCAGAAAGATGAGTTAAAATTGAAGACTGTGCCCCCGGCCAGTGTTGCTCAGTGGTTGAGCATCAACCCATGAACCAGGAGATCACGGTTGGATTCCCCGTCAAGGCATGTGCCCAGGTCTCGGGCCCGATCCCCAGCAGGGCCCGCGCTGGAGGCAGCCGATCAATGACTCTCCCATCATTGATGGTTCTGTCTCACTCCCTCTCCCTTCCTCTCTCTGAAATCAATAAAACTGAAGACTGTGGAATTGAGAAAGGCTCAGAATAAGGGTAAGATGGGCTTCTTTCCTAAAACTTGTGTTTCTGTGACTGAAAGCTTGAAACGGGAGCATTATTGTATAAAAGGAAGCGTTGCTTTACGCAACAGGTGTGCTGCAGGGTATTCTAACATTTGAAAATCTGATGTACTGTAAAACACAATCTCTTTTATAAACTGATTTTTTTAACCTTTAACCAAATGTTTTCCCATTACACAGACATAGATCCATGAGTAGAATTGAGCTCTAACATTTTACACTGAAATTTTCTTTCATGAGAGTAAAACATTTCTTGAGTGACGCTGTATTCTTCTAACAAAACAAATATCTGAAGAGTTGGGAATCAAAATACAAGATAGGATTCCCTTTTTAAGTATATATGTAGCTAAAACTGAACAAGAAAGGTGACCAACACTAGAAACGTGAAAAATGGACATTTTCACCGCATCTCACAGCGTTTCAGTATTCCACAGGAAAACACATGCTTCCACCCTGAGTAAAACTTGCCCTTGCAGTGCAGGAACTCTTTCTCAGCTACAAAAACAAACCAGCAAACAAACCAAAGTATTGTGCTTAGAATGTTTGTCTCTCCTGTTCAGCTTGAGGCCCCCGTTGGAGGATTTTCTCATTTTGCCTTTTGAACCCTTTTTGAAAATCACCTTGATTTGCTGAACTGATTTCTGTATAAAAATCTGTTTTAAAGCAACTATGCCTTCTTTCCCAAGCAGAGCTAAGTCTTAATAGCTGAAAACATTACCATCAACCTCTCTTCATCTCCCACAGAAAGGCTTTTAATTTTTAAATCTGTGTTCCTGAACCTTCCAGACTTATTCCCCCCCATCACAGCAACTTCTAAGGTGTCCCAGGTGGAAGAGGTGCCACCCACCCTGGCCGGGGGGGGGGGGGGGGGGGGGTGTATTTTTCTCTATATTTCTAGTAGTTTCTCTGAAACCCTGCACTGCATTCAAGTTTGCTAAGCAGACAAATGTGAATAGCTCAGAGCACTCTGTCCAAGAAGCAAGCTGGCCAGGGCCGCAAGGGGGCAAGGACAGCCACCTGCACACCTGCCCCCGTGGCAGCCGCCCCTCCGCTGTGGGCACAGCCTGAGCACAGGGGCTCCAGCAGAAACCACCAGAAGACAGCTTCCCGCTGTTAACCAGCCACCTTGCCATGAATAAGCAATTACTTCGGGGGAGGGAAAGCTACTTTAAACGGGTTTTTCAGCCATCCTTTTCTTGCCCCATCTTTCTTTCTTTAAAGAAATATGTCCTCGCTGGCTGACAGGGACCAGTTACCCCCCACACCCTCGCACATCCTAAATCCACCTTGCCGCCCACTGCCCCACCTTCCTGAGGCCCGCACATTGGGTCCCATGAGAAATAAAGAGGCTGGAAAATGGACACAACTTCGAAAGCCCGTTTGCTAAACGCTCAGCGACTGGGGGGGCTGCTCATGCCACGGGCCCTGCCCCTGCCTCACAGCTGAGCTTTCCATGGAAATTCTGGCCGCATGCGCCTTGGCTGAGCGTGGGGCTATTTTTGGAAGCTTAAAAACCTCAGGGGAGTGACTTTTACTTTTATTCATGTACGGGGTCCTTACTTTTATTTATTAAAGAAACAAAAACATGTCTCCTGCTTAACTTCAACCAGCTTTCATGTCAAGTAAAACAAAACGCGCTGGCTGGTCCCATCGGCCACTGGCCAGGGTGGAGGGGGAGCCCCTTCCAGCGCGCGTCTCAAGCGTATGTGACCTGGGTACCAATCGGCCCCGGAGAAAGGGAGGAGTCACGGCCTGTTGAGACTCTTGTACCAAACCATCAACTTTGGGAGAGAGTGTTCGAGCCTGGCCGAGAGAGAAAAGGGATCTGGGAGAAATTCCAGCAAATTTAAAGTGTTGCTTTCAAAAGCATTTCAAGTGGGAGAGAAAAGAGGTGGGAAGCTCAGTGCTCCCCCCTCGCCCGGTGCTGTGACAGCGACATCCCAGAACCCAGAAAACTCAGCAGAGAGGATCCCGGGGTAGGGAAACCCCCCCCCGATTCAGCTTCACCGCCACCCCCACCGGAGTCTAAGTGTTCATTTTAACAAGTTGTGAAGGGCAGGCGGCCAACCCCTTAGCCTTCGTGAGACAAATTGATTCAAGGTTTTCTCCTTGAGCCCGCAGCCAGGATGCCTGACCCGGCGCAGCTGGAGAGGGGCCGTTGTTTCATCTCGGGGGAGATCTGAGGCGCCCTCGCTCAGGACAGCAGCCCACCAGGCACCCCCGAGGGGGAAGGAGAAGCAGGAGATGTGAACGAAGGGGACGTGGAGCCGCGGGGGCATTTTCTCGGTGGGGCGTCCCGTGCCCATGGTCTAGGCTGGTGCTTCAGCTCTCTCCTCCTTCCTTCTGCACACTCGTCGCCACCCCGTTAGGGATCTAGCTGGGATTCGCACTCGATCCCAACGCGCTGGCAATGGCTACAAGTATCTCTGCCGCGGTGAGCAAACCACTTTCGCTTTCCTGGACCTCAGGTTCCTCCCGGGAAATGGGTACGTGGCGGGGACTGCCAGTTGCTCACCACACACCTGTCCCGCCTTCCTCCTGGGACACAGCTGAGCACAGACCCCAGTTGCCTTGTGGTCAGCCGTGGCCATGTGACTGTCATTCCCAGCGAAACAGACTGTGAGTGGAGGCTGTTGGTGCCACTTCAGCCAGGAAGCTAATGCGCCCCCTTTTCTCTTCCTGCCAACCGCGTGGTTCGTGACAGAGACCTTGATGTCCACGTTGTGAAGATGGCAGAGGCAGGAAATATACCCCAGAATGACCCTGTGAAAGAAGCTGCCCTTCAACCAAAATATCTTCCCTGGACTGTCTCATGAACAAGAAAGGAACATGGACTGGGTTAAGCTGCTGGAGGTTTTAGGGCCTATTTGCTACTGCAGTTTGCCTTGTCCTGAATAAGACAGGGTGATAGTAATACCTGCCCTGCCTGCCTCGAAGGACAGTGGGAGGAATCAAAGGAGATATTTTGTGTGGAAATGCTTTGAAAATGTGTCCCATCCTTCAAGTCAAGAGCAGTAATAACACCGTCTGTAGGTAGGGAAGCACCCATTAATTAACAGTTTTTACTGAGTCCAGGAATCATGCTACTCAAATGTTTTATAAGGACTATTTCATTTAATCCACACAGCAATGTTAGAAAACAGATATTATTGCCAGATAAGGAAACCAGGGCTTACAAACGTGAACAACACACCCCATATCCAACCAAGTTGAAGACAAAAAGTCTGACACCAGAACCAACATCCTTTTTAAATATATATATATATATATACATTTTTATTGATTTTAGAGAGAGCATTAGAAACATCCCTGAGAGAGAAACATCAACATCGATCGGCTGCCTCCTGCACACCCCCTACCGGGGATCGAACCCACAACCCAGGTATGTGCCCTGACCAGGAATCGAACCGGCGACGCCTCGGTACATGGGTCAACGCTCAACCACTGAGCCACACCAGCCTGGCCAGAACCAATATTCTTAACCATGAACCTAGAAAGAAAAGACACTTTCAAACAAATGAATAATTGGAAGTTTTAATTAAATAAAACTTTAAAAGCACTTTGCTTCAATTACCTGTTTCCAAAGAAGCCTCCTATTTGGCACCCTGCTGACCCTGTTTTTCCACTCCACTTTCCATGGACTCGCAGGGCTCCCCTTGATGGCAGCTGGTGTTCTTTTAAACAAATGATGCAGACCACCACCTAGAGGCCTGCCATAAGTCTGAATGCAGGATTTGGCGTTTACTAGCATTTTTAAATCTCAGCGCAGTGCATTTTCTATTCCCTTTAGAACCTCTTTTGTCCTTAAATGCATTTAATGTAAGCTAAGAGACAAAGAAATGCTGTTTAATGGGTGAAAAAGGGCAAGGGCACCTCCCAGGTATTAACTCATTTAAGAAATCTTAAGGCAATGTTACCTCATGCTCCCACCGTCGGAGTCCCCAAGTACAATCGCTGAAGCCTAGTAACGAGACCACCAAAGGTAGGCAGGCCATTATAAAAATTTAAGAGCTATTGAGCACTCGGGGTTTTTACAGTCGGTCAGCTCCAAGTTATTTAGCACGTGTTTTTTCCATCCTTGCAACGCATGGGGAAAATTCGCAGTGTCCAACATCCCTCAAAACCACATTTCCACCTGTGTGGGGCAGTGGAATTAATAAGCATATAGAATAGCCTCACAAATCTGGATCCCTCTCATCTGGAATTCATGATATTTCAGTTACGAATACGTGGGCCTGGTCTGGCAAAAAGGCTGGTAGGGGTGGAGGTCATTGCACAAAGCTGGAATGAAATAGGGGCTGGCAGGGTCAGGGGGGTGGGGGGAGAAATTGGGTTGCGGAGCTCAGAGACTATTACACATACGTGTTTTAATGATC
The DNA here is from genome assembly GCF_964146895.1 of Miniopterus schreibersii. Classification (NCBI taxonomy): domain Eukaryota; kingdom Metazoa; phylum Chordata; class Mammalia; order Chiroptera; family Miniopteridae; genus Miniopterus; species Miniopterus schreibersii. The sequence continues at coordinate 4,161,443 of NC_138117.1, read as the reverse complement.
AAATGAGAATTGTGTACATACACTCACTAACTGTGTGCTGACGTTGAGTTTACCCTTTGGTATTCGTGAGGGTTTGGGAAATAAATCTAAGCGCTTAAATGAAATCGCAGGAGGAATGTTCAGCCTGCTTGCTGATGAAGGCAAATAAATTTTCTTGCACTTTTTTTGGAAATACATTCACAAAAGCTATTGGCATAGTTATCTGTTCAGTAAAGGGCATAAACAACTCAAGCCTTAACAGTCTTCCTGTCATAAAAATAATAAGATACCAGCCTATGAAGCACAGTTCAACTCTGAGATTTCTAATAATTCCAATAACCCTCCTATATGCCAACCCTTTGCACCTACAAGCAACCTGTTGACGAGTCTGTGAGGTTTGGCTCCTCTGCAGACAGAAAGGAGATGGATCCAAGCTCCAACTTGACTATGGGCCTACCAAGGTGAGGCCACCTTCTCTGTGCTTGTTTCTCTTGTTTACAAAACCACTGATAATATCTAACTAAACCACACTAGACTAACCATCCTGGGGTCAGTCTCTGCCATTTTATCCCAGGTGTCTGCTCCATCCAGCCTCTTCACACTTCCTCTAAGATGATGAACGTAAGGCAATCATGTTATCAGTTTCCATTTGATGATGTTAGAAAAAATTAAAAGTACCAATAGCTCTACAGCGACAAATAATCATGCTCTACTACCTCCACAGGACACCAAAATACATCATCCTCTCCTAAGGACAAGAAAACATCAGCGTGGTATCACAGATGCTTTCTTTTAACAGGACTGTATACCAGGCAGAACAAAAGTTAAAAGAAACTCAGACTCCTTTTCCCTTACCGAATTCTTCTCTCTGCATACCAGAAAGAAGGCCATTGCCTTGGGTTTCCAGGGCTGTCCCCAGACCTTTGCATGTTCCTCTGTCTCACATCTTCTAGCCACTTGCCAGCTATTGATCAGAGGGAAAACATAAATAGCCTAAACACTACTCCTAAGAAGAGACGCTTTTATTTTGATTCTTTTTTTAAGCATTTATAAAAAACAGTTAAAAATAAGAAAATAAAAATCAGCCCAGAGATAGCATTTTAGTATATATCCTTTACACATTTTATATACATAGATACACCTAGGTAATTTTAAATTTTTCACTAATATGGTAAGACTCTATCCATACTGCTTTACAGTCATCATTATTTTTTTTCTTACTTAAAGGACTTATGGCGGTTACACTTGCTGATCAACAAATAAAGATGAACAGTTTCATAGTGAAAGGACACTATTATTTATTTAACCAATCCTCGATTGATTTACATTTAGATATTTTCTCTTTTTTTCTCCATTATAAATTACGCTGTGATAAACATTTTTGTGTATACCGGAGACCCAACTGGGGGATGGATTGGTAAACACAATGAGTGGAAAATGGGAAAGTGATATATTCACTCTCCCAACAGCCTTCTGGATGGAAGCAGGCAGCCAGACATTACTTAAAATCCATACAATGGTACTTCTCTTAGACCAACCAGGCAGAGGCTAGAACTCACTCACCTGCCTTGGATGACAAATTTCCAGGAGCACTTCCCTAAGGTGCATGGATTCCACAGCACAGCACATTTCTAAATATCAAACTTGGGCGAGGTTTTCAAATTTTTCATGACAGCTGCAAACACTGAGCCGATTCAATGAATTCACTCTTCAGAGGACCTTGGGCAGTTAGAATTTCATGGTGCTATTTACAAAACCAAATGTTAATTCCCCTCGTTTCTTATAGAGTTGCCACTGCCATGTGCCCATGGAGAAAAGGCTGAATGCTGGACGCATGATTGAATGAACTCAATATTTTGAAATCAATGGTAATCTGTGTTTCAACTTCAGTCCCAAATTTCAGAAGGTGTCAAAGTCTGACACCTTTTCCCATCCAGAGGCAGATAACATGGAAAATAATGCTGTTTCCCTTTCCCCTCTTAGTACATCTCCAAAACTATGCCCCAAACTCTTTGGCTAACACACCTCTTGAATTAATGTGTAGAGAGTTTCCCAAGATCAACACTGACATCTTTCATCAAAGCCTTAATTCAAAGCTAACTGGTATTTTAAGGTAACAGAACCAGCTGTGCACACAGCATGTTTGCCTGAGACACCTCTGCAAGATCCAGGCTTCTTAATATAATCATTCAAGCATGAATGAGTCCAGCAGCTCCCTGGAATCTCTGACCAGATAAAGGCAGACAGGCAGCACTACTCCTGTGAGTTTGGCATTCCACATTGAGTCCAGCTGTCTTGACCCCCTGGGAATTTCTTTCGATGTAATTCCAAGTATTTCAACCAAGCAGCTCAGACTCCAGCAATCTGACAGTTCAATTAATATTGTCATACCTAGATAAATGGGACTATAAAACATCTATGTGTCATTTACAATATGGTCTATTTTTAGGAGTCACCTAAACTAGGACAGGGTCTTAGAGGTCACCGAAGCCTTTGGATTTACGAATTCTTGGTCAAAGAAAGGTCTCTCCTGCTCTCAGGTGCCCTTCCTTCTCGTGTGTTCTAGCAGATGATCAATTACTAGTGACATAGGTCAGAAAGGACGTTTATCTGCTTCATCTCCCCCAGAACTTCATCCCTGATGAGATAACTTTCCAAATGCTTTGCAGCAACAGACTCGAACCAAACTTCTCTCCTCTGGAGACTAGAAAGTGAGGCTAAACAGATGGCCCTTTGCTTCTGTCATCATTGCCCCACTTGTTTAAAAGGTGGTTCTTCTTCAGAACCAAAGTGAATACAATCTGAGTATTGGGAAAGGAGCTTTACATAAGACTTACTGATTCTGGAGACTATAACTCAAGGAAACTGACCCTTCTAAGAGGCAGAAAACATGAGCTGGGCAAGAAACAAAAGAAGAGTTTCCAGCCTTTGGAGATACCAAGCAGATTTTATTTGAGACCACTGCAAACACTGAGATAAAATATTTTTTAAATAAAGTAAAACAACCTCATTTTACCAAATGATTAGGCTCTGAAATGATTGGAGAAATGAAACTGAATCCCATTTAACTAGAAGTCTTCAGTCTTGAAATTGATCAAGGTGATTCTACTGCTGTCGAAATCCCTCTAAATGTTCAAGATGAGCTTCTAATTGGATTCTACCTCTTTGCATCTAAAGTTTATTCCTCAAATGTGGTCAAGAATTTGCCCATTCGATCCTATTTTGTAGGGTGAGTTAGAAGTTTCAGGATACACCTTAGATTTAGTTTGTGGGTCTAAGGACATAGAATGAACAATAAAAGTTTTCAAAAAGATATTTACTGCATGACATTTCATGGGGTTCAACTTAATTCTGTGAAAGTATGACAGGATGGGATTTTCTTTGCCTTCACATGCTCTTTCTAGGACTGGGAGCAAAATCATGTCCTTTTGAGAGTGTACTAGAAGAGAATGTTTGAAATGAAAGGAAAAGAGGCCAAGACACAACACTATAACATTCCAGAGTTATGCTCTCAGAATACTTGAAAACAGCTACTTCTCTTCATGACCTCCCCTCTCTACGCAGGACCGACAGCACACATGGCACCACCACCTCCACCAGCACCCAACTCTGTTGGGAAAACAAACAGAAGCTAGTAGAGAAAGAAGAAGAAACCTTGGGAAATACAGCCCTCAATGAAAATTCAGGGAAGAAATCTCTTGGAGGAAAGAGGCATTTCAAGGTCTTTCAACTCACTCTGGGGACATAAATGACTGTCTTTTCCATTCGTCTATTCCATAGGGGTAGGCATTGTGGCCACAGAGGAACCTTCCATTTTCCTGTCAGAGCTGTAATCCCCTCCAACCTGCCCTATACCTTGAACTTTTCACATCCACTTGCAATGACATATCTACGTCACTCTCACTGTGACTTCAGAGGCAGAGAAAGAAGCAGAGAGACACCTGGGTTTTCTGCCACTGAAATTGGAAAACAGTCCTTGAGAAAAAGATGTCAAGGCCCAGCAGGACATATTTTTTCATCAAAACATTGTAAAATGAGTAGAGGTTTCACATGACGCCCGTGTCTTGGTATGTGTTTGTTGTTTTTAGAACAGCAGGCTGCATAGCTGAAGCTACATGCATATATGATGCAGGCAATTGCCATGACAAGTGCAATGCATTTCTTGGTTGAACAGAAGGTAAATAAAGGTGTAAATATTGTATTTTCCATTACTATGGAGATGCAACCATTTGGGCTCTCACCATTTTGGAAAGGTTTTTTATTATTATTATTTGGGCTCACTCGCTGCTATACATATTCCTATCAGAATGTCTCCAGGCCCTGTGCTGCTATAATTATGCTGACCCAACTATCATTCTTGATTTGTCTGTGCAGATGGGATATTGTTGATCACTGGAAAGAAAATTCATTATCTGTTTTTTCTTTATTCCCAGATGTGAAATCTATATTTTTAATATTAAAAGTATTAATATTAAAAGCATACTTTAAAGTCAAGATTCTGTAGTCTACCTGACTGTTTAAAAAAAACATATGTCTGTTCAAAGCTTTGAAGGGTTTTTGATCTATTTTTCCAACTAGACAAGAAGTGGATCTAATACCATTTGAAATCTTACTGAATAGAATTTTAATTCCTAACCCTGATATGTCAGCATGAAAAATCAGAATGTTAACTTGTGCATAGTCTTAACATCTCCATTACAGTCATTTATTTAAATGTTTCTAGCATCTAAGCTAGATCTGTGGTTTAGTCCTGCTAAACTTATGCTTGAATGAAGAAAAATCTAGATTTGGAGACTAACTTACACTACTTATTCCAAGATGTGTTGGTTGGCTTCTTAGCAACTAATTAATATATTAAACAGCCACTAAAACATTTCATGAGCACTTACTATACAAGACACTGGAATTCAAAAATAAATAAGATAAAGTCCCTGTCCCCCAGGAGCTTGTGTTGGTGATAAAACACCAAAGTGTTACTGGGGGGGATCCAAGACGGCAGCAGAGTAGGGGGAAGTTACATTCACCTATTCCCAGGACTAAATAGGAATCACAACTACATTATAGAAAAATGCAAAAGTTTAAAGACAAAGAAAGAACCTTAAAAGTAGCAAGAGGAAAGCAGTTCATTACCTACAGGGAGCTCCCATAAGACTATCAGCTGATTTCTCAACAGAAACTTTGCAGAACAAGCTATATATGTGCATACAACAGAATATTGTTCATCCATGTGAAGTAAGGAAACCCTGTCTTTTGTGACAACATGGATGAAACTTGAGAATATTATGTTAAGTAAAATAAATCAGAAAAACAAATACTGTACGATTTCACTTACATGTGGAATCTTAAAAAAAAAAGCCAAATTTGTAGAAACAGAAAATAGAATGTTGGCTACAGGGGCTGGGGGGTGGGGGGAATGGGGAGATGTTGGCCCAAGCTTCCAGTTATAAGATGAATAAGGTCTAGAGATCTAACACACAGCACACACAGAACATATAATGGTGATTATAGTTAATGATACTCTATTATGTACTTGAAAATTGCTGAGAGAGTAACTCTTAGCAACTCACCACAAAAACAAATGGTAATTATATGAGGTGATGGAGGTGTAAGTAGATGCTGTGGTGGTGACCATTTGCTATATGTAAGCTTATCGAACTAGCATGTGTACAACTTAAACTTCACAATGCCATATGCCAATAATATCTCAATAGAGCCAGAAAAATATCTAAGCCATGGAACTGGACTCACATGGGATGAGGTACTGAATGAGTCAGCAAGTGAGGTCTCTGAGACAGAAAAGCAAGACGTAAGCCTTGAAGTGGACAGTAAGACTCGGGAATCAGACAGAGACCCAGGGATGCAAGTTTGGGATGAGGTCAGGACAAAATGACAGTCCTATGACTAGCAAATCAACCATCTGCTCAGTGCAAGATGGCAGAGACTGTTGGGGAGTCCCCACGTTAGAGGGGGCAGGGCTTAGAGGTGGAGAGAAGGGCATGTTTGTTTTACTCCTGCAGGTGCCACCTTGGTGCTGTCTGCTGGAATAGCCCTGATCCCGTAGCGTGGCTCACAGCTGGTGCCCAGTGTGTTCTGAGTGAGCTATGAGTGGGTGTGCCAGTCTCCTACCCCACCTTTCTGTCTCCCGACGAGTCCCCTATCCAGATACAGCATGTAGCACCTGTGCGGTTGTCTACCTGCAATGCCACTATGAAACTGTCAATGTCTCCCACAGAGGCTGAGAACGGGAAGCCTCTGAGCTAAATCCAGCCCCAGGTGGCTTTTGTTAGGCTCACACTGCATTTTTTAAAAACTTGATTTAGACACATTTTAAAATAGAGATTTCATGTGTGTGCACGTGCGTGCGCGCACACACACATCCAGATTTCTGGCTTCTCTTAGAAACTCTGAAAGTCTGGCAGCTTTGGGCCCATGTTCCCACCTGGCAATAATCAGTGGACGTTGAGTGGCAGCTGCCCTGTCCCTGGTATCTGCTCTCTACTGTCCACCATGTTCCCACCAGCACCTTTGGGCCTTTCCTGACCCTTTGCCCACGATGGTTCCAGCTGGCCCCAGCAGTTTCTAAAGTATATTAACCCTTGACCTACAGGATGACTTCTAAAGCCAGCATTCAAGGCTTTCCTCGGCCTAGTCATGTCAGTACACTACTCCCCGGTGTGTCTTTGGGAGCAGCCTCCTGAGGAAGTAGCATGCAGCTGAGACTAACGGAGGAGAAGGGATTCAGTGAACAAAGGAAAACAGGTGAGGTGTTGAGGACTTGGGAGGGAAGAGAGAGGTGGGGGTAAAATTTCAGAAGGAACGGCATGTCCAGAGGCCAGAAGGTAAGAGGTACCAGGGAACACTTGGTAAATTGAAAGCAGTCCTAGCAAATGTTTGGATGGCACACAGGCACAGCTTCATTTCTGGGACATGCTAGTGCTGGCAACATTTCAAGCTGGTGTGAGAACAACAGGAAATTTTGAATCCATGTTATTTGACACACACTCCCAATCTGATATCTGGTATCAAATATTCACAAACATATCTTCTCCATCTCTGTCCTGAGAGGGACAAGGGTTTCTAGAAAGCACAATTAAATTATTTTCCTTTCTACCAAGCACTATAAATCTCAAACTCACAACTATCCTAACCCCTTTTTCCCTCAGCCCTTTGACATAGGTACATATCTTTCTGACCCATATCCATCAAATAAGTGTTCTCATTTTGTTGAGGACGCAAGGATCCTTCACAGGCCAAGTCCAGGATGACTTCCAAGCGATGTGCCTGTCATTGACCTGTTTGCTCTTAAATTCATTCCCAAACTGTCCCTCCTCTGCCCTCTGCATTCCTTAGGGTTCCTCGCCTGCTGGCTTCCTGGTCAACTTTGACCAAAAGAAGCTGCCTCCTTAAGCCTACACTTCCTAGGAATAATATATGATCTTGAAGTGCTGCTGTAAATATTAAATAAATAAGTAAATATATGTATGTATAGGTGTATATGCATATATATATGCCTATGGCAATAACTACTGCTTTTCACTCATTGGACACTTCCTCTCTTCTACTGAAACAGCATTTATAGCTGGGCACATGGCCATTCAAGGTAAAACCTGTATTTTCAACTTCCCCTGCAACTAGATGTAGGTTGCTAAGTTCTAGTATGTCACACAAAAAAAGAAAATGTGGGTGATTTCTAGGCTTGCTCTCTTCTCCTTTCTCCTCTGCTATGGCTGGCATGTAGTGTGATGGGTGAGTCACCTTATCACATATGGACAAGAAAAACACCCTGGGGAGAGCAGAGCAGTAAGAACAAAGAAACGTGGGACCTTGAGCGGCTTTGCAGAGTGGAGCTGACAAGCCAGCCGGACTTTTACTGAGAGAAATAGACTTCTGTGCTCTTTAAGCCAATTTTACTTTGGAACTTGGTTGTACAGCATCTAACATAGCACCCAACAAAGTGTCTGGTACACATTAAGCACTTAATAAATGATGAGATTGTTTGCACTGCAATGAGGGACCTGCAAAGACCAACCTCGCTTCCTGAAGGCTGAAAAAGTAACTCCCTGCTCAAAGTAACAAAGAGTTTCTGCCTCCGGGATGCAGCCCAGGCCTAGCCTTGGAAGCAGCCTGTCCCTTTGTTCTGAGAGCAAGAACTTGACTGAGCCTTTTTAATTACGCAGTAATGAAGTTACCTTAGAATTAGCTTGGAAATGTTTGAGAGAAACTAATTTCCTGTAGTTAGGCGAATGGGTACTCAAGAAAATTAATCGGGATATTTTTTAAAATACATTTATTTGCAGGACACAGACTAATAAGGCTGGAGGTATACTGGTTCCACTAGTCACTCCTAATCTTTCATGGTGGCAAGCTCTGGCCAGACTGCACCAGTGAACATCTGAAGCAGTAGTTGGGTGGAAGGCCTCCAAGAAATTTCATTTGATGACTTTTTTTTTTTTTTTTGAGTTGGCAAACTAAATTGTGTTGTCTGTTATCTCTTTTCCTTCTTTTCAATAATCCATATTTACCCACACTCTCCAACTTCCTCACCTTCTCACTTTACATCCTAAATTCTTTCTTGACTGGTCTCTTAACACACTCACCTATATCCAATTGCTATCAATAATGGCCATGGTGGCTCGCAATTATGATTCCTCCTTCATAGCCACTATTTTATATTGACCTAGCAGTCATTAAATGGTTGGGCCACAGTTTGAGTCATAAGCTTAGTTAGAAATGTGATAACTCTGTTTATTTTTCTATTCCCAAAGAAACTGGCCCCTCTTGAGGATCTCCTCTAGGGCAGAAATTGTGCTAAGAGCTTCATAGCATAGGAAAGGGCAGCCAGTTACTGGCTGGTGTTTCCTACCTGGTTTTCTTTTTTCTTTTTTTCCTTTTTTTAAATTTATTAATTTTAGAGAAAAGAAGAGGAGAGAGAGAGAGAGAGAGAGAGAGAGATGCTATTTCACTTTATGCAATCATTGGTCGATTCTTGTATGTGCCCTGACTGGGGATCGAACCCACAATCTTGGTATATGGGGAGGATGCTCTAACCAACTGAGATACCCAGCCAGGACTTTGATTTTCTATTTTAATTGCTAAAAGAAGCAATATGAGAATAAAAGGAGTCTCCGTGTTTACCAAAAAATTCCCATTGTAGGGCCAGGCTGGGAAGATCAGCTTTAATCTTTCCTCCTTCCCTCCCCCTTCACTGCCTTCTCATGCCCCTCTTTCTGTTCAGCCACCACAGCCACCACAGCCACCACAGCCACCCTCTTCACTGTTATTTTCAAACCGAGAATCAGGCCCAGCTCTGGAGCCCTGACTCTGCACCTTGAGCTCTCCTACTGGCGCCACCTGCAGGCTCTTAGGGGGACAGTGTGTGGGGTGGGGGAGCTGGGGAATTAGGGGCGTCAGTGCAGCGGGACTGAAGCAGCCCTGAGGCCTAGCCCCACTCTCTCCACCAGCTCCTCCGCTCTGGCCACAGGAATGCCTCTCCCCATCGCAGGTGCCGAGGCTGCTCTTCTGCGGCTCCTTCACCCTTCCAGCACTTTCTCTGCCTGTCGGTTTCGCAGAATTTTCTATTTGTAGGAAAACACAGAGGTGAGGGGGAAGGGCTGCAGGCAGGGCACTGCTCCAGCTGAAGCCCCTAGAATAAACCTGTGGAAGAAAAGTGTGGAGGAGGGGGTGTGGGGATGGGAAAGCCGCAGGGTTTCTTGGCACCACCGCTGTTTATTTGGGTGGAAGACAAAATTCACAATTCGGCTCCCACCCCTGGAGGACACTCCGGTACGTCCTTCCCCCTCGAGGTTATTTTTCCCAGTCATTAAAAGGATTTTTTTTCTAGCAGATTTCAAGGTTTTTGACTGCCGCTTTCTTAAGGCCGAGGGTTACCCCGTCGCCACCTGTCCCTCCCCTGACAGACCCCCGGTCCGTCCCCTGGCAGACTCCCTGGCAAAGGAGAGTCTGGCCCCGGGAGGCCGACAGCTCCGCAGAGGGCCCGGGCTGAGCTCCGAGCTCCGACGCTTTCCAGGGCACCTTCCCCTCCGTTTATTTGTATCTGGAAAATGTGGTGGCATCAGTCCGCCACCCCCGCGAGAAAACACCTGTAACGGGAGAAGCTGGCCCTGAGGACAGTGGAGGTGAGAGCCGGCCTGCAAAGGGCACCGAGGGGAGGATGGAAACCAGCAGGAAGCGGCAGAAATGAAAACGGGCCGCCTCCCACTCACCCGAGGGCAACTTGAAAGGGGGCGGAAGCGGCCACAGCTGGGCTGGCACCGCGCTGCCCTGGCGCTGCCCTGGCGCTGGCACCTGCCCAGCTCGCTCTGAGTCTTGCTCAGGGTTTGGCTGGTCAGGAGGTGCCCCTGAGCCACCATGAAACAACACACGGAGCTGTGTTTTCAGTTCTCAGACTGTGCCCCTTGAACCTGAGCCCTCTGCTGGGAAAGGAAGGCGAAATCAAGGCCCCAGGGGTTGCGAGCTGAACAGTTTCCCGGGGCTTCCGCTCCCGCACCTGGCGTGGGGACGGTGGGGGTGAGGAGCCCTCCTACGGTCCCACGGCAGAAAGGAAAGAAAAAGAAGGGTGGTCTCTATTCTTTATTTTTATTTTGGATGTCTAGGGTTAGGTATGCACAACATCCACCGTGTTTTGTAGCATATGAGACAATGCTGACATAGGTGCTGACAGTCGATTCACCTTTTAAACAGATGACATAAGCATGTGGTATCAAAAAATATAGTACATACAGAACATATATGCATATCCCATGGACACGGACAGCCATGCGGTGAAGGCCAAAGGAGGGGGAGGCGAGGGGGGGGGAGGGGGGCAAAGGGGGGGAGGGGAGGGAAGTCTGCAATAATGTCAACATTAAAATGTTTAATAAAAACAGTAAAAGATATATAGAACAATACTGTAAGTGTATTTTCTTACGATTTTCTTAATATTTCCTCTAGCTTACTTTATCTTAAGAATACAGTATTTAATACACATAACATACAAAATATTTGCTAATTGACTGTTTATATTATTGGTAAGCTTCTGGTCAACATTAGGCTATTAGTAGTTAAGTTTTGGGGGAGTCAAATGTTATATATGGATCTTCGGCTATGCAGTGAGGTCAGCCTCTAACCCTTAATTGTTAAGGGGCCAACTGTAGTTTCCTGTGGTCTGTGAGACACTCTAGCAAGTTAATTGAACCCAAGGAAGGTGTCCTTGGAACCTCCGACCTATAGCTAGTCAGAAATACAAGTAAAAGCCTGGCTTTGTGATTGGCATCTGAAGTGAAGGGCAGTCTTGTGAGACTGAGGCCTTAACCTGAGTTGAGTTGTAGGACGCCCAGCTGGGGTTAGAGAAGTGCTTGGTGGTGTGAGAAACACATTGGACTTGGATGCAGAATTGTTATAGCTATTTATTGCACCATAGATTAAGTCTCATAAATTGCTGCCTCCAATTTTTTCCCTGTGGTTCTAATGACAGTTTCTTTTACATGTGTCTGAAGATCCCATCTATGAGAAGTTAATTAAATATCCAGGTGGACACTGCGGCATTGGACTGGCAAAGGGTAAAGTACAACCTCAATGCGAGATTAAAATTCTACTCACACCTTAGTGCACGCTGCCCCATTAGGAGGCAGAGGAGACACTATTGCCTGATTAGCCCAAACCCATTTCCCTTTCCTCCCCTGGCAGAGCCCCTGCTCTGTTCACCTTCTCTGCAAAGCCTGTGCCTCAGAAGTGGGTGCATCCCTGGCCCCAGGGAATGAACTAGTGTTGGTTAGAATCAATTATCATGGTCACGTTGTCCTTGTCGGTGAAAGGCTAGACATGTGACATACTCCTAGACAATGAGACGTAAGAGGAAATCTCTGAAAGCTTCTGGGAAGGAGCCTCACTAACAGAGGCTCCTGTTATGTATGAATGGGAGGCCCCAAAACCACCCTAACCATCCACAGCCAGAGGAGAACAAGCCTGAGAGTGCACCTGCTGATGCCTCTTCAGCATCTTTCTAAATATATCCTCACTAGTCAACTTACATCTAAAAGCTGTAGGCATTTGGACCGATTCATTTTTTACCCCCTAAGATAATGAAAGAATCTCAGCGTAAGACCGTGTCTTAGATGGTTAAAATCAACTTCTACCAAATTATACAAATTATAGATATCCATGAAACTTGAAAAGACTAGTATACAGTAAGTCGTCATTATTTGTAGATTCCATATTGGTAAGTGTATGTACTCACTAAAAGTTATCTGCAACCCCAACATTAATTTTGCCCCACTTTCTCGGTCATTTACAAACACGCACTTGCTCAGAATGAGCAAAAGTTTGTCTGGATCAAAATGCATTGGAAATTTCTTTCAAATGTAGCACTCCGTGCAAATCTGCAAGTAATCTCTTGGCCCCTCCTCATTTCCCACTGAGTCTGCAAATAGACTGAAAAGGCAAATCAGAACCGTAGACTAAAATGCGCCCCTATTAACCAATTGTAGGACACTTACTTTTCCAAGCCTCCATGTGGGGACCAACTGTTCCATGTTTGTGTTAGTGTCCCTCTTATCTTAAAAACCACGGTTTATCTGGACAAAATTTTAATAAGGTCAGTAGTTATATCAACAAAGGAATAGCATCTGGTCTTGAAATAGAAGGGGGAAAATACTAAGCAAAGTGCAATTAACAACAAAGCAATAATCCACTCGAACCAAGAGGAAATAGCTTGAATGAAAACAAATGACTTGAATTTTTTAAAAAATAAACCATTTTTAAATTATACAAATGCAATTTCCCACTTTTGTTTACTTTGGTCGTATTACTTTTCTATTTACATATAAGCCAACCAGAGCCTGATGGCCGATTTCATCACAGAAAGGAGCAGCCACAGAGGGCCAGGTTTCCTGGTACCTGCCATGACAGAAATTGCTCCCATCGGTTCTCATTGGGTTCAGCCTGTGCAACTACTGGAAATGACTGTTTCACGTAACTTCTTACCTTGATACAGCACTGATTTCATCTTTACAACAGGCCTGTGAAGTCAGTGCACTTTAAAAATTTTTGAAACTGAGACTCAGAAAGGTTGAGTGGTTAGAAAGATTAGGTAACCAGCTAGCAGAAGAATTAGATGTCACATAAGCTCTGATCACCTGACGCTAGGTCCGTCTCTACACACACTGCTACATAACAAGCACCAATTAAAACATCCAAATTCCTGATACATGCCCAGGGCTAAACCAAGATTCTTCATATGCCACGTTAGTCCCACAGTTGTACCCCTTCCAACCTAATGAGTGTAATCAAGCCTGAAATAAACAACTCCACCTATTAACTTCTAAAGATGGCTCAAAAGAAAATACCTAGATTCTCTTCTATCAACCCTATTAACCACTGACGACATGCATCAAGTATTTTAATACTTGCTAGTTTTTAAAAAGAGTGTGACTTCCCCTCTTGACTAAGTTGTAAAGGTAGTTACCCATGACAAGCATGTGGCAGGAACTAAGAGAAGCAGAAGGTCTGGGGTCAGGTTGACAGCCCTGAGCTGCCTCACTTGGGTGTGCATTCCCACCACCCCATTGTTTGCAGCACCAAACTGTACCCATAAAAATCTTATGTCCTGCCCAGCCAGTGTGGCTCAGTTGGTTGAGTGTCATCCTCTGCACCACGAGGTCGCTGGTCCCATTCCCAGTCAGAGAGCATGCCTGCTTGCGGGCTTGATCCCCAGCAGGGGGAGAGCAGGAGGCAGCCAATCGATGTTTCTCTCTCATCGATGTTTCTCTCTCTCCCTTTCCCTTCCTCTTTCTCTAAAATCAATAAAAACATGTATTTTTTTAAAAATCTTATGTCCAGACTTGTTCTGCCATACCATAGAGCATCTTCCCTCAGTCAACAAAGGTCTGGAACAAATGCTATCTGCCATTTATTCTTTTACTTTGTTCATTCAACAAATATTGAGTATGAAAAACTGACAGTGTGTCAGGTATTATAATAGGTGTTGGGCGATAAGACAGAGTTTACTTTGAGTACAGAGATTAGAAAACAAAGGTTTTGAAGCATATTGAGGAGTATGGTAGGATAAAACAATGTCTTTGGAAGGGGTGCCTAACACAGATTTAGAGGGCAGAGAAGATTTCCTAAAGGAAAGCATGTCTAAGCAAAACTATTAATGAGAAGTGGGAGTTAGTCAAAAGAAGAGCCTACTATGTGCTGGGCATTTTCTATGTCTTCTCTTTTAGCCTCTTAGTAACCTCCTAAGGTTATTATCTCCATCTGATAGATGGGGAAACTGAGACTATGAGGGGTCTCACGATTCATAAGGGCCAGCTTGTCTCAGAATTCAAATCCAGCTCTTCAAACTACATGTTTCATTGTTCTTTAACTATTCTGCAAGCAAAACACCTTCCCACAGGTCCTATAGGAGCCCATGAACATGTGTCAGTGTTGGTCCAGGACCTCTCTCCTTGGCCTCGGTAGTCTTCTGAGACATGTGTGGAAAAGGTCCTGGTGCCAGCTGCTGTTTGAGCTGCTAAGACACCATAATGGTGGTGCTAGGGCAGAGCTGGGACATGATCTGGGGTGGCTCTGTTCAGAATGTTCCCTTCCTGAACCACAGGGGAGCCCTGGGTTTTGTAGTGAGCTGCATTCATAGTCTCAGTGACTGATCCATTACAACCTCACGACTTCGTCTTTCAGAGCCATGAATCCTTTTGTATCAAAATTGATGTTATACAGCCTGGTCAACTGTCTTCTTCTCCAAACATGACACCCAGACACACTGGGATGTTTTCACAGATCCCATCCACTGTCACCAGAAGAGGACCTGAATTAGAGATATTCAGAAGAAAGTACCACAGGCCCTGATGGGCAATGACAAGATGATGGGAATTACATGGATAAAGCTGCAGTTCAGATTCCTACATCACCTACTTTGCCTTAGGGGGCAAGCCCACCCTTGTGTGCAAGTTCTGATGCATTTGTCCAAAGAGCAGTCTCATCACCTGCCAGCTGCATCTTCACCAGAAGGTATAACTTTGAGAAATCAGAGTCTTGAAGACACCATGGTTCTCATTCTGAAAATCAGTTCTCATTAGTAAGATAAAAGCATTATAATTCGGGCCCTATAAACAGCCCTTATAAATACTAGATGCTAGTTTGCTCTCTCTTGCTGCTTTGTAGATTGCCCCAAACATATCAGTTAATTGGGATCTCTGGTCAGTTATGTTCCAGGTAATTGAGATGTCTGAACATAGGTGAATGTTATGCTCATTGAGGTCTCCTAGGTACTGGGTGCCATTTACATCCAGCCATCCAGCAGAGGGCCTCCTTTTCAAGGGCAATCACTCACAGTGTCGAACAGACATTGTCGTTTCTCTGCCAAGCCTTGTTCTAACCCAGTCATCCGTCATGGGAGGAAATCATCCCTTGCAAGGTTGTCTTGGCCATCAAAGCTATGACACTATTCTCTGGCTTCTCTCCTCCCTCCCTTTTCCATTCTCACCCCTCACAGTTCCCCAGGACCTCATGCTGCTTCTGGCTGCCTACAATCTCTTTGTCAAGATATTAATCATGCAGAGAAGAGGTCTCCCTGAAGGGTTTCCTGACATATAGTATTTCTATGCTACACACACACCCACCCAAGCCAGTCCCCCATCACGTTCCTTGTTCTGGTTTCCTAAAAGAGATCACCTCCTCAGATAGGCTGAAAGTAGCTGGAATCTAATGGTTTTTTAAAATGACTAACACAACAATAACTAATATAAAGAAAATAAATGGCACTGAAGCATCAGTAGATAACCCCTCTAGGAGGTGCTTCCATTTTAAGAAAGACTATCAACCTAAAGAAATTCCTAACTGGGGAGCTATGTTGAGCAGAGAGCCTGTCATCACTCCTGTATGTCAAAATTCAGAAGAACCTCGATCAGCCATGTACCCTGACACTCCCAGTGCACCCTTGGCCTCTGCCTGAACGCAGACAGTAACATCACAGGCCTCGTTTCCTCCCACGCTCAGGCAAGAACTAACTGTGAGTCATCCCAAACACAGAGAAGAGCGAGGAGGGTTCTGTCTCTCTGCATCATTCATTTATTAAATCTTCACTGAACATCTGTTATGCCAGCTATGAAGGACTACGAAGGCCTCTGGAAAATTCAAGACTTTATATTTTAGATAAAGAAATAAACATGTATACAAATAAGAACAGTAAGCATGAGAGGTGCTCTCCTTACGGGTCACACACAGGGCCCTAAGGGAGCAGATTTACAGAAGACTAATATTCTCCCAGTGCTGAGGGCAGGGAAGGGGTTTTAGGCCAAGGGGAGGGTGTGCAGAGGCCTGAAGCTGTGGGAGGGCAGGGCCAGGAGTTCTGTCTGTGTCAAGGCCACCCAGCCCTTACCCAAACCATGCTGCTGGTTTTACTACATTCGGAAGAAAGGCTGTAGGGACTCAGCTAGATAGATGGTCTACCTGCAAAGGTCAGTGAAAATTAAATCAATTGCTGACACCTCACAGAGCTGATGGATTGAATGAGGTATAATACGGGGCAAAAACGATGTGCATGTTGGTTCAGCCACTAATAGCTACATGATTTGAGGCAATTAAACTCTCAGAACTTCAGTTTCCTCATCTGTAAAATGGTGATAAAAATATGCACCTCACCCAGCCAGCGTGGCTCAGTGGTTGAGCATCGACCCATGACCTAAGAGGTCACAGTTCAATTCCTCGTCAGGGCACATTCCCCGGGGTTTCGGGCTCGATCCCCAGTCGGGGGCGTGCAGGAGGCAGCCAATCAATGACTCTCTCATCACTGATGTTTCTCTCTCTCTCCCTCTCCCTTCCTCTCTCTGAAGTCAGTAAAAACATATTAAATATATATATACATGCATCTCATAAAGTTGTCTAGGCAATTATAGAGGTGGTGTATGTGAAGCACCTGTCACTCAGAGAACTCGGCTCAGAGCACTGCCTGGGCTCTGCTATTATCTCCAGCCCCGTGTCTCTATGTGGGGACTCTAAGTTGAAATGACTGTTCCCAGGCAGAGCAGAATGAAGCAACTCCCGGAATTCCGGTCTGTGGTCTCACAGAAGTAGCCACGGGGTGTCTTACCTGACCACAGAGGCCCATGTGCGTCCCAAAGAGTGTATGCAAAGGCCA
The DNA here is from genome assembly GCF_964146895.1 of Miniopterus schreibersii. Classification (NCBI taxonomy): domain Eukaryota; kingdom Metazoa; phylum Chordata; class Mammalia; order Chiroptera; family Miniopteridae; genus Miniopterus; species Miniopterus schreibersii. The sequence goes on along the minus strand of NC_138117.1, from coordinate 4,144,327 downwards.
CGGGCACGTTGACTAACTTGCAGTTACCCTGAACCTGGGCGCTGGCTCCCATAGCCACCATTTCACTGCTCCTTTTTTCTTTTATCTATTTTTTGTAAATGTTTTTATTGACTTCAGAGTGAGAATGGGAGAAGGAGAGAGAGAAACATCAATGATGAGAGTCACTGTTCGGCTGCCTCCTGCACGCCCCCGACTGGGGATCGAGCCCGCAACCCGGGCATGTGCCCCGACTGGGAATCAAACTGTGACCTCCTGGTTCATAGGTCAACACTCAACCACTGAGCCACACCGGCTGGGCGTCGATGCTCTTTTTTTACTTTAGCAATTCCTAAGCCCTTATTAGCTAACATTCTGGTTCTCCAAGAACACCTTGGGGGATAGCCCACCAAGGACAAAGTCCAAGGACATATCACACACAGCAGGGGGAAGCAATGAAGCAGCTAAGAGGGAAAACTCTCACCCACTCTACAGCCTGCTGTGGATCAGCTCTGGCTGGTGTGCCAGGGTCCCTCGGGCACGAAGGACAGTGCCATTCTGGTCAAGTCCCAGGGCTGGAAAAGGGCTTTCAAGACCATCAGGCTCATCCTTTGCCCCCAGACCCAGGACAACCGAAGAGCTACAGCAAAGACGAAGGTGTGCCTGGTTATCAACGGGGTCTCTATTTCGTATGAGCCACCAAGTAGATTTCATTAGCATTCCCTTCACTACCTCCCCAAACTCAGGAAATACACGCGGATTGACCTCAACCAGCTCTGAGTGACAAGCAGAGAGGAAAAAAGCAGAAAAGAGAAGGTGGGAAACGTGTCCAATTAAATCAGTAAGATTTAATTGCCCAGATGGAGCTAAGCTAGACGAGGGTGATATCAGAGGACAGCTGGAGGTGGGAATATCTGCATGCATTAGGGGCTAAGTCTGGGGGCTCAGAAAGCCCTGGGGCTGTTTAAATCACTTCTTGCTAGTTTAACTCCCATGTTAAATACCAGCTGGACTGCTCTCAGGAGAGACCAGAAACAAAGCAGCAACCTCAGTTCATGTATTCATTCAGTGGGCACCTACTGTGTGCCAAGGCTGCGTCTGGGCCTCCATCGTGTTGAAATCCTTAGTAAGTTGGGGGGACACCTGAGGATACTGCCCATGATAAGAGCAACCCTTGGAGTCGGAAACACTCCCTCCAGCTGACCCTGAGCAGGAGTGAAGGCAAGAGGTCATGTCATATCTGCTTCTTCTCTTTCCACCGCTGCCAGTGTCAACGCAGGGTCAGGCACCTTGAGGTGCTCAAGACACTCTATTGGACCCATCATCCAGAAGACAAGTTCCCTGACCTCGGCAGAGTTTAATCCACAAAAAGGAAACTTCTTCAGAAAGGCCTGTTTCATAGAGTAGGTTTCAAAAGGTTGCACATCTCATGTGTGCCCAGAATAAGTAACCAACATGATAGAGGCCACGCTCAGTGTCCCTAAGACACAGGCGCATGTGGTCCAAGACACGAACAGGCTCCAAGCTCGCAATTGCTTTGTTTTAACCTTGGCAGTCCTGCAGCTTGGCTCCCACATTCAAAGGGATGATGTATTTTCCCATATTTATTATTTGCCCTGGACTACTGAGGAAAAAAGCAGGGCAGCAGGCCGATGTGTCTCAGTGTCCCTGCCAGGAATAACAGAGAGGCCTCGCACCAGCGCCTCATTAGCTTATGGAAAACAGTTCCCTAAGGAAACTGCAGGGTGTAAATAAATTTAAAACATTTCAGCCTTTTGAGGCCTGCGGATGCCAAATTTGTAAAATAGCGGTGGCTCAGAAACGCTGTAACATTCTGCTGCACGTCTCATAAACTCAGCCTAAGCTCTATGTCTGTTAAGAAGCAAAATAATACGATACCACGAACGTACTTTTTTTTTAATGTAACGTGTATTACTTTGCTATATTTATAAGAAGCAAAAATTTAGTTGGTAGGGTCTGTTCAGTCTAAAATAACAGGATAGTTCTGGAAATATCCATGCACGTGCCTTCCTAACTCGAGGCCCTGTTTGAGGACATATCCTCTGTGGATGCTCTACCATCCCTAGTACGCGGGCAAGACTTTCTATAGTATCAAATGTTATCCAAGCTTCAAACATGGTGCTCAAGAGTATTATGCATGAGAGAAATGAGTAAGGTTTAAATCTAAACCTTGGACTGAATATTTCTCTGTTAACTGTTATAAGACACATCAGGATTCCAGGACCAGAGGCGAGGAGGTGGTAAGGGGAAGACCTTGACAGAGAGGGGAGAAGGGGTGAGGGGGATGGCACCCCTGGAGCAGTGCCGAGCAACTGGGGCTCCTCCAGACTGCGAATCCAGACCTTGTGAGCAACAGCCCCATTTATTAAGCACTTATTATTCCAGGCCCCGTCCTAGGGGCTATACAGGTCCCTCGGAAACCTCCGTGACAGCCTCTGCAGCAGTTACTGTCTATTCTACAGTTATGGAAACAAAGGCTCAATAAGATTAAATAATATCACCAAGGTAGCTAGTAAGTAGGAGATGCAGGATTCGAGCTCTTGTCTGTCTGACTCCCAAGCTTGACTCTCATCACCCAGCCCATATTCCAGTAATTCCTCTTCTCCAGAGATGAATCCTAGAGGGGAAGGTGCTGAAGGAAACCACAGCATGTGCTACCCATGAGCGGCGCAGGGAGAGTAAGAGGGAGTGAAAGGGGGTGGAAGCTCCGCCTCTGTGGCTGGAGGCCTGCTTTCAGATCCGTGCTTTCCACTTAGGAGCAAATCACATAATCTGATTCCAGTTTCCTTATCTGCACAATGGGGATATTCACAGCTACCTTCCAGGGTTATCAGAAGGTGCACAGATATATTTTTACATCAGAACTAATATATTTTTAGTACCCTTCCTAGCAAACAGTAGACCGTTCAAAAATGAAGGCGGCAGTGGTGATGCTGATGCTGGAGAAAGGGGTGAAGCCCTAGTCGTTGAGGAGCTAGGAACAGAACATTTCACAGCTTTAAATGAGTTTCAAGTCTCCAAGTTTGAATCCAACCTACACCCAATACAAAGAGAAGCTGCCACTGTCAGTTACCAACATGACGTGTGGAAAATGGACGGTATCTGAAGATTGGAAATGAGCGACTTCTGAACCTATTTTCACAAACAGAATAAAATATGTACTTCAGAACTTCTAGACTCCCAAGCTTATGGTTTAGCCTGTACGAAAGCAGTGCTGGGGCGCCACAATGGAGTGTTCCTTCATAATTCAGAGAGAAAAGAAATAAGGCCGGCCCAGAGGGTCATCCAGTAAGATCACCACATAACGCCGAACTTGAGACCAAAAAAAAACAAAGTCAACTTGAAGAGACAACAGCTCCAAGGCTCCAGGAGATTTCACTGGATCCTAATGGGAGATACTGACAGAACTAAAGGAAGACCATAAATAGGAGGCTGGTAGAAATAAGCCATAAGGAGAAAACAGAAAGTCCGACTGGCAGCAGTGGGCAGCGACTCTTCCTTACGGAGGAGCGTTGACTCTGACCTAAATACCTGACCCAAAACCCCTTGGAAACAGGAGCCGTTTTTACTCACCTCTGCGTCTCCAGGAGCTAACACAGGGCCTGGCACAAAGTTGCAGCTGAATATACGAAAGGCCCACTGTCTGCCTCTGGAAAGCCAGGACTAGTGTGACCACCTTCGCAGAGGGTGGCTGTTCCCTGTACTCTGCTTTACATGCCACTCAAAAGCAGTCCCTGGTCTGAAGTCCCAAGGCCCTCTTAGCCTGACAGTCCAGCCCTATTCTTTTTTTCTTTCCAGGATCATTTCCCATCCCTTTCCCTAAATCAACTCCTCCCAAATGACCTACTCCTACCCCCCAACCAAGCAGCCTTAGACCCTCTTGACCGTTTCCCTACACTAGTTGTCTCAACCTTAAGTGTTCCCTCTGCTTTTCTGCACCCTCTGAGATCCTTTCTCTGGACATCCCCCCTGACCCTCTCAGGAGAACTGTGTCTCTCCCGCTTTCAAACCTTTTGCGCTCCTGTTTCTCTACCACTCATTCAGCATTTAGCAGATACCATCTCGGGATGACGCTGGTGTTTTTTCAAATAACTGTCTTACCCCCCGATTTATTAATTGCTGCCTCCTGCCCCGAGCCTTGCGCACAGTAAGCACTTCATAAATGTTTGTTGCTGCTGTTCAGGATGAAAAACAAATGCTTCTGTAATTCCAGGCATCTGACATGCCCAGCCCAGCCACACTGTCACCGTTTCTTCCACTGCAGGTAAACAAATCTCCTCCACCTGCAGTTTCCATCGCTCCCCCGGTGCCCTAACAGGGACAAAAGGAAACACTTGTTCTTTGTCTCTGAGTGGATAGGAACCTCCAGGGTCTCAGAGGCTCCAGGGCTCACACATCCCCAGCAGCCACCTCACTAGGCCTGCTTTTTTGGTTGTCAACCAGCTACAATAAGATCTTCTAAAAAGCACTTAACATCCCCGGGCCTCTGGCCCTAAATTTTACTGCTCTTCCCATACAGGTGTCATTAAGATAATCTAGATAATAGACTAAAAATGTTCTGAAAAGTCTAAAGTTCTCCGCAACAGAGAGGTGTTTTTAAGAAACCAACTTAACCCTGGGCTTCAAGAAGTTTTAGCTGTTTTGTTTGTTTGTTTACATTTCTTTCTAAAAGCACAAAACTTTTTTTTTAAGCTCAAGAGGTTTCCTACCCATTGGGGTTAAAAGTCGAAAACCAAGAGTCCAGTTCCATCCCTCAAACATCCCCCCTGGCTGCCTGTGGCCACAGGCACCCACGAGGCGGTGGGCTTCCCTTCCTTGGTCGGGAAAGGCTACTCCAGGGCGGGGGCCTGGCACCCGAAGCGTTCTTTTGTCTCAGGACTGCAAATGCATGAAACTGAGTCAGGAGGGAAGGAGGAGAAGCTGCCGGAGCTCCAAGGGCACTTGTCTTGCTGCAGTACCGCAGCTGAGCTTAGAGCTAAATGCCTTTTCCATGCCCTGAGGTCTCCGTTTCATCGGGTGGCACACTGCTGGCCTCGTCTTAGCCCGGCTGTCACTTTTGACTCGATTTCTGTCAGGCATCGTGAGGCCAAGGAAAAGGCTAGAGGGTAAACCAGGAACCTGTTTACCCAAGTGTTTTCGTTCAAGTTTCTTTTTGCGTTGCACTGTGTGTTCCCAGCCCCACTTGTACAAAAGGCAGCTTGGCCAGACAACCTGGTAGCACCAGCTGCTTGGGAGGAGGAGGGGGCTTTGAACACAGCCCGGAGGGGCCGCCTGCCTGCCCGCTGTCCGAGCAGGTTCCACTCGCCGGTGCTTGCTAACTGCAAGCTGCCTGGGAGGGTGCGCGATCACTCAGTCAGTTTGAGTTGACGCACATGGACATATGACCGGAATTCCTCAGAAAACACATCCTGAGTCTAATCACTGTGCGCATTGCAAAGCTGTTTTTTCCACCCATGTATGGTGGGGGGGGGCACCTGCTTTCTTGCTAATTGAAAAGAAAACAAAAGTGCTGGGGATACATAGCACTTTACCTGGAGCTGGAAGGAAGTCGCACTCGCCTTGTTTTTACCACTGGCTCTCCCTCTCACACCCCCACCTGCACAACCAGGCCTCCCAAGCTTGCCCAGGCCTCTCGTGGGCACCAGCACTGCCTCCTCGGAGGGTGCTGGGAATTATCAAGTGGAGCTGGTTCCTGCCTTCTTACAGCTGAGTTAGTCCCATTGCCAACTCTTTGCAAGAATCACATTTCAGTACAACTATCAAATCATGTTGGTCTCCCCTTCTAGATGGCAAGCGACCTGAGGGCAGAGACTATTTCGTTCATTTTGCTAGGCCCGGCTGCTTTCTTGGCATACAAGGACCACTCTACTGGTGTCAGCTGAGCTAAATTGGTATTTTATGTAATTAAATGGGCTGAGTTCTCACTTTTTATGTTCACCAAGCAAAGCCCCAGCCATCAGCTTCTCTCCTATCTTTAAGAATCTCAATCAAAATAATAAAGATGTCTTCAAAAACATTTGGTTAGGTTCCTCTAGGCCAGCCCTGGATAGCTACAGTTATTTTCAGCATAATTTTTTCTTTCATTCCAAAAGTATCTCAGTTTGAAGTATACGACATTACATGGTCATCCGTAACTTATACGGACACCGAGGTGCAATTATATGTGCAAGGATTTTATCGGGGAAATATCTTTAAGAGAAGAAATGAGAAAGAGCTGGGTAACGCTGGGAGTGCCTTCAGAGAGCCAGGTCTGCAGAGAATTATTACTGACCAAAACGTGAGAGCACTTCTGCCACATGGTGGCTCTTGGCTTCTCTGGGTACTTCTCTTCTGCTTGCGGTGGGAGGTGAACCACAGTCTGACGTAGTCAGGATCCTTCTGACCACCTGACCACCTGGAGGACAGTTGATTGGCTTGTCATGGTTGTCATTCCAAACCTTGGAGCTTCATCTGGCTGATGAATACGCAAGAGTAATGGCCCCGGCCAGATGAAGACCATTAATAGCCCCTTTCCTAAGCAGAGCCACGGGGTGGCCGTGAGAATGCACCTACCTTGCAGACCACCAATCACAGAAAGTGACCTAGGACCTTAGCTCTGAAACCCACCTGTGCATTCATGCTGAGGCCATGATTCCCACCATGATTCCACTGGCTCCCAGCCAGTGGCTGAGTGTGTCAGGGAGACTGAGGCAGGCCCGATCTGGGGAGACATACGTACCCTCCGGTGGCCAGCATTGGCTCCAAAGCTCCCTGGCTGCCTTGCTAAACCTTCCTTAGACTGCTCCACACACCCACCCTTCCTCTCCAGACTTGCCTGGCTACTGAGGGTCAAAACCTTGGGGTGGGGGGCAGGGTGGGAATCAGTGGCTGGATTCCAGTAGGCAGCCCCCCTCCCCCCAAGCATGAAACATTACTGCACACCAGATCTGCAGGCGGGCTGGACTGAGAAACCTCCCCTGGGGCCACGTGGAGCCCCTCGGCAGTGAGGCATCACAGCTTGGTAGTGAGATCATGCCTAGGAAGACTTCTAAAAATGTGAGCTGCTGAGAGTCGTCATTAATTATATATTAGAGGGCACTCGACCAGGAGAGCTGGCACTTAGAGCCAAAGGAAAACCTCAGTGGTCAGCAGCTGGAACTAAGAGATTGCCTCATGCTGGGACTGACATCAGCCCCCTCCGAAAAAGAGGGTGTAGCCTAGAGGGCTGTCAGCCTTGGGGGATGCAGGATCACAGCACAGCAATCTAGTGTTGAGAGAACATGGGGACTGCTTGGAGAGAGACTCAGACATATCACACAGGCCGTAGAAATAAAATTCAAAGTCCCTCAATACCAAGTCGAAGAGAATCCAGTCTTATCCCCTGTTCCTGAGCACAAAGAAAGCTGTACCCTCAAAAAGCTAAAAATCCATCCATAGAGACAGACAAAAAGAGCACACTGTGTAAGTAACTCCCACAGTATGTGCAACAGATAATAAACTCTCTGGGAGTCTTGACACCCAGTGTGAACCTGTTTGAACCCATCAGGCACCGTGCTAGGCACTAGAAACCCAGGAGGGAAAAAGTCAGCTCTCCCTGCCCTCATGAAGCTCATGTTCTAGCAGATGTAAAACTTCTGGTGACATCATTTGAGAATGAATTTGGTAAACTCTCTGAAATAGAATGAGAGCAATAAAACCATTGAGCATGATGCCATTATTAACGTAAACATTAATAATGTTTATTGCTTTAAGTTAAAAAAAAAAGAGAGACAGTTAGCATTGTCATAACTCAGGTGGACTCCAGGGAGGGTGATTATATAAGGAAGGAAGCCTTGGTCAGACAGAGGCCTCCTCTCGAGGGCCGGAGTGGTTCTGGCAGGAACCAGCTCAACTGAGCAAGCTGACCTTAGAGAGGGGCAGCAGCCACCAGCAAAGCAGGCTGGGTCTGAGTCCCAGAGGTGCCTGGCTTCCCAGATTGCGTCAGGCGGCTAAGGTACGACTCCCTGTTGCGGAAACCATCCAATAACGATGCCTGCTACGAGCTATTCTCACCCCGTCCTTCATCCAGGCATTCGATAAGTAGCTATCGAGCCTCCCCCGACGTGCCAGGCACTGTGCCCAATGCTGGGTTCATCCTGTGCTAGCAGAGACAGAGGACTAGCTGTCTGGCGGGGACTAGCTGTCTAGACAAGTTAATAGCAGGTTGTGATGGGTGTGATAGCGCTTCAGTGGGGGTAAGTGTAGTAGTGCTCGTCTCCCCTGCTAACACCCTACACCATTCGACTCCAGCCCTGCCCAACTAGCCGTGGCTCCTTCACTCCACCTGCTGTGAGTGCCGTTTCTTCTCATCAGGCTTTTGCCCACGCTGTTGCCAACGCTTGGCCTTTCCTCCTGCCACACCCCTTCATCTGGCTAAGCCACATTCTATTCCACAGCCCTCCTGTTCTCAGGCCCGTCTCTCCCTTCTCCGCGCACACAACATTCCCCTACGAGGATGCTTAACACTCTCCGTGGCAATCCTTACCTTACACGTCTCCCTTCTCCACTAGACGTGAGTGAGGTAAGGGCCACCCAGGTGTCATTTGTGTCCCCAGTTCATTCAGACAGACAGTACTGAAGGTTTCTGATTAAATGAATAAAGTGGAATAATAAAAAATCTGTCTTCTGGGAGCTGAGAAAACCAAAATCAAAGAAATGAGGCATGAGGTTGAAAATTGTAAACGAAGATAGGCAAGATGAACGTGCCCTTCCCGTAGGATTTTTCTCCCAATAAATTTCTCCTTTATTCCAGCTTCTTTTCCCCACAAAGAACTGCACATACTTAATGGGCAATTTGATAAGTTTGGACATATCCAAACACCCATGATACCATCATCCCATGGAAGGTAATAGACATATCCAACACCTTCCAGAGAGAAGGCCACTTGGCTGGGCCACTCTGCCCTGTCTCTTTTCCAAAGCTCTTCAACCTGTGGTGCAGGAAGCCAGGAGTATCCATCTAGTGGAGCCTCATTCTCTCAGAAATAAGAAGCCATGGGACAAGTCCTCCCATCACAATCACATTCCAAAAACAGTGGTCAGAAAAGCATTAGTAAGGAAAGCCCATGCTCCAAGTTGTGGGCTCCAGACCTCCAAAGGAATTTAGATTGTGATCCCTACTGAAACTTTCCCCACAAGACCTTTCAATAAACTCTAATAGTTCAGGTTCTCTTCTGAGATGGGAAAGCAATCCTCACATCACCCTGGTGATTTAGGTTCGTAGCTGATAACAGAAAGAATGACCCACTGATGCCCTGGCTGGATAGCTCAGTTGGTTAGAGTATCGTCCAGATACGCCATGTTTGCCGGTTCAATTCCCCGTCAGGGCACATACAAGAATCAGCCAATGAATGAATAAATAAGTGGAACAACAAATTGATGTTTCTTTCTCTCTCTCTCTCTCTCAAATTAATAAATAAATAAAAACTTAAAAATAAAGAAAAATCCACTAAGGCTTTTGCTTTCAAAGGAATATTTAAGAAGAAAGTGAGGGAGAAACAGGAGAGAGGGAGAGTGGGGGAGGCAGAGAGGGACAGGAAGGGGGCAGACAATTGAGAAGTGAGTGGGAAAAGAGAAAAAAGAGCGAGCCTCGGGTTGGTCTTTTGAGCACACTCAGACTTTTAGAGCCAATCACATTACACCAACCTGTGATATTTACAGTCCCCAGGTGCATTTCACCTGATCAAAAATATAAATACCTTTTCGCATGCCTAGGTACGCACGACCTGCCACTTAGCCTTTTAATCACAAAGAAAAAATATATATTTATTCACTCAGAACTGCAGCCTATAAGCCTCTGAAGCACTCTGCAGTCCAACATCTGGAATTCATCACCAGGTTATGCTAGTCAAGGAGCCAAGGGAGATAGGCTAAGCCTTAAAACTTACACAGACACAGAAGTGGGCTGAGGCAGGATTGATTACCAACCCATCTTTGACTTCGCTTTGCTCCTGGACAATTAGTTTGCAGGTTGAGTGGCACTTACTAATAGGACAGATGTTGACAAAGCTGTTAAAAACACATGGAATTAGAAGAAAAGGCTGGGGGAGGTTGAAAGTCTTTGAGAAAAATCCAGCTACCTCTCAACATATGGCTGTTGAGACTTAAAGGTTTTATTTTGTTTGGGGTTTTTTAAGTGGCTTCTCCTTGCCTACACACAGAATCTTACCACACTTTGCCATGGAACGACCAGGGTGGTGTTCTTAGGACAGCCCATCTCCTTGCCTCATGCCACATGAACTGTGTCCTCTGTCCCTCAGGAACGCTGCAACCTTGATGAGCTTGTAGGTCATTCGCCAGGCAGGCTGCCGTGGGCCCAGCACTGTTCCTAGTGAAGGATTTGCAGCCCAGGTGAGAACTTAAGTCACCTTGACAGCCACAGCACTCTTATACCTACTTAGGAGAGGACTTCTCCCCACTGTGGAAGAGGCTCTTGGGAACCAACAGGGCAGAGGAAATTTGCGAAAGAGTCGCCCGGATCAGAGAACAGGAACCAAGAACAGTGTGGACTCTGGAGTCAGAGCTGATTTTGAATCCTAACCCTGTTCTTTCGAGCTGGTTGCTTTATCTCCCTGAGCCTTGTCTCTTCATTTTTAAAGTGGTAATTGTAATAACAGTATCTATCTACTTAAATTGTTGGGGTACTGAAATATTCGACTATGTATAACACCTAGAACAGAGCCAGGTACTCAGTAGACCTCAATAAATGAGTCTTTCTTGTGCATTTGATGGCGTGTCCTATGCAGGTGTCCAAATCCCTACTAGGTGCCTGGTGGTCTTCAGTTACAGTCTCCCGAAGGCAGGCATCATGGGAGCTTATGATCTGGTCTGTATACAGCCCCCAGGACCTGAAGGCTTTGCATAGTGATCACAGATCCCCAAAATGGCAGAACTAAAAGAAACCTGAGGAATTGTCTAGGCTGAGTAATTTCCAACATTTTCCTTCAGACACAGAACCTGTCCTTCAAACAAAAAGTTTCTGCAGGAATTCAATGCAAAACAGAGACAGCAGAACTAATTTGGTTGGAGTGGGGGTGGCAGGGCCCAGCAGAAACCACTTACGTGCTACTCGCAACCATCCCTGTATCGACACCCTTGAAGCACAACCACAAGACTCCCAAGTGCCCTAATAACATGGTTAGAAAACAAATGGTCTAGTACGCCCTCCCTCCCATCTTATAAGTGGAGAAACTGAAGCCCAGAAAGGTGAAGTGACCCCCCAAACTCAAGGACTGAGTAGAGAGCCAAGTCTAGAACCCAATACTCTGCTACATCGTGATGATGGTCAGTCCAATGACAGTGTAAAGAGGGAAAGAGAATAAATTTGTCTTGGATGCTCCCCCATCTTCCCAGCTCATGCCCTTCTCCCCCATTATCTCCCAGTTACCCACCACCCTCATGCAAATCTTTCACTGACAAGTATTCTCCCTTTACCATGAATATAGCACTCACTCTGCTCTGCACTCCAAAAGTATCCCATCCTCCAAACGTTTTCAGTCTCTTCTCCCCTCTCAGAGGTTCTCTGTGCCCTCTCGTGTTCCCTCGAGACCCTTCACATTACCTAGATCATGCTAACAAACCAGTCAGTATGATGCTTGTATATTACCCAAATAATTTCTATAAGTATGTTTTAACAAGAGCCTTCTAGTAACCATTTAAAGAACATTCTAAGAGGAGACCCACATTGACCACTAAGAGATGCTAGACATATGCTTTTTTTCAAATCCCACCAGGCCTCTCGAACTTACAGTACTGGGATCACTCTACCAGCGACAGCAGTCACTTTGGCCATACTTCTGACCTAGACCATGCTCCCGTTTCTCACTCACCTCCAAACCTGGCCAATTTGTTGGTAATAAGGAGAGGGGACTTCTCTAAGTCAAAGGTGAAATAGAAGGAAAATGTGGGAGCTCGCCTGGCTGGTGTGGCTCAGTGGTTGAGCATTGACCTATGAACCAGGAGGTCATGGTTCTATTTCTAGTCAGGGCACATGCCCGGGTTTCGGGCTTGATCCCCAGTGGGGGGCGTGCAGGAGGCAGCCAATCAATGATTCTCATCATTGATGTTTCTATCTCTCCCTCTCCCTTCCTCTCTCTGAAATCAATAAAAACATTTTCTTTAAAAAGTGGGAGCTGAGTTAAATATACTTAAAGGAAAGCTGACACAACTCCAACCTTCCGTGAGCACACTCCCCACCCACTGCTCGCAGGCACCTGACATGTGGCTCTTCCTGAGCAGCACCGAAATCCCACGCACGCTGATCGGATGAGGTGCTGCAGGAATAACTGGCAGCCACAAGACCCGGAGCCCAGTCCCGGCGCTGCCGTTAACTAGCTGTATGGATTGCAGAGTCCTCTTTACCTCTTTAAGTCCATGTCTCCTCAACTGCAAAATGGAAGGAGGGGTTATAACTGTGCTAAAGTCCCTTCAGATCTAATTTTGTATGATTCTGTCATTCTTTAAGGGGCTTACCCTCTGACAAAGATGGGAGAGACATCTGGCCTCCAAAAATGTGTGCTCCTCCTATACCCCCCTTCACTGGGAAGGGCAGCCCCCCAAAAGCCCTTGCATCTAGGTGAGACCATGTGCCTAGCTCTCCCCAGAAGATGAGTGAAAGTGATGCATGTCGCTTCCAGGCAAGGCAATTAAGACGCAGGTGTCCCTTTTCCACACTCTCTCCCCCTATCTCCGGCTGGACTCGGTTGACCTAGAGGGAGCAGATCCAGCCACATGGCAGAGGAGCCTGAGTCCTTGAGTCACCACCTGGAGGAAGCTGCCCCTGACCGCACGCTCATGCTGGCCTATTACGTGAACGAGATGTACACTTCTCTTGGGTACAAAGCCACTGAAATTTGGTGGTTTACTTGATACAAGCAGGTGGCATTATCTTGGCTACCACAAGAAGCACAGAGTCCTGTGAGATTTAGGCCTTTAGTTTAACTTGGGAAATATTTATGGGAAACACAATGCTAAGAGCCGGGAGATTAAACAATGAGGAAAATACAGCCCCTCCCCAGGCTCAAACCCGGTAGGGCAGAGAGACATCTATTCCTAGCAGAGCGTAACGTCTTACTATGTTCCGAGGCAAAAGGAGGTAAATTCTATAGGAAAAGCCAAGACATTTTGAAAAGGGAGAAAGAGTGAACGGGCAAAGCCCCCTAGTTGCCCCCGAAGTCTGCTCTGGAAAACAGCCCTGTGGCCACAGTTGGCTCCCAGATTGAGCTGAAGTTATGTTTCCGTTGAGTCATGACTCCTGATACTCAGGGTGACCCCTTCTGCCCTCTGGTTAACACACTTGGTTTAGGGGTGATGGCTGCTCCCGGGATGCACCATGATCCCCACCATGCCCCCCTGCTCAGCCCAGGCGCAAAGAATGTGATTTTCCCAGAGCTGTATCCATCCTTCCCTAGCTCTTTAATTCTTACAGATAAAGGAACGAGATACGTCAGGCCCACCGACCACCCAGGGGGACTTGGGGGGTGGGGTGGGGGGAACAATTACTATCAAGGGAACACAGTTGAAAAGGACTGATCCCAGGGCATTTCAAATTTGCTAACACCTCTGGAAGGAGGACAGTTGGACATCAGGTGGTCACTAGCCATTGAAAGTTACCCTAAACTACTCAGGGGTTGAGAATATTGCCATTTATTACTTGGGGACTTGTCAAAGTATTATTTTCATTACACTAATAAATTCTGTACATGTCAAAATAAAAAATACTCTAAGTTCTGGAACTTGTCTTATCTAAATCTATATGATCTGGAAATATTTAGCAAGGGAGCTCTGTAATATAAAACAGATATAGAAAGGTCCCTAGGAAAGCCCTTGGGAAATGCCACACTATTAATTACACATTACGCTGAAGTCTCTTTAGCAGCGGTTGCCTGCGCTGCAGGGAACAAAGGCAAATGTTTTCCAGGGGAAGGAACAGAGGAGTCCACGTTCTCCGGCTCCTTTGAGTAAAGGCCCTTTAAATATGAAACAAAATCATGATAGGTATTCGAATTTTGTTTAGATTGTGGGCAGAGGGAAAAAGCAGTTTGTGGACTTCTATTTGTCTAATTCAAAAACAAAGGAAAAAACAGAATAATTCCTTTTTTTTTTTTTACTGTAATCATGAACCTACACTAAATCTAAATAAAGATTTGTATGACACAAAAACTCCAAACAAAAATTGGCCAGGAAGACTCACTTCCTGCAAACCTATCTAGAGGCCTTCTGCTCCCGTGAAATCCATACCATTTTTTTATTCAAAATATTTTAATTTTAAATGTTGAAAAAAAGAAGAGAGAAATAAGATAACATGAACGTTTAAAGGTGAATTTCACTTATCTGTGCGTAGATGAGTGGCTCACACCTTTTGAAGAGCCACTTGGATGCAGAGCTGGTAATTAAGTGCCCTCTGTTCTCTGAATTATCCCACAGAAGAGATGCTATATCATTATTAAGTGGCAACACCGGATGTTGCAGATTAACTAAGTCAATTTCAGAATGAAGGTGACGGTGGCCTTGACCGGCGTCGGGAGGCACAATGTGGCCCAGCTTGCGAAGGGATCATCGCAGTTTGAGAAGAGCGCGACCTCCCGTAAGGGTCCAGCAGCTGACCTGCCACCCCAGCCACGGCCAGCTGGGCCCTGGGCTTTTCCACGAGCACAGCCACCCGCAACGACACATCCTCGGGGGCCAGCGGGAGCCCCACAACAGCTAACGCACTACGCCGGGCCCACAAAGCCTGGTTTTTAAGTTTGTTTATCTTTATTTATGTGCTGAATGCCCCCACGGCCTCCTCCAGGAGGCCGTTAAGCGCTCATTTCTGAAGCTGGTGCAATCCTTGTTTTCCTCTGGCTCTTGCCACTCAAATCTGGGTCCCCCCCCCTTGAGTCCGGGGTAGCCAGCTGGCTCTTGGGGACCTGCTTGGCAGAAACTACTGACCCTTGTACTCCATGCGGCCGGGCCCCTTCCTGCCACAAGGAGGTTTTGCCGAAGCGGATGGAAGGCATTTCACACAGGATGAGCAATTATTTTTGTTGTGTTCTGCCACCGAGTTTCTGTGTTGCTCTCCCGGGCGGATCTGATCGAGGTCCTCCGAACAGCTGCAGAGGATGTGAACCTGGGGACGTTTCTAGTCGGTTACCTCATTTGCTGTGCTTATGGCACTGATGAGTTTTATCTTGTGGTTCATTTTTTTTTAATTTACTCATTGCTTCAAAATGTGTTTCTGCCGGTAATACGTTATTTTTTTACCTGCAATAAAATATTAGTAATCAACAAGAATCCTTAATGTGTAAGATATTGTTGAAGACGCTTTTCAGGCCCTTTCAACTTTTTACACGTAGGTAGTGAGAAAAATTCAAATGACGAGTTGCCTCCGTATTAAGATTAGTTGTAAAACTAACCTAACCTCGACCCATATTGAAATTACAGCGCTAGATTCGTACTAGGAGAAGCATAAAGCTTAGGCAGGTGGTGGAAATTAGATCTCTTCTTCCCACCAAACACACACACACTAATTTCGAGAGAGGGAATGATGGGTTCACGAAAACACCATTTATATCACATATTCCCGTATTTCAGAAGGCTGGGCATGGGAAAACTCATTCTGCAGTTGGCCCTCTGGGCACAGCCTTGGTCTACAGATGTACCTCTCCCGCGGGCACTCACGGATGCCCTCGGTCAGTCCCTGCCCCTCCAACCACTGCAAAGACCAAGGACTGAGCGAGCAGTTCCTGACTGAAGGCCCATCCATGTGGCTCATTTCAACTCTTCTAGCGCTACAGTTGGATAGACTTTTTTGCAATCAATCAATTGATCTATATTTCTAAGGGCAAATAAATTGATGTCAAAATGATGACAAAATAGGTAGGTATAGCCCCAGCCTGTTTGGCCCAGTCGTTTGGGTGTTGGCCGGCCCACTGAAGGGTCCTGGGTTTGATTCCAGTCAAGGGCATGGACCTCAGTTGCAGGCTCCAGCCCCAGCCCCGGTTGGGGCACTTGCGGGAGGCAACCAATCGATGTTTCTCTCTCTCTCTCTCTCTCCCTTTCTCTCTCTGAAAAGCAATGGAAAAAATATTCTTGGGTGAGGGGATTATGCACACACACACACACACACACACACACAGGTGCAGACTACACAAAGTAAAAATGAATTCTAATATAAGTACTAACCCAGACTCCATCAGAATATTAAAGTCAAGTCTATGAATATAAAGTAAAGTAATAAGTATAAAGTAAATGAAGTAAAGAATATATAAGTAAAATAGTTAGAGCTTAGAAATATGTAAGCACATACACTTATATAAGTAATAAGCATCAAGTAAATAGAGGATATAAGTAAAGCATATAAGCCTAAAGTATGTGATTAAATAAGAGCATAGAAATACTAATTCAGACTATCAAAACAATGATTTCTTCAATAGTTAGATGTTTTCTGAGAACTGCTTCAACCCCTTGAGAGAGAAAAACAAACTATTACAGACGTCTACAAATGAACTGGTCCCTGTCCCCTTCACGTTACCTGTACAGACAGACTACTGGACAAAATAACTGGAAAAGGTTAGACCACAGACAGTTTTCCTTGTAAATGATCGCTCTTCTTTGGACAATGTTTATTTATTTACTTGGTATAACATTAATGTTGCTAAGAAATTTGGCATGTAATGAAATTTCCACTTGTGATGTGGTTTTGCACTTCAGCCAACATTTATGCAGAAATTAAGCATTGAGCCCGGCCGGCGTGGCTCAATGGTTGCACATCAACTTGGGATCCAGGAGGTCGGGGTTCGATCCCCAGTCAGGGCACAGGCCCGGATTGCAGGCTCGATCCCCAGCAGGGGGGTACAGGAGGCAGCCGATCAATGACTCTCTGAGCATTGATGTTTCTCTCTCCCGCTCCCTTCCTCTCTCTGAAATCAATAAAAACATATTTTTAAAAAAGAAAGCATTGAAAAACACGTGTCAAAAGCAAGTGATGATGTAAAAAAGAAAGAGCATTAACATTTCTAATTTGTGTGCTACGTTCCAGGATATTCACTAATTTCAGAAAAACAGATAGTATTCTGCTGGAATCCTCAGCTGTTTGCCTATAAATTTTTAAGAGAAAACCACGGGGAAATCCATTTTACTTCAGAGTATCCCTGGTGTTCAAGGCTTCTGAGTTTCCAATCAAACTTGAATCTTTTGGGGTTCAAGTGTGTTTTCTCTCAGTGATACATGGTTTCCTGTTTATAAGAAAAAAGAAAAGTCCTTAAAAAGCTTATAAAAAAACTCAAAAGGCTTCTTGGATCTTGAATCCTTCTTGCAAAACAACGTTTTGATGAGTTAACTGTAAATAAATCTGAGACATACGATTAAATTTCCATTCAAATGCACATGAGTTTAAAAATTATGAGGGGAAAATTCTTGGCAAAACTAGCTTTTATGCTTTTTTTGCTGACCCCATAGCACTTGAAAAGTGGTTGGGTGTGTCCGAGTCATTGCTGCTTTGCCATCAGTAAGTGAATATACCTTTTCCAAGTTTCTAATGTAATGCCCATCGTTTTAGTGCACCATTCATCACCCCACAGCTTTGCCACAGAAACAAGTGCCAATGTGACCTCCATCCGGCCATCTGCTGTGCTCCCCTCTGCTTGTACCTGGAGCCGAGGCCCACCAGCACCGTCTGAGGGAATGGGGCTAAGCCAGGATGTCCTCGTCACAGAACTATCCTAGGAGCCAGCTCGGAAAATGGAGAGCTGTTTGGGGGGGGAAGGAATGAAGGTCTCAGCCCTCCACACCCAGGAGGTATTTTGGGAGACTCCTCTCCACCATAAAAATAGTAATTGGGTTTTAATGCATTGGTTGAAGTGAAAGGACTAGTTTTGTCATTTGTCCCTTTACTGTACGCTAGCCTAAACTCTCTCTTTGGTTTGCTTCAGCGAATACTGGCTGTGAATCCAAGAAGTACTGTAAGACCATGGATCTCACTTTCAAATTAAACATGGAAAGGAAGCAAGAAAAGCTAGGGGTGAGGATCTCAAGCCTGATAGACGTGCTCACTCTCCTAAGGGGCATGTTTCTTATGGCGCCCCACACTGCCTGCGTCATGGAAGGAACCCTCAAAGAAGTTTCCAAAAGTCAAGGTCAGTGTCTCCAGGTGCTCTGTGCAATCTGAGGATTATAGAGCTAGAAGGGGCCTCTAAGGACTGTTGTCTCTAATCTCCCCCCACTTCACAGATGAAGAAACTGAGACCCAGAGAAGCTAAAGAGACCGTTGGGTGGTTACATGCCTCTTAAGCCTGAGCCCAGAGCCAGCTCCACACACCAGGCTGGCAGTCAGCCTGTAGTCCCTGGTCCTTCGGTGGTTTGGAAGAGTCACAGAAAGCTATCGCCTCACACCTGTTAGGAGGCTACTATCAAAATGATAAGAGATTAACCAATGAACTTACATGCATCCGTGCATAGCCCATGGACAGACAACGGTGCAGGGAAGGCCTGGGGAGGGGCAGGAGCAGGGTGGAGGGCGTCAATGGGGGGGGGGGCATCTGTAATACTTTCAATAAAGATCAGTTAAAATTTTTTTAAATAAAATAAAAATTAAAAAGATAAGAGATAACAAATGTTGGTAAAGATGTGGAGAAAAGGGAACCTTTGTACTTCACAATCGAGCTTGCCCTCCCTCTTACACCTCTGCCAGCACCATAACAACATGTCTAGACTCACCTGCCAGGAGATGAGACACACTGGCACAGCCCACAGGCCCAGCTGAGGCCACCTGAGATCACCGAACAGCTAGCTGCCCTGCCCCCGCCCAGACGGGTGAGCAAGCCCAACCAAGATCAGCAGAATTCTAGCTAATTCCCAGCTCACTCCAGACCAGAGTAAGCAATAAACACGAATTATGGCGCTGAGGTGGTACAGTTGCTTGTTACTCAGCACTGTTTTGGCACTAGGTAACCGTTACAGAAAGTGTGTTGGAACTGGAGGTGTCTGGAAACAGTCAAGGTTATCACAGAAGAGAAAAAGGAGACAGAAGTCAAACTTGACACGCTTTTAATTTTTGCCCTGACTGTTGCCATGTACAATTATTAAATATCTAATAGATCAAACTATAAATATTTCACAGAAGTGATTCATTTGCAGCAGGGAATCATTTGGCATCAAGAGAACGGGGCTTCTAAACAGCTTGTGATGACAACAGGAAAGTGCAAAGAAAGAGCTCCATTTGGTTTTGCTGGAATTAGTCACATCCATGGCACTTGGGGCTGGATGCAGCTCAGCGGAGCCCGGAGCAAAATGACAAATGAGGCCTCTGGGTGCATGTACACCGGAGGGAGCGCTGGCCTTTGGCTGGAGTTCATTAGCGAGACTGAGGTTTCTCCTTGAAAATCTGGGCAGCAGCTTTGAGAATCCTTCCAGGGACTTAGTTCTAAGTTTCAAAGGCAGATGTAAAGGTTCCTTTGGTCTGGGTTTGGGCGTTTTGCAAGGTCCTAGCCATTGGGCTTATTTATTTTCTTTGCCATAAATTACAAGCATAATGTGTGTATAATATATGTGTATAAATATATAACTACATACACATCTGTGGGTCTGAATATATATCTATCTCGGTCCATGTGAGTCTACTGGGTAAGTCCTATAGGAGCTGTAATAAATAACGGGGGATACACGGAGCCCTTAAAGAACGGTAATAATCCATGATTCACATTGTCTGTCACAGCCACACAGGAGTTATAGCTTCCATGCAGGTGCAGTTTTGCAGATATTGCTATCTTTTCTTTCCAGAAAACAGCCTCTGTTATCATGACGATTGTAAATTGTCCTGTTATGTAACACACTGCTCGGAGCTTATGCACTCCAGATTTTACAAGAGGCTCTCAGCAGTCGGTGGCTTTTTTCCATTGTAGATATGCCCTAAAATGTGTAACCAGGGTAATGTATGAGCAAAACTACAGTTAACCATAAATTTAAGTATCATAAAATGAATTGAATTCTCGCGGTAACATTAAATTATTACATTTTAGCTCTCTCTCTTTCATTTGAAATCTGTAATTAAATAAAATACGTATGGGGTCACACAAATGAACAAATGGTCATGCAACCAGTAACAGAAGAGATTCGCATGTAGTTTCCCAGACACGACAGGTGTGTTTTGTTTGATATACATAGTGCTACAAGGTCACATAAATAAACATGAACACAAAAGGAATGTAAAGAGTCTAAGGACACAAATTATTAGACAGAACATATACTCAGATGCTTATATATTTTTCAAGTGTCTAATTGAACGCTTATTATAGAATGTCCCACGTATATACTCAACTATATGACGGCTATACCCATGCATTTTGACTCAAGTTCTGTTTTGAACTAACTAGAAAACAGCAACCAAAATATTTCAAGGGCAAGAAAACGTTTTTGTGGTCAAGCCCCTCCCCAAATGGACAGATTTAGCCAAGCATTCAATGTCTCTGAGCTTTGAGTCAGCCCTGAGGTTGCGTTAAAGGGGAAGCCCTGGGAAAAGTATAACAGGAAGATCGTCGCTTCTGAAGCTCTGGCCAACTTTACATCGCTTTGCGTTGGCCCCATGGAGGGCCGAGCCCTCCAGGCAGGTGGGGAGCAAGGGTGGACACACAGATCAGAGGGGAGGAAAGAAACTGAAACAAATTGGTGGTTTTCATGACACTCAGTTGTACATTTCCAATAACGTTCTCTTTTGGTATTGAAAAGGCACTGAGTCCATGGAAAGACTTTTTTAATAATATTATTCAAAAACCAGATCATTTCCAAACAAAACAAATTTCGAAGACTAAACAGCCATTTGTGTGTCCACGACTGGTACTTATTTTTTATAGGAAGAGCCAAAAAGTGGTCTGCATCCAAAGGAGGAAGTCGAAAACCAGCTGCATCCCTCCATGCAAGGGAGCATTTACTCCCAAGCTTAGTTTTAAATTCAATTCTAAAACATATCTCCTCCCTTGATGCAAGGAAAACCCTTCCTTCCCACGCCCCCTCCTCCATGTCTCTCCCCTCATGCATCGTGGGTGGCAACTGACTTCATTTTCCTTAGAAACTTTACATCAAGTACATTAGGATTATGCCAAAGTATCACAATCATAGTCATTTAGAGCACTGAGAAGGCGACAGGCATTTTGCTCGAGTAGATTAGGTCATCACCTCACCTAAGTCTTCCCAACACCACTCCAAGGCCCATGCCATCTCCCATTTAACGGGTGGGAAACTGAGGCTTAGGAAGCCTTATGGATCACGGAGGGCATTTCTTTATTTTAGGATTGCAGTGCCTTGAATATCAGTCAGCTGGGAAGCTAGGATTAAAATGCAGGTCTTCTGCCACCCAGCCAGACATCCCTGCTTTACACCGAGGCTGCTGCTAGAAAACTCCCGGAGGGTGGGAGTGGACCAGCACTTGGGAATGAAAAGAATGCCGTTAGCCGACCTTCCCTGAGAAGAGCATGAGGCCATCCCTTCACCCCCCAAAACCCCTCCTCCCTCCCCCTCTCCCCGCCACCTTCCTCATCCCACCCAGCACCCAGGAAGCCTGCCAGCGGAGCCCCTTCCACATTTCCGTGTGCGCACAGCCCCACCCCACTGCAGGAGAGTGCGACTCTGTTTCCCTGTGTCACCTGAAGATGCCACATCTGCGCTCAGTGTCATCCTGCTGATGTCAAGCTGTTCCCAAGGTTCCCAAGCATTTAGCGTTTGGTTTGGACAAACCTAAAAGAGATCTTTCCCTGTTGCTTTTTCCCATAATTTTAAACCTAAATGTATTTTTTGAGAAATCTAATCCGTATGTTTCTGATTAATTTGTAAGAGTCATTTGATGTCCAAGGGCCTTTTAAGTTTTTATAAGCCTTTTTAAGACCTTCCCTTAGAGATGTTTTGCCAACAGAAAATGAACTTAGATCCCCCCCAGTTCAAGTTCATTCCCAGTCTCAACAATCACAGGACTCAGCTGAAACTAGACGGCCTGCTGCTCGCAGCTGATCACGCACAGCTGCCCAGGGTGTAGCTTATCACTTATACCTTCGCTCGGGGCCCCCACTGAGATGTTCTTATCTCATATATGGGAGAATGGTTAAGTCTTATTGCCAAATACATTATTTCACAATTCAGCCTGTGTCTACACTCAGCTACCAGAGATGCTCCTTCAGTTGAATTGGACGGTTGATCCAGTAAAGCATTAAGATCAGTCCCACTGAGAAACTGAAGTTTTGTTGTTGTTGTGAACATATAGGCTTATTTTTGTATTGACAATCTGGCTTCTACTCCCAGCTCTATAGTTTACTAGCTGTATGACCCTGGGCTAGTCACTACTGTCTTGAAACACAGTTCCCTTAACTATAAGATAGAAATTATAATTTATGACCATTTTAAGGATTAAAGAGATGATGTCTGTCAGGTGCCTGAGATATAGTATGCCAGTAGGTCCTAAATTTTAGTCTTTAGACAGTCAGACAAGTAGATGAATAGCATGATGAAAATACACAGGTTCACTGATACATAGAATAAAAATGATGTATATAAAGAAATCATCTGAGGGACATATTTGAAATGCAAATTCTTGGACACACTCCAAAAGTCAGCTCAGGAGATCTGGGACAAGGCCCAAGAATCTGCATTTTGACAAGCTTCTTGGGTAATACAGGTGGCCTGAGGGCCAGATGCTGAAAACCAATGACTTATGGTAATAGGGAAGGAGCGATAATAAAATGTAATAACGATCGTAATAAAATGACAACTAATAACGAAGAGAAGATGCTGCAGAATCAAACAAAGGAAGATTATGAAACACTCAAGGAAAAACCATGCCCTGCGGTTTCTGAATATCTGTTTAATTATTTGCATTTCTCAGAGGAGAAACATAATAAACATAAAAGTAAATTCATAGATGTACTACAGTTAACATTCAAAATGGGTTCCATCAATTTTGCACCAAAGGTTGTTAAATCTTCGTTATAATGTAACCTACAATTGAAGAAAACTATTTTATTATGGATAAAGAATGTTGAATTTTAAATTAGAAACCAAGTTTTCAAACTCAGCCTTACGTAAAAGTTCATATCCGAGGACACCGGTGTTTCACAGCAGGAAGGTGGAAAGATTGAGAAACTTTAAATTACTGACTTGGGACTTGGAGAATATCAGCGCCCTTACGGGAGCAGGGGAAAGATGGGCATCTTTACCAGGCAGGACTCCACTATGGATTTGCAGAAATAAAGCGAGACCTGCCAAGTGAGAAGAAGCGAAGGCTGCTTATTCAGAGCTGGCTGCAGAGCCGGAGTCAGTGGCCACAACCTGCGTCAGGCAGAAACTCAAAGGCGGGCGGGGCGGTGGGGAGGGTCGGAGGCTCCAGGGCCGCTGCTCGCAGGTCTGTGGCCTGGGGCAGCTCTAGGTGGATTAATCAGAAGTGGGGCCTCCCATATGTTTGGTTAGGGGTGCATATTTTGATTTCTGCCATTAGTCTACGTTAGAAGTAGGGGCAAAAATTAGGGAAGCTGTCAGTTGTTAATCAAGTCCTGGCCATCTGGGCCCGACTGGTACAGGGGTGATTGGTTGGCTTCCTGGATTGTTACTAAAGATAGCGGTCTGACTTCCTCCAACTATGACTAATCACAGGCTGGCTTCCTGGGCTGGTTGTTATAAAAAACGGGTTAGTTTCCTGGGCAGGTTGCTGCAGGTTGTGGGTCAAATCTCTGTTTTTACATATAGTCTGGCCATTTCCCATTTGAATATTCAGTCTCCCAGATATAATATAATGGGTTGAAGGTCTTCTCATTTCAAATTTATATTTGTTTCATATCTTGTAATTATAAAATGAAGTAGTTATAAGAAATTCTCCTATAAATTCTAGTTAATTATAATGGTTTTATACAATCTTTAACACTGATATTATAGTATTTGTTATTTGATACTATAGTATTTACTTATTTGTTATAATATATATATTTACTCATTGGTTATAGGAAAATTAATGTAGCACTGTTTAAACTAGTTACTACTGTGGCTTAAATGATATTGTTACAATAATTCAAACAGAATGGAAACTATTCAGATACTCTTGAAGATGAAAAAAATTCATTTTTTTAATTCTATCAGTCATGGTATAGATACCCTGCAGCTCAGTTGGTTCAGCGTCATCCCATGCACCGAGAGGTCCCCAGTTTAATTCCTGGTCAGGGAATGTGCCCAGGGTTGCTGGCTCGATCCCCAGTAAGGGGTGTTCAGGAGGTGGCCAATCAATATTTGTCTCTCATCGATGTTTCCCTCTCTCTCTCTCAAATCAATAAAAACATCCTTGTGTGAGGATTAAATAAATCACATCCCACAGCCCCAGTTGTGGCCAGTTTCTTCCAGGCCTCTCCCCCTCACCCTACATCATATTTGGCCTCCCTTGTTCCTAAGACAATGGCTACCCTCTGGTTTACCTCTTACTAGTCACTTGGGACAATTACCTCTTCTGATTAAGTTCTAGCTCCCTGTATTCTAGGTTCCCCTCAACAAGAAACAATGCGCAGTGACCCAAGGAGAAACAAGACTAGTCAAACAAAACAGAAACATTGGTTCTGCCCTAATGAAAACCATGTAAAACAGCTGGAACAACGTATAAAATTCTCAAAATCAGATACCAAAGATCATGTAATGGAACCAGGAAATTTTTTGAAAAGCCATAAATAAATGGGTAAAAAAATAATACTGTCCATGAAGATCTGACTGCTGACAAACTGAAAGAGGCCATGACCAAAATATTATTTTTTTAAAAACCATGAACCATATGGATAAGAGGTGAAAAAGTACTGCTGAGTCCTTTGGCTGTTGAATGTAGGGCTGAACTTGAACTACTGGAAATGTGTTCACTAAATACTGAAATGTAAGCACTCAAGACCACTTTTTAAAATTTGAGAAACTTAAATATAGGAAATAAGAGGAAGTACCATTTCATAAAGACTGGACTTGTGGAACTCATTACACCAAGAAAGTGGGAGAAATGGAAAATGTCAATTAAGCCCCAAAGGATTTGGAAAAATGTATAAATGACCAAGCCAAAAATAGCTACTGAGAAAACCCAGATTATAACTAAGTTTTAAGATTGCCCTCAAGCCTTCCTGCTTTGGGGAGGAGTCTGAGCAGGGTGGCGACTGGGGCCTACATGAGGATATCCAAGGAGGCTGGTGGCTCTGCAGCGGCCAGAAGATTAACTACATTCAGAGAGATTGATTAAGTAAATAAATGCATTAAAGATAATGGGAATCTGATGTCTTACTACTTGAGAAGGGAGGTACAAATTTGGAAAGTTGGAATAAACCTTACAGTGTTTGATTGGAATTGAAGAAGGCAATATGAATGAATTTTTTTCTTCTTTTTAATTTTTTTTTATTTTTAAATTAGAGTTGACATACAGTATTATATTAGTTTCAGGTGCACAACCTCGGGATTAGACATTTAGAGAACTTACAAAGTGATTACCCTAGTAAATCTAGTACCCATCTGACACCATACACAGTTATTACAATATATTGGCTACATTCCCTATGCTGTACTTTACATCCCCATGACTGTTCTATAACTGCCAATAAGACCCGAACCCATAAAATTCCTGGAAGAAAACTAAAATGGTAAGCTCCTTGACATCAACCTTAACCATGGTTTTCTGTATCTGACTCTAAAGACAAGGGAAACAAAAGCAAAAATAAACAAATGGGAATATATTAAACTAAAAAGCTTCTACACAGTGAAGGAAACCATCAGCAAAACAAAAAGGCAATGGAAGACGATATTTGCAAACCGTACATCTGATAAGAGGCTAATATCCAAAATATATCAAAAAGAACTCACACATTTCAACAATATAAAAACAAACAACCTGATTTAAAAGTGGGCAGAGGAGCCCAGCCAGTGTGGCTCAGTTGGCTGAGCATCGGCCAGTGCACCAGGAGGTCGCCGGTTCAATTCTCAGTCAGGGCACATGCCCGGGCAGCACACTCACTCCCCAGCAGGGGGCGTGCAGGAGGGAGCCTATCGGTGTTTCTCTCTCGTCAACGTTTCTCTCTCTCTCTCCCTCTCCCTTCCTCTCTTTGGAATCAATAAAAACATTTTTTTAAATGGGCAGAGGATCTGAACAGCAATTTTACCAAAGAAGACATACAGATGGACAACGAGAACCTGAAAAGATGTCCAACATCACTAATTACCAGGGGAATGCACATTAAAACCACAATGAGACATCACCTTACACCTGTCAGAATGGCGATTATCAAAAAGATAGATAGCAAATGTTGGAGAGCATGTCGCGAAAAGGGAACCCTTGTACACTGTTGGTGGGGATATACGCTGATGCCGCCACTATGGAAAACAGTATGAGGGAGATTCCTCACAAAAATTGAGAATAGAACTACCATATGATCCAGCTATCCCACTTCTGGGTATTTATCCAAAGAAACCCAACACACTAATTCGGAAAGATACGTGCACCCCCATCCATCATTTGCGACGGCATGAGTAGACCTTGAGGGCATTGTGCTAAGTGAAATAAGTCGGACGGAGAAAGACAAATAACATGATATCACATATGTGAAATTGAAAAAAACAAGCAAACAAAGCGAAAACAAAACCATAAATAAGAATTAAAGGCTACCAGAAGGCAAGGGAGTTGGGGGTAGGACAAAAGAGGTGAAAGGGGGTCAGTTGTATGGTGACGCTGGTAACTAGACTTACGATGGTGATCTGTGCTGTGTATACAAATATGAAATTATAATGCTGCACACCTGACGTATATACAATGGATACCAATTTCATCACAATAAAAAAGTAGTTAATAATAAAATTACTTGTGTTTAAATGTGTAAGTGCTTGTGCAAGACTAACGTAGTACAAAGCAGTCAGAGTGATGCGTGCGTTCGCTCTGCATGTGTGCATCCGAGAAAAGAACCGAGGCCGCCCTGAATGGGAAGCAGGGGACATGAAGAGGGGGAGGTGCGGCTGCACACTGAATTTACCGCAACGCACGCTTACCTCCAGCAGCGTCACATCTCCCGGCAATAGTAAGGAAAACGGGCCTTACCTTGAAGATCGAGGCACTCGAAAGGTGCGCAGGAGCCCAGCCCGTGTGGCTCAGTGGTGGAGCGTCGTCCATGCACCAGGAGGCCGCCTGTTCGATCCCAATAGGGGGCGTGCAGGAGGCAGCCGATCAATGTTTCTTTCTCATCATCGATGTTTCTATCTCTCTACCCGTCTCTCTAAAATCAATAAAAAAAATATGCTTTTTAAAGTGATTACAAATGGGCAATTCTATGCATTACAGGAATATATGATATACTGGATCCTTGCCCTCTGCCCACTACACGCTGGTGGTGCTTCACAGTGATGCCCCCACAGATTTCAAAAACGCACCTAATGAGAACCACTGATCTCAAACTCTTCACCCAGGAACAGACTATCCTCTTGAATTCAGGGAATATCCACTTTGACCTTCGTGGAAGCTAGATTTACAAGCAAGATTTTTGAATTCTCTTTTGGAGAAAGGGTACAACTAAGACTACACAACAAATAAAAACTGAAACGCTGGTGATTATACATTAGACACTGCATGATCATTCCTAAAATTGAAACACCTGGGTAAATAGTACCATTTTTTTTATTAGGTCATAAAAGAGAGTTTCTGATCCCAAAATTTCAAGATTTTCATATCCTGCTTCAAATAAGTAACTGCAAATCTTTTGCATCATTAGAAACCTGGCAACTTGGATCTTTATAATGCTAAGATTCTGGGAAGTTTAGATCTTAAAAGTCAGAATTGTCATGTGGGAGAAATCTTAGGATGGGGGGAAAAAAACAAAGTTATTGAGCTACTAATTGTACACCAGTCTATAAGTAGGTTGCTTTACATATAATTAAATGGGTTAATCCTACTACAACCCTATGAGGTGGGCAATACAATCATTGTCATTTACAAATGAAGAGCCTGAGCCTTAATAAGGCTAATTTGTCTAAGTCAATCAGCTAGTTTATGACCGAGCTGGGTTCAGGTTCCCATCTAGGTCAGACTCCAAATCCACTGCCAATAGCAAACATCACGCTGCCACCAAGAAATCGAAAGGAAGCCACTGTGGAAAACAGTATGGAGGTTCTTCAAAAACTTAAAACTAGAACTATACTATCCCACTTCTGGGAAATGAAAACAGGATCTCAAAGAGCTATCTGTACCCCTTAGTTCATTACAGCATCATTCATAACAGCCAGGGTACGGAAACAACCTAAGTGGGTCCATCACCGGATGAATGGGTAACGAATATGAGTTATATTTGCACATGTATGCGTATGGCCCAGCAGCCCCACATCGCCAACAGAAATGGGTGGCAGTCTATACAGCCAAGGGAAAGAAGGAAATCCTGATATTTGCAGCAACGTGGATGGGTCCTGAGGGCATTATGCTAAGTGAAATAAGCCAGGCACAGAAAGACAAATACTGTGTTAGCTCGCTAATGTGTGAGACCTGAAAGAGCTGAACTCATAGAAACGGGCCAGAGTGGTGGTTACCCGGCTCGGAGAGAACAGGTGGTGGGGGGAAGGGGGAGGTGTCGGCCAACGATTACAAACTTCCAGCTATAAAAATGAATAAGTTCTGGGTATCTAATGTACAGCACAGTGATTATAGTTAATAATACTGTGTTATATACTTGAAAGTTGCTAAAAGAGTAGATCTTAAATGTTCTTGCCATACACAAAAAAAAAAGAAATAGTATTACATGACATGATGCAGGTGGTTAGCTAATGCTACTCATAGTCACTTGCAATATGTCAGTGTTTCTAATCAGCACGTTGTGCACCTTAAACTTATGATAATGTTACATGTCAATTATATCTCGAAGCTGGGGGGGAATTAATTTTAAAAGAAATCAAAAGTTAGAAAGGCTGCCTTTTTTTATATCCCATCCATATGCCACCTCTGAATATGGTTTTTCACAGTCATCCTCCCACCTCTCAGATAGGTAGGCACTGTCATCACCACGGTGAGCCAACAAGCCCAGAGAGATGAACACTTATCAGGGTCACATAGCAAGGGTCTATCAAAGGTGAGATTTAAACCCAAATCATGTGCTTTTAACCACATCTTGCTGCTGTCTTTCAAGAAAGGGGGAGTGTCACATCTACGGTCAACAAACAGCTAGAAGTTGCTTTCAGGCCCTCCCCTGAACCTGTGGGAGAGTTTAGAACAAAGGGCTACAGTTATTTCTTTAAAAATCTGTTAGATCATCTAAGATGACAAAATCACTTTATTATTCTCAAATAAAAAGATCACTGTTTGCACAAGACTCTATTATTTAAACAGGCTTTTTGGCTCGGTGGTCTACAGTCATTTGGTTCACCTTTGAGTAATATCCTGATGTTAAATGGTAAGGAATGGAGCAAGATTTTCAAACAGCGCATGGAAAGTTTGAGTCATAATGTTCCCTTTCTCGGGATTTGGATCCTCTTGACTTTCCAGCAATTTCTTGTAGTCTTTTTGCAGTGTGGAGAATCTAATTCTCGGTGGGCTTCTGATGAAGTCCTTTGGAGTTTACCACACCCTTACCTGTGTAGGCCTTACGGCTAATACAAAATACATGAGCCTGCTTGCATGATTTCCTTTCCAAATTCAGGTCAGGGAGAAAAGATATGAAAGTTAAACAGACTGGAACCTACTCCACAGCTGGTGGGAATGGAAGTGGGTACAACCCCCTTGGAAATGTTTGCTTAGCAGAATCTACTAAAGCCAAGCACATGTACGCGTATGACCCAGCAGCCCCACTCCTGAGAACATCTCCAACAAAAATGGGTGGTTTTGAACATTTACTGACATATAAGAATGTTGCTAGGAGCTTTATTATAGTAGCCCAGTACTGGAAACAACCAAAATATTCATCAACACTAGAATGAGTCTATAAATTAGGGTATTGTATACAATAGGACACGACACAAATGAAAAACAAAAAACTACAAGTACTCTCAACACGGAAGAGTATCGCAGATATAACGTTGAGTGGAAGAAGCTATACATAAAATACTACATACTGTATGATTCCACATATATGAAGTTTAAAAGCAGCTTAAATGAATCTGTCATAATGAAAGTCTAAATAGTAGCTATCTTTAGAGAGATATTACCAGCAAGCACAAGGGAATTTTTCTGGAGTGTTGGAAACGATCCAGGTGGTTATTACATCGTTTCATATACACATGTGAAAATTAAATGATTTAACTGATGTGAAATTTAAGTGATATATGCATATGTATTACTATATGTAAGTTATACTGCAGTTTAAAAAATGAAGTCCAGTAACTTGTAGGATTTAGCTACGGTATATCAGAAGGCAGAGTAAGATAAATTGCCACGAATATTGTACAAATAAACTCTGGGAATACAAATGATGGTGAGGGCACTCTGTGGCCCGGGTGGGACTCGGAGGCCTCCACCTGAAAGGTAAACGTGAGCTATGTCTACAAGAATAGGTACTATTTAGACTGGCAGAAACATTCCCGATGGCTTAATTTTCACACACCGCTGAACTACACTATTCATTGGTCCCAGTCTTGGATCCCTCCTTGGAAACCCAGACTCAGTGAATACGGAAGGCTTGAAAATCTACAAGTTCTGAACCAGTCCTGGGGGCAGAGGCAGCAAAATGCTGATTTCCAGGCTCCCGGTTTTCTGATTTGATGAGTCTAACTGGGGTGGAATCTGAAACTCTGCATTTTTAACATGCATATCTCCTACTTGTTTTTTGTGTGTTTGTTTTTTTTAAAAAAAAAAAAAGGTGGCCACACTTTGAGAAACATTTTTTGGCTCTTGTAAACTGGCCCCAAGCCATTTTGACCCAACTCTGGAAACTCCTAATGAGTTCCAGACTTTCTTTAGTGGCACCTATGACTACGGTTTATCTATGTGTGGTATTTGTCGCTGCATAAGCCGAAACCAATACAATCCTGAACCTCCTAAGACCTTACAATGTAGAACCGCCAACATCCGAGGGCACTAACCTCAGAGAACCTCAGGCACAGACCTGGGTATATGCAAGACATACAACTTGATCCTTGGGCTGTCCTGTTTTGGGTTTTTTACTGAAATCCTGTCAACCAGGTCTATTAGACAAAAATGAGAAGAGACCATTAGAAAGACATCCAAAGAGCTGTTTTCCATTCGTTTCCATCAGAGAGAAACAGGAAGCTGTTATAAGGTCTCAGAAACACAGATATCAGTAAATAAGGCATTTGTAGTATGGTTCAGCCAAGTAGGATTAAATGTTTTCTTAACCAAAAAATAGTAAATGGCATAAACTAATCAAGAAATTAGTCTCCTACACTGTGCTTAAAAAACACAAATCCAGGTGTGCATAAGGAACCCAGTTCTTGTGTCGACTGGAGATGGTCACACTAATGTCAAGTGAGAAACACTATGTGGGGCTGAGGTCAACAAGGAGCAACTGGCTTTCACAGGGAAGCGTGTCCTCACTAGACTCTCACATACAGCGTGGCAGCAAGGCAGGTGCTAGCAGACAAGCAAACGGTTCCTCTCTGGCCCCACCAGGCAGCTGTCCAGGTACTGGGCTGGGTCCCATCAAAGGCACACACTGAGCTCTGCACGTTCCCACGGCGCTTCCAGAGGGCAGGGCAGTGAGAAGCCCCTCCAGAAGAGCTGCAGTCACAAAGGGGGGTGCATGTGGAAAGGGAAATATGAGGTTTGACTTTTCTTATTCTTTCCTGTTCCACCCTAAGGCGGAAACATTCATCTGATTTCAAGCAGGCTTCTCTCAACCTTCTTGTAGGATTAAGCAGACAAGCAAAGAAGAGTTAAGACGGTCCAGGAACCAAAAATAACCCAAGCCTAAAGAAAATGAGGTAAAAATGTTCACCTAAAGGGGAAAGTCCGGTGAGAAGTATGCTGTACTCATCTGGGCAACAATTTAGTGACTATCAAAGGCAAAATATTTAACCAGACATCCTGGGGACACAATAAGTCTCAAAACAATACAGCTCCTTCACAACCCTCCTTGAGTCTGCAACCTGAAAGTAGGCGCATGAAGTTTACAAATCAGACTATATAAATGCAGCTGATGAAAGAACATAAAAGATAATCCGTTTATCTACATTTTTAATCACAAAAACTAAGAGGCCTGTTAGAATGAACCTTAAAGCCAAATCGATTCCATCTAGAAAGACTTGATAGGCAAGGTCAAATTCCTTGAACGGAAGAGAGAAAGCAGGTTGGCAGAATGCAAGAGTTTTGCCATCAGGAGAGTGGATGGGTGCTAGGCTGGAAAGGAAATTACAAGGTAAGATGCAAACAATAGGCAGTTAGGTAATAAGAGGCAGGGGCCTTGCAATTAGAAAGGCGCGCCACTGGGGTCCTCAGTATTATTCTAAGACGAAATGAATGGGCCCCAGCTAGGCCTGGGAAAGCCAGTTCTCACTGCTGAGTGCAGGAGAATTAGGCTGGAGAGAGCTGCAAGCGAGCTGAGAAGTTTGCAAGGCAAGGGTACTGAGGCTTTGCACTAACTGTTCTCGGTTACCGGTTACCGTGCAGAAGGCACGCGGTCCCCAGCCAGTACGACCCTACTCCAGTTCCCTTTACCTTCCTCCCCCGCTCAAGGATCTACAGGAGCTTCAAACTCTTTCCCATGAGATAAAAAGGTGCCTTCACTATCCCACTCGCAAGGTATCACACTTCACCATGCACTCCTGGGTAGAAAGCCCTAGGTTTAGCTATAATGGAAACTGGCTACTTTTTCAGTGGACATGAAAGAAATTCAATTCCTCTGGTTACTTTTTTCCTCTGCTACCAGTGAGCTCCAGGGAATGTTAAACTCCTAAAGGGAAACCATAAAAAAAAAAAAAAAATCCATAATCCAGAAAAAACAAAATCCAGCTAGTTAAACTATCACCAATAAGAAGTTCAAACAGAAACAATTTTCATTTGCCTGGAATCGAGAGCTCAATTTTTAAAAACTTCAAAACAAGAGTTTACTGTTTCCCAGACATCTGCAGTTGAAAAATAAAAAATTTTAAAACCCACAAAAACAGTTCTGGAAAGTGCTATAGTTTACTTCATACTGAGCAGTTTCCAGGTGTGAAGGGGAATCCTGGAGCAGGACAAAAAAATGAGATGAGCATGAAACAAGAGTTTTTTAGTTTGTATATTTATATACAACTTTCTGGTTGGTGACTCTTTACAAATAAAGGCAGCACACAGCACTACGTACTGCGTGTTTGAGAAGAGCCTTGTCCCGGGGACTGTTTTAGGCAGATTTCCCTCTGACAAGCTCCATACAGACTTCCAGCTCAGAGACCCTTGTGGGAAGGACCAGCTTAATATTATTTGTCTTTGTCCTTCCGTCTGAAGCAGCAGGCAGAGTGAGAGTCTTTGATGGTGAGTGCCACAGCTCAAGAGCACAAGTGCCAGGCAGCTGTGTGTGTTACCCAGACTGTGGAACAAGCAATAAAAAGAAAAAGGCAGGAAGAGGGCTGCCAACTCCTTGCAACATGGAGCCGTAACTGTGAGAGCCAACCTGGTCATTTTTCCATCCAGCCAACACCGAGGTTGGCACCTGACATCAGGGTGGAGATGACATCAGAGAGTCTCCAATCACCTGCTTAACTAGCAAATTTGCTCACGAAATGGCAGGGAAGACAGAGAGGCAAGAAAAGAGTAAGGAGAAGGAACTGGCGTTCAAAGGCTCTCACTATTTCAGCCACCTGAATGAAGCCAGTCTTACAGAACAAAATGCACACAAAAAAAAAAGCCTTTTCGATTTGGAGTTCAAAAGGGAAAATAAGACTGGCTCATGTGTATCAGCTAAAGTTTCTAATTTGCAAACAAAACAAACTGGCTTTCCCCGGTGTTGTGGACTGAGCGTTTGTTCCCCTCTAAAATTCCTATGTCAAAGTGCTAACCCTAGTGTAGCTGTATTTGAAGAAAGCAACTAAGGTTAAATGAGGTCGTAAGGGTGGGGCTCTGATCCAACAGGATTAGTGTCCCCGTAAGAGACACCCGAGATCAAGCCCACTCCCTCTCTGCACCCATGGGCGGAAGAAGGACAGTGTGAGGCCAAAGCAACTGTCCTCAGGACAGGAAGGAAGTCCACGCCGGAACCGTCCCCTTCCAGAACCTTGGAACTTGCCAGCCTCCAAGCCTGCGAGGAAACGCCTTTCTGTCGTTTAAGCCACGCAGCCTGCGGTATCCTGGATCGTAGGCCGATGTTCCACAGCCGAGCCACGCAGGCCGGGCAGCGACAGTCTCCTGAAAAGGGTCCATTTTCAGCCTGTGCTTCTAAGGCCCTCCACAGATTTGATGACACAAGATCAATGGAGTCTCCTAGGCCTGTCTAGAGGCCGAATCCAACTCCTGGAGCTCAGTTCAGGACTCAGCATAGTTGCTTCTTCTGTGGCCTTTGCGCTGCCGACCAGTGTGCCTTTCTTCAAGTCTCTTCCTCCCGATGTCCCCAAGACGCTCCTCCCGGGTTCTCTCCGTGCCTCGCAGGCTCCTCTCCGGCTCCTCTGGGCCACCCCTGCTTAACCCTAACGGGCCTGAGCTTTGTCCTGGGCTCCTCTCATTCTTCCACATACTCTACCTGGGCATTTTCAACCGCACCTGCGGCTACAGGTACCAAACCGCAGTCTCTCATCGTTACCTCTAATGGAGGTTCCTTTCCCAGATTCCGGATCCATACCTCGGCCACCATCCAGCAAGATAGCATGTTCCCCAATGCCTCTCTGTGACAGGCGCAAAACTGCGCCCGCCAATTTCCACCCACGGTCTTGCCCTTCCTCTAGTTCAGCGAATGTGCTCCCTAGGCCCCTGGAAGTCATCAAGCAAAAAATAAAATGAAAGTACTGTGGCTTAAGAAAAAGTTTGAAAACATGTATAGCCCAGTTTTCTGATTTTACAGGCAAATAAACTGAGTCCTAGAGAAGAAAAAGGGATAAGATGAAAGTCACAGATTTCACTGGGGCCTGTACAGCAAGGCCACAGAAGTGAAACTTTTAGAAGATTCTCAGTGGTCTCGGATTAGAGCTGAGGTCCTACATTCATAGACTTTTACAGCCATGGGTTGGTGGACATGCAAAG
Source organism: Miniopterus schreibersii (assembly GCF_964146895.1). Taxonomy (NCBI): domain Eukaryota; kingdom Metazoa; phylum Chordata; class Mammalia; order Chiroptera; family Miniopteridae; genus Miniopterus; species Miniopterus schreibersii. The sequence continues at coordinate 4,109,220 of NC_138117.1, read as the reverse complement.
ATCTTCTGGGGTCCTCGTGTCCCCTGGGAATGCGCCCTCTTCGCGGCAGCCCCCTCAAGGCAGCCTGATACTAAATTGGCTGCTGGAGGCCTCAGAGCTCAGCCTCCTGGCTAAGGGTGTCCCGACAAACCCTCCCCTGTAGTAGGGAATGGCTGAAAACAACCCCGGTGGCTGTCTGTGGACAATGGAGTATTTCACAGCAGCAAAAAGAAAAGGGAGGCACTTTAAGACTGAAAAAGAATTGTCCCCCAGTTTGAGTCATATTGAAGCAGGATGACACATAATTCGTACACATGCCCAAAGTATCTCCAGAAATCCATGGGGAAGGGACACTGGCGTCTGGTAGAAAGGAGTGGGAGGCTTCCTATCTTCAACTTCTTTGTACCTCTTTAGTTCAAATAACCTAAACATATTCCCACTTGAGAAATAAATAATTTCGTTTTAAATTTTAAAAGTCTCAATTTCAAAATCTGCCTTGGATTTTAGTTTTAGTATCTGTGACTCTTTGAAAACCTACGATTTGTTTTCTCTTTACTTTCCATGGGTACTTCAATTTCCCTTTCTTGACAAAAAGAACTACGTGTCCCTTCCTTTGATTTTATGATAAACTTGTTGCTGGCTTTAGGTTCAATTGCCCGAGTTTACAGTATCAATAAAGTCAGACACAGAGGATGGCTGCTTCCTAAGGTTTTAAAACGCAGCTCCCACGTCTCTGGCTCCCTCCCATCCTCCAGTCCCAGGCTGCCAGGTCCTTCTTTCAGTGCCCCAGCCAAAGGCTCCCTGACCCCACAGTGGTGTGTGAACTCTTCTCCCAGGCACAACCCGAGGGCCCAGTGCACTTCGGGTCCTAATACTGGGTCAGAACCAATCCCATAACCTTCAAGCCTAAACTCCCTTCTTTAGCTAATCATAGCCCAAGGGCAACTGAGATCTTAAATGGATAGACAATCAGTCTCTCGGCATGTATTATTGTAGGTAAAAGTGTACTATTGTCCCTGGAATAGGTGTATTATGTTCCATACTTCATGTTCCAATAACTTTTTGTGGGCATGGAGGTGGAGTCGTGTGGGGAATCCCACCCTGCAGTGCCCCCTACTGGTCACTTTAAGAAGAGGTTGAGAATGGAAGGAATGGCAGTGACTTTCTAAATGGTGCTGAGAACTAATCACCGGGCAGGGTTGAGGGGTTTTTCCACATACCCTTCAAATCAGGTATCATTTCGGTACATATGCCAGCTGGTCACAAGTTTACGGAGTATCCTGAGTCACACTGGTGACAACCAGTGTCAATAGGAGGGAGAGGCACTTCCAAATATAGGGAGAAGATAGAAAAATTAAAAAAAATAAAAGATAGAAAGGATGTTTAACTCACATCCATTCTCCTGTGGTACCAATCCCTTGAGATTAGAATAGTAGCTTTTTTCCTTGCACCTCTCATGTTCCAAGAGAGACTAATCTTAATTTCTTGGCAGCCCCTTGGCAGCCAGAGACCTTAACCCTATCTATTCCTATATGATGGCAACCACCGCAGACACAGCGTTCTTAGTTATACCAACCTCTTGAGTTCTTTACAGGGAACTAAAGATTCAATGTGCTATGGCCAAGGTACTTTTTGGCCCAAGATGGGAGCCCAGAAATCTGTTTGGAACTTTTAAAATGCCAGGGAGTGAGGGTGGAGTGGAGGCAGCAAGTGGAGAGGCAGGGTTCACTGATCTTGCCTCCACCCCTGACCTCCCACCACTGACCCCAGGAAAACAGACACGACTTCCAGTCCTGGGTTTGCCTGGGACCTTGGAGCAGCTCTGGCACCAAATAATCCTCAGAAGGGCCAGAGTTTGGGCTGGTGGGTTTGTCTGCCACATCAGGGGTCCTTAAACCTGGACCTAGGCATTTCCCTCCTGTTGGCCCCAAAGGGTAAATTCCAAACTAGCTCATTTCCTAGTCTTCCCCACACACCTTCCCAACCTCCACCTTCATCCTGACAGACCTTGGTTTTTTTCCCCTCAGCTTCAGGGTCTGAACCCTGGCTCTGCCCTCCAACTATGAGCCCCAACTCCAAGTCCACAGGGATTGGAAGGTTCCGCTAGATTTCACGCAGTTCTGAATGATGGTTGTTCTGTAGTTTCACTGTAATTTTGATTGTGGTTGTGGGAGGATGCGAGTCCTGCATTTACTTATGTCGTAATTGTTTTAAAATAAAAGGTATTTTTTAAAAGAATTTGAGAGGAAGGAGTGTTACGGTGACTTTGATCCACCCAAGAGAGAGATGATCTGATTCTGAGACCACTGTCAGAATTCTAAGCACATCCCTAGAAGAAGGACAGGTGATCCATGCAGCTTCCTCCGAGTCCTAGAAATCAAATCTCCTCCTTGGCAACTCCTTTAACTCTTCCCAGGATGCCCACACCAGAGGCACACATAAAAAGCCATGGCCAACACTGGACTCTGGCTCAGGAAACTCTCCCACAATGCCTCCCCGTAGCCTGCTTGGAGCCCTCTCACACATCGCACACGGTTCTCGGTTTCTTGGCTCCTCGCCTTGGCTCCCTCTCTGCTTGCTTCTCAGAGTGGAGCTGGTTATGGTGCCCCAGACTCTTGGCACTGACTTAAGACTTTGTGGGAAAAGACTTAGGCATCATCTCTGAGCTCCAAAAACTAATGTGTCTCTGAAAAAGAAGGCTGGAGCTCAGAGGGACCAATGATGCTCCCTGGTTCCCTACCCATCCAATCTAATGAATTATTTTTAAAGTCTTTGTTCTGGATTGTGCTCATCTAACAACAACTGATCATGATTTGGTCTTTCTTTCTCTCAGTAAATCAATCAATTTCCATTGAATGAATTGATTGGCTTTTAATTCCTCAAATTCACACAGCCCTGCCAGGCGAGCACCTGTGGAGCCCTGGCCCAGGGCAAAGCGAACGAGGCCCCCTCTCCTGTTTCAGAGACATGTGGAAGAAGGTAAAGAGCGATAAAACCTGTTGGTGCACAGAACAGAAAAGATCTCATCACAAGAAAAAACTATGTCTACCTGAAAATTAAAGTTATTATTATTAGTGAGAAATGGAGTCATTAGTCTGGGAGCAGAGAACCAAACAACGAAGTATCTCTCTCATGGAACAGTCCAATCTGGCCACAGGTCAGAAAAGAACAAGAATGGAGATAAGAGGAGTTGCTTAGAAAAGAAAAACATCTATTTTTTTAAAATCACCAGCTGTTTTTAAAAACAACTGAAATCTGAGCATATTTTTGCAGAAGGAATTGACTAGAAAACCAGAGAGGTTCCATCTTTCTGCTGAGTTCTTATGGGACCCCTCTAAGGAAGACAGGGCCTTTTCTGTCCTTTGTCCCAGGAAGGGCAGTGTCCTGAGCAGGGCAGGGCAGCACCCCCCAAGTCACCTGGGGCTTTCGGGGACAGGAGCGGGACACGGAAGGCAGGCCTGCTGCTTCTCACTGGGTGAGAAAAGCTTCCACAAAACCTTTGCAAGGATGGAGCTCGGGGAACACGCCAAAGTGAAGGCCCCGCTGGTGTGGGGTTGGGGGGGTGTTTTCCCCTTTTCCTTGTAATGATTCAACCCTGGGGGGGGGGGGGTGGATGCCCCGCAGAAATGGGAAAGCAGGGGTGGGGGCGGCGAGGATCCTGGTGAGCTCACGTACGCAACATATGGAACAAGTTATTGGAGAAAGTGGCTCTAACAGAGTTTATAAAAGTCGAGGAGGGGCAGTTATGCTTCTTTTGGAGACAGAGAAGATTGAGGGTGTGGTGAAAAAATAGCAAAACCTAATTAAGATAAACCAAAAACAGAGGAGACGTTTGGGCCAGATGAACTTTCACCTCCCCTAGAATGATTGATGTGCTTAGGAACGGCTGGCCCGGGCCGCATGTCTGGGGGCGAGCGCCGGTGGTGAACCTGCACGATCCCGCATCTCTGCGGGACTCTGGGCAGAGCTACAGCCGTCGGGCAGCGCTCACGTCCAGCGCTCGTGGTGATGAGGGTTAGTATTTAAGAGGACAACCCATTGCTGCGTCTCAGGCGTGTGCACCTCACCCTGAGGAGAGGGAAAGATGGATGAGAGGGCAAGGGGGGCGGCGGGAAGGGAACAAAAACATCAGATTGTACAGAAATCCGAGGGGAGAAATGCCTCTCTCGTTTTAATGCCCTAGTCTAGTCTTTTATCTCTATTCTAGAAAATCATAGTTTCTCTATTGATGGCTTATGGGTATTAGAAGTGACAAGAGACCCAACTGTAACTAAAGACCCTGCGAGGACCCGATCAGGTCTAACCGGTGGGTTTCATAACAGCTTGAGCCAGAGAGGGTTGGGCTGAATAAAGACATTAGCACACTGGGGAGCCATACGGCAGGGTATCTGACTGATGAATTGTCACAAGGGAAAGCAGAAGCCAGGATCCCAAGGAGATGAGATGTAAGGCTGAGAAATTTTACCAGGCATCAGGTATGGATGGGGAGGTTGGGAGGATGCAGAGTCTAAGGCCCAAAATGTCAGTTGAGGTTGACCCTGAAAGCTCTACTAAGGGTTGAGATCCATGGAAGGATCAGGAAATCAATATAGTCCGTTCTCTTCCAGAATTTTTAAAAATAAAATAAGATGGGATAGGGTAAATTGAGATAGGATGAGATATAAAAGAGACTACAGTAGACTATCCTAGAAGAGTGCATTACATTCTGTACTAAGGATAAATATTGTTCAATGAAACTTTTAATTCAGGGATGTGTGTGCACATGTGTGCACTGGGTCATTATATAAAATATACATCTTACAATGTGTATTTACCAAAAAAGTCTGAAACCATTGATAAGCAGAGGTTTAAGGGCAAGAGGGAAAAGAAGAAATACTTGTAAAATTCATGAAAATTAGAGTTAGCAAATGCAACAGTTCTAAAGCCCTCCTTGAAGAATGAAAACCAAATGATAATAATAATAATGAGCAAAGGTTCTAGGATTCAGAGACTGGTATCTTCATGCCTGTAGCGTAAGCGCCTAACATTAAGCTTTCTGATAGTCGAGGCATCCACCTTGAATAAACATATTGCTAAACACAGCTCCTAGCAAAACAATCAGATAAAAAATTAGGTTGCGCCCACCCATGAAGTTCCCTCTTTCAGAAAGCTCTGGATAACCTAATAACTGACCTCTTGCGTGACCCCACTTCTCCCTTTCCACACCCTAATTCCCACTCGAATGCTTTAAATTAGCCAATAAAGAGTGAACCTGCAAAACCCTAGACATACATGCCACCCTTGAATCCTAACAAAGGTAGAGCCCCATGTCTCCTCTCTCTCTCTTTCTCTCTCTCTTTCTCTGTCCCTCACTCTCTTGCTTCCCCCTTAACCTCGTTGTGTGGCCTTTGAGTGTGCCATGTACCCTCTAGGACTCATGAGTAATAGGACTTGATCCGTAAAGTTCCCTGATGATTTTGCTGAAGTGCATCCTGTGATCATAACAAGAACCCATTCAGCCACAATTGGCCCAGCTTGGTAAATGTCTGTGGGGCTCCCTATGAGTGATACTGATGGGGCCTGAAAAGCACTTTAGACATTCCTAGTCAAGAGCATCACTATCGATACTCTGGGAGGACACACAACACCCATGAGTGCTTTTTTTTTTTTCTTGTAAATTATAAGGGAGAGTGGAAGAGGGAGGAGTAGTAACAGGGGAAGAGGCTCTGCAGACAAACCTTTGCTTTGAGTGTTACCTTGGGTTGGTTCTTCTGCTAAAGTGGACAGCAGACTTGCAGTTAGAAGTCTCCATCTGGCCACCCACCTAACTGAGATTTTGGGCAGTCATTCAATTTCCATAAGCCCTGGTTTTTCATCTGTAAATGAGCACCAAATGCTTGGAGTAAGCCCTGTTGAGGGCCACCAGCATCCATTCCCCTCTTTTTATTTCCTAACAGAACAGACTGTTCTTTCATCCACCCCCTCCATGTGGCCAGGAGGATCCAGCTCCATGCCCAGCTCCAGGCATGGGTCTTGACTGGTCTACCTCTATGCCAGCCACAGTCCTCCCAGCCTTCCTTGCCAGTAATTGTTTCAAGAACCCAAGTCAGTTACTGTAGGTCACCACCCCACCCCACCCTGTGACATGGACACATTACCTAAAATGACTAATCAGGAGAAGAGAAGGACTTTTCTTCCACGGTTGGGTGAGAAATTGTTCTTCTTTTGAGCTAGACATGAATAAGAAGATGAGTGGCGCCAGTTGCTACCGACAGAATCCTCACTGCCCCCGAGGGAAAGTAGCCGTGGCTGGAGCTGATGCCCTAGACGATGGATGGAGAGAGAACTACCCGAGTCCCCACCAACTGCTGGATAAGACCACTGTACTTCAGGATTTAGAGTTAAGACCATTATAACTTGCCTCATTGTTGAATGCAGTTTGAGCAGGGTTTTCTGCTGCTTGCTGCTGACTAAGTCGCAATGCAGCAAGGCTGGTGAAGATGAAATTAGGTGATCTATGTAAAAACATTGTGTAAACTGCAGAAGTTTTGTAAAAATGAGTTTCTACAAAAGCCTAAAGTTTCAACGAAAATAAAAGGGATTTTTAGGAAAAATTCTTAACTATTTTAAGCCTCACCTTCTCTTTTTGGGGACATATTTGTCCCCTCCCTTGACCTCTGAACGGGGATTGTAGTCTCTACAACACCTAGTACATTATCAACACTTAATAAATGCAAAATAATATTGTGTTAACTACAAATTGCCACCAGATGTTTTGGTGTTTTTTTTAAATATATCTTTATTGATTTCAGAGAGGGGGAGAGAGAGAGATAGAAACATCAATGATGAGAGTCATTGATCAGCTGCAGCCCGCAACCCAGGCATGTGCCCTGACCGGGAACTGAACCCTGATCACCTGGTCCTAGGTCAATGCTCGACCGCTGAGCCACGCCAGGCTGGGTGCCACCAACTGTTCTTAAGGCTTTCGAACCTTCAGGTAAAACTGACTGCACAAAATAGTAGTTTAATTATTACATCGCCCACCTCAAAAATGGAGAGCATCTGACCGTCTTAGGGCTGAAAACTCAAATCAGGCTGCTGTTGCAGTGTTTATAAGTTAAATGATCAAGCTGTGGTCCTTAAAGGCAGATTTTGGGAAGCGCCAACCATCAGCTTCTCTCTACGTCACCATCTTGAATTATTTTGTTCAAAGCTCAGCATTCAAAACAAGATGTCAAACAAAAGAAGGTCAACAATGAAGTTTCTGGCTGACGTGAAGTTTAGGAAGACAAGTACTCCCAGCAGTTGCAAACAAGCAACCAGAAACATTATCCATAAGTGGTCAGTTAGAAGATAGAATGACAAGACTGTTTAGAAGAGCTAGAAGGACTTGTCTCCTCCTCTGAAGGGCACCAGGAAGGGAACTGGAATTCTGCATCCTCAGAAAGTGTTCCTCCCATCCAATGGGTCCCAACCCAGGCTTTAGATTGTAATCACCTGGGGAGGTTTTGTTTTAGTTTATTTGTTTTTTTCAGTACCTTGTCCCAATTAAATTTGAATTCCTGGGGGATGGGAGGGACTGAATGTGTAGACCAACACCATTAACATCACTTAGAAACTGGTTAGAAATGCAGAATCTCAAGCACCACTCAAGATACCCACTCAAGACCTACTCAATCAGGATTTGCATTTTAACAGGCTCTTCAGGTGATTTGTGTGCCCATTAAAGTTTGAGAAATGCAAGGTCAAAGAACAAAGAAGCTTAGTTTTCCTCACATAAACGTTACCTGGGGGAAATCCAGGGTAGCAGGGAAGCCCTACTCCACAGTCATTTGTGGGTGCCTTCCTTTATGTTGCTGGGTCACGACTAGGATATTGCTAACATGTACCTGGCCGAAGCTGAATTGCTATGGGTTCAATCAGCAGCAGGGAGTGTTAAAGGAGAACCTCCTATTGTCCTAAGGCCTAAAACTAGAAGAGCTACATGATGTTTCTGCTTTAAATTTAGTCACAGAGCCACAGCTAACTAAAAGGATGTTGGGAAAGCTAGTCTCATCACATGTCTAGGAAGAAGAGGAGAATAAATTTTGGTGAACAAGGATCAGTCTCCATGCCAGGCACACAGTAAGTGCCCAAGAAAGGATCGCTATTACTCGAGCTGTTAACTAGATGTATACTTCACTAGCTTAGAATACAAACAGTGTTTCCTTTGTTTTACTCTTCTAGTGAATTGCTTGAAGCCCAAACACCAGCAGGAAGTCTGAAATTCCTTCCATGAGGCATTTCCTACTCTTTCATTCCAATACGGTCCAACATCTACGTCCTTTCTCATTTCTAAATGTCAGTCACACTTTCAAATGTGAGATGATGAAAATAAGTAGAAAGTTCTATTAGCTGACCAGCACCACTGCTTTGGTGGCTACCTATGGACACACCAAACACTGGTCTCACCCAATCCAATGACTAATTTATTCCGGCCATGGAGAAGGCCTTGTTTCTCATGGTCCACAGGTGAGCCTCCACTCAGATTTTCATGTCAAATGCATCTGCTCAGTCACCATCCCTAAGCATGAAACTGGGACAGGCTAGCTGAGTGTAGAAAGGTCCTGCCTCAGCCATCGGCTATGAAGAAACTACCCTTCACCATGAGACCTTGACCTGGATCACCAGACCAGACATGACCATGGGGAATCCCATCCTAGGACCCTTGGTGTTCTTTCTTTCCAATAAATTTCAGTCTAGTGCATCTCAGTACATCAGTGTCTAATAATATTAACCCTCAAAAGCGAAGGGCCAAGGACTTTCATCCTTTCCCCTCAGGAGGCTCCTTGGCCCCTTGGCAAAATTACCAATTCCTATTCAGGACCAGTTCTACATACCAAGAACTATGGTGAGGGGAATACCATTGTCAGATCATAAACAAAATATCTTAATAATATTACTTCAAGGGTAAGAGGTATCTACTGGCCTTACATTTTTACAACTAACAGGTGCACTCAAGTGAGTTTTCCTATTATAATGAAAATCTGCTCCAGACCTGTCTGCTGGATATTAAATAGGCTGACACCTTTTTAAAAATCTCATCTCTGACATGGAAGCATAGATGAGACTGACGAATGTCAGAGGGATGGAGGAGGGCGGGGGGTGGAGGGAGAGAAAGTAACCAAAGAATTTATATGCATATATGCACAACCCAAGGACACGGACAATGGTGGGGAGAGGGACTGGGGAGGAGGATGGGACGGGGTGGAACGGGTCATTGGGGAGAAAAAGGGACATCTGTAATACTTTAAACAAAAATAATAAATAAATAAATAAATAAATAAATAAATAAATAAATAAATAAAATAAAAAAGAATATTAAAAAAATCTCATCTCACCAGTTCTTAATAACACCTCACATCTCTTCAATGCAAATATTATTATCTGTTTATCATTCTAGAAATGCAGAGTTTAAGAGACTCCTTAGTCTCAGTGACCACAGAGCCAGGATTCAAAATCTGGTCTTTCAGGCTAATGATAATATAATGTCTAATTTTTATTAAACACTTTTCATTCACCATGTACTTAAAACAAGCTTTTTAAAATAATTTACATAAAGAAAAGTTCACAAATCACAAGTACACAGCTTGGTGAATTTTCACAACCTGAGTACACCCACAGAACACACCATCTCCCGCCCCTCAGACACACTTATGCTACTTGCTACTTCCAAGCCATTCTCCTCAGCCAGAAAGGTACTATTGTATTCTCCGGTTCTGCAGGTTTTTGAACTGTGGATCATGGAATTATACAGTATTTACTCTTTGTATCTGGCTTCTTTCACTCTACATTATGTCTGTGAGATTCACCCATGTTGTTGCATGTACAGAGTTTATTCATTTTTATTGCTGTATAATATCCCATTATGAAAATATACTGCAATTTACCCACTCGTTGACCTTAAACAAATAACCAGATATTTATTTCTCCAGCAAAAATGGGTTTATTCTGGAACAACAAAGAATTGCAGCTAGGGCTATGCTGTCTAATGACAAACCACCTGCAAGTCCAGAGAAGGAAAGAGAGAATGTCTTTTGATAAAGGAAAGGCCAAGTTCAGAGGCGTGAGGAACCTTTTTTCTGCCAAGGGCCATTCGGATATTTATAACACCATTCTCAGGCAAAACTATCAGCTTAAAAAATTAGCCTCCTCTATTTGGTCAAACATTTAATTAACTCACCCTGAATGTGAGGGCTGGAACAACTTCTCTTTGGTGAGGCCTTGGCAGGGCCAGACTCAGTGATGTCAACGGGCAACGCGGCTGCCAGCTGATTCCCCTCGAAATCAAAGAGTTCATTGGAGGAACCTGGGAGGTCAAAGCATAGTGGCTTTTCATTGGCTGAGTTGTAACAGTCTTTCATTGGCTAAGTGGTTGCCAGGCAAGGAAAAGACCCGCCTCCTCCCCGCTGCCTTGCTGGGGCAGAATGACATCTTCCCCTTGGGGGTGGAAAGTACACTTCCTCCTGCTTGGGGTAGTTGGTGGTGAGCGACGGTGGGTGAGAGCGCCCCCTACAGGCCCTCCAACCCCGCTTCAAATGAGGCTGCTCTTAATCGATCTGCACCCATTCTACCGTTGATGGGCATTTGGGTAGCTTCTCGTTTATTACAAATGCTACCACCATAAACATTCCGGTCCATGTCTTTTGGTAAATACGTGTGCTCATATCTATTGGGTATATACTTAGAAGTGGAACTGCCAGGACATAGGGTATGCGGAACGGTCCACTGGTAGGTGCTCACCACATACTACTGAAGCGATACACATGTATTAATCCATGTAATCTTCATAATAGTCCTAATAATGTAGGTACCATCGTTAGCCCTTATTTTTACATATGAGGAAACAGAGGCACAGAGAGATTTAATAGCGCAACCAGTAAATAAATAAATTCTATTTAAATATATTTAACTTCAAGAGGTTTGGGTCCACAGCCTGTGCCCATAGCCACCGCTCTTAAGCCTGGATTCATTCTAGAACAATAGCATTCAATTATTTTGCTAACTCGTTTTCCCCTGCCATGCGTTGAAACAAGAATTAAAGTACCTGCTCACGTGCGTGCACACACACACACACACACCCATGCGCACGTGCACAAACTCACAAGATACTTCTGGGAATGACAATCGCTAACAGCATTGATATTGATATAAAACCAGTTACAAGCTGGTTACTTACATGGGCAGTTTGTGTAAATCTGAAAGGCTCAGATCAACCGAGGATTTTTATTTTATTTCTGGTGAAATTAAAAATACATGCTAGGCAAGATCGTCTCAGATACACAGTATCAGACATTCTATTTTAACTGGAAAACTTGGAGCCGGACTCCTCCCAGCTTCCTACAGCAAGTGGCAATTTTATATACTTAATCATTGAACATACTACTGTAGTTTGTTGAACATACTTTCCATGGAAAATATGGAAAGCACAAGTATTTACAAACCACAGTTTACAAATAAGGAGAAAAACAAGACTGATCAATGTCTCATCCAAGACATAACACAGTAATTGAGCTGGAACTAAAACCCGGGCTGGCAAGGTCAAGTGACACGTATCTGTTGGTTCCAAGCGTTTCAGTCTAACTGCACTTAGGAGTGTGGATACTGGTCTGGGTCACAGTGAGAGGCCAGCGTGTAAATTCATCACACGACTTTTTCCTTGGAACATGGACTTTTCCGCTCGTCCTGGCTGAACGAGCCTGGAGTTTTCCTTCACACTCGCATCTCATCATCTCTGTGAACACAGGATGATGGCTGGAGAATGTTAAGAGAGTCCAGACAGATTCTACACACGGTGGGGAATTGCAATGACTGTAGAGTAATGCGAACTGGCAAGAGTAGTATAAACTCATGCACACTGATCTGGAAAGATCCCCCACAGACAAGAATTAAGTTGTCTGGTTGAGTAAATTTGTCTGCCACGTCCTTCTAAGTAATTAGAAAATCAAATTAAAGCAGATTCTTACCCTCACCTCAGTTTTTTGGTTTTTGGTTTTTCAGTGAAGAGAAGGAGAGAAGACAACTTTAAGATAAATAACACAGACGTGTAAAACGTAGTATGGCACAGTAAAATGAACATGGGTTTCACACTTAGACCCAGTTTCAAAACCCACATTGTATGACCTTACGCAAGTAACTTTACCTCTGTCCCTGTTTCTTCGGTTGTGACATTAAATAAAATCAGTTACATGAAGAGCTCAGAATATGGTAAGTGTCCAATAAATTATATTATAGACATGAGAACACTACACCCACCGGCACAATCATTGCCATGAGGCATGCTGAGACCTCAATGCCAGGCTGACAAGAGGGTGGAAACCAGTCCAGTACGGCTTAGCCTAAGAGAACTGACCTGACCTTGGCTTTATATGTGGGAAAGGAGTCCATCAAGCAAAATAACAGTATTTAAAGGCAAGCTTGGATTTGATCCAGCCTGACACTTATACCCAAGAGGCTGGAACTGGAGGCTTGAGAAGGCAGTAAGATGGTGTGAGCTATGGATATACTCACAGTCAAGTGGACGTCAGAATGATTCCAGACAGACTCGTTCATGTTCAAACATATCCTTAGCCAGAACCAAGAGAGACAAGGGGGCAATCTCCCAGGAAGAGGGGTCAGTATGGGCCAGGAGTTTGTCAGGGCCCTTGTAATGAGCTAAAAAATGACCCCCCAAAAGGATATCCATGTCAAATCTCTGGAATGTTACATTATTTAGGTAAAGGGCCCTTGAAGATGTGATTAATGTAAGGATTTTTTTAATATGTTTTTATTGATTTTTAGAGAGAGAGGAAGGGGAGAGGCATAGAAACATCCATGACAAACATCATCGATCGGCTGCCTCCCACACACCCCCTACTGGGGATGGAGCCCACAACCGGGCATGCACCCTGACCAGGAATCAAACCATTGACCTCCTGGTTCATGGGTCAACGCTTAACTACTGAACCACACTGGCCAGGCAGTGGAGAGCTTTTAGATTTCAGTAACCTACAGGCCATGAAGATCGGATGACTTGTGGAAAAGTGACTGAGGAAATAGAGCAAACTCATCTGCTTAAAACCTAGATTCCTCCCTAAGAGGCAATATGGCCAATCGGGGGAAATGGAAGACTCGTATGCAATAGCCTGCCCCCAGAGCTGGGGGACATTTCTAGTTGCCTCTGCGATTTGGTCCTTGCTTTGCAATCATTACAACACCTAGAAATTCCTACACACACCCCCCATAACCTCCCAACTGATTTTTTTTTTCTTCTTGAATCAGGTTTAACCTTCTGAAGGTTGAAAATCATAACACAAAAAATAATATGAAACAAAAGGCAGGAAAAAGGGAGCTGTATCATACAAACTGTAGAGTTGAAAGGAACATTTTAATGTTAAAGCCTCAAAACAAAGGCTGGATTACTAACTCCTCAGAGAGTCGACTGGCTGGAGCAACGTACATGAGCAGTTGCTGTTGCTGGGTGGATGGTCATAAAATATCCTTTTGGGTGGGGTCAAAATCGTATCATACTCTGATAGCACATCTGTAAATACTGGCCTTTTGAACTAATGGCTGTAGCTCACTAGGCCTCTGCTGTCAGAGGCTGCCTCCCAGACACCAACTCTGAACCTAGCCCTACCCTACGGACACATGGGGTCAATGAAAAATCCTGTCCGAGGGGCCCCAAAGCATGAGGAGGTTCTGGCAGAAAGTGACAGGTTTTATGCGGGCTGCCGAAGAGAAATGTACTGAGGATAGAGAGACTAAGGAGTTGCATGCCTTTGGAACGTGTCTGTGGATCAAAATACACCCTCACAAATTCTTGGGAGAGCCCCTGGTGGCCATGTTATCATTAAGAGGCTATGCTCATTTCTGGCACCTAACACTGGACACATTGACAGCAACGGGGTTGATGGAAGAGGAAAGAATCTGTTTTGCAGTTTTAAAAAAACACACAAAAAACCTTTCTCAGATTTCTCAGGCCGCTTGAAATCACGCCAGAGAAATGCTCGACTTCAGCATCCTTCAGCTCTGCGCTGCTGCCGCAAGTGGTGTCCCCCACGTGTGATGATGTATTTCAGGGCCAGGGTTTTCTCAAGATGTTCCAAGCCTGCAGGCTCCTGAGCCTTTTTCAAATTATGAAGACGATAGTATCCCAGGGAGAGTTGTGATTAGTCTAAACTCTCCACAGCTGTGAAAGATGAGCGTACAAATTCCAATAAAGATTCTGCGTGTTCTGGCCTGAATTCACCTACATGACATCGAGGCCTAACTCTGGGACCACTTAAAAGAGCCGGAGCTGCCTCAGTGCTACTCCGTTTCTTCCCCAGCATCAGCTGCCGGGAGGCTGGCAGCTGTTCTTGGGGGGGGGGGGCCTCCCCTCACTCCGCTGTTGCTGCTCAGTAGTGGGTGTTTATCTAGAAGGTCTGCGATGTGTGGGGAGAAAAGCAGGGCTGGGACAATTAAACCTGAGTACATGGGAATTCAAAGAGGCCTTGCAATTTATTATGTGAAGAGCCAGGAGGATTATAAAACACCTTCTAACTGAAGGGGTTGGCCTGAAGCTGTGTGGGACAATAGAACCAGCTGTGTCACCTCCTCCAACTCGTTGGGGTGCTAGCAGGAAGGCAGCTCAGAGCATTCTTCAGTTGCTTGGAAAAACCAACAGGGCTGACCCGATGGAGCAGAACTCACTTCAGCAAGGCTCTGGTGCCCACGGAGCCTGCCCTTTTATTTTTTTTTGGCAATCCTCACCCAAGGATATTTTTTCACATTTATTTTTAGGGAGAGTAGAAGGGAGGGGGAGAGAGAGAGAGAGAGAGAGAGAGAGAGAGAGAGAGAGAGAGAGGGAGAGAGAGAGAGAGAGAGAAACATCGATGTGAGAGAGACACATCGGTTGATTACCTTCCGCACCTGCCCGGACCAGGGCTGGGGATCAAACCTGTAACTCAGGTACATGCCCTTGACTGAAAATCGAACCCACAACCCTTGGTTCGTGGGTCGGCGCTCTAACCACCGAGCAACACCGGCCAAGGTGGGGCAAACGGTGTTAGCCTATAGGGGGAGGCTTAGCAAAGGAACAATGGCTTCTGCCAGCACTTCTGCCCGGGAGAAAGCTGCCCCCAGCCCTCTCCCTGCAGCCAGACAACTCAGTTCCTCCCCGTCTGTCCCCGCGCTCCTTGAGCTGCTGCCCCAGTTTGTCAGCCAGTCAGTCTGTGCACAGGCCCTCTAAGAACACCTGGGAATCCAGCAGCCGTCCGCTCAGCGACAGTCTACTCTGGCTTTCACGCCAGAAGTCATGGGGGCTGCTCTTCCTGGCACTGACCCCTGGGCTGGCACGGCTCACTCAGGGGCCACCTCCACAGCCGTTGGCACCTGCTCATTCCACGTCTCTGCCTTTCTACCAGTGTCAATGTGGCTTCTTACTACGTATATCCTTAGGTCAGGACTTCTGTTCAGCTGGACTTCAGGTGGTTCTCAGTGGTGGTTGTTCTGTAGTTCAGCTGTAATTTTTATGTTGTCCTGGGAAGGTGCAAGTACCACATTTACCTTCTCTGCCATCTTGACCAGAAGCCACCAAAAATTACAAAGGAGGAGCCCTAGCTGGTTTGGCTCAGTGGTTAGAGCACCGGCCTGCGGACTGAAGGGTCTCGGGTTTGATTCCATCAAACCAATCGATGTGCCTCTCTCGCATCGATGACGTTTCTCTCTCTCTCTCTCCCTTCCACTCTCTCTGAAAAGCAATGGAAAAAATATCCTCAGATGAGAATTTTAAAAAATATAGAGGGTTTTCCCCCGCATAGAGGTCTGCACCCCTAACCCCCATGTTGTTCAACAGTCACCTATACTGACATCTACCACCTCGAATGCATCTTTCCTAGAGAAAAGTCAAATCATTAACTTAAGCCCATTAAACTGAATGGCAACTATGCATTACTCCCCCTGGAACCACGTGGCAAGGGCAACTTCAATATCAAGTGGCTTATTCCTGTCTTTCTGCTGGAGGACAACTCCAAATGCAATCACCCTGCAAGGCAACTTGAGAGAAAAAAAAAGGGGGAGGGAACCCTTTGAAAAACTGAGTGGGAGATCATACAATGTGCCAGGATTCTAGCGGCTAAAACAAAGCTGCTGGGAAAATAACCAGCGCAGCTCTGCGGGTGAGCAGAGCTTTGCCTTGCTGGGAACATTTGGGGCCGTCTGATGGCAATATTGGTGGTGAGCTGGTAAATGTTTCATAACCAGCTTTTAGGGGGGGAAATGCCATATTTTGTAGCATTCGCAAGATGTAAATGCTACAAAATACACCCATGAAGGCTGATTTCAAGTTCCCCAAGTACATCACTGAATGGAAAGTTAAGAAGAGAGTCACAATAGCAAGCCATTGCATAGCATGTCAGACACACAGATGCAAATCACCCCAACAGCGAAAGTCACAGTAGATGTAAGGAAGTCACCAGACCATGGTGACTTTTGAGCATTATTTTTGTTTTCGTGGTTAATTTTACTCTAAGTTTATGTAATTTAATTTTTAATAATGTTTGCATTTAACAACTGGCACCCAAATTTGGCAAAAATGGAATGCGCAGGTACCTTGCCCCCAGCACACCACTGCAGCTTGCTTTTCAGGGACATGAAAGTTATTTTGAACAAAAAAAACAAACCAAATCAAGGACGCGACTAAATCAGCTGGATCAAACGATCTCCAGTGTCCAAGGGCGCGCATCCCTTCGCTGCCCCGCTTCAGAAACACTCCCAGTTCGGGTTACAGGTGTGTAGTAGTTGCAGGAATACCATTAAGTGGCAACACCTGACATTTGTCACCGCCCGTTGCTCTTTTCAAAGGAGGGCTTTTAGGGGACGGCGGGACGTAATGAATTCAGATCGCGGGAAACAGCATTTCAGTGCCTAGTGAATGAAAAGGGGGCTGCTCGCCTGAGAGCGAGGCTGGGGCATGGAGCTGGAGCGACGCCAGGACGCCCAAAGGCTGGTCAGCCCCCGCAGGGCCCGGGGTCCGGGGCCCGGCGTCCAGGGTCCAGGGTCCAGGGTCCAGGGCCCAGGTCCAGGGTCCAGGGCCCAGGCTCCCTCCTGGAAACGGCTCCATCCCCGTGCAAGCAGGTGCACAGCAGTACTAGGATCTCCTCCCCTCTCCAAAGAGCTGAAACCACTAGCGCCTAACACTCAGACGTTCCCTTACAATGTTTTTCCTCTTGATCCAACTACGTTACTGCAGCAGACATTGTGCAAAGTTTCCATATAGACCTCACTGCGGAAGCTAAGAGCAGAGGTAGTCGTGGCCGAGTGGTTAAGGCGATGGACTAGAAATCCATTGGGGTCTCCCCGCGCAGGTTCGAATCCTGCCGACTACGGGAAGCCAGGCTATTTTTGCATCCAACGCCCGTTCTCCTATCGGAGAACTCTCCATTTTTTTTCCTCCGCGGATAGTGCTCCGGCTTTAAGGACAGATGGAGCGCAACGGGGACCCCCTGCCACCCCGGCGGAGTGGGCGGAGGAGCGGGGCAGTCGTGTGCACGTAGTGACAACCGGACCCAGGAGGGGGCGATGGGCCCGACACGCGGCAGCCAGCCCGGCCCGAGCCAGGGCGCCGCGCAGCGAGGTCGCGCCGGGAGGGTGCGCTCCGACCTCCCGCCCGCCGGAGCCCCGCGCGGCCCGACCTCGCGGCCAGCGCCTCCCCCCGCGCGAGCGTCAGCGTCCGCGCCGGCGCAGGGGCCGCGGGGGGGGGGGGCGCGCGCATGCGTGGAGGCGGCGCGGCGGGGTCTCGCGTTGCCCTGGAGACCACCCGGCGCCGCCGCGCCGAGAGCGGGGGAGACGCAGCCCTTCAAGATGGCGCAGGACCTGGACGAGCTCTTGGACGAGGTGGAGTCCAAGTTCTGCGGGTCAGACCCCCTGGCCCTGGGCGCGGCGGAGCGGCCCCCGGGCGGCCGCGGCGTCCTCAGCAACGACCGGAGCCGAGCGGAGGCGAAAGAAAAGCTCAGGTTACCGGGCGGGACGGGCGGGCTCCGCGGGTAGCGCCTGCTCCGGGGCCCCGAGCCGCCCTGCCGGGCCTCGGGCCTCAGCTCCCGCCCCTGGGCCCGCGCACACCCCAGCGCCGCCTCCACGAGCGCTCGGGCGTCTCCGACCGGGCCCCGACTCCGCCCCGCCCCGCCCCCGCCAGCGGGCCCCGCCCCGCGCGCCCCGGCCTCCGGCGGGCGGAACCCCGGGGCCTTCCCGGCGGCGGGGGCGGGGCGGCCGCGGCCCCGCTCGACGACCTCAGCCCCTGCTCGCTGCCCCTTCCCCAAGCGCAGAAGTCCCCAGACCAGGTGTGGGGGGAAAATCATCCCGTTCTTTTGCTGATTTTTGTTTTTCTTTGGCTCGGAGAATTCGGGGAAATTTTTTTTTTAAGTCTTTTGGGGTTTGATCCGGAAAACTACCGTTCGCACTTGCCCGTCGTTTCCTTCTGTGGAACCATAAAATAGGAGGACTTCCTCTTCGTCTCATCGCCCCCCGCAGCCCCCACGACAAGAAGCGCAGCCCCGGGTCCCACCCGGACCCGCCCCGGGCGCCCGCCGCTGTAGCTCGTGGGCCCCGCGGGGAGCGCCGGCGGGAGGACGCGGCTCCGGGGCGGCCCACCAGGGGGCGCTGTCTCCCGCCCGCGGCGGCGCCGATTTCCCGCGGGTGCTGCTCAGCCGGGCTGTGGCCGAACCCACCAGGCTTCCCTCTAACGACGTTTATTTATTGACAAAAGCTCACGCTCGGAAGAGACGCACGTTGAAAAGATGCTGACGTTCCGAAGCCAGTTGTAAAACTTAGTTTGCGTGCCGGTCGGTGGTCTGAAAAGCAATTGTGCAGCCAGCTGAAACGACTGCTTTGAGCGGCTGGCGGCCCTTCCGTTAGCTGTGGCCGCAGGAGCCACTCTAATTCGTGCGTGACCTCGGTGCTGGGGTCCTCTGCGCTCCTCCCCGCACGCCCAGCATCCCTGCCCCACGGCGATGGCGCTACCTTGCTAGTCCCTTTATTCTTTTTTTCCGTGCCTTTGGGGAATGCATGGAATTTGATGATCAGACAGCCTCCCAGAGCCTGGTTGTCTTGGAAGTAGGCGCAGAGGGGTAGGACGGCCCGCATCAGGCTGCTGAGAGTGGAAAGGGCGCCCAGGGGTGCTCTCCCGACCAGGGCCCCTTATGCCTGTCCCCGTAGCCTCTCACTGTCCTGCTAAAATCCATCCGCAGAGCTTCCAGAGCTGCATCTCGCCCTGCTACGCCAGGTTTCTCAATAGCACGTTTATAAAAGCCGCAGCAAACCAGGACGGTTTTCGTGTGTTAAAACTTTTCATTTGACAATGTAGTGGTGAAGGTTAATTATGCAAAAGAAGCAGAGGCCCTAACCCTAACGCCAAATACAATCCCTACCCGGTATATAAGGGTCAAGCATTAAAATTCTGGATCCAGGCGATCCAGGTTCAATTCCTGGTCAGGGCACATGCCTGGGTTGCGGGCTCCATCCCCAGCAGGGGGCGTGCAAGAGGCAGTTGATTAATCACGACTCTCTCATCATCGATGTTTCTCTCTCTCCCTCTCCCTTCCTCTCTCTGAAATCAATAAAGATATTTTTTTTAAAAATGACTAGACTATAAGAAGCAAAGTTAGGGGAAAAGCAATAAATGTTTATTAACCTTCAGTTAATATTATAGTAGCAAAAGACCAAAAAAAATAAAATATGTTACACTGTCCTTTAAAATTTGTATGAGTTCTCAATGAAATGATCGCAATTTTTTTTTCATTTCTGTAGCAAAGCATACACAGATGAGGCATCATGAAACTGTGACCTAATTATAGGTCAGAATCTTATGTAAGCTGACTCTCCTGTTCTGCCTGACTATATGCTCTTAAGCTTCAGGTGTTTTGTTGTTTTTCAGATCAACAGAAAGATTTAAAAGAGAAGATGATCTTGACAGTCTTATTAATGAAATATTTGAAGATCCCAACTTTGATAAAAAATCCTTTGTAAGTCAAGTGTTATAAATATGCAGTAATTTTTTTTTTCATTATTTAAGACATGTTTAGAATAGTCTGAAAACTTACAGAGTGCACAAGCATCTGTAGTTCTTTGCATTCTGAGAAATACTATCATCCAGCTCTTCTCCCTGTTAGGCCAAGATTCTCAGTTCCCAACTCTGTGTCCGTGTGTCCACAAGGTTTCTGGCAGCCCTTGCCAGGGCCTGACTCCACCCCCGGGCCTGCCCCAAAGAGCTGGCACCATGTAGAGTTGTAAAAGAGATAAAATATTAGAAACTCTCAGTATGTGTTTTGATACTGATTTCTCAGCAAGAATATGAAATTAGAAAAATTGGTAGAACAAAAGTCAACTCCTAGTTGAAGTTGGTTACCTGAAGTTGGAAAATTTATTTGTAGACTCTGTAAGAACACTTTTCTAAAAGACTGAAAATAAAGCTCGTAAGATACTGCTCATCCTGAACATATGTTAATGTTTTGCCATACTTGCTTTTCTTGATTTTTTAAAAATAAAAATGATAGAACTAGTTTAAGAACTGTCCAGATCCTACTTACTGCCTTCCTCCAGAGGTAACCATTATCCTCTCTGCGTACTTTTGTCCTTGTATCACATGGGTGTATAGCCATGAAGTTTTTGCTGACATGTGGTAGCTTGTTACGTAGTTCCTCCAGCTTACCCACATCCCTGTGACAGGCGTTTAAATTAGGCCTGGTTGTTGCTCCTGCGAACAGCGCCTCAGCCATCCTGCGTCCTTTTACTGTGCACAGGAGCTTCTCTAGGATGTGTGGACCTTGAAGAGGAACTGCTGGGTTATAAGGGGCGCTCGTTTTCAGTTTTTTTACTCGCTGCCAACGTGTTTCCAAACTGCTATATCATTTATATTCTTGCCAGTTGTGTATGAGAATTACCATTTTGGTGGTTGCAAAATATATTTGTTAGATTTTAAAGAAAGGGACCAAATGAAAGTCTTAAGTTACAAGGACTACAAAGTAAAAAACATCTAAAAAATACATATGATACCAACGAGGTTTTTTTAAAACGTAGGGAAGATTAAAGCAAAACTGGGCTGAAAATCACTAGGCAGAGGTGCTGGTAAGGATATGGACATGGGCCACTTCCATTTTTGTCAACCATACGAAGAGTAAAATGACTAGAGTAGATTGTCAGATCTTTAGTTCTCTAAATTTAACATTTTCAGTTAACCCGAGGTAAGTTAATACGCTGCTGGCCTAGGTGATTAACATGTCAGCCCAGCAGCAGGGGTGTTGAGCGCCATGATGTTCTTGTGACAGGATCTCCCGAGCAGTTGTCTATTAAGCGCCTCCAGGCTGTGTATCCATATGTGAGGCACTTCTTCAGTTCGGGGCATTTCCGAAGCAGAAGGGAATACTGCTCTGGCCTGGCTTGAAGATTCACAAATTTGAGCCCTGGCCGGTGTGGCCCGGTGGTTAGAGCACCGGCCCGAGCACTGAAGGGTTGCGGGTTCGATCCTGGCCCAGTGGGAGGCAGCCAATCAATGTGTCTCACATCAGCGCTTCTCTCCCTCCCTCCCTCCCACTCTCTCAAAACCAATGGAAAAAATACCCTCGGGCGAGGAGGTGCGGATTAACGGAAAAACATACAAATTTTAAATCAAAGCAACTTACAATCGTGAAGAAAAAAACTTCTGTGTACTTCTATAGGCTCCTCCTTTTAGTTATATGCAGTTTTCCAGCCTGCAAGGGAGGAAGCAACCCAAATAAACCAAAGGAGCGCAGGTCTATGGAACACGGGCTGGAGACAGAAGCGCCTAAGGGGCCAGCCCGGGCCCTCCGTGTCTGTCCCCCCCCCCCCCAGGCCAGACTGTGCTCCGAGAGTGCTGCTCCTTCCCCCAGGCGCGCCCATCCTGTTGTGTTTCTGAACTGCTCTCAGCCCCACACAGAAAAGCCCAGAACCAACAGCAGGCCAGCCTCAAGTCAGCCGAGCCCGGATGGTACACGAAACATTCCGGAAAACAGGAGACTCATGCATGTTATTTTTGAGACATGCACCCCGGATTTTTCCAGCTCTGTTTAACATCAAATAAAAAGTTAAGAGAAATAGTAAAATGAAATATTTTTGCCTCCATTAAGTTTCCTCACCTACCAGGTAAAATGAAGGCATGTCTCTGCATAGTTTGAATCGCCTTTTCTCCGTCTCACTTCCTCTGCTTGGCGGTGGTCCGAGTATGCAGGTTGGTTTATGCTGTTTGGTACCACGTGCCAGTTAACACTTAATAAATGCCTGCTGCTGCTGCTGCTATGTAACCATATAGGAACTACTGTGTGGCTGCGGCCAGGTAGTTCTACATTCTCCTCAAATGCCTATTGGTTGATACCTTTGCATTTGATCAAAATTAATATTCCTGAAGCTACCCAGGAGTTTGGTTAGTTTATTTTTAGTTCAGGTGAGTACCATTCACAGCCTTTAAAAATGAGCCTGAGGTTTTTTCCCTCATCAATTGAATTTTTCCAGGATGAGGTTTTAAATAGAAGGTCCTTCATATTAAATCACTGAACTCTAGTATTAACTGAAGAGTTATAAAGTGACTCTAAATCTTAGCATGCTAATAATGGCAGTATATCAACTTCCTAGACGAAAAGTTAGCAGAGTAATTTGCCGATTCCTCGGGGAGGTCTACTTCCCTTTTGCCTTGAAGGAAAAGGTTTTGATGATCATTGTTTTTATTTCCGAAACTTTAAAATGATACAATTCTTTTTTATTTAAGCCATTTAAAAAATATTCTTGTTATAAAATAAAGAATATTAGTTTTCATGTTACAATTATCTAAGTTACTCTTGGCCTTTTATTGTTTTGTTTTTTTAACAGAAATTAAAGTCTAAATCTTCAGATACCACATCTGTCAGAGCATCCATTCAAGGCCTTGGTAAAAGGTAAGCTGAGATCGCTTTGGTAGATTATACACACTGGTGAGCAAACACTGT
This sequence comes from Miniopterus schreibersii, assembly GCF_964146895.1. NCBI lineage: Eukaryota > Metazoa > Chordata > Mammalia > Chiroptera > Miniopteridae > Miniopterus > Miniopterus schreibersii. The sequence continues at coordinate 4,086,271 of NC_138117.1, read as the reverse complement.
GAGCACAGTCTCGTGTATCTTATTACCAGTCGCACAACAGTGACATTGAGCAACAAAGCACTGGTTGGCTTTCGGAGAAAGACCAATAGCAATACCTGTAGTGTTCCTACTGTCTGCGACCCTGTGGTGTAAAGGAACTTGAATCGGGGATTATTGCTATTGTAAATAATTTTCTGCCATGTGAAAAAAAAAAGTGTGAATAGTTTCTCAGAATTAATGTTCTGTTATAGTTTTCAGTATTTACTTTGTCCCTTACACTATTTGGCAAACACATTTTTCTGTGACTCATTTTAACTCTGCGTGTTCCTGAACATACAAGTTATATCCCGTAGAGCAGTGATCCCAGAGTAAATACCTCTTTAAAGTAGTTGGCTTGCTCAGGAAAATATACAGTTTGATTATAAGACTATAGAGTCAACAGAATGAAACTAACTTCTCGTATTTCTTTCTGGTAACTTTCTTTTTTCCCGTTTGTTGAACATGTCTAGTTGCAGCCCTGTGTACCTGGGGGGAAGCTCTGCTCCATGTGGCATCGGAACGACTACTTCACAGAGGTGGGACGTCAAAAACAGACTCTCTTACTAGGTTTTCCAAATTGATACCCTGTTGTTAAAACATAGTTGCTATCTTGGCATCAATCGTTTCATGGTGAGAAGCATATTTGATTAGCCAATCCAAGAGCTCTTGACTGGAATCCTAGTTCGTCTTGGGAGAGCTGTTGAGAGCTGTGGCGTTGGGCTTATGCCGTTCGTTGTGTTGACGCCTTTTTCTGAGCCCCACTTGACGTGCCTGGGCCACTCCGGCCGCGGCCTGGTTTCCACGGGACCCAGGAGAGGAGCTGCTTTGGCCGGTTTCCTTCGGGGCAGCGGGAGCCAGTGGGTGGGAAGCAGAGCAGGCGGCTGTGCGGCTCCGAGGGCTTCCCCGACGGCCACACAGCCCGAGGAGCTGCGCTCTGAGCTTTCGGTCTCGAGGAGAGGCTCTAATAACTAACCCCAAAAAGAAGTCTTTAGTTTTCACATAGCGCATGCTGTGAAGGGAAGCAGAGAGTACTACAACATAGATGATTGGCCCCCGGCTACAGGAAGGGTAGAAAATCCTTCCCTGAGCAAGCATCGCTGAGGCAGGCTGATAGGAAGTGAGAAGCTGAGCAGAGGGGACCGGGGGCCAGAGAGGGGCCTGTTGATGCCTGGGAGCCGGGAGAGCTGGCGCAGGGAGTGGGGGAAGGAACGGCTCCGGGGGGCTGGGCAGGTAGCTGAGGGACATCTGGTTTGCTCGCGCTCCTATAGTCCTCTAGATTTTAGAAAAGTTTGGCATATATGCAGTGAAAGCCATTGGTGGTTGGCTGGCTGGCTGGTTGGTTTTTAGCAGATGGGGTCACCTAATCATATTTATCATATTTGTGTTTCTAAAGAGAGTTATTTTGGCTGCTGAATAGAAAATGGGTTGGGAGGTAGAGGGACAAGACGGGAGAGGACCGGGGGAGACCAGTCGGCGGGCAGTGGTGACAGTCGTCCAGGGAAGAGATGATAGTGGTGGCTGTGATCTGAGTGGTGGCAGTACTGTAGGGAAAAGATGTCACATTCAAGCTGCTTAGAATCTAGAGTTGGCAAGATTCGGTGAATTTAATGGCTAAGAGAGAACACTGTTAAGAATGGCTCCCAGGTAACATGCCTTGCCCAAGGTCACATGAAGTATTACAAAGCAAGGACTCGAACGTGTGACTTGATTCCTGAAAGCTCCACTGTGCTTTCTAGTAAACCAGTTTGTAGAAGGCCATGTGATGTGTGTAAGGGGAGAATCTTTGATGTTTTTGCTACTGCAGCTGCTGTTCCTTTCCAACTGTCCAAACACCACGACTCCGTAGTCCACTGTGTAGATCTGACAGGATTTAACAAAGAACCACGGGCAAAAGACCATTTTGGGCTGTATTTGGGGCATTCCCACCATAAACGTCTTTAAAATAATAAGCTTTCTATTGGTTGGTTGGACAAAGGGACAAAACTGTTGATGACACATTTGTATTCCTTTGCCTCCACATTTTAGAGAAAGAAACCTGACAGTCTGTCTTTCATCGGAATCATTACTTTATTTTAGGTGTGCTCTAGTTGTACCCAGCTATGGAAGAGAAATAGTTTTAAGCCCTGAATATAAGCACTGGTTTACACGCCCAGGGCATAAATGAAACTGAGTCTGTGCTGCCTATTTTCCATGTGTTTTGTTTGTTTGGATTCTGGGTAGACTTCTGGTTTAGGACTAATACTCAGTGATTGCAGAGCATAAAGATTTGAGTTTTTACCCTTTTGGGTGGAAAGGAGAAAGAATAGTAGCAGGAACCACAGTGGCATTAATAAGATATAGATAAAACGAAAGCGTTGTTTTCAAGCCAAATGGAATTTTACTCCTCTAATTATGTTTTAAACTACTTGCAAGACTGGGTCGTTCCATAGACTGGTACTAATTATGATCTAACAAAGTGAGTCGTAGCAGCCGAATGATTTCTTAGCTGCAAGTTAGTTTTATTTTTCTCAAAGGACAGTGTTTGTAGGAAACTGTGGTAGTGTGAATAGATTTGAATAAACCACTAAATTTTAAATTAAATTAAAAAGCTGTATGTAACATTATGGTTGAGATTTTACACATACAAAATGTCAGGAAATTCAAAATTATAGTTCCCACAACAGCAGTAATTCAGCCAAATTGCACATATGTATTAAGGCATTAAAGTTAACACTCTGTGCCGTCATGTAATAAACTGCGTATGCATCAGACAGCAAGGTATAGCAGCACTGGGACCATCATTTTGCATTTCCTGACTGTACATTCAAAACCAAGTTCAAATGTGTACGAACATAATTGTGTCTGATTTCCATATGTACAAGTACAACTTCATAAGTTGCTAACAGTTTAAAAGAAAATTTGGGATTGCTTATGAAACTTGTATAGATTTTGAATGTTTAGTTACTGTTATGATTAAGCATAATTTTAGAAACAGCATTATTCTCAAAGGAACCGTTAGGCCAAAAGGAATTTGCAATTTGGAAGTTACCATATTTGAATTTTAAGAGAAATAAGTGAAAAATATCTGATGGTGGGTTTTATTTTTTGTTAATTGCAGAAGGATTATGTCCTTATTGAAAAAATAAAAACAAACTTGAAAGTTGTATAAAGTCACCCTTGAAAACATCAATAGGAAAGTTAGCAACTTACAGAAGTGAAGACCTCCCTCAGACACAGTTTGAAAACCACTGAACTAAAAGATCTACACATCCTCTGTTTCTTTTATATGTGTACAATATACATGTGTGCACAGGTGTCCAGAGTATGAGATCTTAGTAAAATGGGTATGCGTAGAAATTTAACCTGAAAGTTTAAATATATAATTAGTCCTTTAGTATAAAAATGTATAATCAGTTTAATCTTTCCTTTTTTTGTTTACTTAGTAATTTGTAATATGTGGTATAGCCTATGAATAAATCACCATATTTTTAATAATCTTTAATGTGTTGTCCTTTCTCTCCGAACAGAGCGTGTGACCATCTGCGCTGTACAGCGTGCGATTTCAGGGTAGTAAGCTACGATGACTGCATGTGGGACAAGTCATGCGATTATCTCTTTTTCAGGTATGTTTCCAAAGAATTCCACTGTGAAAAATTTACCAAGTATAACTTTATATTCCTTATTTTGCTGTAATGTCTCCTGGTGGACATGGCCAGATTGTGTGGCCTCTGCCTCTTCAGTGTTTCTCTCCTCCATCTCCTTTTTAACATCTGCCTGCTGTCAGCCCAGGAAGAACATGTTACTCCTGGGCAAGACTATAGATAGAGCCTCCTCGCTGACTTTTCTGCCCCCAGTCTCTTTTTTCAGACCACCTTTTCCTGGCTGAGAAGTAAAGCAGAACTAAGAGTATGCCATTCCCCAGCCCAAAACCCTCTGTTTACAGAATCATGTCCAAACTCCTTAGTATGGCACCCGAGACCCTCCACGATCCAGCCCCACCTGCCATCCACCTCTGTCTGGGGTGGGGGAGATGTGGGAGGTAAGGGCATGTGAGTAACAAGGTCCTGGAGACCTTGGGTCTGGAGCGCTGATGGAAAGGGAGCCTTGGGTAGGAAAAGGAGCTCACCTCTGTGGGTGGGAGGAGGTGAGACACTCATGCATCACGGGGAAGGCGAGGAGGCGGAGGCGGAGGCTTCAGGGAGAGGATGCGACACTTGGGGGGAGGGAGGAATTGCTGAGGGAATTCAGAAGAGGTGGTGACTGAAGCGAGGTAAAAGGTTTGCAGATGCCACTGGATGCGCAGCAGAACGTGGGGAGCCATTTGTTTCTAGTGGTGTTTGTCTGAACACTGTTATGCTCAGGACGTCATGCTGTTTATTTTATTGTCCTTATTTTATAAATGAGGGGAATAAATATTCCAGCTTTGACAAGTTCTAGAACTTTCTGAAAGAAGTATAAATTGTACTTGATTATCATGCCATGGTGGCTGAACAAAATGCTTTGTTTTTCTATTAAATCATTTTCTCTATGGGAAATAATGAAATTTTCTTTCTGAACTTTTGAGCTATGTGTTTCTTAAAAAGCATTTGAAATGTATTAATTAGTTCCCCGGCTATTCATGGCTCCTGCTCCTAAAATCTCTAATTAAAGATTCAGCCACACCCTGGCCTGTGTGGCTCAGTTGATTGGAGCATCAGCTTGTGCACCGAAAGGCTGCCGGTTCCATTCTTGGTCAGGGCACATACCCAGGTTGCAGGCTTAATCCCTGGTGAGGTTGCGTGTGAGAGGCAACCGATTGATGTGTCTCTTCTCGCATTGATGTTTCTCTCTCCCTTCCTCCTCCCTCTCTTTTCCTCTATCTCTAAAATCAATTTAAAAATCATATTTTAAAAAAGAAGTCAATCAGGTGTTAAATTTGTCAAAATATATTGCAGGTTGAATAATGAACATTTTTTCTTCATTTAACTATTTAGTTTTCATTAAACACATTTAGTTTTGTGGATTTTTTTTCTTTCTGATAAAATTTGGATGATTCATCTCTTCCCCTGGCTCACTATCCCCTTAGTTAAGTCACTTAGCTGATCAGAGTCTCAGTTTCCTGAATCAGACAGTTTACCTGGAAAATCTCTCAGGTTTTGTGAGGTTCTAACCTTCAAAATTGTGCCTGGATTTTGTACCATACAGTCCTGAGTGTGGCATCCATCGGCCACCAGAGGGCACTTTGTAGCCTGCCTTCTACTGCAGGGACACAAAAAGCAAAGATGGGACTATATCTTTTTTAATATTTATATTTCATCATTTTAATTTGTATTTTTTATCATTTTCTTTTGAATTTTTCTATTTTTCTTCTGCCACAGAATAGTTACATAAATTCAGTACATGGGTTATCATGAAAATCATAATTGACTTTCAATTAGTTAAATTATCTAGTCTTTTCATAACTGCATCAAATCAGGCAGTTATCATTTTCATGATGGTCCTGCCAATTGATTTAGTTATTTTAACATTGTCATGTAATGTAGGTTAGGCAGTTATTTTGTTGCTAATACTATAAGTAAATAACATACCATTAAAAAATGAAAGAATGTCAGTTCAACACACAGAAATAACCCACACTTTCTCTCTAGTAATGAATCACTTCTGTACTTAACCCGTCGGAAGCCTGTTCCCTCCGAGCGTCTGTGCCTGGTCCCCGTAGTGGGCTTTTGGGGCGTGGTCCGGGGAGTGCGTGAGGCAGGAGGGGAGCCGCGGGCCTTTCACTCTGCTCTCACTTGACCTTAGCCAACAGTCCAGGAAGCGAGTCGCCCCATTCTCATCTCATCTCTGATAAGGCCAATAGTTCAGCTTTTTAGGTCCTTGTGTTCTAAACAGCCTTAATAGACGGGCCTAGAGAATTGCCATGAAAAAGTATTAGTTCCCGAGGAGATGCCACCAGAAAGAACACTGGAGCACATCTCCTGGTACTTGTGTGAAGGGAACTGAGGTTTGTTGTGTTCAGATGCTGTCAAGATGGGAAAAGAAAGCCACTAGACCTTCACGTCTTCGGCACTGGCACAGCCCCTGTTCTGAAACATTCACGCTTTTCTAACAGGAACAACATGCCCGAGTCCCACAAGTTAAAAACAAAGCTGGTGGAGAAGAAAGGAGCGCGGGCCTACGCCTGCCAGTGCAGCTGGAGGACCGCCGAGGGCCTGGCCGAGCTGGGCGCCGAGCCCCGGCTGCGCTGGGTGTGCGGGAAACACTGAGCGCCGCCGGCCCGCTGGCTGGGAGCGTCCCGAGCACCGCAGGGCTGCGGGTTCGATCCCCGGGGGGCATGTACAGGAGGCAGCGGATCGGTTTCTCTCACATTGATCTCTCTTTCTTTGTCTTTCCCCCCCTAAAAATCAGTTTTAAAAACAGTATCCTCAGGTGGGGATTAAATAAGAAAGAACGTGGAGCTTTCAGTCAGACAGATACATCCGTGAGCAGTCTCCACTGGTCGTCACAATAGTTAAGGAAAGGCACATAGCAGCGCCATGCCCTTTGGGAAAAGACAAGAAATTTCATTTAATGACTACACAGATTTTCGAAGACCAAATGGACTTAAGAAAATAACATTTAACATTTTGGAATTACTCTTTTTTGATATATGGACATTTCACTTTGTAAGTAAGGTAACAAGTTATCCAGATTCTTCTTTGCCAGCCTCTCTCCTATTTAACGGAAGTGTAATTAAAGAGTTTTTTTACTAATCTATAGCCATTTATTAGCAACTGCTAGTACACTTAGCGTAAATATTCCTCCTTCACAGCATTTAAATGGGATAAAACCGGCCAGTACAGAGAGGTCACCGAGGGGTGTAGACACCGCCTCGCCCAGACAGAGCTGCTGCGGGGAAGGGTCGGAGCTTGGATGCGGCCGAAGCCGTCCCGGAGCACTGGCCTGTGGCGAGTGGGCGCCGCGCCTGGGCCTAGCGCGGTGTGCACAGCGATGACAGGGCGTGTGCCAGGCTTTAGCTTCTCCCTCCTTCAGTTTGTGTAGATATCACCTATTTCCAAAAAACAGCACAGCAACAAGAGTCACACATGCAGAGCCCCGTGGAATTTGGCACGTTAGTCGGAACGGTGAGGTTTGCTTTGTCTTCAAGTGAACAAGTTTACTAAATTATTAAAGATACACTTTTATTGTTTCACCGTAACTATCCCATAACTTGGACACATTGCCCATGTTTGGCCTTCTCCTTGTTTATTTATTTATGTAATCCTCACCTGAGGACATGCTTAGAGGGAGAGAAACATCGATTGGCCCTTCCATGTGCACCTCAACCCAGGGTCGAACCCGCAACCTTTTGGTGCAAGGACAACACTCAACGAGCTGAGCCACTCTGGCCGGGCTGTTTGGCATTTTATAACATAGTAATTGTAATAATTCAGAAATTATTACAATTGTCAGAAATGTGCATATAACTTCACATTTTTATTTGCAATTTACTTTATAAGTTTTTTAATATTGTACAACTTTTATTCTAAAATATAGAAAGAATATTATATTTATATACATAGGGATAAATTACCATAGTTTAAGCCAAAATGGAATTACTTCAGTGTCAATGTAAACAAAAAGCATAGTTTCTGATGAACTATAATTTTAAAATGCAAAATCTATAAAATTTACAAGATGTTTTGCCCATTTCTTTTCAATGTTTATTAGTAATTTTCTCCCTTTAGCAGGTATTGATTTTTTGTCGATTCAAGTAGCTACTTTATTTATTTGAACTGTATTATACTCTCTGACCTCTGTCCTACCAAGAACTGAATAAACAGTTTTATTCTGTATTTAGTAACATTTTTATTGTATAGTAAAACATTCATATTGGGATTAATTTGAAATAATTTTTATAATTTCTTTTAAAATGTCGACAAAAAAGTGCCCAGCCATCCAGTTGAACAGAGAATTTATTTATTTACATTGGAGAGCAGCAGTGTACCGTGTGTGTGTGCGCATGTGTGTGTACGTGCGTGTGTAACAAACTGGGGGTGTTAAAGGCGCCAGGTCCAAGTGCTGGGAGAAGCCATGTTGCTGTGGTGTCGCCGCCCCTCTCGGGTGGAAGGGGGTGTTGTCAGACTGTGGTTTTTAATTGCCCTTCCTCTGTTCACTGATCTGATATTTAAAAGTAAGAACTAAAAAGGGCTTTGTATCCAGTAAGTACTCTGATGAAGCTTAGCAGTCACTTCCAAATGCTGATTTTCCTCAGTTGTTATGTTTTAACAAAATTATCGGCCAACATACTACCCCTAGTAATCACTTTACCTGTTGTTTAAAATCGTTCTTGAGCCCTGGCCGGTGTGGCTCAGCGGTTAGAGAGCCGGCCCTCTCGCCACAGGGTTGCAGGTCGATCCCCGCAATGTGTCCCTGTGTCCCTCCTCTCTCTTCCTGCACTCCCTCCCTTCCACTCTTTCTGAAAAATCAATGGGAAAAAATATCATCAGTTGAGGATTACAAAAAAATAGTTCTTGAAGGGAAGAAAAAATTCAAAAGATACAGTCTCTTTAGAGTTAACATCTCACGTGCATCTGTGTATGGGACACCATTCTGCGCCCTTTCCGACTGCGTGGGGTAGAGAGAGCTGCACACGCGGTTGATCAATTCACTTCCAGACTTTCCCCGAAGCCTTGACAATGGGCGGCAACATGAAGTGTTACAAAATCAGAGCTGAAAGTCACATCCCTTGGGAAGTTACTTAACTTTCTGGGTTTCACTTGCCCAAATAAAATGGTGACCTGGACATGAATGGTGACATCTCTCTTGTAAGCTAAGTATTAAGCTATATAATAGGAAGTGTGACTAGAAAGGCGCTCGGTCCGACTGCCTGCTCACGTGCGCCCTTCCCTCCTGGAGGCGATGCCGCCTAAGCTGAAGAGAGCGGGCCTGCTCCTACAGCAAAGCACCAGGCCCGTTTAGTTTTCATTCCCTGAACACTCCTTATAACAAAGCAGCTGTGCTGTTGTTTTTATTTTATAACTAGTCAGTGTAAATATGGCCAGCTTATCTTTATGTAAGTTGAAACGACCTTTCAAACACGAAACAAAACAAGCGCCCCCCCCCCCCCCGCCTGCTTTAAGCCTCGCTGCCCAGCATGAAGGCACGTTCCTTCCAGATCCTTCTCAGCTATGTCAGCCCCGCGTCCCCCCTTCAGCCGGGCCCGTGTCCTCCCGGGGCCCCGCGGCAGCCCCCTCGCTTTGCTGTTCCTGCTGTTCCTGCTGTTCCTGCTCTTCCTCGGATCTCATCCTACCAAAGCTCCACTCACTTTCCAAAGCCTGTATCTTGAGCACCGGTGGTTCTCAGAGTGTCGTCCACTCTCGAGAGTCCCCAGGAGCCTTTCAGGGGGCCTCATGGTCAAACCTGTTCTCATAACGTGAAGACAATTTCCTTTTTCACCAACTTACACCATACATTAGAATAAACTCAAATAAAATACTTAAACGTAAGTCATGAAACCATAAAAATCCTAGAAGAAAACTGGCAGTAAAATCTCAGGCATCTCACATAGCAGTATTTTCACCGATACATCTCCTAAAGCAAGAGAAACAAAGAAAAAAAAATAAGCTAATGGGACTACGTCAAAATAAAAAGCTTCTGCACAGCAAAAGAACCCATCCTCAAAGTGAAAAGGGAGCCTGCTGTCCGGGAGAACGAATTTGCCAAGGATGCATCTGATAAGGGGTTAATTTCCGCAATATGTAAAGAGCTTATACAACTCAACACCAGGAAGACAACCCAGTTTAAAAATGAGCTAAAGACACGAACAGACACTTCAAAGAGGACACACAGGTGCCAAGAGACATGAAAAAATGCTCAGCGTCACCAATCAGAGAGATGCAAATTATTTTTATTTCTTTCAATCCTCACCTGAGGATATTTTTCCATTGATTTTTTAGAGAGAGTGGAGGGGGGTAGAGAGAGAGAAACATCGATGTGGCAGAGACACGTCCCCTGATCAGCACCAGGGATCAAGCCTGCAACCAAGGTGGGTACCCTTGACCGGGAATCGATCCCAGGACCCTTTGGGCCATGGGCCAACCACTGAGCCAAACCGGTCAGGGCAGAGAGATGCAAATTAAAACCACAGTGAAGCTTCACCTCACACCTGCCAGAATGGCACCGTCAATAAGTCAACAACAAGGAGTGCTGGCGAGGGTGCAGGAAAAAGGGCACCTCGTGCCTGCTGGCGGGAGTGCAGGCTGGCGCGGCCACCGTGGGAAACTGAAGTTTCCTCAGAAAATTAAAAAAGGAGCTGCCACTGACCCAGCAGTTCCGCTTCCGGGGGTATGTCCTGAGAGACCAGAAACGCCAGTGGGCATCTGCGCCCGTGTTCACAGCCGCGCAGTTACAGAGCCAAGATCCGGAACAGCCCAGGGCCCAGCGGCAGAGGAGTGGGTTCAAAAGCTGGGGGACGTTTACAGCGTGGAGTACTATGCGGCTGTGAAGAAGGATCTCGTACCCTTTGCGACAAAATGGAGGGACCTGCAGAGTTTCGGTTTTTTTTAAATATATATTGATTTCAGAGAGAGGAAGGGAGAGGGAGAGAGAGAAACATCAACGATAAGAGAGTCATACATCTGCTGCCTCCTGCACGCCCCAGACTGGGGATCGAGCTCGCAGCCCGGGCCTGTGCCCTGCCCGGGAATCAACCGCGATCGCCTGGATCCTAGGGCGATGCTTAGCCACTGAGCCACGCCGGCCGGGCTGGAGAGTATTATGCTGAGCGAAATAAGCCAGTCAGAGAAAGGCAAATACCACATGACCTCACTTATATGTGGAGTCTAATGAACAGACTAAACTGATGAACAAAATAGGTCCAGAGACTTGGACACAGGGAACAAACTGACAGAACTCAGAGCGGAGGAGGGGGTGGGTGGGAAGAGATTAACCGAAGAGATCAAGTTGCACGCATATGTGCACAGCCCATGGACAGGCCACAGCGCCCTGCAGGCCTGGGGTGGGGTGGAGCACACCGGGGGAAATGGGGGCATTTGTAATACTCTCAGCAACAACAACAACTCTTCCAGGTATTCCAGTGCAAAGCCGGGGTTGAGATCCACCAGTAGCTCCATGACTTGAGCATGTCCCATTGCTCTTTAGTATCCTCACCTTTAAAAAACAAAAACAAAAAACTTGCTAAGAGCTCCCGCTACCATATAAAAATGTGAGGTTTAATACTGAGTTATTTTTAACGTCCCTTTTAGGATTAAACTTTCATGAATCTCATCATGATGTAATTATTCTAAAATAATTTCCTCCTTTTGGGCTGAGATTGTATTGTCGTGAGCGTTTCCCTCAGCCCCTGGAAACAGCGTGGTATCAGTGCCAAGGTCCGACGCGAGTCTCGTCGTGACCCGTCACCTCACGGGGAGAGCACCACCCTCCGCATCTGGGGGCCGCGGATGGCTCCCGGTGGGAGAAGCGCTTCAGAGCGTGTGGCCTTCGGAAAATGAGCCGGTGGCACCATCGGCCGCCGCAAAGAGCAGCACTTACTAATACCAGCAGGAAGCTGGCCTCCAGCAAGTATGTAACACAGGTTCTTACAGTCAAGATTCTTAAAAACTCATGTCTAGAAGGTGTGTGAGGAAAATTATGGAAGATTCACTCTCGATATAAGGCTTTCTTTTTACATTTTTCTTGAAGGGTGGGGATTGAACAGGATTTTCCCCGTGGGTTGGGGCACACCCTGGAAAATGCCGCCCCAGGCCCCCCCGGCTGACTGGCCTGAAGACCACTGGCTCCTTCCCACCCAGCTTCTCTGGGAGACCTTCGGGTGTTGAATTTGCTCCCCGAGTCCGGTGATGAGCCCCGGGCGCAGAGGCTCCGTGCAGCCCACCTGAGGGGCACGGGACGGGCCGTGCCCGAGCAGCTCAGCACCGGCTCCGGCCCTGGCCCTGCCCGTCCAGCAGCAGCCCTGCCCGGAGGCCGCCGTGGCGGGCGAGTTAGGGGTCCGGCTGCCTGGGCTGAAAGGCTGGCCGGACGGCTTACCGGGGACATGGTGCTCTACGTGTCGCATCTCCCCCAGCCTCTTCTCCCGACCTGTGGAGCAGAGATGACAGTGCTTACCGCGCGGCTCGTGGGAGGAGGCCCCTAAAGTGACTTCTGCAGAGCGTTCAGCGGGCGCCTGGGCGTGGTAAGTGCTGTGAGTGTGACTTCTTTGCTAAGGTTTCTGTCTATTAAAAAGCGCACCTTAAGGACAACTTTCTGCCATGATTCAAATAGGCTTCCCCTTCAGCTTTCTTCTTCTATTTTTTTAATTGATTTCAGAGAGAGGAAGGGAGAGGGAGAGGAACATCAATGATGAGACAGAATCATTGATCGGCCGCCTCCTGCACGCCCCCTACCGGGGATGGAGCCCGCAACCCGGGCTGTGCCCTGCCCGGGAACCGAACCGTGACCTCCAGGTTCATGGGTCGAAGCTCAACCCCTGAGCCCCGGGGGCTGGGCTTTCTAGCTGGATTTAAACATCTCTTCGTACCTCCAGGCTTCATCTTACGGTCCATTTAAAGGGAGCTTCGAAGCACAGGTGCGTTTCACTTAAAGTGCCTGCTGCCCTGTGCTGGTTTGTGGCAACAGGGCCCGAAGGCGCTGGTCACCAGACAGGAGAATTCACTGTTTCCTAAGGAGCTGTAACTATCGGTCTTTTAAGTGTCTTTGATTCTGGTCAAAACCAAACATCGAAACACAGACGTCCACAGGCAGGGCCGCCACATTTGGCTAAGTCACAGCCTAGTGAAATGGACACTGGCCATCCCCCATTCGCTCAGCACTGATTATAACGTGACCCAACGGAACCGCTGCCTGGGTGCTGATACGTGTGCCAGAAACGTAATGGCTCCCAGAGGGGAGAGGGGAAAGCCTAAGCTTCCCCTTTTATAGCCTAAAATTCTTACTGCAGATTCTGGTGAGCAGTTGAGTCGTCCCAACTCCCATTCTGAGCCCAGCGTCGGCCATCACTGAGGCCTGGGGGACCCCGAAGGAAGGGCTTCCCGGAGGAGCCCCTGCAGGCTAAGCTAGGTGCAGTGAAGGAGAAAGGGGCAGACTTGGCTCCAGGGACTTGAGGGCCTAAAAAGACCCGGCATTCTGAGCCCCACAGGTTTGGTGAGACTGACAAATTGAGAACCCGGCCCCTAGGGGGCAGGCGTGTACTGGGGACCCCATCTCATTTCCTTCCTGGGCTCTGGGCTCTTGGAGAAGCACCCGGAACACTTTTCTAAAACATCCTCTGTTCTGTTTCTCATCCAGATCTGCCCGCTGCTAACTGTATCCTGCGGCGGGGGAATCGGTGTTTTCACCTGACTGGAAACAGAAGCCTTCCCAGGTCTGAGCCACCGGCCTCAAGGGCAGGCCCAGCCCGGAAGCGGCCGACCCAGGAAGTTCACGCAGAAGCACTTGTCACCTCGAGCTTCTGGAAGGAAACAGAAACACTTCAACCGATTCACTTCAAAAATCGACTCCTTCAGCCCTTCACGGCTCTAAAGTGAAAGGAGCAACGAAATCGTTCCTCACCCACCACGAAGATGGGAAATGAGGGCAGGCGACAGGCTGGGCAGAGGTGACGGAGGAAATCGCAAGGGTGAGTCTGCTGACAGCCTCTCAGAGACCGGAAAACCGTATCTTCATGACCTTCGTGCGTGACTGTTCACGAATACTCCCAGAATACAGTGATTTGGTGTTATTTTTACAGTGTTTTTCTTTTATTTAAATGTACAGAAAAACAAGAAAATCAATGATTTTATATTGTCACATTCTGTGTGTTGAAATACAACATATAAAGCCGCAAAAATCCCTTCACTATCCCAGTGTTCATTTGATGCCCATCCTTCTGGACTGGATGGAAGGGTGGGTGGGTGGATGGATGGATGTTAGAGATATTTACTGCTTTTTTAAAACAAAAGTGGAGTCCTGGGTACATCTATTATCCTACCATTTGCTTTTTTTTTTTTACTAAATTGTATATCATAGACACCTTTCCAGGCCAGATGTTCCATGATTTAACTATTATTTTTATGGAAATTTCTGTTTCATATTTTTCTGTTATAAACAATGCCTAGGGAATATCTTCGTGTATATATTCCTACAGCCAGTATTATTAAAAATGGGATTGCTGGCCAGATTAGGCATTTCTAAGAAGCTTCCAGGTGATGCCTATATAGCTGGTCTATGGACCGTACTTTGAGCCACCAGGGCATGTAAATAGTCAATCCCGTCTCATCTGAGTCTGAGCCACAGGCAGAAGAGGCCACACGGAGGCACTCTAGGCGACGGTGCCTTTAGAACCCAGCCCTTCCAACTCAGCGAGGCCGTCTCGGACCCTCCAGGTCAGCCCATCAGCTGTCCAACTGAGGGAGGATTGTTCCAGGCAAGCCCTGTCTGAATTCATGACCCATAAAATTGAGAGATGTAACAGAATGGTAGTTGGGGGTGGGTGGGGCTGTGTGTGTGTGTGTGTGTTGTGTTTTTAATATTTCAGAGAGAGGAAGGGAGAGGGAGAGACATAAACATCAATGATGAGAGAGAGGCATTGATCAGCTGCCTCCTGCACGCCCCCTACTGGGGATGGAGCCCCAAACCCGGTCATGTGCCCTGACCGGGAACTGAACCGTGACCTCCTGGTTCATGGGTTTGACACTCAACCACTGAGCCATGCCACCTGGGCTACATATGTGTTTTTAATTATAAGTTGTCTCCATTACTATCTGGAAATAGACAAATGAAAGAAGAATATTATGAAAATGGGGTTGCTTTTTGCAATTCCACAGAGCTGCTGTAGGTGTAAAATAATTTGCTAGAGATCCACTCCAGGTCCCCCCCGTGTTGTGACATTTCCTTATCACCCTGGGCTGCCAGAGTGGAAACAGCCACCACCCGTGGACAGTCAGCTTCCTCTTTAATTAGTTGCTCATTAATGGACAATATACAATTTCCTCCTGCCAGCCAAGTGTGACTACAGCTGCAAGTGCACATCTGTGTTTCACTAACAGAGCAGCGAGGCTCATGCCAATCATCTCTTTTATGCAAAAAGACAAAAAGTGCAAAATGCCTCACAGGGGCTCCAGTGTTCTCCTGAATGTGGTTTATGTGCAGGACTTGCCATCTGCATTTTCTCATTTGTCAGCTAGGAAATTACACTCCTCCAGGTCTACTCTTAGCACCTGACTTAGAAATCACCCCTGGACCCCCTGGGGGCGGAATCTCCAGCTACAGTCCCAGACTCTCCAAGCGCACCCCTCTTCGTTCAGCCTTGCACAATTCATTGAATCTCAGTTTTATGTTTCTGGACATTAGAACTATGGGAAACCAGCGCAGAGCTCCTTGCTGGCCGGAGCCACGGCTACCAGAAAGCGGTGGGAAGCCCTCCCACCCAGGAAGGCCGTCCAGGATCCAGATCCTGGCAATGCCCGGGGCCACTCAGCCAGGACATCAACCCTATTCCTCAGCAACCAGCTGCCCACTTTCCTCGTTTCTCCAGAATATCTCCAGGCACATTACAGAGATGGCTTCGAGCTCTTTAAAGTGGGGCTTAATCTGTCTGAACGTGGGTGCGACCATCATTTCCACAAGGCCAAGGAGCTGAACACCCCTTCCCCCCCGCCCCCCAGGAGCTGAGCAGGGCGGCAGAGAGCGGGCCGAGGGCCTTCACCTGGCCTCGGCCCCAGAGCAGCTGCCTCTCACTCCCTGCGCATCGCCCGGCTTCCCGGCACCTGCGAAGCCCTTTCCCAGCAGAGACTGAGCCCAGCAGGGGGCCTAACAGAACCGGCCCCCACGCAGCGGGAGGTCAGGTCTGAAACAGCCATCTTTCTTGCTAGGCCTCACACCACTTGAGGTCCCTTTAAAATCAAGCCCGACCCTAGCCCTGGCCAGGGTGGCTCGGTTGGTTGGAGCATCATCCTGCACACCAAGAGGTCGTGGGTTCGATCCCTGGTCAGGGCACATACCCAGGTTGCAGGTTCAATTCCTGGTTGGGGGTGTGTACAGGAGGCAACTGATCAGTGTTTTCCTCTCTCCCCTCTCCCTCCCTCTCTCTAAAGCCAATAAAAACATATCCTCCTCAGCCCACGCCCCAAAGGGCAAGGGCACATTCCTGGGTTACAGGTTCTATCCTTGGCCCAGTCAGGGCGCATGCGGGAGGCAACCAGTCAGTGTCTCTCTCACATCGGTTTTTCTCTCTCCCCCTCCCCTGCACCCCTTCTAAAAATCAACGGAAAAAATATCCTCGGGTGAAAATTAACAAAAAACAAAACAACTATAAAAAACAACCTTGGGCGAGGATTTAAAAAATAAAAAAACCCACAGCCCTGGGTAGCTCACGTCCCACAAGCCAAGCCTCCTCCGAGTATTTTGCTAGATAAAAGGCCATCCACATCCACTCCTGGACAGCGCTGCCCTCCCGCCCTCTCCCAGCAAAAGCAGCGGCTCCTGCTGTGGCTCTAGGCTGTTCACCAGCAACCGTCTCCCACTTCAGAAGATCCCTCCGGCGACCGCGAGCAGCGTGCAGGGAGTTGGGGACGGCGGCCAGACCAGCTAGGAGAGCAGGGCAACGGTGAGGAGCCTGTGCCATGGAGCAGGGCAGAGGGGGTGCCTACAGCCTGCTGCTCCGGTGTGGTCCCGGCAGGGCAGCGGGCACCAGCGGGGAGCCTGTTGGAAGGCTCACAGCTCGCACCCCAGGCCTGCAGGATCAGAATCTGCATTTTACAGCCCCCCAAGGTTGTGAGAGTTTGAGCAGCATAGAATCTCCCGGTGGTGCCTGTAACCGCCCAGGCCAGGTCTGAAGGCCTTCACTGTGCAAAGTACGAAAACACACCTTTTCTTACCTGATTCTGGTCACAGCCCTGAGAGGCGGGTACTGTGCTTCCTTTGCAAAGGTGAAGGACTAGCTTACGGAGGGTAGACTGCTTGCCCAAAGTCACAAACCTCAAGAGCTAGGAGTTCACCTGGGGTCCGCTTGACCTCTAAGCCTGCCAGCGAGGCAGGGATTCTCTGCTTTGGGCTGTGCCTAAAACAAAGCCCCAAGCAAAATCCTGCGTAGTGGGAACCCAAACTGGAACTCACCTGGGAGCGCTGGGTCCTCAGCTTAAGGGTTTTAAGGGTGGAGATCTTAGGGGAGGTCCCAGGGAAAGATCTCTTTATAAGATTCAGCAGCTTTCCAGGTGTGTCCTTTCAGGGTTGTGGTCTCCACTGATTGATTGGTCAGCACCAGGGCAGGAGGTCATTATCCGATGCAGCTGGTCCTTTGGGTCGCTTGTCTGGTTTTGCTGCTTTTCTGGGCTTGGAGATGAAATACAACTGAGACCTGGGTGGGGGAAAGGTTAGGGGGTCCAAACCGAATTGTAAGGACAGGAAAAGGGCCTCTCTTTTTCTTTGCTGTGCCTTCCACCATTTATGAGAAGCATCTGGTAATTAAACCCCAAGATTGTTGGCCTCTCAGTTCAAACTGTGAGTTGAAGCTACTCCTCCCTGCTGTTCTCACAGCTCAGCGACCTGCAAGGCCACGTTACGACTGAAGCTTGAGCTGCGTCTTGGATCACCAGGAGGGTCCCATCCTGAGAATGGCCGAGCAGTGAGTGGGAAGCGGCCCAGGTCCCTGAGGACTTGGTGAAAGCAACTTACTTGCTTTTGACTGTCTAATTCTGAGACATCTTTAACTTAACTAAAATCTTGTGTGAAATTGCTATTTTAGGTTCTCTGTCAGCAGAGGAACTAATCTAGACATTGCAGATGGTGTAGGAGGACGGCACAGAGCTCAGAGGGTGGACACCTACTGTCTAGAAACAGCAAGAAGAAGCTCTAAGAGCCTGGCTAGTGTGGCTCTGTGGTTGAGTGTCAACCTAGGATCCAGGAGGTCACGGGTTCAATTTGCTGTCAGGGCACCAGCCTGGGTTGCCGGCTGGATCCCCAGCAGGGGTGTGCAGGAGGCAGCTGATCGGTGACTCTCTCATCATTGATGTTTCTGTCTCTCTCTCCCTCTCCCTTCCTCTCTCTGAAATCAATAAAAACATATATTTTTTAAAAAAGCAGCAGCAGCAGCTACAAGAATGTCAACTCTGGGTCCAGGTCAGGTAAATTGGGGGTGTGAGAACAAACAGCCTCCACTCACAAGGGCTCTAGGCAGTGTGGTCCTTAGCACAAGTGAGAAGGCAGAGGGGGCTCTGCAAGGAGCAGGTGGCCAGGAAGAAGGCGTTGTCAACGAACAGTCTCTAAAAGGCAAAACTGAAGGGCTGGGCAAGGCGCTCAGCAGTGAGATGAGTCGGGAGCCGTGAGCCCAGAGCACTATATGGCCAGCACAGAGCGGTCCATCTTGAGACAGGTCAACAATGAGAGCCAAGGATCTAGCCAGCTCACATTTTTCAGTGGACTTTAGCCAATTTCCTGCTGAGCTTGTCAAATTTGGGGAGACTCCGGTTCTTTCCTGCAGCTGCCTCCTGAGGCGAGGAAGCCAGCGGGAGGTTGGGGGGCCAGGCAGCGCCACCCCAGCACCCCCAGGAAGGGGGGCAGCCTACCACCGAGAGGGCCCGAGGGTGGGACATCGTACTCTCAGGCTCGGGGTTTCCCACTTGCTTTTAACGGCATGTTTCTAACCTAATTTCCATATCAACTTCCGAGGACTCGACCGCACATCTCTATTTTAAAGAGCAGGCCCTTAGATTTGCAGGGTTGCAAATCTAGGTTGTGGATCTTTAAGGCAACAATTTCGCGAGAAGCAGCCTGCCAGGACTCCAAGGGAAACCAGCCCCAAACTAGATAGACTGAGGGACAGGAACCAGGGACTGTAATTCCAAAGGGGCAGCTACAGGGATTGGAGGCTGAAGAGGGCCTTGTCCCTCCCCGAGGGAAACGCAGGGGCCACGCTGAGGAAGGATCAGCATTCCTGACATCCTGGGCAGAACCTTAACGAGGCCCAGAGAGCAGACGCAGAACGAAGTCCAGAGGCTGGTTAAAGGAGCTTAACAAGGGGTTGAGTCAATGAACAACCAGGAATTCTTGCTGAGGACACACTGGAGCGGACCTGAGTCCCCCCAACCCCACCCTCACTTCTCACCTCCACCCGCCCAGGATGATACCTGGGCAGAGGGCTCGGGTGGGGCGGGCTGGATTTGGGGGTGAGAGCATGGTTTCCAACAGTGGGGAGAGGAGCCTAGCAGAGGTCAAACATCAGACAGAACCTGGTGCTTGGCGTTTGTGCAGGAGCCTGCAGCCACAGCCACCACCCCAAACTCGCATCACTCTTCTCTCAACGCCAAACAGGAATTTTGCTGGGCTGCAAGCGGCAGCTGGTCACGTCTCAGGCATGGTGCCTGCAGAGAATCAACAGCCTCTTTCAGGTAGACCTTGGACTCTGGAGGGTATTTTATATTCGCATCACTCGGTGCCCTTGAAAAGGCTGCCGCACTCCACGCAGCACTTCCCCAGTGGCCCCGGCAGCAGAAGCTGGTTGACCTTGCCCGTCTGCCCCCAGGTACACCACGCCCGATGCCTCACCCACGACCAGGTGGTTCAGCTCTGTGTTGCTGGACAAGTCCGGCTCCCGGGGCCCCGGGCCTGCACTCATCCCCACCAAGCCCAGAAGGAAGGCCAGGGCCCGGAGCTGCCGTGCCATTACCCAGCCGAGGCTCCAGGAGTCCTGCTCAGCCTCTGCTCCCAGCTGAGCTCAGGCCCACACAGCTGCCAAAAAGAGACTGGGGCCCCTGTTAAGCTTCCCTATATTTCTGTATTTCCTTGGGCTTGGGAGAGAGCAGGCTCTCTTTCAAAGTATCCAGTCTCTTTCCTGGCTTTTCCTGGGCAGGCAGCTTTATTCTGATTTTTCCCCCCAGATTTTCCTGGGTTTGTCTCTTCTCTTTGTTTCCTCCCCTTTACTTTTTTAAATATGTTTTTATTGATTTCAGAGAGAAGGAGAGGGAGAGATAGAAACATCAATGATGAGAATCATCGATTGGCTGCCTCGGGGATCGAGCCTGAAACTGGGGCATGTGCCCTGACTGGGAATCGAACTGTGATCTCCTGGTTCATGGGTCAACGCACAACCACTGAGCAACACCAGCCGGGCCCTCCTCCCCTTTAAGGTCTCCATTCTTACTTTTGGGCATGCACTCAGGAAAAGGACTTCCCCCTTAACCGTTTCTCCCTCCCCCCCCCCCCAACATTAAGCCGGGGGAACTGGCCGGCTGTTCTCTGGGGAGATTGCAAAGCTGGTCTTTCCTGCCCACTCGGACGTTAATCCATAAGGCAGAGTGATTCTTGCTATTCCCTGGAGTCTGCGAAATGTAGTTTCCTAACTTAATCAGGCTCTGCCAGTTTTCTCCCTTCTCACTTGTTACTACCTACCTAGTGCCTATGCTAACACTCCCAGAATCCCCAGGTGAAATAGGTCTGTGAGGCTGCCCTGTCTTGGAAGGTGACAGAAGTAAAGACTGCTGGATTTCGGCCGATGGACCCACCTAAAAACGAAAGGCTAAAATGCTCAACAAGCATTTGAGGTCCAAACCAATTCAGGAAGCACCGAGTCAGGCAGAAGATGAAGGGGTACTTTTGAGAAAGGGGAACAGAAGGAAGGAATTTCTATGGGTGCAGAGTTAAAACCCTCAACACAAAGGTCTCAGAAGCATGCTCTCTTTCCAGGGAGCATGCCCATGCCATTCCCTTCTCCCTCTCCTTCCCCCAGAGGCACACATCTCCTAAACTCTAAGGGAACCCAGGAGACTTGCAACCAGGGGAGCAATGGGCAGTGGCAAGTCATCCCAGGCTAACCCCCTGAGCCTGTCTCCAAGGCCTCCTTTTCTCTGACTTCCCAGTGAGCCCAAGCAGCCCAGCCCAGGCTCTCCTGCTGCTTCTCTGCTAAGCCCTTCCTTGGTTCACTGTCCCCAGCTTTAATAAACATGTCCTCATAGTCACCTGGACTCCTGCTGTGAAATCTCTCCTGCAAGAAGTCAAGAACCCACACACTACCAGCCGGCCCGAGGCAGCCTAGGCAGACCCGCTCAGGGCCAGGTCCCCTGTCTGGTAGTTGAGGAGAAAATTACCCTAAGAGAAAGGGGACTGCAACTCAAGTGCGACAACCCTTCAAGAATCATAAGGTATACAACTTAATACTACCTATTTCTAGAATTTCAGCATAAAGATGATAAAGGTATATAAACAAATGACTTTATGTTAACTATGGCCATTTTATGCATAAATTCCTGTACTCAAGATGTCCTCAACTTAACACTTTTCCATGGCACCGGCAGAATCTTGCTTCCTTTACACCATTGGTTACCAATTTGGATAAAGCACTGGGGGTCCAGTACAGTCCAAGTAAATTTCATTCAGGAGAAACGGCATGAAAAAGTGGCATCAAAATCATTTCAGGTTTATATACAACTAAGATTTACAAAAGCTTTAAAAACTACAGGGGGAAAAACCTGGGAGAAAACACATGAGTTCTATTTGCATGTAAACTCCAGGCAAAGGAGGGAATTTTTGTTCTCTGCTCTACTCGGAGGCCCTAGAACAATGCCTGGCACACGAAGGCCTCACAGCTGTTAAGTGAGGCAAAAAAATGCGCATTTCCCTCACCTTAGTAAGAGGGGAAAAGTCTTCCAAGTCACAACATGCACAGAACAGAAGGTTAAGTTGTAAAGGATTTTTTATTGTACAAAAAGTCAAGAGAATGAAAATGCAAACTACCGCAGAACATTCCCCCTTGGTTCCTGACTGCTCAGCTCCTATGTACAGTAAGTCTCCATTAGTACTTCTCAGGTTTCATAGTCCTTTTCAGATATGCTGATTATACGATATACTGCTTGGAAACAAAAGTCCATCTGATACTAAAACAAACTTATTGTGCCTTTCTTTCACATTTCCTACAGGGAGGTCTACATATCTCAGAGGCTTTCACAATTAACAGTAAAGTTAGCGCCTTAACCAAGCCAAAGACTCCTCCAACACAAGTTACTGAACCAAACCTCTCAACATATGCAATATATTCAGATTGAAAGGTTTAAAAATTTAGGGTTTAAAACAATCTTTAGGCTGATTTTTCATATTTGAAAGAGTAGTTAATTGCAGCATACAAATGGAGAGAGTAGTGCAAAATGCATCAAGTTTTATATGACAAATATACTCTCAACCTAATGGCTGCCTCGAAGCAGAGTGAGAAATGACCCCACTCAAAAGCAATCTTGGCTGACCCGGTCGAGTTCACAATTTAGAAAGATCAGCTGCTGTCTAGTTCCATACATTGCAAAATGATTTCAGAAACAGATTAAACATACAATTGTTTTACAAAAATAGAAATATTGTTTGGGACTTTACAAAACTTTATAAAATATAACACTATATTTGTAAATTCAAGATAGTTTCACACTGAAATAGACAATACTTCCACAGAAGTCTAGTCAAACCTAACTGGTCTGTCTTGACCATTCTTACATATTATTTCTTCCAAATCTTAGCCTAAGTAGATCTGTGCTCTATCACAAGATTTTAATCTATGACAAGGATTTATAAGATTTTTCATTCTAGAAATAATGTTAAATCAAATGAATTTATACCTACAAATGTCTTACTAAAAATAGAACCTAATACAATATGACAATTCTATATTGGATAAATTTCAAACCAAATTCCTAAGAATGACTTCCTATTAATTTAAAATTTATATTTGACAATTATAATTTGGTACCTATAAAACATAAAAATATAATCATAGAGAATGAAGAACTTCTAAATTTAGTTATTTGTGGCTGTCAGATGACAAGTATTTTCTAATTATACCCATTCATAAACATGCATTTTATCACCTCAAAGAGCACCAGTGTATTTTTAAAACAAACTAAAAAGTGAGAGGGGCAGGGGCTTATTTCATGTAACAGTGCTATTATGATAAGGCACCACTTGGTATATGAAAAAGCCAAAGTATTTCCAAATCATGTATTTTTGTTACTGGTGTCTTAACCATTAGATAGAATGGTTAGAAAAAAGAGCTTATATTATTAACTAACCACGTTATACTCCTTTTCCCATCATTCTTTGCTTAAGTTTTTCTATATAACAGAACATATAATAAACAACAATGCAGTATATGATCTGTTAAAGAAACACTTTTCCCAACCTTCTAAGAAAACAAGCTAAAATTAAACAATAAGAAACCAAAACTTTATCTCCTATGTGTGCAACAGGCTATCTCTACAGGAGAGTGGGTACTTGGGATGGCGGTGGTAGGGTTGACAACAGGACCTATTTTCTATAGGATATATTGAGGCACATAGGTTAGAAGTTTCTCAGGCAAATTCATGGCTAGAGCAAAATTGAGAGAGAGCCCAGAATTTTACATTCTCCCCAAAGCTGACTTCTCAGATAGTCACACCCAATTAAATACTTCAAAATATGTCCTTAGTCACTGCTATCATCATCGTCATCATCATCAGATACATCATTTAAAGGAGACTTCAATGACTGACTGTACGAGTCCGATCTAGTAGGCTGGCATGTGGCCATGTCCCCAGTAGAAAGCAGGTCATAGCAGAAGTCACAAATCCGCACAGGCTTAGAGGACTGGCTGGGAAGAAGAAATCTCTTTTCAGAGCAGGGCCCACAGACAACAAAACCACATTTACGGCAATGGTGACGACGATTAACTGGTGTGAATTTTGCTTTCTGACAACGCATACATACAGTAGCCTCAGAGTCAGGAACCCAGACAGCAGCATGTTCATTACTGGGTGTCTTCCCACTTTTGGAGAGTAAATCAGTAACACATTTATTTATGTGATTCATCCATTCTGATTTCTCAGTGGCAGTGGCAGCATAAACTGCAAATGATTTAGTTGGTGTCTTGATAAGCCATCCATTCCTCAAGTCTCCCTCATCTTTGATGGAATCAATGGTGACATTTTCCAGGGGAATAATATGTTGTTTGTTATATTTTTTCTTCTGGATGACAATATTGCCATACACAAGAATATCATTAAACAGGAAAAACTGCCTCGCTTTGGGCTTTTTTCTGCACAACTTAGTCAATACTCCTTCTCCAATGAGAACCCGCCCGGGTATAGTTAAGGGCTGACCAGCTGCTCCAAAACAGTTTTCTACTATATTTATACGTCTAGTGTTTGCTTCACTGTTTGCCAAGCGATCCACCATCTTTTGCTAACAGCCTTAAAAAAAAAGAAAGAAAAAGAAATTAGCACATAGACGTTATAAATTCATGCAAGTTAAAAAATTATATAACCTAGCCTGCTGGGCGTGGCTCAGCAGTTGAGTGTCGACCTAGGATCCGGGCGATCGGGGTTCAATTCCTGGTCAGGGTACATGCCTGGGTTGCGGGCTCGATCTCCAGTCAGGGGCGTGCAGGAGGCAGCCGATCAACGACTGTCTCATCATTGATGTTCCTACCTCTCTCTCTCCTTCCCTCTCTCTGAAATCAATAAAGATATATTAAAAAAAAAAAAATTATATAACCTAAATTTAGTCTAATGAATCATTACTTTTACCCAAAAAGCAAAATGCACCCTCGTACACTAGAAAACATGTATGCGTACCCACTGACCTAGAAATTTAATCACAAGAAATTTCACTAAAGTGCATAAAGATATATAGACAAAGATATTCAACACAGTACTATTTTAACAACAACAAAGAAATTGGAAAAGCTCCTAATGTCCAAGAGGAACTGGTGAACAATTTATGATACACCCTTAGTTAACATGCTAGGGTTAAGAATGGGATCTAAATATAGTGATATGGGGAAATGCTTAAGGTATTTAGGTGGGGAAAGAACTGAACGCCATAATCTCATTTTTGTTTCAAATATATACCAAATCTAAGATGCTATATATATATATATATATTTTAATATATCTTTATTAATTTCAGAGAGAGGAAGGGAGAGGGGGAGAGAGAGATAGAAACATCAATGATGAGAGAGTCATTGATCGGCTGCAGCCCACAAACCGGGCATGTGCCCTGACCGGGAATCAAACCCTGATCGCCTGGATCCTAGGTCGACGCTCAACCGCTGAGCCACGCCCGGCCGGGAAAGATGCTATAGATTTTTAAGACACACCCTCATTTTATGTGCCACCGAGAAAGAAAGATCCTGCCAATTCAATGATGGCATGCCCTGGGTTATATGACATCCCAATTTCAGACATAAAATATAGTAAAACAATGTTCATCTTTAGACTCAATGTAGTATAAATGCATAATCACAGACATCTTTAAATATGTAATCACGTATAGACAAAATAAAATTAGAAAACCATATAACAGAATATCAACAATAGTTATTTATCTCTGGGAAGTACAATTATGGATAAGTTTTCATACTTTACATTATATTCAAACATTCAGAAAAAATAATAATAAACGACACAGGCAAGGTCCCTGCTCTTCAAGGCTTACATCCTAGTTGGAGAGGGGGAAAACAGAAAACAAAATCAAGATGCACGTAGAAATTAATGTGATTTTTAAAAGTGATTTTTAAACAATCAACTAGAAGCTACTTAGACCAGATGGTCAGGGAAGGCCTTTCTAAAGTGGCATTATTTTAGCTGATAAGGAAAAAACTAGGTAGGTAGGCATGTGGGGTGGGGACAGGGAGAACATTCCAGGTAAAAGGAATAACTGCAAAGGTCCAAAGGCAGAAAAGAGGTTGGTTGGCACTTTTAGAGAACTGAAAGTATCCATTTATTCCCATCACAATCAACTGCTGAATCTCATTTGGACACAGTTATTAATCAGATCATGTGCAATGCAAACAGGTTTCCTATTATCGCCACTACTGGAATTAATACCACCACGAATGTGTGCAGTACTTTGCACAATTACTGTTTTCTCACTTAACTGTCTCAAACTCTTGAACTAGAAGTTTTTGTTATCTCCTGAAGACGTATCTGACATTAACTGAAATGTGAGCTGGAGGAAGAACTAAGACACAGAGAGAATCAACAATGTAAAAGACAAAACAGCCTTGAATTTACTTACTGGGAGCCAAGCAAGCAGTTGAGTACTTTGCATTCATTATCGTATTTTCTACTCAGGGTAACCTTACTATAATTATGCTCTATTAGCTCCATTTTATAGATGAGCAAACAGAGACAAAGGAGTAAGTACCCTGCCCAAGGCTGTCATAGAACTGGAGCTTGAATCTGACTCCTCTGTGCTGTTACCAGCATATTATGGTACACTAATTATTCCTTAAGGCTCCACTGACTCTACAAAGAACTAAGGAAGCTACTGCTAACCTCTGGACCTTCACTGCAAACCCTAATTATACTGAAAAAAGATAAGAGGATACTATCTTGGAAAAATAACCTGAAAGAATAGGACATCGTGATTTATTTAGCCACTCTCCTGATGTCTCATGGTTCAAATTTTGCAATATATTAAACCTAAATCTCTGTTCATAAATCTTTCCCCCATTTAAGAATGATGCAACGTAAGAGAAGTCTGAGGCACTATTAACTGGTATTTGGCTGGAACAAATAGCTTTCAAAGTTTGATAGTGACCCACATAAATACACCTTGCCCTGACCAGGGAGCTCAGCTGGTTAATGTCCTCCCATATGCCCAGGTTGTGGGTTTGATCCCCAGGCAGGGAACATATGAATATATGAATTAGTGGAACAACAAATTAATGTTTCTTTCCCTCTCTTCTGCTCTCTAAAATCAATTTTAAAAAAAGAAAAGGAGCCCTAGGTGGTGTGACTCGGTTGGAGCGTTGTCCTGTGCACTGAAGGGTACAGGTTCGCTTCCCAGTCAGGGCACATATCCAGGTTGCAGGTTTGATCCTGGGTCGGGGCACATATGAGAGGCAACCAACCCATGTTTCTCTCTCACATCGATGTTGGTCTCTCTCCCTCTCTCTTCCTCTCTAAAAAGAAATAAAAGCATATCCTAGGGTGAGGATAAGAAAGTAATAAATAAATAAATACACCTCCTACTGCAAGCAAGGCTGCACAGTGGGGGTGAGGAGGACAGCGAGGCAGGGAGGGGCTGAATCGGTGAAGGTTATCAAAAGGACATCCGACCACTTTCAGCTGGTTTACTACTCCATGACCCAAGGCAAGGTCCTCTGCTGTGCAGAACCTTTTTAGTTTGGTGTAGTCCCATTCATAAATTTTTTCCTTCGTTTCCCTTGCCATAGGCCATGTAATGATGAAGATAATGCTACATGAGATGTCTGAGATTTTACTGCCTATGTTTTCTTCTAGGATTTTTATGGTTTTGCAACTTACATTTAAGTCTTTTATCCATTTTTTTATTCTTGTGTATGGTGTAAGTTGGTGATCTAGGTTCATTTTTTTTGCATGTACCTGTCCAATTTTCCCAGCACCATTTATCGAAGAGACTGTCTTTACTCTATTTCATGCTCTTATCACCTTTGCCAAATACTGGCCATAATGATTGGCATGGGTCAATTTTTGGGGTTTCTGCTCTGTTCTTTAGGTCTATATGCCTGTTCTCATGTCAGTACCAGGCTGTTTTGATTACAATGGCTTTGTAGTATAGTTTGATATCCAGTTTTGTGATCTCTCCAACTTTGTTCTTCTTTCTCAAGATTGCTGTGTCTACTCAGGGTCTTTTATGGTTCTACATAAATTTGGGGGATGTTTGATGTAGATCTGTGAAATAAGCCATTGGTATTTTAATAGGGATTGTGCTGATTGCTCTGGGTAGAATGGGCATTTTAATGATGTTAATTCTTCCAATCCATGAACACAGTATATGCTTCCACTTTTTTGTGTCTTCCTCTATTTCCTTTTTCAGTGTCCTATAGTTTTCCAAGTACAGGTCTTTTACCTCCTTGTTTAAGTTTATTCCCAGGTATCTTATTTTTTTGGTTGCAATGGTATATGGGATTGTTTTTGAGAGTATTTCTTCAAAAATTTCAGCAATCAGGATTTCAAAAATGGTATCTCATTTTATTCATGTCACTCACTTCTCTTTTATTCATTCTGTCTATTCATTCAACAATTATTTATTGAACACTTTCCAGATGCCAAATACTATTCTTTTTCCCCTGAGAGCTCAGAGTCCAGTAAAGGAGAAAGACAGTAAAGAAAGTAAACAAATACGTAATTCTGAAAGGTTAAGTGCAAAGGAGGAAATCACCAGGGTGCCAAGACACAGGGAATAAGTCATTTATTGAGTACAGTTAAGTCCTCACCTAATGCCATTAGGTTCTGTGACTGTAAGCAAAACGACATGTATCTAACCAATTTTACCATAGCCTAACTGATATCAACAAGTTTAGTTCCTATGGCATCTCATCAACCTTATCATGAAAGATTATTCAAGCACCGGCTGCAGTTGAAAAAGGCCTCATGAGGTGGTTCTATACACTGGGCCTTACAGGATAGGAGCCAGCCATGCAAAGGAATGAATATTATGGTCCTAAGACAGGAAAAAACAGTACTTTTAACTTATCTGAGTGTTTTATTTCATAGCTACCACTTTCTAATATGCTGACAACCACAGGGGTTATTAATCTGTATGATCATTTTACACATAAAGGCTATTAAGCCATTTATTTCTTGGCTTTTCCTCATATATTAATCTAAAATTTTGTTTAAGGTGTTTCACACGAGGCAGTTTTATTTTACTCTCGATTAGGTAAAAATTTCTTTTTTGTTGCCCAGTAGTTTTTGTAGGTTTCTTCTCACAAGATTGTTACATTTCTTAAGTAGGTTCCTGGGTATTTTATGGTTTTTGTTGCTATTTTGAATCTAATCTCGTTTCTACGTTATGTTTTTTAATTCACTACTACTATCAATAAGAAAACTGGACATTTTGGGGTGGGGGTCCTCACATCTAGCCACTTCAGAGAACTATAAATTCCAAGTTTTCCAATTAACTTCCTTTCTCTTCTTTTCCAGCAAAAGTCTTTATTCGTAGTTAAAAACATAAGAACCATAGCAAAAGCATGTCAACCCCCCAAATCTCTTAACTTTCATAAAGCCAGCTTTATATACCAATTTTAAAAAATTAAAGTTTCAAGCTATCTCCTTTACAAATGTAGACAAGAATTGCATTTGAATTGTCCAACTTCCACCCTAGTCTTTTGGTAACATCTTGTTTCTAAAGTAGTGTATTCTTCAGTGGAGTGTCTACCACTTGATAAAAATGTAATACTAGAAGAGCTAAAAACTTTTAAAAAAGAAAAAGAATACTATTTACAACTGAGAAGAGAGCCCAACTGTCACAAAATACTATGGCCCAGTTCTTCTTACTGAAAATCAATACTGCACTACTTACTTATCTCATCCCTGAAGGTGAGTTAAAACTAAAAAATCATCTACTTATTTTCTTACATGTACCCATGACATCTGATATCAGTGAGCTTCAGTATTCAACTGTGTATTATAACGAAAAAACCAACGATCTATGAACCAAAAGACCTGGATTCTAATCTTAGCTCAGGCACTGAGTAAAGGTTTCACACAAATGACAGATGAAGGAAGGGGGCGGGGATAGGAAGGAGGCA
Source organism: Miniopterus schreibersii (assembly GCF_964146895.1). Classification (NCBI taxonomy): domain Eukaryota; kingdom Metazoa; phylum Chordata; class Mammalia; order Chiroptera; family Miniopteridae; genus Miniopterus; species Miniopterus schreibersii. The sequence goes on along the minus strand of NC_138117.1, from coordinate 4,056,789 downwards.
GCGGCTTTGGCTGCAGTGCAGCAACAGCAGCAAGCCTTACTTGCCTACAAATTAATTTTTAATCAAACTTTTGACTGTCTTAATAAGAATCAGGATTTTAAAATCTGTGTTCCTGCTAAACTGAGACTTTACAGAAAATGTAAAAGTAAAGGGAGAAACACACAGGAAAGTAGGGAAAGAAGAGGTAACAACAAAAACTATCCAAGAGGTACACCCTCCCTGAGCACAGGAGTAAGCATTAGAGCAAACTACATGCCCTCCCAATGCAGCTAAGTCAAAATGAACAATTATTCCGAGTGCCTACCATATGCAAAGAACAAGACAGTTCTTAATCTTTAAAATTCTATAGTTCAGTAAGTACGATAATTGAGAAATTCTAGGTAAGACTTTCAATAAAATATTATGCTGATACAGAAAAAATACTTGAAAGTTTAGCAAATTAAATTTAGAATGTTAGCAAATTTTACTTATTCCATCAATAAGACAAAGATTTTTCCTGCTCTTTCCACTAGGATTTCTGCCACTGTGGCAAACCAACTACATAATATATATTGTATAAATTAACAGTGATAAAGGAAACAGGTTCATTTCTTGGAGGGGAAACCCCCAAGCTTTTACATTTTAATTTTAAACTCATGTAAAGGTGGACTGAGGAGAACTGAAACATCAAAACTTTGAATCACATTTAGTGAGAAGCGAGAGTAATTTTTAAATCTCTCCTAGGCATCAAATATGCTTATTACTGAAAAGTAGACTCAAATGCGTTGTTCTACAGTCTTAGCCATAAAAGGAAAAAGTAAGCTATTTTCCCATGGTTTCATAGCTAGTTTTTGTAAGAATGCATGTTCTTTCCATTATATTTTGCTACCTTCAGAAATAAATATTCTAGGAATACTTCACTCATGTGGACTTTATTATGTATATGGGGAGAGCCACTGATAAATAAGAGAAAAAATTTAAAAGCATATGGTAATAAGTATAAAATATGCCCAAAATAATTCTTCAAATGCTAAAAGAAGTGAGAAGTAAAACTGATTAATTTAGGGTGTCAGTACAGGCAGTTTCAAACAGGTTAGACTTGATAGAGAAACTCACTATGGTATAAGAACAACAAATCACAGCTGAGGATTTTAGAAAATTAATTTGGAAAACCAGAACAGCCCATTGGGAGTTACAAATGGTCTATCTTTAGAAAGGTAGAAGAGAGGTTAAGAATATGGCCCTCAAGTTTTAACAAGTCCTCTCTCTAGTCTTAGCATTGAAATCATACCACACGAGGCAAAATAAATATTCTTCAACTACAACTATGACCAGGTAACTCTCTATTCAAAATCCAAAGGTTCCCTGGCTAATCCAACCAAATCCAAAATCCTTAACCTGGTATTCAACGCCCTTCACAGCCAAGCCCCAGCCTGCCCCGGTCTCTCGTTCCAGTTTTACCTCTTTCTCTATGTTCTCTTTGTTACAGTCAGACCAGACTACTAGTGATTCCCCAGAATATGCTCTAGCCTTCCTCCTCCCCTACCTCTGGGTGAGTATGTCCCCCCTCTTCTGCTATTCTGAAATCTTACCTGTCCTTCAACATGCAGGCAGTTCAGTAGCCTTACGGCCAGATAGTTTCGTCTTTAAACCCTCAAACCATTTTATCCGCACCACTTTATGGCATTTACATTCTATTACGTTTTACAAAGACACGTGTACCTGCTTATTCCCAACAGATCTGAAGTTTCCTGAAAACAAGATTATTTCCAACAACTTTGTATTCCCAACAGCACCTACAAAAATATCTGCATGTACACGCCAGCAAGGTGCACTGAGCTGTATACAGCCGCAACTTCTCCAACTGGAGTTTCACAAAAAACATATACTTTATTTTTGAGATCTATACTAATTTTCACAGGAAACAGGAACCACACCCCAAACTTCAATTGCTTCACCAGACCTAGAGATTTTAAATTTACAAGCAAGGTTCTGGCCCATTTAACTATAGTATCTAATTATGAATTCTAAGTATTGAGCACAACAGATCTTGCTTTTAAGAAAATCTCAATCTCTTGGTAATATATAAAAATGAGTTTTTCGCTTGCCAAAAAGCACAGCTGTTTAGCCGGCAAATAAAAAATGTGCGCATATTTTCATCAACAAAATTCAGATAAAAAAATGCATCATTTCAAAAAGAATTGTATAGGGGCAGCTGTCAGTGGTGACAGCTGTTAGAAACCACTGTATAATATTTGAAAAATAAAGCTGGCAAAGCTCAACTAAAATACTACTGTGGAACCAGTTATCCCATCAAATCCCTAACAAACTTTCTTTAGTATTTTCTCAAGGCAGTTACACAATCTGCTCACTACATTTTTAAGGCTTTATGCTTTGTGTTAGAAAGAAAAGAGAATGAACCAGGCCCTGGGAATTAAGACATATACCACAAGGTTTTAATACAAAGCACAACGAGGTAAATATGACAATAAAAGCATTAATAAAGTGGTAAGCAAGCTAAAAAGGAAAGAGTCAAGGCATGGCTTGGAGAACATAGTATCTGAACACTTGAAAAAGCTTGTGAACAATAACTGGGACTTTAAAAGGCAAAAAAATGCAAGTAAAGGCACAAAGCTCTGCAGGTAAAAATGTGCTATTAAAAAAAAAAAGTCACATGTACAGCTGCAGTAGAGGCTGGAGGAAATTATTTAGTAGAAAAACCTGAAAGAAAAAAATAAGACAAGAGATCTGGCTTGTTCCTGAGAGTTCTTCCTGAAGCTTTTGGAAGGAGTGGCCTGATTTGATCTGGATTTTTTTAATGAAAGGGAGAGTCTGAAAGCAGAACCCAGTTGAAAAATTATTGCAAAAGTAAAGGGAAAGTTGATGAGAGTCTGAGGTTTACAACAGAAGACTAGGTTAAATTCAGAATTGCCCTGACTAAATATAGAATAAAGCTGAAATTAAATCCCCAGGTTTTCAGTCTCAGCAATACGGAAGTTAGTAAAAACAGTAATAATGTTCAATGACTTTCAAGTAGAACACATTTACTAGCCACTTACTCTCAACAAAGTAGTATTAAAAGACAGAAGCATTCAAAACTTAATTTTTGCGAAGGAGAAAGACAGCCATATTCCCAAGTTTATATACACAGGTATACATAATTCACCTATTTATACATTAGCGTGTGTTTCTGTAGGAAAGGATCTGGAAGTAACTGATTGACAAGGAAGGAAAAAAATGAAACGAGAAAGGGGTTCTGGTGGGGCATCCCTGTAGTGTGCTGTGGATGGAGGAATGTAATTAACTCAAATGCATGACCTCAAAGTCTGAAGGAGAGGAGAAACAAACCAAAAACTTAACTTTTTTTAAATTTAAAGAAATAAAAAGCGATGAAGCCTAGGGCCAAAAGGTTTAGTTGGGAGGTTATTTTGATCAGGGGGAGAATCTAGGAAGACCTCCTAAGTGACTAGGAACTCAAGCTGGGCCTTAAAGCAAAAGTAGCTGGTAGGGGATGATCACATATAAATACATTCCCAGAGAGGAAACAGTTGAGCCCAGGCTGGAGGAGGCAGGGCCAGGAGAAAGTATAGCGGTAGAACAGAAATATGGTAAGATGGGGAAAAGCCAAACTGCAAAGGAAAGCAAGCACCAGGCTGAGGAGTTTAGACTTTATTATACAGACAACAGAAACACAAAGGTTTTTAAATGGGAAAATATTAATCAGTACACGGGACAGACTGCACAGACTATGGAAGCAGCAAAACAGAAGGAAAAAAAACGGTATTACAGCAGTCTCTAAGTGGAAGGTAATGCAAGCCTGAGCCACACTAACTGACAGCAGAAATAAAAGGGGACGGCATAAGTAAGAGTAAGAGATTACTGAGGTACAGCATTTAGGATTTAGGAACCAACCGAATATGTGGCTGACAAGTGAGTGTAAGATGCCTTCAAAGGTTGAAGCATAAGCCACTGGACAGAAGCTAGTTTTGTTTTAGGAGGGAGAAGAAATCAGTTTGAGACATATTTATCTTGATGTACCTTTAGGGTATCCACAAGACAAACATCTGTGACACAGGATGAGCAGGGAGCTCCAGGACAGAAAGAGATTCAGTGTCATCCACGCAGCTGGTTGACGCTAGGGAAGAGAGAAGAGAGCCAACTTGGGGAGCACCTAGTTTAGAAAGTAGGAGAGAAGGGGGGACAGCAGAGCAGCGCACACAGTACATTCTCATGCTTCCACATGCTTCACACGTCTCAGAGCCTAAACAACCTTATTGTGCCAAAAGGTCACAATAAGCGGTGAAACACCTGGGAAAATCTAAAAGTAATGGTAATACATGATAAAATATTTCAGAAAGCACTGCCCTTTGACCTTTCAATTTTTAACCACAGAGATTTGTCCTAATAAACCGGGGGTGGGGTGGGGGTGGGGGGCACTGACTCCAAGAGTGAAAACCAGAACCTAAATTTCTAGCCAGAGAGGAATGGGTGATATAACACAAAAACGCAACATATCGTAACAGAAAACAGTTTACCACATAAAACTTTAAAACTTCAACACTGAGAGGGAAGAAGCATTAAAGAAAAACATTTGCAACATATGACAGAAGGTCAACACTTTAAATACATAAAGGGTTCCTATAAATCAATAAGAAAAAAGGAAAATATCCCCCCCCCCCCAAATGGGTAAGATACAAATGGCAATTTCAAAAGAACAAGTGAAAATGACTAGTAAAGTAGGACAATGCTGGCTCCCCATGCTAATCAAAGAAATAAAAATTAAAATGATGTATTATTCACCTAAAATGTGGGGAAAGGGGACACTCAGTCTTAAGAGTATACGCTGGAACAACTTTTCTAAATACCATTTTTGGTAATATAAGCACTCTGCAAAGTTCACACAACAATTCTATTTCCAAGAATACATGCAAAAAATAATTAAACCACTGTACAAAGTTGTTCACATAAAAAGTTCACTGTAGCTTTGTCTATAATGCTAAAAAGCCAGAAACAACCTAACCATTCAACAACAGAAGACAGGTTAAGTAAATCATGTCATATTCATAGAATGGGTTTTTAGACAGCTTTTGAGAGAACACAGGTTAATATTTAATGTGAAAAAATGTTAAATAAGGAAATATATTAAATAAAGGTTTTTAAACAGCACATATAATAGAAAGCTTTTTTTTTTTTTTTTTTAACTCTAGAAAGATACACACCAAAAATTTAGTACTGGTTATTTCTATGTACTAGGGTGAAATATTTTGATACTACCTAATTATTTTATAATGAACACATATTCTCTCATAAACAAAGAAAAAAGCTTTTAAATTACGTCACAAAATGCAAAGAAGAATGCATAGAAAAATATAAGTGTAATAAGCAAATACAAAGTTACAGGCACAATTAATAAAAACATGAATAAAAATGTCAAAAATTATTCCTATTTTTCCCCAACTATTTAATGCTTAAAAGAAATAAGTATAAAGACTTAAGGTTAGATCCACTTATAAAAATGGATAGGAAAAAAAGAAAAAGTTGATGCAAAAAAGAGAAAACTCACATCATAAAATCTTAATCATTTCAGAAGCAAGTAAGGTCATCTACTAAGAGTCAAGAGCTGGAAGACTGGAGTCAGCAACCTGAATTACGGTGCAAAAGCAACAGAGGGCATGAGTCAACTTTGGGATGAAAAAGGTGTAGAAAGCAACCAACACACAGGTAGCTAGAAAAACAAGTCCCGAACAGTCACCGCAGCTGTGACCTTTTTCAGGGGTGCTAGGCAGGGACAAAGTAAATGGTGACACTTATGAGTTGAGAATTGACTGGCTATAAACAGCAAAGGTCAAGGAGAGGAGGGCTGCACAGTGCGAGTGAGTTCACAGAACGAAAACCAGAGTTCAGGATCCCAAAGAAGGAAGGAAACGAACAACCTGGGAGGGACGGAGGTGACGATGAAGACAAAAAGCTTGTTCATCCAGTGTGATGGAAAACAGAAATACACAGAAACCGCCCTGAATCACCCTCGAGCCACAGAGCTGAGGACGAGAGGTAGTTCTGAGTGAGACAAGGCTAAATGACAGGGTCATCCCACAGGACAGTGCAGAGTGGAGGCCTGACGTGACTGTCACTGTTGCTTTAGCACGTGTGCACCGCACTTCCCTCCACTACAAATACGTCTTTTCTAGCCTGAACGATAGGCATTTGGCTGGCACGTAACCTCTCTCTGCACTTCATTCTACCACAAAATGAAGAGAATAAGGAGATGAGACTGAATTAAATCAATGGTCCTCAACCCCAACTGCACATTAAAATCATGGGTGGGGAAAAAAAAAGGGTAAAACTACCTATTACCCAAACCCAGGAATGCTGATTTATTTGCTCTGGGGTGGAGTTCAGGCATCAGTATTGTTAAGAAGCTACTCAGGGAATTCTAATGTGCAGCCAAGCTGGAGAACTGAACTAAGCATCTCTAAAGGTTACCTCCCTTTCAAAATTTTCAAATTCTATGCTTCTAAATAATTCACTGTCACTCTGTTAATATAACTTACTGAATATCATACACCAGGCACTTCCACAAACATCTTAGTAAATCCTCACAACACTGTGAGGCAAATATTTGTGTCCATTTCACAAATGTGTGCAGTAAAGCTTAGATAAGGGAAGGGACTTGTTCATTCCCAGGACCCACCAGCTTGAGGCCACCAGTTTGTGGCTTATGGATTCACAGAAGAGAAAGTCACCATGGGTGGGGCACAGAATTAACCTCGAATTCTACAGTAATTTCATTACAGAATTACAGAATACCTTCACCTACAGGGGTCTGGCAACTTACAAAACAGCGCTCCGAAAACGTATCTCTGAAGCACTGAAGCACGTTTTATTCAGTTAAGCCCACATGCACACTGCTATTAAGCACACAGCTGGTGTAAAAGCTGGTTGTCAAAGATAAATTTATCAACAGAAAAGCAATTTTTATATGCTTTTCATTAAGCAAGGCAAGATCCTCAGACAACTCTGACAAAACAATAACTGGTCGAAAAATGAGATCTGCTCTGTCAAAGAACTTAAATGTATAAACACAACTCAAAATGTTTAGGCATTAACTCTATTTCCATCCAGTGCAAATAAATTCAACTGTACTTTAAAATTCTGATTATTATGCTTTTGTTGACCCACGGCTTCTTTGCTTATTACATTTCAGTCCATCATCTACTTGGAAATTTCATAAACATTCAAGTCCTGTATCCCTAGGCCAAAATTTGAGTTACCAAGGTAAATTCTCAAAAAAAAAAGGAATTAGAGAATGTTTAACTACTGTGCCCATGGCAAGTGAACTTTAATAAGAAATTCATGAACTATATTTACAAGGAACATACGTGTACTCATCCACCCAAACCTTTCCTGAGCATCTGCTATGTTCTCTGCACACTGGGGTTGGAGAGAAGCAGGTGGGCAACGCGATGCCATGACAGGGCAATGCAGTACCCACTGGGATGCCCTGGGATAAGTGAATTACTGTTGGGGAGAGAAAGGGGTTGGGGTAAACGAGAAGCGGGCAGAAAAGGCTTCAAAAAACATACAGGTGCCAAGTGAATATTTTTAAGAGGAAATTTTTCGGTAAATTGGCTCTCTAGAAAACAAGTATTTACACTGAGAAACTAAATTAAACTCATGAAGAGCAGCGAGACCCAGGAAACAGGGTGGACAGAGACTGCCCCGCAGGAATGAGTTTGGCATTCTACAGAATTATGCTACAGGGAATACGAGGCGTTTCAGGGCCCCAAGACCTGAGTGCAATACCAGTTTGGCTGCTAGATTTGTAAAGTTAGTGAAGTCACCTCATTGCTAGATAATTCTTCATCCAGAAAAACAAGTATGTACAATGGCATTTACTTAACAGTGAAGCAAAACAAAAAGGAATTCTTTTTAAGAAATAAGGAAACTAGCCATCAAATCTGAGCATAAGCTCTAGTTTTACCTATAGAGTAAGAAGAGAGTTTCTTCAAGACACGTTTTAAGGTTTATCCTGTATGGGGTTACTTGTCCTGTCAGTTAATTTAACAGAATTCTAAAGCCAAGATGCTTTTATTTAGAAACAGCGCTTTATATTCATCTACTAGGGTAATTCAAGCTGACTCTCTTGATGCCTCGGTCAGGACACCAGTTTTCTTTTTGGAGGCGATTATACGTGCTTTCCAAATAAGTAACCTAATCCCTTTCACCTCCAGCGCTGTCAGGACCCGAAGGGATTAAAAATAGAAGCCTTCGTCGATACTGAATCAACCCGAGGCCCCCCTAAGCTCCCGGGGGCGGGGAAAGGTGAATGCTCAGACAGGGCGGGCACCTGTGCGGACCCAGAGAGGAAACCCCCGGCCAGGCCAGCGTCGCCCCTGCCCGGGGACCCACACGCGCCTGTGCCCTTCCCCGACGAGCCTCGGCAGCCCCGGGCCCAGGCTCCGCGGGCGGCAGGCACCGGCCCACGCACGGCGGGCGCCCACGGGCTAGGGACGCGCTGTCACCTGCAGCCCGGCGCCGCCCGTCCCGACGCCCTCGCCGCGCCGCTGTCAGGTGCCCGGGGACAGGGCTTCGGGCGGCGCGGGCGGCCCCGCAGGTTTTCAGGGGCGATAAAGTCGGCCAAGACCACGGGACTCCGAGAGTCCACGTAAGTGCCGGGAAAGCGCCTTCGCTTCTACCAGCGCTCACCCCGCGGGGCCATTTTTCGCCCCAAGTCACTTAAAATGCGCTGTTCAAGTTGTCACGGCCCCGATGCCCAGACTCTGCAAACTTTCGGACAGAAAGATGTGGGGGCCGCGGGACGCCCTGGCCACGCCGGGGACCCTCGTCCTCAAGCCCCACAACTTCTGGCCCGACCTCGGGGCGCCCCGAGCGCGCCCGCCCGCCCGCCCCGCGGACCCACAGCCCGGCCGCGGACCCTCCGCGGGGCAGCTCCCGAGCCGGGCGGCGGCGTCCCGCGGGCTGCGCGACCGGCGTGGGCGCCGCGGGGCGGCCCCGGGCGAGGGGAGCGGCCGCGAGCGGCCCGGGAGCGCCCCGTTTCTCACAGACCCCAACATGGCGTCGGCCGCCGCCGCCCGCGACGACGACAGCTCCCCGCGCGGCGGGCGGCCCGGGGCCCGGGGCGAGGCGCCGGAAAGTTTCGCTTCTCCTCCCCCGGCCCGCCAGGCGCCGGCGGCCGACCCCCCGGGCTTCACCTACCCGGCCGGGCGCGGGCGGCGGCGGCAGCCGAGGTCCGACTCCTCCTCGTCCCGAGCGCCGGGCGCGGACTCTGCCGCTCCCCGGCCCGGCCTCCAGGGCGTGTGCGGCCGGCGGCCCGCGCAGCCGGCGCGATCCGGACGCGAAGGGCGGGCGACGGGCGGGCGACGGGCGTAGCCGCTCTCAGGTGACTCCCCCGCCCTCGGCGCGAACCCCGCGCGGCCGCCCGCTGGCCTCCCCGCTGCGCGCGCACCGGCGCGCCACCTCCACACGCCGGGCGCGCGCGCGCGGGCGCGAGCCCCCCCCGCGCGCTCCCCGCCCTTTCCTGCCGGCTCCCCCGCCCCGCCCGCGGGGCTCTGCGCGGCGCCGCGCTCGAGGGGCGGGGCCAGCTCGGAGGCCACGCCCCCGCCGCCTGGCCTGGGATTGGCTCCCCCGCCCGGTGCGGGCCGCGCTGCGGGGCGGTTGGCTGCACGTGCGGCGCCCCGCCTGGCCCGCCCCGCGCGGGCCCCTCCGCTCGGCGGGTCGCGTCCCCGGGGGGCCGCCCGGGCCGCCTCTCCCCGCCACCGAGCGGGCCCCCCAGGAACTCGGGGGCTCTGCAGCCGGAAGGAAAGGCTTTGGATCCCGGTGCCCCAGCGCGGCTGCGTGGACACCGGCGTGCTGCTCCCCACTTAGCGGGGCGGTCCCCGCGTCTTCCCCCAAACTTCCCCTAGAACTCTCGGGTTGAAACCGAGAGAATCGCTACCCGGGTGCCGTGCACAGCCCGCCTCGCCTTCTTGTGTTTTTCTGTTTTGAAGTGCATGGCTTGATTCCCTGCCTTGCATCCCCGGTCCTTCCAAAACTTCTGACGACGCAAAACCGGAGCCGCTGCCGCGCGAACCTGGGAACGGCGAGGGTGACGCGTAAGGCGAAACCAGCCCTTGTGCGTTTGCACAACAGCAGCGGTTTGCTGGGTGCGCTGGTGGGTGCGTGGAGAGACAAGACGGGGAGTTGGGGGTGGGAGGACGTCATACTCCAAACGAAGTGTGTAGGTGGAAATTAGATTTGGGTAAATTCATCTTCCCCATCCATCTCTTTCAGGGATCTCTTACCTTTGTTCGACTGCACTTAAATCAGAGCCGCCGGCCACTGGGCTGTCTGGACGCCTATTTGGGGACCACTGATGTAGAGCCGTGCTGCACATACGATAGCCACTGTAGTTTTTTAAATTAAAAACTCAGATCCTCAGTCACACTGACCACATTTCAAGTACTCAATAGCCACGTGATTAGTGGACAGTGCAGATATAAAACCCTTGCATCACGGCAGGAAGTTCTGTTGTACAGCACTGACATCGCTGAAAGAAACAACGAAACAAGGGACTCGGAGCTCCCCAGGTGCGGTGTTCAAATCAAGAAATAAGATCTCTCTCTGGACCTCACATCTCCTCTGTAAAATGAAGATAACATAGGAAATACCTCCTGGATGGCTGAGGGAAGGAAATGAGAAAACATGTGCAAGTCTCTGGCACAGTGCCTAAAAAATAGAGGAACTTGCAAATGTTAGTACAATTTCAGTTTAAATTAACTGAATTTGAAAAGTCTGAAAGGCAAAGATCTTGTTACTGTCCTTGATTCTAATGGGTAAGTTTATCAGGGATGCTGGTTCTGGAAAAGACAAGAGTGTGGTTAACTTTTGATTCATGCCCATCCCCGTGAGATGGCACTGCCATCCACAAACCTGATGAGTTGTCACCATCTCATCCTCTGTCCCATCTCCTCATTCAACCCCTTTGCCTCCAAAATATTGTAGGGTCAACCTACAAAACACTCCTCCTGTCCCCTGTCCCGTCTGCACAGGACTTTTCAGTGCCTCAGTCCAGCAGAGAGACACTCATTTTTGCCCACAGCCCACTGGTCAGCACCAGGCAAGCTAGGAAGCGTAGTCTTTTGTGCATCTGGAAAGGAGAAAATGATGTCCTGGTGAAAACTGACAAAGTCTACCATGGCCTTATGTTAGTTTCACTTTTCAGTTGTGAAATATTGGAATCATAGAACCCCGGGACTGCTGGCAGCCATGTCAGGACCATGAAGGAAGTCTGCCCTCAGATGCAGCTTACATAGTGGAATCCAGAACAGAGAGAGGAAGAGAAACGAGACCTTGACATCATCCAGCCTTATCTATAGCCTGAACCATCTCTGGTCTTTTTAGGTGAAATGATGAACTCCCTTTATTGCTTAAGTCAGTGTAAGTTGGGTTTTCTGTTGATTTCAACAGAGACTCCTAATTCATAATACTAACACTCGGATCCAGCCACCTTGAGTCACTTTTGTTTCTCTAAAATACATTTATTTTTATTTCAAAATAAGCTGAAACTCATCCCAAAATGTATTGAGCAAAGTCCCCATAAAAAAGGCATGATCCAGGCCTTTGTTGTCATGGCTGAAGAGCAAAATTACCAACTGCAGCATCCAGGAAAGCTTTTAAAAACTGAGAACACAGCAGCTGTTGAGGAGTGCCGTTCCTTATGTGTTAACTTGTAGATATCGGTCATTTTAGGGCATCTGCCTGGATAAATGGATCAGCTCTCTGAGGTCCAAGCTCTCATCTCAAAACTATCTGCTGAACAATCAGGTTGGGTGCCACTGAGAAGAAACCTTGGCACAGTGTCAAGACCCTCAACTGAAGCCTAACAACTCCTGTATGGAAAGCATGTGGATAGAGAAACTCCTGTTGAGTCAAAGTTATGCTTCTAACTTCCTGATGTGGTCATAAGAATGGGGAAGTGTGTTCCCCTCTGAGCACATGCAACACAGCTCCAAACAGTGTGGCTAAGTCAACTGGAAAGGGTTGCAAGCGAACATAAAAGGGGGAAATGGACAAACATTTTCAATCAGGGGAGCCAGGCTCTCCCTTCCCTTCGTCTTATAATTCTCTCACCATATCTAAACCACTAGAGAAGCCTCCAAGAAAAGTGACATAACATTTAAAAGTAGCCAAGGGAGACCTTCCAGAAACAGTGTAGTGAATGAAAATTGGTCGTCTCAGTCATACCAATTCATCTTTTCTTTCATATATATATTTTTCTTTTCTCCTTCATCCCTCTTGGCATTGAGAAAAACTGAGGTAGGTGTTCAAGACGAATTTTTTAGACTTCAGTAGCAAGGATGGATGAAGTAGATCTATCAGACATAAAAAACAAACAAGCTGAAGACTTGGCCATTTGGCAAAATGGGCACACAATTTGATAAGCCCCTCAAATGCAAGGCTATCTCTTTTTTTTAATCCCCACCTGAGGATATTTTTCCATTGCTTTTCAGAGAGAGTGGGAGAAAGACAGAGAGAGAAACATCAATATGAAACACATCGATTGATCGAGCCTGCAACCAACGTATGTGCCCTTGGCTGGAGTCAAACCTGGGACCCTTCAGTCCACAGGCCAACACTCTAACCACTGAGCCAAACCAGCTAAGGGCATGCAAGCCTTTCTTGTTATACACTTTTACTTATTGCAAATCTCAGAAGAACATTTGTATTAGCTTATTTGTAATTTCAGGTGTAAGTTGAAGCACTAGTGTCAAAGTTAAGTTTTATAAATCTCCACGATATTAAAGAAAACCATGTATGCCTTTTTTGTTTGATCTCACAGGAAGAAAAAAAAGTAGGTAAAAACATAACTATCACCTGTGTACACTGCGTGAAAGAAGGCACTTGTAGAACAGTGGTAGAGAATATAAAGTCAGCAAATGACTCATAAGTACAGGCGCTGAAATAGCTCAGCTTTGCATGTGTGTGAGAGATCTGCCAACGACCAATGGGGTAGAACAATGAATCACTTGGGACTAGATTTATTTAAAAGTTCCAGTAAAGCACACCGACATTTGTGGTCCCAGAAATGCCACTTCCTTTCAGCAAGCATGGCTGTCAGCATACAGGGGACAGGCAAGGAGGTCAGCTACTGGTAAGCTCCATGGCACCAGCCCCCTAACTTTATCTTCCCCCTGCCTGTCTGGGGAGCACAGGTATTCAGTGCTTAAGCCCCAGGGGCCGGGCCTCTGGCTGAGGTAGGTCTCTGATTCCCCTTTCTTCTTCTGGCCTCAGGCTGCTGAGGGCTCTTCCCTCTTTCAAGCCAATACCACCTGGCTTCTCCCTTCCCAGGCTAGAGATACAGGTTCGCTTGTTTTACCTGGTCTCTGCTCCTGCCTCACACAGCACACGTCCTCTCCATGCCAAGACTTCACTGCCGGTCAGTTCAGGTAAGCGGGCAGGGAAAGATCAGCAAGTGTGGGGAAGCCTCAGGGCTCAAGAAGGACCTTTCTGGGTCCTGGCTATGAGACAGGCTAGTAAGCCAGGGCCAGTGGAATAGGGAAACTGAGACAGTTAAACAGCAGTTTGCCGCCATCCAGGAAATCTAGATGCCAGGCAGTTTGCAGCCACCTGGTAAATCCTACTTTCCCTAAACCAGGGACACTTAAGAGTAAGTGGTTTGCACTTCTCCCCAACCAGAGGGTAAATGGCTTAAATCACCCTACTCAGGGAAACAGCAGAAATCCAACTAGTGCCATTTGCCAACCACACCCAAAGACAGATGAAGTTAAGAGGATAAGCCTCATTTTGGCACCAGCTTAAAGTTGATGATATTCTATTGATCCAGCCCTAAGACCTCCCCTAAACACCCAGCCTTTAAAACTACTCAAAACGAAGGTCCAGCATGCACTCTCCCTCCCAGGAGCATGCCTAAGCCTTCCCTACCTTTCTTCCCGCGCCCCCAGGCATGCACCTCCTAAACTCTGAGGGACTCCACGATGCTTACAACCAGGGCAGCAACGGGCCGCGGCAGTTAGTCCCAGGCAAACCGCCTGAGCTTGTCCCCAAGGCCCCCTTTTCTCTGACTTCTTTGTGAGCCAGAGCAGCCCATCCCAGGCTCATTTCCCCAGGCCTTTCTTGTTTCACGTCTCCAGCTTTAATAAACATCCTCTAAAATTCACCTGGACTCGTGCTGTGAAATTTTTCCTGCATTAAGTCGAGAACCCACACACTACCAGCTGGCCCTAGGCAGACCTACTCAGGGCCAGGTCCCCTTTCAGCTAAAACCCCTGACTCCTGGAAGACCCCGGGCCTCTGCATACTCTGAGTTCTCAGTACTGGATTGTATCATGAGCATGGAGCTCACCTCTCTCTGGCACTTGCTTGACCTGTGTGACCTTGGGCACGTTTGACAGGGAGGCATGTAGTTGACTCGCCCCTACCTCCAGGGGTAGGATAACTCAGGGCTAGTTGATCAGAGCAACAGAGCCACCTGGATACTGTGATTAGTCCAGAAATAAACATGCGGAACAAGCTGGACAAACTAGAGTCAGTTAAACTTAATCTGGTACAATATTAAGGGAGAGAAGTACTCTCTTCCCAGTGAAGTCACCAAAAGGAAGGGATAAAAGCCTGGGACTGCTGACAGCCACCTTCCCACCATAAGGAAGGTGCATGGAGCCTAAAGCGGGAAAGGGAATGTAAAGGTTTGTGTCCATTTTCAATTGATTGCCTCTCAGCTCAAAACTTTCAATTGATTGCCCTCTATTGTCTACTCTGTAAAAATGCAGTAGGCCCTTAAGTACTTTTTTCTTTATTAGACGCCATGATGTTATACTTTGTCAGTAGAGAGCACTGGAGACACGTGGCCCAAGAAAAGGGTCTCACTCCCTGGTTCTAGCCTGTTCAATGGGAATGCCCGCCACTCTTCCAGTGTCTGGCTCCTTCAGTGCCAGCAGCACCTAGCAGCCAGCAGCTCATCCTGGCACCTCCCTCAGGTAAGCGTCCTAGAGGATGGATTCCCAACACGTTCCAGGGGGCAGGTCTTCAGCAAATTTCACTGCAATGCTGTGACAGTGACTGGTTTGTCAATCAGTAAGCCCCAGCTATGCCCTCTCCAACAGGTCCGCATCTCAGCTCGGGGTGGGGGTATGGGAATGCTTGGCTCTTTATTTTTTATTTAAAAAAATTTTAAAAAATATGTCTTTATTGATTTCAGAGGGAGGAAGGGAGAGGAAGATAGAAACATCAATTATGAGAGTCATCGATCGGTTGCCTCCTGCACGCCCCCTACTGGGGATCGAGCCCGCAACCCGGGCATGTGCCCTGACCCGGAACCAAACTGCGATCTCCTGGATCCTAGGTTGATGCTCAACTACTGAGCCATGCAAGGCGGGCTGCCTGGCTCCTTATATCTGCTGTTCCTGCATTCTTTAGAACTCTTTTCACTTCTTGCTAGCCAAGCCCTTTTAATTCCAATCCCATTAGTTAATAATTCTTTAGGTTAAACTTTGGTGGAATGTTTAACGATAATGTGGCTTCTCCCTTCCTGATGGGACCCTGAAGGACACAGATGGCAAGTGAGACCAGGCCCTGATGGCATTGACTGGGCCAGAAGCCACCTCTTCCTCTGGGCTTTTCAGTTAAGTTGATACTATTTTTTTTCTATACTTAAGCCATTTTGAGTTCGACGTCTGCCTCTGGCAGAATCTCAGTTACATAAACCACAAAAAGAGAAGGAACAATAAATGTTTGCCCATAAAAACGTCATCTTCTTAGAAGGCAGTATGAGAACTATTTACATTTTCATTGTGTGAAAGAAGAATTTGAATGTCATGGTCAATTGGAATTGCAGGACATTAATATAATGTCATCTGATACCAAACAGAACCGACGGGTGAGAGATAAAAATCTCTTCATCATGGGAACGTGAGGAAGAACTTTCCAGCAATTCAGTGGAACAAACTGCCCTGTCCAGTGAGGACCCTGTCCCTGGTAGTGTTGGAAAACAAGAGGTGACAGTCACACTCAGGTATGCTATGGAAGAAATTATTGCATTAGGTAGGAAATGCAACTAAATGACCTATTAAGCCCAGCACGATCGATGTTCGATTCCCAGTCAGAGCACATGCCCGGGTTTTGAGCTCGATCCCCAGTAGGGGGTGTGCAGGAGGCAGCCGATCAATGACTCACTTATCATTGATGTTTCTCTTTCTCTCCCCCTCACCTTTCCTCTTCCTGATATCAATAAAAACATATTAAAAATAATGACCTATTAAGTTCCTCCCACATCTAAAATTCTACTATTAGGTTTGTGGAAATTCCTTAACCCCAATCCCACAAGACAGTCCCAGTTAAGAGAAAACCAGACAAGGGCTACATTGTGCGTCATGTGAATCACTCGGGATTGAACCTTTGGGTGCTGCCAGATGTTATCATTAGATGCAAAGAAAATGGACTAAGTCACCAGATAGGGGTGTTCAAACAGACGTCTCTGCCCTGCTAAGAACACAATGCACAGCATGAAAAACAGGAAAGCAATTCCTGTCAATAAAAATCATTCTGAAAATAAGCATATTAAACACTGAATTTTAATTTGGTTCAAGCATATTTACCTGACTCAGAATTAGATTGCTCAAATGAGTAGGTAAGTCAAAAGTGCTGAGATACGGACTTCACCCAAGGTATGGAGCATTAATCTGGAAGGCAGCCAACATTGATTCTGTTCCTGCTTTTTATAGTGACCTTGGGACAAGGGGACGGGGTGGGGTGGAGGGGAAGTAGAAAAAGAACTTGATTTTGCTGAGCTTTGGCTTATCCAGTAGGAGAATCAAGAAAACAATAGTCACGCCTACATCACAGAGTTTGTGAAAGTTAAACAGGAAATGCCTACAGAAATAGAAAACAATGTATTCGTCATGAATATAATAGGTATTTTTAGTCAGAATCTTTCAATGCAAAAGTTTTGGGGCATAAATTATACTGAAAGCTGCATCTTCCCCAACAACCTCTGAATTAATATAACTTATATTAAAAAAATACCTTTATTGATTTCAGAGAGAGGAAGGGAGAGGGAGAGATAGAAACATCGATGAGAGAGTCATCATTGATGGGCTGCCTCCTGCACGCCACAGCCTGGGGATCGAGCCCGCAACCCGGGCATGTGCCCTGACCGGGAATCAAACTGCAATCTCCTGGATCCTAGGTGGGTGCTCAACCACTAAGCCATGCCGGCCAGGCAGAATTAATATAACTTTTAAAGGTATCCAATTAAAAACTAGTTAGTTCTTACAGGATCAGTTGGATTAACATATACCAAAAAAAACATAGCAAGTGAAACAAAAACCTATAGAAATTCAAAGGCATAATATACTCAGGAAGTCAGAGGCAACTTTACACCTGACAGTACATGGAGTAGTCCTCTGGCCCAAACATTTCAGCAAATCACATCATTTCCTTCTCACTACCAATAATTTCTTCCTTTTCTGTAAGAGGGAAATACCCACCACAGCTCCATCACAGCTTCTGTGGAGCAAAACTTGCTTTCATGTTTAATCACTTGCCTTGTCCTTCTATTTGCTATAGTTCTATTTTGTATGCAGACTGCATCCTGAAGGGGAACTCTTTTTTTAAACCTAATTCTTAGGGAAATCCTCATCCCAGGGATGTTTTGTGATTGCTTCTTTAATCCTTACACAGAGTGAGGGAAGGCAGGAACCGATTAGGAGCCAAGAAGAGTAGGGACTGCCCCGGGATTCAGCCTTTGGAGTCTGGCTCGCCCGGTTGGCTGTCTTCATTTACTTGCACGCAGCCTTGACAATGTGAAGACGAATCAGCTGGAATGTATTCATTTTTTTCTTTCCTTTCCCTTTCTTTTATTTTTTGCTAACTTTATATAATGGAGAATTTTAAAAATTTTCTCTGGAAGTGACAGAGTATGTATATAAATAGATTACAACAGCAAACACATGTAGCATTTTTTTTCCCACATGTAGCATTTATTAAATGCCAGGTGCTCTTCCAAGCGCTTTACAGGTATTAACTTGCTTTATCTTCATGACAATTTTAGGGAGCAGCCCATTTGATGGGTGAAAAATTGAGGCACAGAGAGGTTAAATAACTTGCTAAGGGTCAAACACTAGAAAGCACCAGAGCCAGCACGTAGATCCAAGCTGCCTGGATCCAGAGGCCCTTCCCTTACGACAGAGGTCCCTCAAGGTGCTGGCCCTGGTTGAGTCCCCACTGTGGTAGGTGGCTGATGACTCAAGGAGCCCATGGAGACAAGGCTAACGAAGGGATAGAAGTAAAGTAACTTGCCCCACGCTGCAGCTGGTATGTGGCTGGACAGGTTTCAAAGTTATTGTGTAACATCAAGAACATATTAAACTGCTTTGGGGTATTTGTAAATAAAGTTCTTAGAAGAAGATGTCCAACTATGCGAAAGTGCGTTTTTATTTCTATTATTTACTAATCTTCATCTGAGGATATTTTTTCCATTGCTTTTCAGAGAGAGGGGAAGGGACAGAGAGAGAGAAACATACATGTGAGAGAGAGACATCGACTGGTTGCCTCCCACACACACCCCCACCGGGGCGAGGGATCAAGCCTGCAACCGAGCTACGTGCCCTTGGCTGGAATCGAACTCGGGACCCTTCAGTCCTCAGGCCGACTCTCTAACCACTGAGCTAAACCAGGTAGGGCCGAAAGTGTATTTTTAAAGTAAACCATCATACAAATAAATATAAGGTGGTAGCATTAGTATCGTGTGGCAGTTGAAGGCAGACTTAACCAGCACAGCCCCCACCAGTCAGCCGGCCTTGCAGACTCACACACCACCAAGGGCTGTCTCCAGGGCTTCTGGGCCTGCAGGGGGATTAGATTTTAGAATCTAATAGGTACTTGAGATTACGCACATGAAAGTTTATAAGTTTGATTGATCTTGTTGAGATGCTCTGTGGCTCCATAATGAACTGATTTGTTGCTTGTTGGTTTGCTCTGTCCCTTCCACCAGAATATAAGCTCCATGAGAAGAGCCACCTGTTTACCTTGCTCCTTGCTATAGAACAGGGCCCGTTACACAGCAGGTACTCAACAAATGAACAGTGAGTGAAAGAATAAATGGATGGATGGATGGATGGATGGATGGATGGATGGATGGATGGATGGATGGATGGATTTACCAGCCTTGTTGAGCTGTGAGCTTAGGCAAGAACGAGACTGTGGACAACAGAGAGAAAAGAAGAATCTTGAGGAATTGTGTCATTCAGAGGGCACGAATAGGAGGAGGAAACAGAAAGCCATCGTGGGATGAAGGGCAAACCCAGAAACTGGGGGATCATGAAGGTCAAGAGCTGGGAGGAGTTTAGGAAGCGGTGAGCAACATTGGGAAGCTATGCCGAAAACTTTAGAAGGATGAGAACTGTAAAGACGCTGCTGCATTTGGTCTTCGGGGCTGAAAAAGGTTGCTGTAGAACAGAAGCTAGAGTAGAGTCCCATTTGCACAGGAATCAAGGAGTAATTAGGACACCAGGCAGGAGGTTTTGCAGTAAATGGAAGGAAAGAGAGATGACAACATTGCAGAATGCAAGGTCATTGTTAATCCAGTTAAGTGTCATGTTGTCACTTTGTCAATGTCTCAAGTGAGGGCTCCCTCTCTCCTTTGCTCTAAGAAAACAAAAGCAGCCTTGAATTTCACCTGTGCTCCAGTGATGCTTCCGAGAGCTCAAGCTTGGGAATCAGATCCCAGTTCAAGTCCCAGTTCTTCCCGTTACTAGCTGTGTGACTCGGGGAGAAATTACTTAACTTCCTAAATTTTATCATTGGTAAGTGAGGATTCAGTTGGTCACCAAATATTCTTCAGTGCCTACCATGTGCCAGACACTGTTCTAGGGGTGACTTGGCATACCGGTGGTGAACAGATCTCTGCAATTCCAAAAGCACGAAGCCAACAAGATGTGCTCTTCTACTAAGCTCCCACTAAGTGCAACTAAAAACTCTGGACAATACACATAAGACATGAGAAGGCAGACAAGCTAGGGACTTTGGGATCCAAGGCACAACCTGTCGATGAGTCCCTGGGTTTTCTTTGAGTCTCATCTATCCCAGACTTGGAACTGAAGAAGCCGACAACCTGGAAATGCCAAGAGAAGCAGAGGGAAAAATTCCTAACAAAAGCCTATCCTCTCTATCCAAGGGAGCAGCCTAACATGACTGAAAACTTTTATACAGTAACCACTTACTTCAGCTGGAAACCACAGGAAAAAGTCCTACTCCCACCCAGCCAGCAAAAGAGAAGTGGGAGCCTGGACTTCCTGTCTCACTAGGCTGTATCAAAGGGCCCAACTGCAGCCCACACCGCGTGCGCACGCACACACACACTGAGGTGGCATCAGAGAAGGCCACAGAGCTGGACTGTCATCTGAACCTGTCAGTAACAAGGCTCCCGCCCCCTTGGTGTTGGCGGAGAGCACACGGGAGTCTGAACTTTCGCCCACTACCCGGAGGCAGTAAGGCCCCCTCCCTGTGGAGTCAGTGGAGGCCACATGGGCAACAGTCACAAAGCATTCCTGCCCTTCCCAGCTGGGGGTGTTAGTGGATGCCCAGTGGGATCAGAATTTCCACCCCTGTCCAGAAGTAACTAGGAGCCTCTTCCCTCTCCAGTCAACAGAGGCCAACTGGACGTCCACCCCCCCTGCAGCACTCCTCCCTTCCCTTGCCAGACTGCTATCAGAAGAGTCAGTTAGAGCAGAAGGTTTAAGTGAGATCCGGAGCCTCATAACATAATATCCAAAATGTCCCAGTTCCAACTAAAAACCACTCATCACACCAAGAATCAGGAAAATCTCAACTTGAAAGAGAAAAGATCATCAACACCAACACTAACATGACTGAAATGTTAGAACAGTCAAAGATCCTAAAGAAACCATCTTAAAGATGTTTCAACAAGCAATCACAAATATGTGGGAAACATGAAAAACATGAAACTCTCAGCAAAGAATTAGAAAGTCTTAGCACCACAGAAATAGAAGATATAAAGAAACCAATGGAAATAGTAACTAAGGTTTAGAACTCAGTGGGTGGCTTCAACAAAGGCACCCTCTAAAGGGTCTACTCCACACTCGTGTTAGCAGGCACTCCCCTGGGCTCGGGACGCCAGAGACATACAGGGAAAATGGGGTTGTGTGGCTTGCAAGATGGGAGAGTGGAACAGTACAGCAGAGGTGTGAGTGGGCAGGAGACAGATCACTGAAAAGACAGGAAAAGGAAACTGGCATAATCCTGGTCTTGGGAGTCAGAGGATCATTCAGAGTCCAGATCTGCCATCACCAGCAATGCAAACAATTTTGTTTTTGCAATTAGTACGCACTTTATATTTTAATATAGTTTTAAAGATCAAATGAGAACATTGATGAAAGTATATAGCCCAGAGTTTATCAGAGGGAAGATCAACTAGTATACAAGTTTTAAAAAATGCAGTATCCCTTAATGAATGTTCAATATAATTCTGTCCATATAGTTTACATTAATACATTTTGTGAATACAACTTAGTTCATGATCACGATAATGTGGAATGACAGAGTGAAGCAGTGGGGTTAGCAAAAAAGTAAAAGCTTTCAAATCAGCCAGACCTAAAGTCAAATTAGGGGTCTGGCTCTTGAGAGCCAACTGTCTTACCTTAAAGAAGTTATTTTTTATCATCACGGATAAATTTTCACAGGGTTGTAAAGGTGAAATGTTAGGAATAAAATACCCTCAACAGCCCAGCCAGCATGGCTCAGCAGTTGAGAATCAACCTAGAATCCAGGAGATCTTGGTTGATTCCTGGTCAGGGCACATGCCTGGGTTGTGGGCTCAATCCCCAGCAGGGGGTGTGCAGGAAGCAGCCGATCAATGACTCTATCATCTTTCATGTTTCTCTCTCTCTGAAATCAATTAAAAAATATTTTTAAAAAACACCAAAAAAACCATCAACACAGTGACTGACACCCCTCAAGTATTAACTTCACTCTTTGGAACCCCTAAATAAACTCATTTCACAGCTGTACTGGACCCTGAGCTCTGGCTCTCTCCAACTGCAAAGCCAGTACTACTTGAGTCCTGCCCCCTTCTCCAAGGGTGAGGAAGGGAGGAGACCTTTCTTCTCTGCCCTCTGGCGGTGAAGCATGGCTTGCAGCCTAAGCGCTAAGGCTATGCTCCCTCCCCAGGCTATGACTTCACAGGGATGGTAGAGCAGACACTGTCTGGGCTGGTGGTGACAATGACAGTGCCTGTGGCAGAATCTCAGCAGTGTTTTGGCACCCTAGCCCTACAGTAATTTCTCATCAATTCTGTAAGCTACTCACACCCATCCAACAAGTTCATTTTTTCCTTAAGTAAACAGTATCTGCTGTTTGTCAACAGGGACCCTAACTAGTACACTTTGTAAAAGTAATAAAAGTAAAATAATATCAGTGCCATGAAGTTATTTTTAATATCTTCTTCTCCATGACTGAATGTACAAAGATAATGGAAGTAATGTATTCTTCTGCTGTAAAGATGGGTGGAATACATCGAAATTCACTCGCTGAATTTTCTTTAGATAGTCCTCCAGAGCAACCTGGAAAATGGAAAAATGGGCACTGGATCACAGAACAATTAAGTCCTCAACAGAAACTAAAGAGAAATTACAAGTATCAAGGCTATTTTAGTTTCCCTGAGATGGCCTTCTACATATTAAGAATTTAAATGAGAATTTTAAAAGGGAGAGAGAAAATAAAGACATCTTCTAAGAAGTTTCTATTAGGCCAGTAAAACAGGATCATAGAGTTAGTACTAGAAATATCAAGTAAATTCTGATCATAATTTATACCGTTCTGGTCAAAATGTAAAAGATCAGAGAAATTATTGCTTGCCAGGTTTCATTACTAGACTGTAGAATACAAAAGGGGTGCTTCGGTCAAGGGGAATGACCACCACCACAAAATGCACTGTGTCACAAGGAGGAGCTCAAGCTGTTTGTTTCAAAATTATATCGTCAAAAAGTTTAATAGGTCTCCATGCTCTGCTAGAAAATGATTTGCACTCAAGGAGAACACTCACAGGTCCCTACAACTGTAACCCATGGTTCCCCATCACACGAAACTTGACAAAGCTTTCACTGCGATGGGGGAGCAAGGTTAGAAAACACTGACAATGGCAGTGTTCTTTATTTTATAGTTCTCACTTACTTTTACTAATTTATAAATTATTTTATTTCAGTAACTTTCTTATTAAGTAGAGAAGCCACTTAGTTTTGCACTGCACAATTTTAAAGACATGGCTCTCAGTCCATGTGCACAGAACCCCAGAGTTCTTCAGCACAACCTGTGTGAAAATGTTATGAGAATAAGTAACACTCTTATAGCTGTAAGCAGCCTGAAAACCCTACAAGATAGTGCCTCACATGATTCCCATTTTACCTCTGAATATACTGAGAACCATGGCGATTAAGGACCTCAAACTCCCACAGCTGGTAACCGGCAAAGCCGATTCAAAACGATGCAGTCAGTGCTACTGCCAACTGCACTCACCTGCCTCTGGAAAACAGGTATGGCTACCACCAAAAGCGGAATGCAACCAACAAAACACACTGCGCGAGAGAGAAACAAACATAACGCCTCCAAACTAAAGAACCGCATTGGGAGCCTCACACAATAGAGACTTACGCATCTGCTTCATCAATTAAACGGCCTCTCTGTTAATCTACTTACCGTCTGAAGAAAAGCAGGAAACGCTTTCACGGGAACACTTTTGCGGAAGGACCGAGCCTAAAAAGGAAGACAAAGGGAAACGAGCTTGAAATATAAATATTTCTGGAAATAAACACTCCCTCAGAAAGTGAACACAAAGCAACAACAAACGTAGGGCCTCTCTCAAACGCAAAAAAAAATAGCTCTCATCTCCTGCAGATTATGGTTAATTTCTTAAGCCTAAAGGACCCAGGAAAAAGTACTATATTAAGATTTCTATCCTTTCTCACAAATTGGCTTTGGCATTTTCCGGCTGCCTTATAACATCGTGTAACTTTGACCCTCTAGTCCCATGGTTAGGGTAAATGGAGGAACACTTGAGTTAACAAGTCCCAGCACCTCCCAGCCTAGATGGTCATCATCTCCTGTTCAGATGAATATAAGACCCTCCAAGCTGATCTTTCAGCCTTTAATTCATTCCACACAGCCTTTAATTCATTCCACACAGCCAGCCAAATTGTTAAGTCATTGTTTTATTTTTGCTTTCTTTAACTTATGTTCCCAATGGATCAAGTCTCAACTATTCATCTTGGAATTCAGAGGCCTCCACATCGCAACTGACCTCACCTAATTCACCTCCCTACTGCTCTGGACTGTGAAGCCCTGATGTACTCAGGCCGATGCCCATCATCCTGAACTCACCAAACCCACTCCTGTTTCCAATCTTCATTTCTATTGTCAGATCCCGCCTCCACTTCCTGACTCACCTCTTAACCCCCTACCCTCCGCTCTACCAGTCTCCTAAAATTGCTCTCTTCAAACTCATCCACGAATTACTCACCCTCCCCTTTCTCTTCATCTCCCTGCAGCATGCCCAGTTTCACTTCTGCCCCTACTTGGAATTTGCTCCCCTCCAGGTTTCTAACACTGACTCTGTTTTCCTACTTGTGTCATCACTTTCCTTTGTCATCTTCCTAATAAACGGCCCTTTCTCCTTCTATCTGAGGAATGGAGGTGGGCCTCAAGGTTCCACCCTAGGTCCTTATCCAAATGGACATTCTCCTTGGACAACACCATCCAAACCTACAGCTTGAACCATAGCCTTCCATGTGGATGACTCCCAAATCTCTCTCCAGTTCTGATCTTTCAAAGTCACAATTCTGCACTCTTCAATAGCCCATCTCCCTACGTCTTCTAATCCCCTTATATTCAATGACGTCCAGCCGCTAGTCTCAAGCCTACAGATCAGCTCCTTCTGTACCACTGCTTTTTAATTATAGTCTCTGAGTGGCACCATCACCATCTCTACTTGAACTCTGTACAGCCTTCAACTTCTCTTCTTCCTGATCCTGCCACAATCCAATCAGTTATCAGGTCTAGTTGATTCTACCTCTGAGTGTGTGTGTGTTTATACATACACAAACATCTACCCTCTCTAAATCAGACACTCTGTGTGTGTGTGTGTGTGTGTGTACATACACAAACATCTACTCTCTTTAAATCAGACACTCTTTATATGTGGCAAAAGGAGATAATTTACTAGTGATTACTATTAGAGTAGGCAGGATGGAGGCCAGATTACAGCATGATGACCAGTGTCAGGGTGGTGAGGGCCTTGAGGAAACAATGAATGCAGACCACTTATTCAGAAAAGGTTAACTGTGAGGGAAAAATAAGAAAATAAAGCAAAGCAGCAGGAACAAAGCAGAAGATAAGAGACAAGTTATCAGAGAAGCCAACTGAAAACCCCAGCTGGGACTGCTGAGGATGCAAGGTCCTAGGAAGGCAGGAGAGGCATCGGCCTTGCAAAGCAGAAAGACACACTGCTCCTGAGACAGAGAAATGGAGAGTGGATGATCAGAGAGAAGCCAGGTAGGGAAGAATATAACCATGCTCGAGGAATAGCCACACCTAGAAATGATAGTTTCCTAAATGATTTTTGGGGGGAAAAGCTACTTACATGCTTTAGGTGCAAGTGTGCCTGGCTGGCAATGTCATATATCACATCTCTTACATTTTTATCTTGGTTCCTCCGAAGAAAATCCTCTTGTGAAACACCATGCTGTGTTGAAAAACACATTATATTAGCAATCAAAAAGCATATTTAAAACTAACTTAGCTCAAGAAAACAGGTGAGAGAACAGTGTGCACAATATAATGCTTATTTTGTTTTTTAAAATGTGTCTTTGTGTCTATGTGTATATAAAGACACACATACATTCTCTCTCTCTCTCTCTGAAGAACATGCAACAAGACAATTATTAACAACAATTGCAGGTAGGACAAAAATACACGAGCAAGAAAACAAACATGTAAGAAGTTTAAAAGTACAGACAATAACGAATCTCATACAGAAAATAAAAGTTCTCATAAACAATATTCTTTTCTTAAGGATTACTTTCTCCTTTAAAATAACAAACAGGCTGGTCCTGGCCGAGTAGCTCAGTTGGTTGGAGCCCCGTCATGATACGGTTGCGGGTTTGACCCCTAGTGAGGGCATGTATAAGAATCAACCAAGTGCATAAATAAGCAGAACAAATAATCATTTTTCCTTCCCTTTCCCTTTCCCTTTCCCTTCCTTCCTTTCTCTCTCTCTCTCTCTCTCAAATCAATAAAAAAATAAAATAAAAAAGAGCAGGCTAAGCTGAACATTAGGAATAATTATGTAACTGCTTGGAAGGGAGTAAGGTGTCAACCTGAAGCTACACCACGTGAGATGCTCCAGACTTCTTTAGTCATAGCTCCACCAGAGACCTAAAATGCCTGACTGGTGAAAATTCTCACTTGATAACCATGGAGCCAAAAAGAAATATGCATTCATTTCAAAGCAGTTACTTGAATAGACTAAGCAGAGAACCAAGAGATAACATCCTTCCCATATTCCTGAGGTCAATTAACAAAGCATATAAACAACGGCCTTACCAGCATACAAATATCCAGGGGGAGGAACACCCTCCTTCTGCTACCATGATATGGCGTTGCTCTCAAGCAAGTGACGATGCCTTGTGCCTTTCCAATGTGACTTGCAGCATGATCTGCATGAAGATCCTTTATACCTATGGTTTTAGAAATTAAACAGTAGGGCTGCTCTTTTCTCTATAAATGCATAAGTCAATAGAAGTAGCAAAGAGAAATCACCTAAACATGTAAAACTACCCTAATGCATAGTTTACCCTAATGCATTCATATCTCCAAAACAGGATCTATGAGTAAAACTGAGCACAAAACAAGCTGACCACTAGCAGGTTTCCGAATTTCAACTTTCAAATAAAAGTGTTTCCCTCAGACTAGAGCACACTAAGAACACATTTGGAATTTTAACCAGCTATCCTGAAAAAACATTACAAGCCTTTCATTTCTCCTCCTCAGTACAATTTCCATCCAACCTCATTTTAAGTATATGCTTAGCAAACACTCTGCTCTTTGCTCCCCTCCTTCACTGGGTTGAAAACATGTCACTGAATGAGCAGGTAGAACAGGCCTGGGAAATTCAATAGGGATGTGTTACTCTTTCAGGGCGACATAAAGACATATTACCTCCTTCAGGCGGACGGTACTGTCCTCTTCCGGAGTAATTCCCTCAGTGCAGTAAGACTTCCCCAACTCAGAATAAAGTGGGAGGAGGAAAAGTACTATCTAAACTAGTTCTTTGTGTTTTTTGTGGTTTTTTTAAATTTTCATAAAAACTTAGAAATGCAGATTTATTTCTTCTATTTTTTTAACGTGGGAAGTACTACTGACAGGGAAGGAAGAGTAAAGCTACAAGCCTTCCAATTTGTAGGAGACACTTAAAAAATAAAATCATCAGCAATTACCAGATTATTAACTAAAACATTCCCATGAAGCAGCTAAAGTACTTATATTAGAGCCTAAGTATTGTAATTAGTCCGCACTCCAAAGAAGACATATATTTCCCTTCTTGCTCAAAAAAATAAAAATAAAACATTTTTAAAAGGCGTTTTATCAAAAATAGAGAAGTATGAAATAGGGGGGAAAAAAAAACCTTACCCAATATTTCTAGTGTTAAATAAAGAAGAGAACTCTGTGTGTTTTCGGCATAATTTTCCAGTTCCTGGATATTACGATACGCTTTGTCATCCAAATTTTTTTCCTATAGTCAAACAAAAGGTAAATAAAGTTGGCTGAATTATAAAAATTTATAAAGAAAAGACACAATTTTTTGCCCAAAAGAACTGAATAAAAATATTAAGTATATATTGTTTAGTACACAGTAAGATTAAAATTTTGCAGATGAAAAAACTGAGTCACAGACACATTAAGTAATATTCCTAAGGTCACACAGCTAATAAATGGTGGAGATAGAATTCTTTAGAGTTCTTTACATATTCTAGGTACTAGTCCCTTATCAAATATATAACTGGCAAATACTTTTTCCCATTCTATGGGTTGTCTTTTAACTTTCTTAAATTTTTAAATTTTGATGAAGTCCAATTATATATTTCTTATTATTTGTGCTTTTGTCATCATATCTGAGAAATCATTGCTCATCCTAAAGTCACAAAAATTCATGCCTATGCATTCTCCTAAGTGTTTTACAATTTTAAGTCTTACGTTTAGGTTTTTGAAGTTTTTGTATATGGTGTGAGGTAGGAGTCCAAATTCATTCTTTTACATGTGGCTATCCAGTTGTCCCAGCAACATTTATTGAAAGGGCTATTCTTTCCCCATTGAATTATCTTCACACCCTTGTCAAAAATCAATTGACTATAAATATATGGGTTTATTGTTGGACTCTCAATTCTGTTCTATTGATCTATATGTCTATGCTATGTCAATACCACACAGTTTGATTCCTGTAACTTTGTAGTTAAGTTTTATGAGGGCTCAAGAAATATGAGCCCTCCAACTTTGTTCTAAGATTGTTTTGGTGATTCTGGGTCCCTTGCATTTCCATTAGAATTTTAGGAGCAGCTTGTCAATTTCTGAAAAAAGGCAGTTGGAATTTTTACAGGCATTGCATTGAATCTATAGATCAATGAGGGGAGATTGATCCCAGTCCTTTACTTTTAAATAGCCCTCCCTACAAATGCCAAGTGTTATTTTCCATTAAACAGAAAAGTTATCTGTCTGAAGTTCTCCAATTTTCTTTACGTCATAAAACCAGGAGACATCTCAAAAATAGATTTTCTTAGTGCTAAATAACTTTATATGTTAACTAAGCAATTTTTCTTAAGATTGAAGCCATAGTCTCATTTTGCTTATATTATTATTACTACAGCTTATAGTTATTAATAGATTTTATCCACATAGAGTTAAGTAAACTTACATTTTCATGACAACAGTGCATTATAAATATCCGGCCAAGGAGGACACTGAGCCAGCAATGTCAGGAAGATGACACGGGTTAGCCCCAGTCACTGAGCAGCCTGCATGCTTGGCTAGAACTGGAACAGAACTCAGTTCTAAGAACTCAGTACAGGATTCCACTCACTAGAACCACCAGGCTTTCCTCATTCCCACTACTATCTGGACAGAGACCCAAGTACTGGGTGTACATAAAGGTATGTGTACGACAACTCAATTTGATGAAAAATTAGTTTAAAGATTAACAACGAAGGAAAACTTAAGACTTGAGCAATTTCAACTTACTCTTTCATCAATGATTTTCATAAGCCACCTTTTAGTCAGATGATGTCTTTTGACAGCCTAAAAAAAAGCAAGAGTATTATACATTTTTATAAAGTACAAAAAATTACTTCTGCAGACCTAAATAAAAATAAACAAACCAAATATAAACTAGGTAAGGAAACGTTTGTAATAACTCATCACCAGATGGACAGCTGTTAAAGAAACGCCAGGGAAAAGGAAATGTACCTATAAAACATTTCCAAGTAAAGATAGTATATCTCACATTTTTCCACTACTCTGTCTTTTTTCTTATATTATTAGTAATTTAATGACTCGACATTCAAAACAAGAATGAAATACCAAGCTTCTGTTATATGATGCACCCTGACTTCTATGCTTAATTACACACAAACTTCTTTCCATAGGATAAAGATTCTAATTAATGAAAACAATCACTATCCAAAAAGAAAAGAGTAACTAAAACTCCAAAGAAAATAATCTGCAAGGCACAGTATTATTTTAGCAAGTAAAGACACTCTAGTAGGAAAGAGCACACCTGGTGCCCAGATCTTAGTGTCTAAAAGCATTTCTCCCAAAGAAACAGGGCTCTAGAGAAATGAGTGATCTCTAGAGTTGGAGCAAGGGAGATTTAATATGGCCCTATAATATTTTATTGTGCCAGAAAATAAAAAGCACTCAAAAAATTATGGGAGACATGTCATAAGGACACAGGAGTCAGTTTGAAAGGGCTCCCATTGTCCAAATCTTGGACTATATGAACACCAAAATAATTAAGTATAGTAATCAACTATACACTACTGGGGAAAAATAGGAATTCATGAGTGCATAACAATAATTAATGGACAAATAAATAAATCTAGGAGAGTGGGAGGTCGTGTCTGCTGCCAAGTGGTAAATGTGGAGAGTATCAGAACTGGAAAGTGAGCATTTTGCAATCGTAACAGTAAACACAGAATCAGGCAAGAACCATTAGTGAATGCTAAGTTTCAGGGGACATTAATGAGGAGTAGGGTATCTGCACTGTCTTACAGTTGCCAGGGGAGTTATGATTATACAGTGGGAAAACCAGGCAGCACACTAACTGGATGGTGAAAGTTAACAATGCCAATGGAGAGCAGATGCACAGAACGTGCCTCCAGGACGGTACCTAAGAAGAAGACACTGTCTATGCAGTATTACGGCCAGGAATGCACAACCTGAATGTGATCATGAGAAAACATCAGATGAACCCAAAGTAGGAAATGTTCTATAAAAAAACCCCAAAACTGGAAGGGCTATACTCCTCAGAAATGTCAATGCCACAGAAGACAAAGAAAGGCCATGGAAATGCTACAGATTAAAGTAGGCTAGGAGATATGACAAATACTACCTGGCCCTCGACTGGATCCTATACTGGAGGGGGTAAAAAACACTACAGTGGACATTACTGGGTCAACTGACAAAACTGGAATATAAATAGAAAATTAGATAAAAAGTGTTATATCAAAGTTAAATTTGCTAAAGTCAATAACTGTTCTGGTTATATAACAGAATATCCCTATTCTTAGGAAATACTCACTACAGGATTTAGGGATAAAGGGCTATGATGTATATAACTTACACTCAAAAATGATTCAGAAAAAAATTAAGAGTATGAAAATACAGAGAGAGAGAGAGAGAGAGAGAGAGAGAGAGAGAGAGAGAAAGAGAGAGAACAAGCCTAGGCACCCACAGGAGTAAGCAGTACAAATGATTAACAAATGGAATAATATGTTAACAATAGGTTAGTCTGGGTAAAGGGTATAGAGGTGTTTTGTTTTTTTAAATTTATCTTTATTGTTGAAAGTATAATGTCTCCCTTTTGCCCCCCCATTGATCCCCTCCACCCCTCTGGCCGCCCCCAGGCCTTCACCACACTCTTGTCTGTGTCCATGAGTTATGCATATATGCACAGAAATTCTTTGGTTAATCTCTCCCCACCCCCACCCTAGAGGTGTTTTTATTATACTATTTTTAATTTTGAAATCTTTCTGAAAGTTTTATAAGTTTTAAAAACATTGTTTTCTTGCCAGATCAACACTAAGTATGATGTATTTTCACAATAGTAATAGTAGTAAAACATAAAGTCTTAGGAATATCCTCTACTTCAACTAAAACTCTAAGATGCCATTGACGATAAATGTAAAGGCCAGCTAGCATGCTCATCAGCACACATTTATGTGAGGAGGGGTGACAGGGTGGAGACCAGAGCCCACCCTGCCTGGCAGAAACCTCAAGGAAGGTAAAAGGGCTACACAAAGTTGGCTCCCAAGTTCCCTCAGCACCACTCCTGTTACACAGCAGAACTCCCTACAAGCCTCTCCCCAGCCCCAGGAAGCAGCCGGGGATTCCTCAGTCCTTACAGAGTCCTGCTCTTGTCTTACTTTGTACATGTCTGAGTGGGGCAAGGTACGTTTGGTCTTTGTAACCATATCATTAAACACTGTTCCTGGAGCTTATGCTTGTTGAATACTTTTATAAGTACTCAACAAACATTTAACCATGGAGAAGTCATGCTTCTATTAACTCAAGGATGAAGTTGTAACGGCTGCAATTCCAGGACCACAAAATACAGCTGTCTCATTCTGACGGAAATCAGAGATCAAGGTAAAAAATGAGGATTTGTAAGAAGCTGAAAACCAGCTGAATAAATGCATTAAAACTTTGAAAACAGAAATCAAAAAATAAAAATCTTGGCTAGAAACATAAATTTAAACTGTAAAATTAATAAACAGAGAAATGGGGAAACCTATATGAAATGTCTGAGGAATTATAGATACTCCACTATTTTGTACACTAAAGCACCCATGAAAGAATGCAGCAGGAACATGCTCTCTGGACACCACAGTCACTGTTTCCCTACTGATCTTCTAAAGAACCTGACACTCTTCACAGAACCCATGGAAAGTTTTACTGGGCAGTGGTAAAATAAGCACATGCGCCTGAGAATGAGGAGGGGTAAAAAACATCCAACAAGGGCAAATACTCTGAACTCTACCTGCTTCTTTCAAATATTCGTATTAACCTTCAGCACCGGTCATGTCAAAAAGCTGGCCAACACTAATCATCAGAATTTAAGCAGCTATTATAAAACTGAACAAACTGGCACACATATAAACATTCTGTAACTCAAATATTTCTTCTGTTTTTTTTAAGAAAGTCCAAAGCAAGATGAACTTGTGTTAAAAGACTCTTGGATCTTGATGCTATTTCCTGACAAAGGCCAGAACTTGCAGTGCAAGTCTTAGCATAAACCTCTACTGCAGTCAGGCTGGTGTGTAAGATAATAAACAGAGAGTGTTTCTGGGTTTTAGAGAGATTTTCTCTAAACTGAGTCACCTAGGTTGAAGTTATTGAAGTGGGATGAACAGAGGTAAATAACTAATCTAATACTCACAGCTTCCCATCCACTTTTTCTTCTCAGTCCCCGGTGGAGGGGCCTGGCTTTCCATCCTTACTGGGGCTCTGTGAAGTCAATCTGGGGCCAGAAACGGGGTCTGCCTCTGCTGGTGCACAGCCCTGAGAAGAGGTGTACCACTGTCAGGTCTGAGTGGCTTCTGTTACAGAAACTGTCTTTTGGAGCTCATCATATTACGGCGGGGACACAGATCAGTGACAAAAGGCAACTAATTCCCTTCCTCTGTTCATAACTTAGCAGCATATTCAGCATATTTCTAAACTGTGCATAGCTGTTTATGAATGAGGGTTCCATGTAGCTGCTTTAATGTAAAACTAACTACTACATACATGTAGCTGTACAAATAATACTCTTGCTCGTAGGTTTCTATTCTCTAATGCCTAAAATTCACCAACGAATAGGCAAGTCTATGAAACTAGAAAGGCGGTTTTAGATTTGTGTTTGGACAATACTGAGTGCGCATCTCCTGTCACAGGTAGAACAGGAAAATTACCTGCTGCTTTAAATTCTGCAACCAATCATGTGGGAAATAATTTATAATAAAAAGAGTGTAGGTCCCTCCTCTTTCCTTTAATAAATACATTGAAGATCTGTGCCAATTATTAGTGGATAACTTTAAATTCCTTGGTCCAAACGAACATATATCTGAACATTACATGAGCCCAAGAATATTATCCAAATTGTATGCATCAAAAAGTGTGCTCAAATAAAATTCTTACAAATTAAAGTAGCCATTTTTTTTACCTTCCATAGTTCGATGGCCACAGGCTGATGTGGTGGATTGTCACTGTATATGTCATCTACGGTCTTTTTCCAAAACTGCATTCGCATGAGTCCAATTGTTTTCTCAGAAACTGAATCCTTAATCTACAAATAGGATTTAAAAGCTTTAATAAACACACTGTTTACAGTCTCAAAAATCAATTATTTGTGACTGCATAATCACATAATTCAGCCAAAAACTAAGTTTAATTCTAAACATTTGTTTAAATTTTTCGTTGAAGTTAAACTGTTGTCATTATGAGTTTCCTAAGTCAAAGCTGCAAATTACTTGGTGCTTATTCAAAAATATTTTCGAATATAGGAGAGACTCTAGAAAACAAATTAAGAAAAGACAAGAAGGATGGGAATGTTTGGTTTAAAGTAATTTAAGTGCCAATAAACCAGTCTTTACATGTGAACCTTATTTTAATCCTGATTTGAAAAGGGACAACTGGAAAATCCGAACACCGGATGTATAATGACATTAAGAAATTACTACTAAATTTTTAATGTATGATAATGGCTTTATGGTTATTTTAAGTGAGTTATCTTTTAGAAATACATGCTGAAATGTTTACAGATGGCAAAGTGTACTTAAAAATGAGATGTACATAAAAATAACCTGGAATCGGAAGGATATGCAAAAAAGTATGGGTGAGGGGTGAGGTTGACTACAAAGGGGCACATGAGAATTTTTTGGTTGCTGGAATTGTTCTGTCTCATGACTATGGTGGTGAGTACATGACTCTATGCATTTTTCAAAACCTATAGAACTGTACACCACAAAAAGTAAGTAGTACTGTATGTCCATTTTAAATAAACTCATTCATTCACTAAGTATTTAAAAAGATTATTAGACAGTCTCCTTCACTCACTACTAATTAAGAATCGCCTTGTCAGCTTCAGGCAGAAGCACCAATGCATGCTAAATCTAGGGGGTGAATATTTAACAGTACCTTAGCTTCAGGTATTCATGATTTGATATATGTATATATTGTGAAATAATCACCACAATAAGTGTAGTTAACATCCATATCACATATAGTTACAAACTTTCTTTTCTTGTGATGAGAACTTTTAAGATCTACTCTCTTAATAACTTTCAAGTATACAGTACAGTATTATTAACTATAGTCACCATGCTGTACATCCCCAGGACTTACTCATTCATAACAAAGTTTGTACCATTTGAGCACATTTCACCCATGTCCCATCCTGGCCGCTTAGAACCACCAACCTGGTCTCTGTATCTATGAGTTTGGAGACTTTGTTCTGTTTTGTCTTAGATTCCATATATAAGTGAGATCGTACAGTATTTGACTTTCTCTGTCTAACTTATTTGACTTAGCATAATGCCCTCAAGGGTGATCCATGTTGTTGTAAATGGCAGGATTTCCTTTTTTTATGGCTGAATAATATTCCAGAGTATGTGTATGTGTGTGTGTGTGTGCATGTGTATCACATAGAATTTTTTTTCTTTATCCATTTTTCCACCAATGGATACTTAGATTGTTTCCATGTCTTGACTATTGAAAAATGCCATAAAGGACATTATTGGGTGTTTTACAATACTGGAAAAGTCCCCATAACTTCTGGCTGTAAAACCCAGCAGGGATTGTAGCTGAGTGAGATGAAGGGTGGCTGGAGTTCTAAGCACTCCTTTTAACCCACATACTATCGCTGAGCTCCAGCTCTGGGACAAAGTTGGAAAAGCACCAGAGGCATATGGGGAGGAACTGAACTGTCTGGCTTTAGGATGAGGGCTAGAAGGGCAGCTTTCTCCCACACTGAAGTGCTGGCAGAAGTGATTGTTTCTTTGCTGAGCCCAACGACTGCAGGCACAATATCTGAGTCTCCATCAATCTAACACTATTTGCCCTGTCCTGGTGATTCCCTGAGACCTGGCGAACTTTTCAGCCCACTCAGGCAGCTTCCAGTGGCTTTTCCATTCAAATGGCCGTTTTGGCTTGTGCTGCAGACCGTCTTAAAATCTCTCAAGGGTTCACAAACCCCAAACAAGCAGCATCTGGCCTCAGCACACCCCATACCTCTTGTTGAGCAGCCCCTAGCCCAGCAATAGTGGCAGCCGGCCTCAGTTTGCAGCTTAGCCTCCCCCAGGCACCTCAATGCCCAACACAAGTGGCAACTATCTGCAGATCACAAGTGGCCCCAGCCAGGGCACAGGCAGTGGCTGACCTTAGCCTGAACCTCCCAAGAGGCCCCAGAATGAGCACATTGCAGTGGCCAACTTTAGGCCACATCAGAGCACCACCCAACAACCTCCACAAATGACACATTCAAAGAGCAGACTTGGCAGGCACCAGAGCCCTGCTAAAGCAAACTGTACTCCTTAGGGTCAGCCCCTGCACCACAGTTCCTCCCCAGTAGTCAAGATCTGTCTTCACAACCAATCAGCCTGAGGGTCAACTCCTCCCACTGCTTAGGGAATACAGTCAGTAATATTGCAATAACTCTGTATGGTGTCAGATGGGTACTAGATTTATCGAGGTGATCATTTTGTAAGTTATATAAATGTCTCATCACTATGTTGTACACCTGAAATTAATATAATATTGTATGCCAACTATAATTTAAAAAATTAAAAATTATTTTTAAAAAACTGCTATATGCAAATGTTGGAGAAGTTTAACAGTAATACTCAGATTAACCTATCCAATTAACAGACAAATGTGTGATGTTAACTGCATAGTTTTATAATATCCTTAGAAAAAGAAAAAAATTCCAAATGGTATTTCCAGAAACAGTAAGTTCATTAGCTAGTTTTATTTTTGAAATTGAATTAAGCTTGAATAGAAAAAAAAAATCACCAACAGAGTCCTTAAACACATCTGACATGTAAATTACAATTGTTATTTCTTTATTGTTCAGCATTAAACACAGTATATCACTGTTTCTGCAAATAATTTTTAAGGAATTTTAATACCAGCCTGAGCCAGTTCCACATTGAACGCTCTCAGTGCGAAAGCAGAGCTTCTGGATTCTGTAGGAAGCAGCAGGGAGCATAAATAGCCTTCATAATCTCGTTTCCTATAACAAATAGGCAAAAAAAAGAGTTACTTTTAAAAAAATTAATTATTTAAGTTTCTTTATTGTTGAAAACATTACAGATGTCCCCTTTTTATCCCCTCATCCATCCCACCCCTAGGCTTTCCCCATAGCAATGTCTGTGTCCATGGGTTATGCTTACAAACATACAAGTTCTTTGATTAATCTCTCCCTCCCCGCCTTCCCTCTGAGATCCCTCAGTCTGTTCCTGCTTCAATGTCTCTGGATCCATTTTGTTCATCAGTTTATTTTGTTTATTAGAGTCCACATATAAGTGAGATCACGTGGTATTTCTCTTTCTCTGACTGGCTTATTTCACTTAGCATAATACTTTCTAGTTTCGCGACCCGTGTAAAAGCCCCGCTGCCTCACCCCACGCGCCCTCCCGCGGAGCCCCGGGGCCACAGGCCAGGAGCGCGTCCGCTCGCCGCCCCCCGCGCCCCTCGGCCGCCCCCCGACCTTCCGCCGGGGCGCGCTCACCGCAGCAGCTCCAGACAGTAGCGGTCAGTGCCCGAGGCGCCCGGGCCGCTGGCTGCGGCCACGCTCCGCCCGGACCCCGCGGGCCCCGGGGGCCGCCGCGCGCGCGCCCACAGGCCCGGGGCGCCGAGCCGCAGCGGGCCCCAGGCGGAGCCCAGCGTGCAGGCCGCCATGACAGCGACGTCACGTGACCTTCGACCCCGCGCCGTCCGCCCGCCGCCAGGCCGGGCCACGCCCCTGGCCAGGCTAGGCCACGCCCACTCCCCCGCCGGGCCCCCCGCGCGCTTCTCCGCGGCGGGAAGGCGGCCCTGGGACGTGGCTCGGGGAACCGCCAGGGGTCGCTGTGGGTGTCTGCATGTTCGGTTGCGGGAGAGCTCCGCGTAAATGCATCCGGTCCCGCCACCCTCCCTCCTCCCTTTCAGGTATTTATACTTTATTCAGATGGGCGAAGAGAGGATATTTTTACAGTTTAATAGCTTTATTTATAACTTTTATTTTTATTTATTTAATTTTATTTATTTATTTTTTAATACCCACGCGAGGTATCTTTCCCATTGCTTTTCAGAGAGAGTGGAAGGGGGAGAGAGAGAGAGAGAGAAACATCGATGAGGCGCATGTGGTTGCCTCCCACACTTAAGGGGACCTTGGGCAGAATCGAACCCAGAGCCTTCAGTCTGCAGGCCCATGCTCTAACCACTGAGCTACAGGCTAGGGCATACCTTAAATACTTATTTACACAGCATGTGAGCCTCCTTTGGTACTCTTATCCTCAGGCCCCTCAAATATTAGAGTTGGGTCTTGTTGCTGGACCTGACCCGGTGCTGGCCAGCAGCTGCCTTAAAGCCTCCTGGATCCCATTGACACCTCTTGCCTCCAGATTTGCCTAAACTGTTCATGCTGCAGCCAGACTGGTTCTTTCTAAAATGTACATCTGATCATGACCTTTCCCTGTCTGATGATCTTTACTGTGCAATGGATGAAGCCCCTCCATGATATGACCTCGATTTACCTTTCAGCCTCAACTCTGGCCATTTGCAGTTGTGACTCCAGCTTAATGTTTCTCCTGAAACCCAAAGGAGAGTACTCTGTTGTCTGGGCCTGAGAACTCCAGCCAATTCATCCTGCTTTGGTTTTGCTCCCTGAGACTGCCTCTCTCCAGCCTCTGCAGGCCCTCAATCCTTCCTGCACGGTGTTCTCTTTTCCCTCTGGGCTTCTGTTCTTTAGCTCTGGCAGACACACACTAGTGTTTTCATACCCGTTTAAACCTGTTCCTTTAAAAAAAAAAAATCACTCATCTTCATCTCCAATTCTGATCTCCTGCCCAGCTGGACTTTTCCATCTGGACATCTTGCCATTACTTCAAAGTCCACATATCTAGAAACCAAATCAAACTAAAACTCTTCTTCTTAATAACTTTATTTATCTGGGCAGAGTCCCCCTTCTCACAACCAGGGGAAACACTTTGGAGTCATCACTGCCTCTTCCTCACCTGCCTGTTCAAGATGACCTACTACTAGTTCCATATGCCAGGCAGCAGCAAGAGTGAAAAAAGGGTAAGGGGCAAGATGCCCTTCTCTTTAAGACAGGAAGGAGTCCTTAACCATTTTTGAGCCATGGCATATAGCAATACATTAAATAATAAGATCTAGCAGTAAGTCTAACTTCATATTTCATAGTGATGATGGCCATAAACAATATATTAGATACCTGTAAAACTATTAGGTGATATGAAAATGCCTGTGATTTCATTTAGTGACGAGATCACAGTTACTGCTAATACTTTATGCTTTGTTGACTACATTCATAGTTGAAGTGAATGCTGAATTTTAGTTAGCAGTTAGCCAGAATTGAACCTGGGACCCTTCAGTCTGTAGGCCAATGCTCTAACCACTGACCCAAGCTGGCTAGGGCACACCCCCTTAATTCTATCCACAGCTTCCTTGGCTTAAGAGCCTGCTGCTTTAAGTGTACAATCCAGAATTTATATATAATGTGTTGGCTCATATCCCATTGGTAAAAACTTACTCTTCTATAAGGGAAGTTGGGAAATAGTCTTTATTCCAGGCAGCCATGTGCCCACTTAGATCAGGGGTCCTATTATTATCAAAAATAAGGAGAATGCATTTTGGGAAATCACTGACAAAAAACAAGAACCAGATGGCCCAGCTGGCGTGGCTCAGTGGTTGAGCATCGCCCTATGAACCAGGAGGTCACGGTTCGATTCCCACTCAGGGCACATGCCCAGGTTTTGGGCTCGATCCTCAGTAGGGGGCATGCAGGAGGCAGCTGATCAATGACTCTCTCTTCATTGATGTTTCTATCTCTCTCTCTCCATCTCCCTTCTTCTCTCTGAAATCAATAAAAACATATTTTTTAAAAAAACAAAAACCAGATGCTAGGAATATGAAGCCTTTATGGTGGAATGAGGATATTTCGGTGTATGATACTTTCCCGAGGATTGACATGTAATCCCCCTTTGGCAGCATCCTTAAATACAGGCTTACACATCCCTCGACTCCCTTTGGCTGCCCTTGGTCTTTATTCTTTGACCTGACATGTCTTAATGTGCCTGCCTACTTTGTAGGAATGTTCTTTTCATGTTTACAAAGTGTTCCTGGGTTTGCCTCACGCTCTCTCTGTTGACTTCTTCCTGGGTACTGACGTGGGCCAGGGTTTTCCATTCCCCAGTCCCTGGGAGCTTAGAAGGGGTGTTCCAGGCACTGGTAGATCACAAACAAGGGCAGGGAGGTAGCTCCTCAGTGCTTTCTGTGGTTATCAGATTGTTGCAATGAAGGCCCTCAGGCAGTTTCTGAGGGCTGGTGCTGCATAACTCGCCACTACCTTTGATTTCAACATAGGGGTCATCAGAGGAGAACCTGGTTTAGGAGTCTGTGGCCTAGAGAAGCTAGTTTGGAACTAATCAGTAAAAATAGTCAGCAGGTTTGTTGTTGTTGGTAGTGTGCAGAACAGTGCTCAGTGAAGCTTCTAGTCCTCAAACGCCATAAACAGCTTCGGAGGACACTGTCATTCCAGAATGTCACAGCAAGGGCACAGTCCCTGCCAGAGGGGAAGAAATAAAAGTCATCACCTCGCCACCCTCCACCCCCCCCCAAGTCTGAAGCCTGAGTATTGACAGTCCTCCCTCTCTGATTCCCTGCCAACAGGACACACACTGAGTTGTTTTTCTGAGAGTTACGGTGGCTTGCGTGGAGCTATGCTATACACATGCTCCCTTCTGCTCTTGGCAGCCAGTAGCACATGCCAATGAGGGAAAAGGTTCACTTGAGTTAGGAATGTACTCTGTGGTCTTGGAACAGCTTTTCTGGGCAAAGCTAACTGATCCTTCCAGGGAAATGAGCAGTCGAGGTCTTTCAAAAATTACATTCTGAGTCACAATTCTATTGCATAATCCAAAGTCACACCTACAACAAATTAAACATGTTTGTCACTAAGGGTATTTTCACCAGGCAAACAAAATACTGTAGGATTAAGCTGCTCTCACGTCCTGGAATGTCCTGTGTGCTGTATCTTCAAGGAAACCATTTGGACGCACTCCCAAATCCCTGGCCTTTGCCCGGCCACCTACTGCCTCCACAGACTCCCAGGAGAGCTACGCAGGGGGCCAGTCCTGGCAAGTGAACACTGTTGATTACACTGTTTACACAAACCCCACTGCCGAGCTTGTCTGGGTGACTTCAAAAGCAAAAAGGGACATAAAAAGACAACTCCAGTCAAAATGGTGGGACGGACCCAATGGTGAAGCTTCGATCCAAGGCTTTCCTAGGATCGGGGGGATGGGGAGAGACTCCTGAGCTTGTCCCTGTCAACAAAAGTCCTAATGCCCTTTTCCCACCTCATTACTTTTTAGCTCTGTGAACCCCAATTCAGATGCCTCCTCCCTTCTGAATTTTCCTTGACCACTGCCCCATCCAAGAGGAATGAATAGCTCCTTCACTTGTGATCTTAGAGCAATTTGTGTGTTTCTCTTTGATCCCTTTGCTAGGTCTTACTGTGATAATCTGTTTGCATGGCCCTCTTTCCAGACTCCAAAGGTAGACTGTGCATGACTCCTCTTTTCAGTGCCTGGCCGAGTGCCCCATGTTGGAAAGTGTTCGGTGTATTGTTCTGAAAGCTATGTTTTTTGGCACCACAAACAGGACACCTGGTTGTGTAGGGTAAGCGCTGCGCAGATGTGCCCTGCCAGGGGAACAAGTGAGGCTGGTGTGGCAGGTTTGGAGCTGTGTCTGAGGAGGGAGAGCCTTTCTCTGCGCGGAGAGGCAGGAGCTCGCAAGGTTGCAGGAGCCCAGAAGGGGCACCTCCTAATTGGCAGCAAGACTCGACGTAGGTTTTCAATCTTCCTGATTGGAAGAGCAAACCAGGCCCAGCAGAATGGGAAGAAACTTAAGCTTGAAAGGAGTAGTTACCCTTGTAAGAGGCTTCCACCACTCTTCTCGTAGTCAGGCCTTAGAGTTACCTGATTTTAGAGAACTTGTTGTCAATTACGAGTAAGAGGACCTTGAATGCATCATGCTTTTCAAGTGTACTTATCCTCAATTACTGTTTTTTTAACTTTTTTTTTTTTTTTTGGAGATTTTAGAGAGAGAGGGAGAGAAACATTGATGCGAGAGAGAAATGTCGATCGGTTGCGCCTCCTGCACGCACCCCTCCTGGGGATCAAACCCGCAACCTGGGTATATGCCCTGACCGGGAATTGAACCTACAACCTTCTGGTGTGGCTGACGCTCCAGCCAACTGAGCCACACTGGCCAGGGCTACTAATTTTTTAAAAATACACACAATTAGACATTTTTAGACCGAAAAGTTATCTGTTGATTTCTTGGAGCATTGAATACTGTGTGCTTATATGGACTAGGCACTGGAAACCGTAATGAACTTGGCCAGGGTCAAATAGCTATGAAGCGGCAGGGCTTCATTTGTTAAGAGGGTGCTGACCGTACAATTCTATGAGAAACAAGAAGAGGCAAAGCGGTCTCTACGTTAGTGCAATTTCAGTTTTATCTGTGTCTCTTTGGCTTCCACTGTGGTCTTATATTGCCAATTTTTCAAGGCTGAAGCTATCATTTCTTTAGTGTATTTTTTTCTTCATAGGTTCCCACCCACCTACTAAAAACAGACCATGAACCATTCTGGGATGTCACTACTAAGTGTTCCATAGACTTGCACACAATCATGCACCTCGACATGACTCTGTTTGACTCTCTACCTCTCTGTCTCTCGCTGTCTCCCGGGTCCAATAACCATCTTCTTTCCTCATCTCTGGGCATTAAGAATTCACTGAAGGAGGTAAAAGACCTATACTCAGAAAACTGTAAGACATTGAGGAAAGAAACTGGCCCTGGCTGGGTGGCTCAGTTGGTTGGAGTATTGTCCCTTACACCAAAAGGTTGCAGGTTCAATTCCCAGTCAGGGTACATACCTAGGGTGCAGATCAAGTTCAATCCTTGGTCAGGGTGTGTATGAGAGGCAACCGATCAGTGTGTCTCTCACATATCTATGTCTCTCTCTCTCTCTCTCTCTTCCTCACCCTCGAAAATCAATAAACATATCCTCAGGTGAGGATTAAAAAGAAAGAGAGAGAAAGAAACTGAAGAATATACAAGTAAATGGAAAGATATACCGTGCTCATGGATAGGAAGAATTAACATTATTAAAATGTCCATACTACCCAAAGCAATCTCCAGATTCAATGCAATCCCTATCAAAATACCAATGGTATTTTCACAGAACTAGAACAAATAATCCTAAAATTTATATGGAACCACAAAAGACCTCAAATAGCCACAGCAATCTTGAAAAAGAAGAACAGAGCTGGAGGTATCACGCTACCTGATATCAAACTAGACTACAAGGCCACAGTAATCAAAAAGGCATAGTAGTGGCACAACAACAGACACATAGATAATGGAACAGAATAGAGAACCCACGTCTACATGGTCAATCAATCTATGACAGGAGAGGCAAGAATTTACTATGGGATAAAGACAATCTCCAATAAATGGTGTTGGGAAACTAGAGAGACGTGCAAAACAAAAAAGAGAGAGAAAGAAAGAAACTGGATCACTTTTTAATACCATATACAAGAATAAATTCAAAATAGATGAAAGACTTCTGGGTGGCTTACACAACAGAAATGTATTGTCTCACAGTTCTAGAGGCTAGAAGTCTGAGGTCAAGGTGCTGGCAGAGTTGGCTTGTTCTCAAGGCTGTGAGGGAGAGTCTGTTCCACGCCTCTCACCAGCTTCTGGTTAGTTTCCTGGTCATCTTTGGTGTTCCTTGGCTTGTAGAAGCATCACCCAGACCTCTGCCTTTATTTTCCTATGGCCTTGTCCCCGTGTGTGTGTGTTTGTCTCTGTGTCCAAATTTCATCTTTTTTTTTCTTTTCATAAAGACGCCAGTCATATTGGATTAGGACCCACCCTAATGACCTCATCTTGACTTGGTCATCTTCAAAGATCCTATTTTCTCAAATAAGGTGACAGTCACGGGTACTGAGACTTCCAACATCTTTTGAGGTACACAGTTTAACCCATAACACTCCTCTTATGCTGCCTTGTTTTTCTTTGTAGTGTGTATCATCATCTGACATATCAACTTATGTTTCTACCAACTTAATGTCTCTCCCAATTAGGATGTAAGTTCCATGAACATGTGGACACAATGTTCAAATACGTGTTAAATGAGCTGAATGCTAAACAGGAAACTAGGCTCTGCTACTTCAGACTAAAGTCTGAAACTTCTTTTTGCATAATCAGCTACTTGAAGGAACTAAGATTTCTCACGTGTCTTCAGTGTGTATATTCAGAGTCTCAAGACTCACTGGAGACCTATCCAGAATTTCTATAACACTGCCAAACACCATTCCTCCATTCCTTTGCAAATAGAAGGGTGGGTAGAAACTCTCTGAAGAAGAATGGAATTTGGGAGTTGTAGGTTGAGAAGGGGACATGTGAGAAGTGGTAAAAGTTGAGTGAGGTTAAGAGTGGTCAAGCTCTGGCAAAATCTACAAGTAGTGATCTCGTTGTCTGACTTTATGATAAAAGTATGCCAGCGGCCTTCAGTGGAGTTATGTTGTTTTCATTACCTGTTAAAAAGTATTTTTATTTATTTACTTATTAAATCCTCGCTCGAGGATATTTTTTCTATTCCTTTTCAGAGAGAGTGGAGGGGAGCGAGAGAGAAACATGGATGTGGGAGAGACACATTGACTGGCTGCCTCCCACACGTGCCCCGGGGCCAGGGATCGAGCCTGCGACTGAGGTACGTGCCCTTGGCTGGAATTGAACCCGGGACCCTTCAGTCCGAGGGCCGCTGTTCTCTAATCATTGAGCGAAACTGGCCAGGGCTAAAAAGATTCCAAAAGGAACTATTTCTCATTTCAATTTCAAGTTTGGGAGTAAAAGCCAAATAATTGCCAGTTAGCTCTCTGCCACATAGTCCAGTTTAACTTTATGCTGATGACTGGCTCTGTCTGAGTGAACAACCACAAATCCCCTCAGGAACACACTCCTTTTTTTGTCTTTAAAGAAAAATGAAATAAATTTGGGGCAGGGAGGACCAGAAAATATTGCTATAAAACAATAGCAATAATTTTTATGAGCAATAGTCTTAATTTTAGGATAAGAAAGGATCTTGGAGTTAATTTTCATTTGAGACCCTCATTTTGCATTAGAGCCCTTGAAAACTGTAATCTAGATCTCCAGCTATAAAAGCAAACAAATGACAAACACTCTGCAACTG
Organism: Miniopterus schreibersii; assembly: GCF_964146895.1. Taxonomy (NCBI): domain Eukaryota; kingdom Metazoa; phylum Chordata; class Mammalia; order Chiroptera; family Miniopteridae; genus Miniopterus; species Miniopterus schreibersii. The sequence continues at coordinate 4,011,998 of NC_138117.1, read as the reverse complement.
TCTTCGTAAAGACAGTTAATGTTCTGAGTCCTGATGACTGCTTGTGCTGTTCAGAATGACTGCAGCACCAGGTGGTAATGCCCACCCCAATGAACTGGCAGGGAAGTTATTAGGTAGAAGATAAAGTTCAGTCTTTAGGATCTCTCCCCCCGCATTGGATATATTTTTGTTTTCATTGTTTTCGACTTACCAACTGTATTTTTTAAAGGACAATTCCGTTCACTTGTTCAGGAAAGCAACACAGGGCCTGTAGGTCCGTGTGCTGGGAATTTACAGCATATTAATTCAGTGCAGCATTTTTGGAGGGGAGGGGCATTCTGTGTTTTGTTAAGAAGAAGAAAACGACTTTAAAATGTCTAACTTTTAAAAGAAATGTTAATAAATAATTATTACCTGTTTAATAAGCTTTTACATATATATAAGTGGAGGTTGACCTTCACAATTGTTCCTCTGTGTTTAATAGGAAATAAAGTGGCCAATTGCCCTTCTTCTCGAAACACTCCTTTCTCTGCCCTCTTTTTTGATCTCTGCTGAAATTACATCTCCACTTGGCTCTTTCTCCTTTATAAAGAGCAGAAGCTCAACTTCGGACCCAGGCCGCCCAGCCTTCCTTCACTGGTCCACTTTCTGCCCAGGCTGGCCTGGGGCAGGTGAGGTTATAGTGAGATTCCTCAGCCTTCTATGAAGACCCTGTCCCTACACCATTTTCTGTTGCTGCTTTGAGGATCTCTGCTGCACCATCCACCCTCTCTCTCCCATGACCCACTGACCCGGCAGTTCCCAAAGCAAGATGACCGATGATCTAAGTCCAACTATATCTGGTTTCATCAACACCATGGGACAGCCAACTTGTCTACACAAAAGGGTGGTTTCAGCTACAAATTACCAGCAGATGGCTGAGCATCTTTTGTGCTACTAAAATCAAGACAGGGGTTTCCAAATCAAAGGCAACCATTTAAGTGAATGACATTGACTTCTATATGTGTGAGCATGTATGAGGTATGTGTTGACTAACATAGTGTCTGTGTGCACAAGCATGGAGTTCAGGACATTTCTACATCTATAAATATATGTGTGTAAATAGTGTATCCCACGACATAAATAGAAAAATTGTTTTCCTATTTAAATCTGAAAATAAATGGTTTAAATGGGAGTTACCCTCTGATGGTCACTGATGGAGCTGGAGAGCAGTAAAGACATTAGGAGTGATTTAGGAGCCACAATGGGATTTGGCATTGAACATGGGGGTGAAGTGTCAGGATGGCTCCTAGGTTTCTGGCTTGAACAAATGATTAAGGTATTCACTGAGCTAGGAAAACATGGTAGGCCAGGTTTGGGATTGTTATGGGGTACATTTAGTGTCCCCTAGAAAAACATATGTTAAAGTCCTAACCCCCACTACCTCCAAATGTGACTGTATTTGGAAATAGAGTCTTTACAGAGGTAACCAAGTTAAAATGAGGTCATTAGGGGGAGCCCTAATCCAAAATGACTGATACCCTTTGAAAAGGGGGAAGTCTAGCCCCAGAGGCAAGAGGAGAGGGAGGACCATGTAAAGACACCGAGAGAACACAATGTACAAGTCAAGCAAAGCCTGAGGCTACCAGAAGCTAAGAGAGGCATGGAACAGATAGTTCCTCATCACCCCAAGAAGGAACCAACACTGCCCACGCCTTGATTTTGTTCTTCTAAACAAAACTGAGACAATACATTTCTGTTGTCTAAGCCACCCAGTTTGTAGCACTTTGTTACACCAGCCCTAGTAAACAAATTCAGGGATGAAAATCAGACAACAGGCCCTGTACAAACTGAGTTTAAGGGTCTATTTGAGAAGCAGCATAGCAAAGTGCTTAAGAGCATAAACTATGGGGCCATCTACCTGAGTGTGAACCCAGGCTCGGCTCCTTACCAGCTGGGGAGCACACGCAAGTTAACATAAATCTTTTAGCCTCGGACTCCTCATCTGTAACTAAGAATAATATTACCTTTCTTGAGGAGCAAATGAGCTGACTGTAAAGATTTTAAAACAGTGCCTGGCACACAGTAAGCACTATAGAAGAGTTTATTTAAACATAGATAAATACATAAGGTACCCAAGTATTGAACAGAGTTGGATATGAGAGTCTGGAATTCAGAAAAGAGTTCTGTATTTTAAAATTGGGAGTCACAGCCCTCGCCGGTGTGGCTCAGTTGGTTGAGTGTCGTCCAGTGTACTGAGAGGTGGCCAGTTCGATTCCCAGTCAGGGCACATGCCCAGGGTTGAGGGCTCAATCCTCAGTGAGGGGCATGCAGGAGGCAACCAATCGATGATGTTACTCTCTCATCGATGTTTCTCTCTCTCCCTCTCCCTTCTTCTCTCTTTAAAAGTCAATAAAAATATTTTTAAAGAATTGGGAGTCACTGGCATGCAACTAATACTGTAGGGAAGAAACCATGGCCTAGAAAGAGGGAGATGAGAAGAGGGCTTCTGGCCTGGTGTTGACACCTCCAATATTTAATGGCGAGGCAGAGGAAGCTGAACCATCCAAGGAGAGAGCGAAAACGGCTAGAGAAAACCACAGTGAGATACCATCTCACACCTACTAGGATGGCTGTTAGGCCCTGACTTATGTACCCACCTCCCCAAATTCATATGTTGAACCCCTAACCCCTAGTGTGACTGTATTTGGAGATAGGGCCTTTAAGGGGGTGATCAAAGTTAGATAAAGTAACAGGGGTGGGCTCTAATCCAATAATACTAATGTTCTTATAAGAAAAGGAAGAGATGCCAGAGATCGCTCTCTACTTCCACGCACAGAGAAAAGGCCATGTGAGGACATGGCAAGAAGGTGCTGTCTGCAAGCCAGGAAGAGACCTGATCACAAACCAGCCCTGCTGGCATCTCCGTCTCGGACTTCCAGCCTCTAGAACTGGGAGAGAATGAATTTCCGTTGTTTAAGCCACCCGGCCTGTGTTATTCTGTCATGGCTGCCCCAGCAAACGAACACAATGGCTATAATTTAAAGAACAGACAATACTAAGTGTTGGTGAAGGTGTGGGGGACTTGGGACTCACCCCTAAAGAAAGGGGAAGAGGAGAGGTGAGGATGCCGGGAAGCTGAGGGGATTCGGTTCTCTGTGAGGTGGAAGGTGAGGGCCCCCAGCTGGATGTTGCAGGGGAGCGAGAGGGGAGGAAGGAGGTTTAAAGAGTGAAAAGATTTGAAATAATCACGTGGAAAAGTGAGCGGGGGCGCCCAGGTGGATTGCCGAGCCTGCTGAGGACGTGCTGAAGGTTGCCCATCTTGAGTTTCTCTTGCACCGCTTGGCCCTGGAGTGTGACTTTCTCAGCACGGCTCAGCTACTCGAGTCAGATTTGGAGAAAGCACAGAAAGAGGGCCTCTCCCTGGGTTTGAGTTTTCCCAGACAGCACAAAATTGGAGGCACAGCAGAGTTTAAAGCTGACGAGGCAGAGGCCACAGGGAAGTTCAAGGGGGCCCAGGGATCTGAAAGTGTGGGAGGAGTGGCCGGTAGGTCAGGAGCTCGGAGGTAAAGAGCATTGCTGTGCGTCACACACTTGTCAGGGGAGCTTTTTTATTTATTTTATTTTAATTTTATTATTATTATTATTTTTAAATGTGTTTTTATTGATTTCAGAGAGAGGAAGGGAGGGGGGAGAGAGAGAGAAACATCAATGCTGAGAGAGTCATTGGTGAGCTGCCTCCTGCACGCCCCCTGCTGGGCATGGAGCCCGAAACCCGGGCATGTGCCCTGCAGGGGAGCCGAACTCTGACCTCCTAGTTCCCAGGTCAGTGCTCAGCCGCCGAGCCACGCCAGCGGGGCAGGAGTTGATTTTTGTAAAGAGAAGCTCCCAAATGTAAGAGTAGAAAGGGGGAAAAGATAGGCGACGCTGAGTTTTTACTCTTGAGGTGTTTTCTGCACGTGCTCAACAAATAATGTTGTAAACTGCCTTGGCCTGGATAGAAATAAAGGGGGAAGAAATAACATACATCCCTGTCAGGGAAAAAAAGCTCTAGACTGAGAGCAGAAGATATTTTTATCAGGAAGTTTCAGAAGAATGCGGAACGAGCTCAGAAATGCTTTATAAATAGATCAGGAGCCAATATACTGGAAATACAAAACCCCTCCTAAGTAATGTCAGACACATTTGCCTGAACATAGTTTAGCAACATGGGAGTCACTAAATCCCTTTTTTGTTGTCTCCAAATTTCTTTCCAACTAAATAAGGGTAGGTTAACTTGATCGCCTGCATGTGTGTAACCCGGATAAACGCAGCGGCTATAAAATGCCCTGTTTCTCCAGAGAACGTGCAGTGAAGCTATTTGCGCTCTATGCTAAGTGTGGCGGGAGAGTCCAGCCAGCGTGGCTCAGCGGTTGAGCGTCAACCCACGAACCAGGGGGTCACTGTTCCACTCCCAGCCAGGGCACCTGCCCGGGTTGCGGGCTCGATCCCCAGTCGGGGTGTGCAGGGGGCAGCTGGTCGGTGATTTTCTCTCATCATTGATGTTTCTATCCCCCCCCCCAAGTCAATAAAGACATGTTTAAAGTTGAGACAGCAAATTCACTCTTCCTCCGCCTCTTTTATTCCAGTCAGGCTCTCAACTGATTAAATGATGCCCACCACATAGATGAGGCATCTTCTTTACGCGTCTACTAATGCCACTGCTGATCTCTTCCCAAGACTCCCTCACAGGCACACCCAGAAACAATGTGTTCTTTTAAACCAGGCATCTGGGCATCCCTTACCCCAATCACATTGATACATAAAATTAACGATCGCAGTAACCATTACAGTAGGGGTGATCGGACTCTGGGAAACTGAGTTGCACTCCCCTTAAAAACACTTCCCCAGGGGTCAGAGACTCAACCAACTTGAAATTCAGTCCTTCCAGCGTAGTGAAATAAATACAGAAACTTTATGCACAAAAAGGTAAGGAGATTTTTCTTGTGCGTGCTTATAAGAAGAGGGGATTAGTTAGCTATACCCTTAGTTTGAGGTTTTTTACAGTAGGTATAATTTATTTTTATATTAAAACATGCATTTTTAATTATTGCATCGAATAATTCATCTGTGAGACCAATTTTTGGTTCTATGAAGGTAGAGACCATGTTTTGTTTTGCCTCTAGCGTGGAGCTCAACCTCTAAGCTGTTGTAGGTGCTGAATAAATATCAAGATCAGCTTCACTTGTCAATCTATTCTGATCGAAAAAGTGGTCACCTTCATGTTAATCAGGGAAAGGCCGGCCAGTTCATAGATGATCAGTCTTTAGTGTATCGTGCATTATTTCCCAACTTGCAAATAGTGCCTATTAGTGGTTTGTGAAATCAAGGTAGTGAGTCATGACCGGCCTTTTAAAAAACAGAATTCAGCCCTGGTTGGTGTTGCTGTTAGAACGTTGGCCTCCACATCAGAGGGTTTCAGGCTCGATCCCTGGCCTCTGTTGGGGTGTGTGCAGGAGGCAACCCATCGATGTGTCTCTCTCACCCCTCTCTCTCCCTCCCTCCCCCCCCTTTCTGCCCTTCCACTCTCTCTGAAAATCAATGGAAAAAATATCCTTGGGTGAGGGTTAACAAGAACAAAAATAGAATTCAGTAGGAAAAAGCCAGAGTACATTTAATAAGGGTATTGTTTCATGAAATTTTGTTTCTGTTTTGCATACACTGTGTGGTGATGTAAGATGTGTTTCTTAACTCTGGGTTGTGGTTAAAAAAAAAAAAAAAAGTTTGAGAGCCACCAATCTTGTCTCACACACACACACACACACACACACACACACACACACCCTCGGCTCTCCAGCCAGATAACAAACCACTTTCAGTTCCGTAGGGCACCGGCCGTTTTCTCCGGCAGGGGACTTGGCACTTGCTGTCCCCTTCCCCTGACATGTGCTTGCCCTCCTCGTGGGCCGGGAGGGCAGGGGCTAGCTTACTCCAAGACGCTGCTCAAGCACCCGGCCCATGAACCCTCTGCGACCCTCCTGAGCAAAACCAGACCCCCTCCCGTGTGCTTCCACCTCCCCTTCCCCTGACTCGTCACGGTGCTGTGCTCTGGACAGGGGCTGCCCCTTCTACTAGCGTGGCTCCTGAGAGCAGGGACTCCGGTCCTCCCCTCGGGGCTGCCAGACCCCGCGTGATGCGCACACCGCATTCCAGCCCGGGGAATCGCTTTGGAAGACCACAAAGGACACTGTTCACAGTGGTTGCCACCCAGGGACACGCATAGAAGGGGGACTAATATTTCACTATCTGCCCCTTGATTTCTGTGCTATGTGCGTGGGTCACCTATCACTGAGATCAATTAGAAAATATTTCTCCAAAATATTTTCATAGGCAATGAACATAAGAAAGACAAGATTTATGGCTTCTAAATGTAGAAGAAAGACATAGGTTTTTTTCTATTAATTGATTTTTTAATTTTTTAAAAATTAGAGAGGAAAGCAGGGAGGGAGCGAGGGAGAGAAAGAGATGGATTTGTTGTTCCAGTTACTTGTGCATTCATTGGTTGATTCTTGTATGTGCCCTGACCTGGGATCTAACCCACAACCTAAGCCTATCAGGATGACACTCTAACCAACTGAACTACCTGGCTGGGGCCTATTGACTGATTTTTTTAGAAAGAGCCTTTATTGTTGTCCGTGAAACTTAAAAGGGAAACATAGACTTTTTCTGATTTACAGCAAAAAGGAGAAGTGGCATCTCCCTCTAGCCAGGAGAGCAGCCGGGGTGTGAGGAGATGGGGTGGGGGCTTGGGGGGGTGTGGAATTGCAGTTTCTAAGAAACAAGCAAACCTCCAGTCTTTATGGAAAACCACAGATCGTTAGGAAGGCCTGACTAACGGACACTTGGCAGTTGTCGAAGAAGGCAACTGTAACAAAGATGAGCTAATTTTGTAACCGTTTGTAGAACAAGCCTCTCCTCAGGCCAGTCCTCTGGCTGGGCTCTCCAAATACTTCACTGCGTTAAAATATTCTTTTATATAAGCCTAATTGTCGGAATTAAAAGAGCTGCTTATTACAGAGCTGGGTTTCTATGGCAGCAGTAAAATAAATGCCAAAGTGTCTGAAGCATTGAGAAAAATAATACACACTAATAATAGGTAGCCCTGTGACTCCTTTAATAAAACAACCCAGTGAGAGTCAGCTACTCTACGTGTTATAACAAGAATGGCTGAGGAAATCTGCGAACTTTTAAAAACCCAGCAAAATGTCTCCTGTTAAAGTTGCTGAAACAATTCTGGGTCAAAAAATATATGTATTCATGGCTCCTTTAGGAACAGCCTCAGGATGTCATCACATCTGTTAGTAGAAGGAAAGATGGTTTCCTCTTCTACATTGTATCGAAGCCTCTCTTGGCAGCGGTGACGGGGCCGCAGGCCGGGACCTGCCTGGGCGCCTCCGAGAGCACAGGGGCCGCTCCCTTCCGCCACAGCCGCCGCGCTCCTCTCCGCCAGGGTGCGGGCGCCGGCTTTAGGTCTGGGCGTCGGGGCCACGGCCGACCATCCCGCACGCGCACGACGGCGACCCTGGGGAGCGCGGCCGTGGACGGCGCCCGCGGCTCAGCCCAGCGCAGCGACGCTCCAGCGCTGCCCGCTGTGGCCCGCGAGCCGGCGCTGCGCGCGGCGAAGGCGCATCGGTGCTCCCGGCGTGGGCTCCGCGCCCGCACGCCGCGGATCTCGCCTCAAAGCGCCCCTTGCCGCCTCCCTCCGCCGGCGCTCGGCGCAGTCTGCAGGAGGAGGTGACTATCCCCTCGGCTCCTACTGAGAAGGCCCCCGGGGGAGGACACGCGGCCCTGCCTCGGGGTGCGGGCGGCCGAGGACACGCGGCCCTGCCTCGGGGTGCGGGCGGCCGAGGACACGCGGCCCTGCCTCGGGGTGCGGGCGGCCGAGGACACGCGGCCCTGCCTCGGGGTGCGGGCGGCCGAGGACACGCGGCCCTGCCTCGGGGTGCGGGCGGCCGAGGACACGCGGCCCTGCCTCGGGGTGCAGGTGGCGAGGACACGCGGCCCTGCCTCGGGGTGCAGGTGGCGAGGACACGTGGCCCTGCCTCGGGGTGCAGGCGGCCGAGGACACGTGGCCCTGCCTCGGGGTGCAGGTGGCGAGGACACGTGGCCCTGCCTCGGGGTGCGGGCGGCCGAGGACACGCGGCCCTGCCTCGGGGTGCGGGCGGCCGAGGACACGTGGCCCTGCCTCGGGGTGCAGGTGGCCGAGGACCCGTGGCCCTGCCTCGGGGTGCAGGTGGCGAGAACCCGTGGCCCTGCCTCGGGGTGCAGGTGGCCGAGGACCCGTGGCCCTGCCTGCAGCCGAGGCCATCGCAGGCCAACAGGCGGCCAGGTCCAGACCGCTTTCCCGACAGAGGGCTGACTATGGACCTGGACGGGCCACCCAGGACAGGGGTAGCCCAAACCCCAACCTGTTTAGAGCAGAGGGCGAGCTTTGTGGCTAGCCCCCTTGCCCAGGAGCTACGGAAGGCTCTGGGGCCTATCCAATTTGTCCTGGGCAACAAGGCCCCTCCGTTTCCCTTGATGGAACCGGAGAGAGTGAGCCTGTACCTGGAGGGGACAAAGACACCCCCCCGGGAGTCTTAGTACACAGATGTGTCCTGTCGGGGAATTCCCCCAACACGGACTGCAGTGGCCTTGCACCTGTAGAGGGAAAATTTCTGGTATGAGACGAGAGTGGCTATTCTGGCCATGGTGCAACTGCACATGTGACATTAGCGCACTGCTTGCTATAGTCTAGAACCAGCACTGTATGAAATAAAGGTGGAATCGTTTCTCCCGATGTCGGCTCTGCGCCCGTTTACCCTGGGGATCTCGCCCCCGAAGCCCCCCTTGCAGCCTACCTCCCCCAGCACTCTCCTCAAAACAGAGGGTGAACTCTAAACAGGGGGCCCTAAGATGGGCCCTTTCTGATTCATGCTTTTGTTTGTTTGTTTTAATAACTTAAAAAATATATATGTCTTTATTTCACAGAGAGGAAGGGAGAGGGAGAAAGATACATATGTCAATAATGAGAGACAGTCATTGATCAGCTGCCTCCTGCACGACCCCTACTGGGGATCCAGCCCACAACCTGGGCATGTGCCTTGACCAGGAATCAAACCCCGATTTCCTGGATCATAAGTCGATATGCAACTGCTGAGCCATGCTAGCTGGTCTCTGATTCATGTTTTCAAACAGTTCTTTTCTGAAATAAGTTCTTGACTTATTGTAAAGCAAATGGCACAATCCTTTGGATTAGTGTGGTAGGCAGTTAGACAGACATGAGAGAGCAAGGATGGTGGGCCAGGTACAGAAGGTCACCAGGACAGAAAGCTCTAGTGCCTAGCAAAGGACAATTGTGAGCTGGGACCTTGCCCTCAGGGTGGCCTTTCCTCCCCTGGCGTTTCTCTGGACATGTGGTTTGGAACCCCCCAACCTTTCCTCCCTAGAAATAACATTTAGGCCTCAGATGTGTTTCAGTTCCAGGCCCAGAAAAGCAACAAAACCAGCTACAGCTGACCTCAGGACCAGCTGCATTGGATAATGACCCCCTGCCCTGGTGCTGACCAATCAATCAGTGGAGACTTAGACCCTGAAAGGACACACCTGGAAAACTACTGAATATTCTATTGAGATCTTCCCCTGGGACCGCCTCTAAAATCTCCACTCTTAAAACCCTTAGGACAGAGGGCCCAGGGATCACGCCCACGCCTTTCTCTTCCTCCCCCCGCTACCCCCAGGTTCGATACCATTATCTTCCTCACTCCCAAGCTCCAAGGGCCCTTCCTTTACTTCTATAGCTTGTTTCCTACACCCATTTCTTCCACGACTTACTTCCTACATCTCTGTGATTTTATAAATAAATGTTCTCTTATAGCTGGAGTCTTGGCTCTGAATTCTTTCTTAGCCAGAACTCAAGTACCGAGGGTGCTGAACGCAGGTCCAGTCTGACGCCATGGGTCTAACACCCAGTGTGGTTCCTACCACCTACAACATTAGTTTGCTAGGGCTGCCGTGACAAAGAACCACAAGCTGGTGGCTTAGACAACAGACATTTATTTTCTCAAAATTCTGAAGGCTAAAATCCAAGGTCAGGTTGCTGGCAGGGTTGGTTTCTCCCAAAGCCTCTCTCTTGGCTTGTTAATGGCCACTGTGGGGGAGGGGGAAACTTTCCTCTACCCTCAAGTTTTTTTCCTGCTGGCCTGATCATCAGATAGACATGAAACAGATGAGTAAGAGAAAATAACCAAGTTAAATTACGTACATATGTATGGAAACCCTGCATACATGAGAGTCAAAGACCCCCCCACGCATGAGAGGTTGGGAGGCAGGAAGGGGACATGGGTATAGAAACATTCTGAGCTAGGAACTGAGGTCATGTACCATGGGCTTCAGAAGGTACTGCAAGGAGAGCACAGGTTCATAATTAATAGTTTGCTCTGCCCTATAGACAGGTCAAAAAGGTTATTTTTGAACATCTCTTATTATGGACAAGGCCCCTAATTCAAGTTCTAGGCATTTAAGGGAGGGCAGAAGTTTCTCCTGAGCCGGCTGCTAAAGTTACCTTTTTCCCACTGGATTTTCTAAAGTGACTTTAAACTCAAAACAATCCACGCCTCTTGGGGTGACTCATTCTGAGCCCCCACATCACCTTCTCCCCCCTGTGTCTTCACTTTATCTTACCTCTGTGTCCCTCAGTGTCCTAATCTCTTCTTATGAAGACCCAAATCTTGTTAGGTTAGGACCCACTCTAACGACTTCATTTAACTAAACTGCCTCTCCAAAGACCCAGTCTCCACGTAGAGTTGCCTTCTGAGGTGCTAGGGGTTAGGACTTCAGCACTGAATCAGGAGGGTGGAGCCCAACTCAGCTCACGACAGTCACTAGGCTCCTTTACAATAGGACTTTGTTGTCATTCCCACCAAGGGGAGCACCGCCCAGTATGATGGTGTCTTTATAAGAGGAGGTGGGGTTAGGATTCAGACGCGCAGGGACAAGTGCACCATGTGACCATGAAAGCCCCTGTCTGCAAGCTGAGGAGAGGGGAAGGGCCTGAGAAGACACCAGTCTTTCCAACACTTTGCTCTTGGACTTCACAGCCTCCAGAATCGTGAGAAAAAGATTCCTGTTGTTTATGCCACTCAGTCTGTGGTATTTTGTGATGGCTGCCCAAGCGGACTAATACACTTAGAGAGATGGGAGAAACTGCTGCAGCTACTTTTTTAAACAACCTGCCACGTCCCTAAGACCTGAAGCTCCTGGTGGTTTGGGATTTTGTCGTCTTTGTCTATCATCAGCATCCAGTAAATGCTGTCCGCCCTGGCTGGGCAGCTCAGTGGGTTGGCACGTCTTCCCAAACACAGAAAGGTTGCGGTTTCAATTCCAGGTCAGGGCACATACTGAGGTGGTGGGTTTGATCCCCGGTCGGGCGCATGTGGGAGACAACCAATCAATGTTTCTCTCCCTCTCCTTTCCTCTCTCTAAAAATCAATTAAAACATATCCTTGGGTGAGGATTTTAAAAATTCTTTTCTTTAAGGTAGTTTTTTAATAAATAAAATAAAAAGTAAATAAATACTGCCCATTATTAGACCTGTTTTTCAAGGCAAGAGATGCCGAGAAGATGGTGAAGGATCAGAGAAAGGTGAGAGAGCCTGACGAATGCTTATGTCATGGTGATCAAGGAGATCTTTACATTCTTACCATACCCTTCCACTGCTTGAAATATTTTACTGTAAGAATATATCCACATATAAAAATTTTGTTAGCATGCCCTGGCTGGGTAGCTCAGTCGTTAGAGCGTCATCCTGATATGCCAAGGTTACCGGGTCGATCCCCGGTCAGGGCACATACAAAGATCAACCAATGACTGCATCAATAAGTGGAACACCAGATTGATGTTTCTCCCACTCTCTCTCTCAAATCAATACATAAAAAAAAATTTAAAAAAAAATTTTGTTAACATATAGTAATTTTTAAAGCAATAAAGTCTAAATCCTGTCTGGGTTCTCCACTCCTACCTTTTGGAAACACCCACTTCTAGGAGTTCAGTGTACATCCTCACACATGCAAAATGGCGCAACCCCATTAGAGGGCAATTTGGCAAAAAAAACCCACAACAACCATCAAAACTACAAATGCAGTAAATTAAATCTCAATAAAGTTTAAAAAAGTATTACCAAAGCATAAACCCTTTCGATGTACTCACACACACGCACAAGGACACCATATACAAGGATATTTGCTGCAGCTTTGTTTGTTATGGAAAAAACCTGGAAATAATCCAAGTGTCTCATAATCAGGGGTGGTTAAAGAAACGGCTACAGCCACACAATGGAATCTTGTTCTGCTGTTTTTAAAAATAAAAGAATGAGGGAGCTCTCCTCGTACTGATATGGAACGATTTCCAAGGTAGATTAAGTGAAACAAACAAGGTATAGAGCGGTTGTATGCTCCGTTTACGTAAACAAGGAGGCAAAAGAATATATTTACACATGTATGTATAATGCATATATATTTTTAATTTGTTTATATTTGCTTAAGGAAACTGGAGGGATAAGAAACCAATAGAACTGGTTATCTGGAGAGGGGGGTGTAGATACAGTGGGATTTGTCCAGATTTTTAAAATTTATATGCACAGTGTCATTAGATCCTATAGCAATTCTGAGGCAAGTATTCTTTTCCCCATTTTACAGATGAATATTAGAAAGATTAAGTCACTTACTTGCCCAGTTCACCAACTTACATGGCTGGTAAATATGGAGCCACATCCCAGCCTAGCTCTGCCTAACTCCAAAGCCTACACTGTAACATCATTCAAACTGTCCCCGGAATAAATATGGGCCCCTGGTCTTCAGATTTATCATCTAAAATAAATAACATCAAAGGCAGAATAATCAAAAGTCGTAGCCAAATATATTTTAAGGCGTTTCTACAAATACAAGGGGCTAGAGACTGGGGGGTATCTTTTGTTACTTGGGCTGGTTTTACGGGTGGTTTGTTTATTTGCTCCTTTGTTGACCTCCTGGCTTTTCAGACGTCTGCTTTGGAAGAAATAAGTGGAGGAGGGGATGGAAGGCTGATCTACTTTATGAGGTACATACCGTTCCCTTAGGCAAGTAATTATTTTATTGAGGCTTTTGAAGTGTAGAGTGTGTGCTGTTTAGCTCCAAGACATGTCGTCCAAGAAAGTGACTAGAGGTAGAGGAAGGGAAATGAAAGGTGAGGCAAAGTCCCTTCCTGGACGAGGCTTCTGCTCTCACTGCTGCCAAGGCTCCGGGATGGGAAGGACTTACTGTCTGAGCACAAGCAGAAAAATCTGGAGCTCATCCACCGAGAGACGGCTTTGGCAGCCGGTTAAATGACACTGTGTGTTCTAGATCTTTTCTTAACTAATCGTGTTTTCCCCTGTCACGAGGAAATCTCTTTTAAGCCAGATTTATTTTTCTAATGGAAATATCCAGGCCTTGAATGAACAAGTAGCTCTTGCTCTGAGCAGTCCAGATCCTAAAATCCATCGGCTACATATTCATGGCTGTTACTCATGTGTCCTTCAGAGGGGTTCTCATTAGAGCTCTGTGGATGGCAAGGATTTTTTTTTTTTTTTTTTTTTAAGTTTAGTGAAAGAGAGGGGAGTCTCAGGAACCCAGAGTAGAAAGTAAAGAGTCTTCTCCTTGGATGACTCTCCCCTTTCATTCCAGCTGCAGTGGCCCTGGTTTGCCATGATGTCAACTTGGGTCAAATTCACAAGTCCTTTCCCAGGCCTTTTTCCAAATGGAAAAATAGAGCAGCCCGGCCGGCGTGGTTCAGTGGTTGAACGTCCACCCAGAAACCAAAAGGTCACAGGATCGATTCCAGGTCAGGGCATATACCCGGGCTCGATCCCCAGTAGGGAGCGTGCAGGAGGCAGCCAATCAATGATGTTACTCTCTCAATCGATGTTTCTATCCCTCTCTCTGAAATCAATAAAAACATTAAAGATTTTAAAAAGTAATAAAAAGAAAAGAAAGAAAAATAGAGAGTAGTTGCTTCTTCCTGAGGCTGGTGATGCCTTTCCCCATCACAGTAACTTACAATGGACACAAAATTGTCGCCCTAATTTCAAACCACCTTGTGAATGCTTTGCCTTTGTCTTGCAGCGAAGCTGACCTCCCAGTTTGTCCCACGGGCCCTCCGTGCTCCCGGCATGAGCAGACCAGACCTTACGAGACCAACCCTCTCCTCAGCTTATCACAATTTACAGAAAATGAAACAAATCTTCGCCATGACACTGGAAAAGTCAATGTAGAGGAAACCTTTTCCTCTTTGCACTTTTAAGGAGAAATAAGAAACATTGGAATCTGCAACACTTAAAAAAGAATTAGTACCCCCTCAATAGTGGAATAAATAAGTATAACACCCAAATCCCCCAGCCACTGTCAGCATCCAAGCAATACCTGACTCTGCTGGCTGGTAAAATGGCTTATTGGCTGGGAGAAGGTGTCTCACCATTTTCATTGGTTGACCCTCAGTTCATTAGTTTCACCACTTATCCATTCATTATTTATTCACACATACTGAGGCAGATGTCGTACTAAGCACTGGAGTTACAAAAGAGAGCAAGACAGAAACAATCCCTGACCTCAAGGAGCTGATGACAGTCCAGCTATTTTCCCTCCCCTCGTCATTCTCATGAACTTTTAAACGCTCCCTCTTATCTGACCTTCTTGCCTACAGCTGTAAGCAGCTTTGCTTCTCTGGTCTATACAAATGCCAGTTACCACTGAAGAACTCTTAGTGTATCAGCTTCCAATGTAAGGAAGTAATGAAATCTAAAACTAATCATCACTGTATGGTTTGAAATACTTCTCTTATTTGAAAGTCCCAACATATCTGAGCTGGGAAGATGTTAGTTTATTTTTAATTTTTTTAAAAACAGCTTTATTGAGATATAATTCACTCACCATACAACTTATCATTTAAAGTGTACAAGTCAGTGATTTTTAGTATATTCATAGGTTGTGAATGTAATCACACCATAATTTTAGAACATGTTCTTCACCCCATAAAGAAACCCCATCCACACCCATTAGCTAATATAGTAATTTACTTTCTGTCCTTGTAGATTTAGCTAATCTGTACATTTCACATAAATGAAATAATATAATGCATGATCTTTTGTGTCGGGCTTCTTTCACTTAGCACAATGTTTTTATGGTTTATCCATGTTGTAGCATGTGTCAGTACTTCATTCCTTTTTATGGCTGAATAATATTCTATTATGTGGATATTTCAGGTCTTAATTACCCATGTATTAGTCGATGGTATATTTCAATTTGTATATGAAGAAACTAAGGCAAATAAATGGCTGCGTCGAGACCATTCATAGCCAGGGCTCAAGTGCTCATTCCATTAAATCCATTAGGTCCCATAACTTAAAAGTACATGTTCATTTCCACTTTCAAAACACATACCTAAGAAATTCTGTGATAGGGAATGAAGCTAAGAAATGCAACATAACTTCTAAAACTGTCTCCTCATTATTTGCTATTATTTATGGGTTTTCCCCATGTTTTAGGGCAAAAATAATTTTGAGGGTGAAACAAGTCAATAAAAAATGATTCTTTGTAGAACATAACTCTCACCCTTTCTCTGATTCTATCCCTCTCTTCTCTGTTGTTTTCTGTGTACAAGCCATAGGTTATCAGAATGGGCCTGTTAGAGCTGAGGGAGATTAAGCTCCTGAGTGAAAAGAGTGCATTCTAAGAGTCGCCAACTTCCATTTTTCAGCAGCTGGCAAGAGCATGCTTAATGAGCTCTATTGACATTTCTGTTTTCTCCATCCCATAAGGCCTAAACCAAAAACAACCTAGGCTCCTTGATATGCTTTATGTTGTCATTTGAATCTTATAGGTGGTTTCTCTCATGGTATGCCCCAGTCACTTTTATGTTCTCTCCAGATAGCTCTACTGTAACACAGAGCAACTTTTATCCTGGTAGCAAGTCTTCTGTAAACAGCCAATCGATAATGTTATGGAAACTGATCTATATGCAAATGAAACAATCCACAGGTTCTAACCTGGAGACACTAGGAGGACAACCTGGATGCACTAATCACAGGACAGTGAAGATCTGTTCAGGGTGCTATAACAAAATACCATAGACTGCATGGCTTATAAACTGGAACTTATTTCTCATAGTTCTGGAGGCTGGTACGTCTAAGATCAAGGCACTGGCAGGTTTGGTGTCTGGTCCAGGTTCATAGATGGCCACCTTCTCACTGTGTCCTCAGATGGCAGAAGAGGGCAAGGGAGGTCTCTGGGGTCTCTTTTATTATAAGGACAACGATCCCACTCATGAGGGCTCCATCATCATAACCTAATCACCCCCAAAGGCCCCACCTTCAAATACCATCACATTGGGGATTAGGATTTCAACATAATTTTTAGGAGAAAAGGTCCAGTTTATAACATATAGTAAGGATAATAAAGTTGAATAAATGAAAAGTTGGCTGGTGCCAAGGATGGAGAAATTCTGTATGAGGTGACTCCTGGAGTTCAGAGACAAAATAAAACCTAAGACAGTGTGATGATTAATTTCATGTGTGGATGGAGAACCCTGACTAATACAGAGAGGAAATTTTCTAATTGGGACTGAGTGCTTTATTTTATTGTGCTCCTCTATATTGTAGGTCAACATTTCAGAAAAGATATTCTCTTGGCATAGTTTCTAGCGTTTGGGGATGATTGTATATAATCAACACAAGACTAAAAATGTCCACGTGTTGGCCTCTTAGGATCTTGACATCTTTCATAAGACATTTTCTGGGGGTAATAATAATAAAGGAATCTTGCAATAGTCTTGTTACAGTTAAATAGCTGAAGCATTCGGCAGAGAGTAAAACGCCTGGGAAAAGCAAAACTACCCGTAAAAGGTATAAAGAGATTAAAAAGTTACGGCAGTAAGGCACAAAAATAGAAATTGAAACCACAGACTTTCAAAATACAGTTATCAAAAACAAATGTTTGTAGCAGCCCCAGTGGTTGCTGCTACAGGTGGCTTCCATGAGAGGAAGGACATGCGTGGTTTCAAAACAAACCCTTCAGAGGATAAGGAAGTGGAGCATTTAGGGGAAGCGTTGGTAAGAAGACATGAAACAGCAAATGGAAGGGCTCTGGTGTCCTGCCACTCGGGTTAAAGATACTGAGACGCCACTGTCTGAGCACCAAGCAGAGTGTCCATCCCTCGCTGTAGTAAAAGCTGCTCTCTCAATTCTGTGTTTATTTACTCCATAACAAGCACAGAGAGGCTTCACCAGTGAACTTGTCAGCTCATCAGCCGCTCACTGGCACCGGGGAACTCACGGTCAGGTCTGCATGAGCCTTCAGACAGCCTTCTCAGGTCTGGAAGTTGCCCTGACTGACACCGGGAGGCGGACCTGTCTACTCGGGTGAAAAGCACAGTGTTGAGGAAGTGTTCCCAACTCTACAAATACACTGAAAACCAGTGAACTGTCCACTTTAAATGGGTGGATTGTGTGACATGTGAATTATATCTCAATAAAGCTGCCACCAACACAAAAAGGAAGGAGAAGAAGGGGGGAGGGTTTCAGGCAGAGACCCCATGACTCAGGCCGTGCAGCAGCTAAGGGATTGTGTGCACGTCCGTTAAATTCGTCTGTACAAAATGTGAAGCCAAGGTTTATTTATTGATTGGTTTGTTTAACATCTGGGCTCTGACACGCAAGTGCTATGATAAGAGAGTTTGTAGAAGCCAAATCATGAAGCCATGAAGACACGTGGTCCTTGGGGCTGGTGAAAAAGGGTAGCAACCCACATGGGAAAGCCTGAAAACTGGCGGTGACCTAGAGCCAAGCACAGTTCAGATAAATAGGCCAAGGCTGGGTTACAGAGTCAAAATATTAACCACTTCTGGAGCTGGACTTCCTGGGGGTGTTTTTGTTCATCAGTCAGTCACATAGAGCCTCATCTATTTCTCTCTTGTCCCCTTCCAAGGACCCAGACCTCCCTCCCGAACCCCGAGTGCGGTGGTGGCAGGCAGGAGGGCAGCTATAACCCCCTATGTGAATGGGTTCCCTCTGCTTCTTCCCTGGGGAATTGTTACGGTTATTACTGCTCCCAAGGATGGGTACTGAAATGTAGTTGGCGGGACAGAGTCTCACAGTGAGAATTTTGGGGATCAAGGGCAAGCCCCACCACTCACAAGTCAGTGACCCCTGTAAGTCACTTAACACCTCTTGATGTCATCCTCTCCTGTGTATTTGAGGACTTTGCTACTGTGATGACCCCTCTCTTCCTGCAGCCACAGTTCTAGCTTCTCTACCCTGCCATTCTCACCAGTAATATCAGCAGCTGAAATTTCTTGCCCAGTAAATATTCAAAATCAAGACAAAACCTCCCTGTCTCCCCCATTCACCTAGAGTTCCATCCCAATCCTTTGCTTGCCTTCACAGCAAAACTCCTAACACAGAATTGCTTAGTGTTTTGGGCTGAATTGTGTCCCCCCCAAATTCATATATTGAAGCCCTAATCCCTAGAACCTCAGAATGTGACTGTCTTTGAAGATAGTTCTGATTCCAGAACTAGTACTCTTAACCATTAGGTTCAGCTCCTTCTCACTTTGAATGCTGTTCTCAAGTGTGAACGATACAGCTTCCAGGAGTCTGCTTTTCAGGATTGATTAGTTTCAACTGCACTTGTGTTTGAGCAGGTAAAGTAACTCAGGTGTATCAGTGTGTGCTAGGGAAGGGCTCATTTTCCAAACTCTGGCTTTAAACATTTAGATAATACAAAATGCAAATGAGCCCTGGCCAGTGTGGTTCAGTGGCTAGAGGGAAGGCCCTCACACCAAAGGGTCTTGGGTTTGATTCCCGGTCAAGGGCATGTACTTGGGCAGGCAACCAGTTGATGTCTCTCTCTCACATTGATGTTTCTCTCTCTCTCTCTGCCCCCCTTCTTTCCTCCCTCTCTCTCTGAAAAGGCAATGGAAGAAATATCCTCGACTGAGGATTAACAAGAATAACAAAAAATGTAAATGAGCTAAGGACAAATTTAAACATGGGTCTAGACTACCTCTGTGGGTCTTGCTTATAGACTTATTAAAGATGGGATATCTTAATTTTGTGTTTTGGGGGGGTTCAAGTTCTCATAAGTTATTAAAGCTTTTAAGCTTTAGTGTGTTGTTTTTCCTTGAAAAATATCCTATGTCCACAAGGTGATTAGAAATAAAATCCTTAAAAAAAGTTCTATGTGCTGGTAAGAACAGGCATTTATTGAACATCTACATGTCCCAGGCACTCTTCTGCTTGTATCGTCTGACTTGGTATTAGTCTCCCACTTTTACAGTCAAGGAAACTGAGGCACTCAGGAGATAAATGACTGCCTCTGTTACAGAGCAGGAACTCTGTAATGTCCTGTTTCTTCCTGACCAGGCAGCATATACTCCAGAGTGGTTTTGCCTTCCCATCATGCAACACAATTGATTACCTGGGGGTGTTTTTGTTCATCAGTCATGATACCTATTCTCAGGGCTCCAAAATTTAGTTCCATGATATAACGATAAACATGAAAAGTTACTTCTCAGGGACCTATATGCCTTTCTGGAAATGCTTCAAAACCCAAAAGAATGCAAAGGACTTCAAAGTTCTGTGGCCAGTCTTCTTCAGCCTGTAGACCTATGGGTCTGCTCAGGTAACCAACAGATACCAAATCACAGCAATCACTCGGCAACACTGTTTAGCACGAGCACAGTGCTAATCCTTGAGCACAAGGACTCTTCTGCCTCTGGCTTTTGCACTGGCTCTCTGGCTGCCTGGGCTGCCTCTTCCCTCATGCCCTTCCATTCTTGCGCAAGGGCCACCTCCTCAGAGAAGTCCTCCTGACCATCCTTCCTCCCCACCAGCCTTCTCTGACCCATTACCCAGCTTTGTTTTTCTTCACAGCACTTCTTGCATCATATATTTATTTGCTTATATCTCCTCCACTAGATAGTAGCTTCCTGAGGGCTGAGACTTTGTCTGTTTTGCTCCCTGCTGTATCTCCAGTGCCTGGATTAGAGTAAGTGCTCACTAAATAATTACTGAATGAATGGATGGATGGATGCTGTGAACACAGTAGGCCCAAATGAATGAGGGGATGATGTTCAGCCTCTATGGGGCTATGATGCGAATCCTCCCTCCGTCTGATCTACAGAGGTAAAGAAATGACTAACTACTACCAAAAAGGAGTGTAGAGCAGGAGAAAAGGCCATGAAAGAATAGAAACCAAAGCCCTCCTACTTCAGATCATCAACATGGTTCGGTCTGGCTCTGCCAAAGCCATGAAAAAACCTGGACATTTAAGAACACAAATTAATCCTGCAAAATGTAATGGACATTTAAGGTGGTTAATTCCAGAGAAAAGAATAACCCAATAAACAAGCTTTCATTAAACGAGAGGACTATTTCAGTACTGTGTAGCTCATGTAAGTAGCAACCACATACTGTCAGTGACATCCTTTTGAGAATGGCAGAAAAACACGTTCTGCTCAAGCTGTCCCCATAACAGAGCAATTCAGGGGCACAGACCCCAGCTGGGGCTGCTTCCGGCACCTGGAGACTGCTGAGCAGTGAACCAGAAGTGGCTGTGTAGTGAAGAGGTAGCTCTGGCAGCAGGAGCTATTAAAGACCTTTGCTCAGCCCAGCCGGGAGTGGCTCAGTGGTTGAGCATAGACCTAAGATCCAGGAGATTGCAGTTTGATTCCCAGTCAGGGCACATGCCCAGGTTGTGGGCTCGATCCCCAATGACTCTCATCATTGATGTTTCTCTGTCTCTCTCCCTTCCTCCCTCTAAAATCAATAAAGATATATTTTTAAAAAAGAAAAAGACCTTTGCTCACACACTTGAGATAATGCTGCAACTGCCCTAGAACCAGGTGGCCCGCCCCACACAGCGGGTCCCTTCATGCTTCATGGCTCCCTGGGGCTGGGCCTGCTTATGGAGGCACATCTTACGTCAGGTATCTGGGCCACATCCACTTAGGGGGGACTTGCTCTCCGCTCTACTGTAAGGATAGGTTTTAACATAATTTTAAATAATTGGCTACATCTTGCGCATTCATGTGGAAACTAAACAGCCTTTACAGTCAGGACTTTACAGAAACTGGAGAAAGTACTGTAGGTCTGAAGAACTCGTGGGTCACTCATAAGCGAGCATCTGCTACCACAGCTCTTGAGGGCCCGTTCCCACACACTGGCTGCAGCATGAGGTGGTCCCTTCTCCTTTCTGGTGCCCCAGCCAGCACATAGACCCTTTTCACTTTCAGGATTTTATTTCTAGTCACCATGTGGACATAGGGCTAAAAAAACTAATATGCTGGCCTACAAAGGTTCCAGGATCTTCGAAAGCAATTATACTTATGGCCCTGGTATTATTTCGAACTTCTTCCAGAGATGGTAACTGGCAGCCCAGTTAGATTCCTGTTTTATTTCAGAAAGTGGAGGTCGCCAATCCTCTTGCTTCCTTCCACTCCAGGCTTTCTGGGGACAAAGATAGGCCCTCTCTTCCCTTCCTTAGGACAATAAGTTTCACTGGAATTCCAAGTGATTGTTCTAAAATGCATTTTTAATAAAAAACTATTCTATCTTTTCCAGACTCTTGACATCATGCTGGATAGATGGTAGAAGCTCAGAAGACCACATTTATTGATGGATAGATTCAAAATAACCTGGGCAGACTTCACTTGTGGGTTCTTCTCAATACAGACTGAATGACTTGTTTGTTGTCCCAAGGTTGTCCTGAGCAGCCACCCCATGGGGACCCCATCTGCAGTTTGGTAGGAAACAACATTCTTTAGCCGCCTTCTTGCCACTGGCAGGGCAATGGCCACAGCCGGTCTTTATTAGCAGGAGGCAGGGGCACTGCCTGTATTGTTTCTGGACATTGGCATAAATGTGGTAGTCTCATGTGGTCCTTCAGAACAAAAAACTTGAGGTTGAATCCCTTTTGTTGGGTTAGATAAGGGAGTGTATTGAGCTCCATGGAAAATAGACAAGAGGACTGACAGATGGGAGAAGGGTCACCCCCACCGCAGGGGGTCGGCCTGGAAGTGGGTACTATAGCAACCCACCGAGAATTAGCCTTCGAATTAAAGGGTGGTTGGATTCACTGGGTCTGCCCGGGCAGGGAACCTGGCTGGGTCTTTGTCAACCAACAGATGAGAGGCTGGTTTGCAGCTGTGTGATTTGACAGTTGGGTTGTGTTCAGACAGCTCTCTGCTGTGGAGATGGCATCGCTCGTGAGTCTCGCTGCATATGTGTGTGTCAACCAGGTACTGGCAGCAAGCAGTGAATTTCTGTGTCTACAGAGAACTTTAAAATGGACTAAAAGTCAGTTTTTTATTATTTTCATGCTCAAACAGTTCCAAAAAATCGTCAGTGATAAAATACTCATCCCTCACAGGGGCAGACTTCTCCCCCACACACTCCCACCACTATCTTCATACACCGCTGGGCTAAACAAGCACCAGGTGGGAAAATTATAAATCAGCAAGAGAGTCAACAGAAAGCAAATGACACCTAAGATAAGATAAAAAATGTTTTTATCCCCCAAAATCCCACTTGGCGCTATGAGCCTTTCTGTCTTAGCCCTGTGTTTTGGTTACCTGTTGCTACTTTTAAAAGCACCCCCACATTTAGTGCCTCGCAGCAACAATCATTTATATGCTGACACTCCTGCCACGGCAGCAGGCCTTAACGAGGATGCCTTACCTCTTTTCCACGCCAGGCTGGGCACCTGCTGGTGGGCTTTTCCCCTCACAGGCCTGGAGCCTCGGCTGGGGTGGGCTAAAAATTTAGGGGGCTGGCCGGGCATAGGCGCGCCTTCCCCTGGCCTTTCCGCAGAGCTTGGGCTTCCTCACAGCATGGCGGCCTCTTGCTTTTCCCACAGCGCTGCAGTGGCTGGGCTTCCTCACAGAATGGCGGCCCCTTGCTTTTCCCACAGCGCCGCAGTGGCTGGGCTTCCTCACAGAATGGCGGCCCCTTGCTTTTCCCACAGCGCCGCAGTGGCTGGGCTTCCTCACAGCACGGCGGCCCCTTGCTTTTCCCGCAGCGCCGCAGTGGCTGGGCTTCCTCACAGCACGGCGGCCCCTTGCTTTTCCCGCAGCGCCGCAGTGGCTGGGCTTCCTCACAGCACGGCGGCCCCTTGCTTTTCCCGCAGCGCCGCAGTGGCTGGGCTTCCTCACAGCATGGCGGCCCCTTGCTTTTCCCGCAGCGCCGCAGTGGCTGGGCTTCCTCACAGCATGGCGGCCCCTTGCTTTTCCCGCAGCGCCGCAGTGGCTGGGCTTCCTCACAGCATGGCGGCCTCTTGCTTTTCCTGCAGCGCTGCAGTGGCTGGGCTTCCTCACAGCATGGCGGCCCCTTGCTTTTCCTGCAGCGCTGCAGTGGCTGGGCTTCCTCACAGCATGGCGGCCTCTTGCTTTTCCCGCAGCGCTGCAGTGGCTGGGCTTCCTCACAGCATGGCGGCCCCTTGCTTTTCCCGCAGCGCCGCAGTGGCTGGGCTTCCTCACAGCATGGCGGCCCCTTGCTTTTCCCGCAGCGCCGCAGTGGCTGGGCTTCCTCACAGCATGGCGGCCCCTTGCTTTTCCCGCAGCGCCGCAGTGGCTGGGCTTCCTCACAGCATGGCGGCCCCTTGCTTTTCCCGCAGCGCCGCAGTGGCTGGGCTTCCTCACAGCATGGCGGCCCCTTGCTTTTCCCGCAGCGCCGCAGTGGCTGGGCTTCCTCACAGCATGGCGGCCTCTTGCTTTTCCTGCAGCGCTGCAGTGGCTGGGCTTCCTCACAGCATGGCGGCCCCTTGCTTTTCCTGCAGCGCTGCAGTGGCTGGGCTTCCTCACAGCATGGCGGCCTCTTGCTTTTCCCGCAGCGCCGCAGTGGCTGGGCTTCCTCACAGCATGGCGGCCCCTTGCTTTTCCCGCAGCGCCGCAGTGGCTGGGCTTCCTCACAGCATGGCGGCCCCTTGCTTTTCCCGCAGCGCCGCAGTGGCTGGGCTTCCTCACAGCATGGCGGCCCCTTGCTTTTCCCGCAGCGCCGCAGTGGCTGGGCTTCCTGAGTTCCTGGCCCCGCAAGTCCCACGCTTTCCCTGCCGCAGTCCGCTGGGCAAACCCGCCACAGGGCCGGCGCAGGTCCAAGCGGAGGAGAAACAGCCGGAACCCCGCGCGGCGATATTCCTGCGCCGCCTCTGGGAAGCACGCCTGCCTCAGGCTGTCGTCTCGGCCGCGACGCGGTCCTGCGTGCTTCCCGTCTCGCCTGAATGCTGACAAAGCTCACCACGCTGGAGGGCCAGTCTAGATTCGCCTTTTAAAAATGAGACCCTTATCGTTATCAGCAGGCCTGGGCTCTACACCGGCAAGATGGTCTCGGCACGGACTCCGAAGAACCGGGCGACGCCAGGGCTGCAGGCGCGAAGGCACGCGCTCGGCTGGCCTCCGGGGAGAACTCAGGTGACCGCCGTAGTCCGGTTCTTATCTCTGGGCGTCGGGTGACCCCCTGCACTGCTGCCGGGCGTGGACTGGCCACGCGAGTCTTGCGAGCGCGAGGAGGAGAGTCTCCGGGCAGCTGGAACCGAGGCTACGCCCGCGGGAGGAGGCTGCGGGTCGGCCGCGGGCCGGGGTCCGCGCCGCAGCCCCAGCAGGATCCGAGCCGCAGGGACGCTCGGGCGGGCTCCGGCCTGCGCGGGCCGCGGCCGGGGGTGAGCGCCCAGGCTGCCGCTGCGACAGTGCGACAGCGGGACAGCGGTCAGACCCTCCCCGGGGAAGGCGCCGGCCTCCCAACTCGTCCGCCGGGTCTCCCGGGTTCCCGGCGGCGGCCTGGTCGGGCCGCTGCTGCCTCGCCCTCCCCGAGGCCGAATCGGGGGCCTGGGCGCCAGGCCCCTCAGCGCCTGGTCTCGGCGACCTCAGCGGGCTGGGGCCTGGCCCCGCCTTCAAAAGCAGGGTGGGTGGCCCGCGCCCTCTATACCCGGAGCCCCGACTTTCCTCCCGAGGGGCCGAGAAGCGGGCCTGCCCACGGCGCCGCGCCTGCGGTCGCCCCGCACTGGCCTGAACGGGCCTTTGGGGCCTCCCGGCGCCACCGCTCTCGACGCCCTTCATTTCCCTCTCAGAGCAGAAACGAACGTTTCGAATCCCTTCGTGCCACAGCCCCTGGCCCAGGGAGCGGCTGGGGTCGCCTCGCCCCCACGCTCCTGCGGGCCCCGGCTCCGTACCGGAGCCCGCCCCTGCGCCCCGAGTCGCGCGGCGCCTGCCCCCCCGCCCCCGCCGCGCCCCCTCTTCCGCTCGCCCCTCCAGCCGCCTCCCGGCGCCGGGCTTTTGTTGCCCGGGCTTGTTTCTAACTCGAGTGTCGCCCGGCTCCGCGCCAGGTCACGTGCGTTAGTGACAACCTCTCGCAGGGCGGCCCCGGGGCCCGCGCGCCGCCGATTGGAGGAGCGGCGCCCGGGGCGGCGGGGGCGGGGCCGGCGGCGGGCGGAGCCGCCGATCAGCTGTTCCCAGCGCCGCACAACAACAAAAGGAGCGAGACGGCCGGCGGCGGCCAGCGGCGCAGCAGCAGGAGGCCGCCCGGCCCCGCCCGCCCGCCGGCCCCACCGAGTCGCAGCTACCTCAGCAGCCCCGCCGGGCCCCGCGCGCCGCGCGTCGCTGCCCCGCCGCCGCCCGCGCCGCAGGTCGGGCCCACGTAAGTGCGGGTGGGGCTGGGGCCGCGGCCGCTCGTCCGGCCGCCCGGGTGGCGCGGCCCCGACCCGCGCGCTCCCCGACTCCGGCCTCCGGCGCTCGCCCCCGACACCCCCGGGCCGCCCGCTCCCTCCTGGCCCCGCGACCCGGTGCGGGCGGAGGCGGCCTCGCCGACCTGGGCCGGCCGAGCCCGGGCGCTGGGTGGCGGTTGGGTGTTTGGTTTCTGCCTCCTCCCCCGGGCGCCCTGTTTTCCTGGCCGCCGCGGGACCTCCTCCTCCCCCCCCTCCGGCCTCCACCCTCCTCCGGCTCGGCCGTTGGGCCGGGACCGCCCGCGGGGGGCTCGCGGCCGCCGCCCTGGGCCGGCCCCTCCCAGGCCGCGCCCGCGCCCCCTCCGCCCGCACCGCTGGCCCTGGGTCGCTCTCGGCAGCACCGTGGGCCGTGCGGCTCCTGGAACCGGCGACCGTCGCCGAAGTGTCCCAAGTGCCCGCCTATCCGTGGCGCGTCCCCGACCCTGCGGGTTGCACCTGTGCAGAGCGCCCTCCGCTTGCCCGTCGTAATCAAAACCCTCATCACTTTAATCCCCGCGGGTGCGGGGCCGACGGTGTGCGGTTCAGCACGCCCAGGGCTCTGCCTCCCTGGTAGGGTCGGGAAACCCGAGGCCCAGAGAGATTGGGTAACTCACACGAGGCCGCACAGCCAGTTAAAAGGACAAGGTGTTTTCTCTTTCAAAGGCGGAGATGAACTTCAAGGGGGGGGAGGGGTTCCTCGTTTTTATTGTGTTTCCCAATTATGTCTGCTCATTTTCTATGTTAATTGCAGTTTAAAGCAGATTAAGGAGGAGCCCCTTTTTATCTGTAACTTCCAAGGACTTGGGTGCATGTTGCTAAAAGGAAGCCTTTTCTGACTACAGAGTAGTTTTGGGAAAAGGAGGGGTGGTGGCCTGTGGGGGGGGTCATTCGGAGCTGACAGCATCATTTTCAAAGGCCCCTGCCTGGAGCCAGGGTCTTACTAATTTCTGTGACCAAGGTCTCTTGTTTTTTCATTCTGCTTTTGTTTTTTTTCTGTGAGTGCTCCCTCATATTTCTCTTGGGAATGGCCCTGGTTTCAAAACTCAAGGTTAACAGGCCGTGAATTACCCCCTATTACTGTCTTTGTCCACAGTTACTCCGCCTTGGGGCCACACTGGTGCGTCCCTGGGAGAATAGCCCACTTGCAGCTAGTTGAGTAAGGGTCAGAGGGGAACAAGCAGCGACAGCGTTCTTGCTTGACTTTCCTGAGGTTTAAAATGGGTTTTAGATTACTTAAGTCAGCATGTTTATTTTTCTAAACTAGAGAGGAGGGCAGGAGATAAAGAGAAAGGTAATTTTGAGGCCCATTTTCAATGGAGATGTGTTAGTTTAGCCACCTGGTATTTAGAAACTGTCAAGAAGCCACATCTGTACATAGAGAAGTTAGATCATCAAAGTTGTGGGATTTTTATTTTTTAATGTTGTTTTTGGAGCCGCCTACTGGCAGCCAAAACCAACTGAAAAGTGCTGTTCTCTGAAGTTCATAGAGCCAGAGTTGACGCTGGAAGGAGCCTGAGAGATCATGTGCAGTGAAAAGCATTGTACTGGGAACCAGACAGACTTAGGCTCCACCCCTCAGCCACTCTGTCACTTTTGAGCAAGTTACTTAATTTCTGAGCCTCAGGTCCCTGTCACATACAATAAGCATTCAGTAAATTGTAGCTCTAATTATTATATAAACATAATGTTTATATAATATAAAGACACTCAGATCCAAAGATGCTAAATTACTTGCTCACAGTCAACAGCTAGCTTGGAATGAACTTAATATTTATGGGGTACCTGCTATGTGCCAGGTGCTCTTTTAAGTAATACACACTTAATCCTCATTAATCCCCATTTTAGGGGTGAGAAAACTGAGGCACAAAGAAGTTACTAAATATCCTAAGTTCACACAAGATGCAAGTAGCAGAGCCAAGATATCAAACACAGCAGGCTGACTCCACACTGCCTCTAGGTTGTTGCTAACAAGCTCTTCCAGACTAGCACCTCCTTTTCTGAGTTCTCAAACTGTAATGCTCTTCCCCGTAAGTATCAACTCAGCCACCTCTCTCTGCTCACAGAGCATTTCTAGCATTTCTACTCAGGTAATAATATGCAACACACTGATGATGAAACGTTAAGTAACAAAGCAGGATACAAAATTGTGCATTCACTTGTCTACAACTAATGATAAAAAGAAACGTGAAGAAAAAGCTAGAGAAAAATGTACAGTACTAATAGTGATTGCAGCAAGACATGGAATAATCACTATTTTTCTAAACTTTCTATAATGTGATTTCATTCATTTTATAATGAAAAGGACATTTTTTTAAAGGGAGGTATTTTGAGCCAGGGTTACAGGGACAAAGCTGCCTTCTTGAAATGCTGGGGCCCAAACAGATATTTTGTTTCTTTTCTCCACTGGGGTGAGCCTGCTCAGCTGCCACATATCTGCCCTGGGTCCCACATGGCATCACAGTTGGGGGACAAGGTGTTCATTCAGGATGAGCAAGGGTTCCCCTGTGGGTGTGTCCTTCCCCCTCCCCCCACCACCCCTGCACCTCCAGCTTCCTGTCTGGTGCAGGGCCTGCATCCATCCCAGTGCTCTGGGGAACTGGGCTTAGTCTCAACTGGTTCAGCAGACAGAAATATACTTGTCGCCAGTATCTGCCTGCATAATTGAAGAGAAATGGGGAAAAGATTTTGAAAACTTTTCCCCCTTCCAGTTTATACATTCAAAAGCTTTATTTACATCAAACCTTGTAATAGTTCATCTTTTGGGTTATGTATCACACCACAATAGATGAAACAAACTACATAGTCCACTTGTCTTCTAACTTTTTGTACATGGAACATAAAGCTGAATTTGAATTCTCATGCTAGAGCTCCAGTTCCCGTGGTTTGGCCATGTTGCCTTCCAGAAGGGTTTCAGGAACACTGTTATGCAAGTGACACTTCCTGTTTACCTGCTTTTAATATTTAATGGCTGAGGGTGATGGATTGTGACCCCAAAAGTATTCAAATATCATTGATTTGAAGACACATTCATAGCACTACAGTGTCGTCATTGGCAGGCTAAACAACTAACAGTCCAATTTGGACGTAAAAAATTGAACCAGGAATCTCGTCAGAGACAGATTCGAACTACATTCACAGCTGAAGATGATTGCTTTGAAAGGGAAATGTCAGCCCTGGCCAGTGAGGGTCAGTGGGTAGAACCCGGGTCCGGGCCTGTGTGTGAAGCAACCAATCAGTGTTTTTCTCTCAAATCAATGAAAAATGTATCCTCGGGTGAGGGTTAGAAAAAATAAAAAAGTGAAATGTCAAAAGTCTGAAGTTACAGATTCAAGGCTCATACTGGTGAGAAAAAAGTCATTTAGTGCGGCCCCTCATCATTTGGGATGGTCTCATCTGCTCTTACAGTTTCTGTCACCCACTCTGTTGGCAGCTCTAAGTCTGTGCCCTCAGAGGAGGCCATGCTCTTGAACTCCAAAGTCCTATATTCAGCTGCCTACTACTCATCTCCAGGTGCATGGCTTGCAGATTTCCCAAATTCAGGCTGTCCAGAGTGCCCAGCCTGCACCTTCTGCAGTAGTCCTGCTCCATTAAATGGTCACACCATCCCAGTAGCCAGGCTGTGAGCCCCGGCCATTCTCAACGTTTTCCTCCCTTTAACTTCGGACTCGCCTACCCCAGCCTGCTGTCTCTCACCACTGTCCATCTGACCCTTGAGCTGCACCAAAGGTGCCTTTCTCACTCAGTGGCAGGTTTCCAGGTTCCTTCTCTTTCCCCCCGCCCCCCCCCCCCAATGCTTATTCTTCTCAACCACTCACGATTAAAGTCATCGATTGAAGGAGCTCTTTCCCTGACGTCTTCCCTGGCATATATCACGCCAGCTGTTAAACTCACCACCAGAGGGCTTTATTTACTGCTGTCTCCCCTGCATTTACCACTACCCCTGATGCGTAATAGTGCTCACTATTTGTAGAAAAGTAGTCATTGACCAAGAACTTTGTGCCAAATACCTTGCCAAGTAGGTTGCCTGCATTACCTTATTTTACAGGGGGAGTAGGATCAGGGAGACCATCTAGGAGGTGTGATTGGCAGAGTCTGGAGACACCAGGAAGGTTGGCTTCAACTGGGATGGGAGTGGTGGAGGGAAGTGGGCGACTGAGCCACCCACGCAGCTCAAGTCAAGAGGACTTGCTGCTAGTTGGGGAGGGGTGGGGTGGGGAGCAGGGAGGAGGATGGCTGGGCTTAAAAGAAGCAAGGGTAACTGCTAGGTCTTGTGCCTGAATAAACTGCTGGATGCTGCTGCTTTCTGTACTGAGAATGGGATGAAGGACAGTGCATGTTTGTGGGGAAAAAATGGAAAGTTCTCTTGGGTATGTTAGGTTTGATATGCCCTTCAGGTAATCAGGGAGGCGTGAAGAAATAAATCTGGAACTCTGGAGTAAGATTAGACAAGGCTGGAGGTCCGCATTTAGAACTCCACAGAACTCCCTGAGGTGGAGCTGCTGCCAGCTGAAACTAACGTCCTAACTCAGCAGAGCAGCACTGGCCCAGGCACACCAGCTGCTACTTGCCACTGCACAGGGAACGGCTGTTTCCACCTTAGTTTTCTGCAGTGTAAATTTTTCCATGTCAGCTGTAGGAATTGTTTTGAAGGTCAAAGTATGCTGTACTTGCAGGTTTTAAATTAAGTATCTCATGGTCACATACAAGAAGTACAGAGCACAAGAAAAAATGAGCCAGGGAAAGATTGGGGGGGGGGATGCATGCATAGGGTGGTCACCGGGCACTATTGCTGGGTTCATTTGGCAGCTTCTGGGCAATTGGCTAACATATTGCAAGATTGTTAATATCTAGTTTTTGTTCCTCTACTTACAGAAAAGCAGTACTGCAGTTTGAAATTAACTAATTTTATAAATTTGAGATAAATTCCAACTTATCCCTTATTGTAAAAGCAAAGATGTGAAAAAGACCCCCCCCTTTTTTGCAATTCTCCACAATGTTTTAATTCATAATGCTTTATCTTTTTAAAAAGATGAATTCTAGAATGAATTACAAAAGAAATTGTTCCTAATTCATATGCTAAACAGCTGATGTCTGTTTTGGATTTGATGCTGCACTAAGTGCTGAGGCAGCTACAATGAGTGGCACCATCCCTGCCCTCAAGAAGTAGTCACTCTAGTCAGAGATGCAGGTGGTTCTGATGTGTGATAAAGGGCTCTTCTGTGTCAGGATGGGTCTGGAGTGAGAGGCAACATTGAAACTTTCCAGCCCAGAGCTACAGCCTAAATTGAGCTGTGAAAGTAAATTCTACAATCACTGAATCCACATTCAATTTTATTATTCTTTTTAAAAAATATATATATCTTCATTGGTTTTCAGAGAGGAAGGGAGAGAGGGAGAGATAGAAACATCAATGATGGCAGTCACTGATTGGCTGCCTCCTGCACGCCCCCTGCTGGGGATCGAGCCCACAACCCGGGCCTGTGCCCTGACCAGGAATCAAACCCCGATCTCCTGGATCATAGGCCAATGCTCAACCGCTGAGCCACGCCAACCAGCCTCAATTTTATTTTTCAGTTGATTAGTTTCAGGTGTACAGCATACTGGTTAGTCATGTACTTTACAAAGTGTTCCCCCAGATATTTCAAGTACCCACCTGACACATACATAGTTATTACTATTACTGACTATATTCCCTATGCTGTACTTCACATCCCCATGACTATTTTGTAACTACCAAGTTGTACTTCTAAATCCCTTCAACTTTTTCACCCAGTCCTCCAACCCTCCTTCCCCTCTAGCAACCTTTAGTCTGTTCTCTGTACCTATGCCAGCTCCTTCCTTTTTATTTCACATTTTAAGATATTTACAGGTTGTGTCTGATATTCATTTATGTTTTGTAAATAACAGATGTTGTAGTTCTTATGTTTAGCTCCTGCAGGAAAGGAACAGCTGTAGCTGAAGGCTGAGGCGTGTGCTTTCTCCTAAGGCTGTGCGTGTGTGCTTTTATTTTTTTAATCCTCACCCAGGGATATGTTGGTTTTTTTAATTGATTTTTAGAGAGACATTGACCAGTTGCCTCCCGTACCCTCCCTGACTGGGCATCGAACCCACAACCTGGGTATGTGCCCTGACCAGGAACTGAACCTGTAACCCTTTGGTGCATGGGACAGTGCTCCCACCAACGGAGCCACCCGGCCAGGGCCGTGTGCACTTCCAAAGTCACATGCACACATTGTGTAAAGACTTGCTGACTGAAACAACCTCTTTTCTGTTTTGTTTTAGGGATAATGACTCTTCTTCTCGCCTAAGTTGAATAAGCACCTCGTGCACTTTAATCTTCTGTCAGCGCCATCAGGCCGACTGAAGACAGGGCTTTGAAATCTCAGCTATAAAGACTCCAGCCAAAGTCTCAATCTTGCCTTAACAATGTTCCAGAGACTGAATAAAATGTTTGTGGGTGAAGGCAATGCTTCTTCCAACCAAGCACCAGAATTCAGTGAGAAAGAAGATGATGAATGGATTCTGGTTGACTTCATAGGTAAGGTGTCCTCTGCTGTTAATCATTGCAGCAAAAGTGGAAACACTTGCATCTCAGTTTTTGCATAAGCAAATCAATAACTTTGAAGGTTTTTTAAGACTTAAAAGTAAATAAAAATTTGTATTAAAAAATTGCAGAAACATCCTGTCCAGACTTCCGTTTTGCAACTCTTACACCCGGATCACATCAGGGGCACTTTTAGAAAGCCCTCAGACTAGACAACCAGAAACAGTCTGAAAGCCTTCCCGCAAAGCCAACACAATCCTTCCCTACAGTGATACACCACACACACACACACTGCTCAGAATTTATTTTATACTCATTGAGTGAATATAAATGATTTTGTTTTGGACCTAAATAAAGAAAGGAATGTGCCCTGGCTGGGTAGCTCAGTTGGTTAGAGTGTCGTCCCAATACGCCAAGATTGTGGGTTCGATCCCTGCTTCAGGGCACATGCAAGAATCAGCCAATGATGCATAAATAAGTGGAACCACAAATCGACATTTCTCTCTTTCCCCTTCCTCTCTATAAAATAAAAAATAAAGTGAAGGAATGTGAGCATCAGCTAATAGCAGCTTCTCTCCCTTTTCTGTGCTCTGATGTGATGTCACTGTGACACATCCTCCTGTGGGACTTCCAACACCCATGGACCCCGATCTAGACACTTGCACTGGTTTGTCAGCAGCTGAAGATGAGGAAGAAGACATCAGTGAAGAGTCACATGCCGAACACCCTTCCGTCTTCTCCTGTTTACCTGCATCTCTTGAGTGCTTGGCTGATACAAGTGATTCCTGCTTCCTCCAGTTTGAATCCTGTCCGATGGAAGAGAGCTGGTTTATCACCCCTCCACCGTGTTTCACTGCAGGAGGATTAACCACTATCAAGGTGGAAACCAGTCCTATGGAAAACCTTCTGATCGAGCATCCCAGCATGTCTGTCTACGCCGTGCATAACACCTGCCCTGGTCTCAACGAGACCAGCTGTGGGGCTGACGAATTTCATAACCCAAGTGGTCCCAGGTACGTCATATTTGCCTCTCTCCACAGGCATTCTGTTCAGTATGCATTTTATTTATTTTTACTACAATTCAAAGCTAAGTTTCTAGAATATGCGAGAGTAATTTTGTTAGAGATTTATGAAAGTACGTGCATAGTGCACAAAGCAGTTGATGGTATAAAAAACTTGTTCAGTCTAGATTTTAGGAAAGTTCTCTATCCTCTTGAGCTGTTTTTGTCTTCAAAGCACTTGTTAACATTCATTGCATTTATTCTCTACATGTATACATGTATATATACACACGCATCTGTTATTGTTTTGCAGAAAGCAGGTAGTTGATGTGCTGAGTAATTTTCAGTGGTAAACACTTAAGGGAATAGGATGATTTTGTAGGAAACAAATGACATTCAAATATAAGATACTGTGGGAAAAGAAACAAATTGTAGCATGCTCGTTATATAATGGAGAGCCATCCATTTATAGTACTCAGCTAATGAATGGAAAGAAAAGACTGGCCTTTCTGCTAAGTTATCTTAGAATATAACTCTGGCACTGTACAGACTGGATTATCTGAGGATATCAAATTTGACAAGAATAGTATGTCTTAATTCCCTAATACTGTCAAGGGTAGGGTGAGTTTGATTCTTTGGAGCAGTTCAGAATATTCCTGTAGTTAGTGCTGTCATCCAAAGGGACTCTTTTTGGATTGTCCAGCCTCTGACTCTGCAAACTAGACCACTGTATATATCTCCTATTTCCTGTTTGCCAAATATAAACAAAGCTGAGGCAGCTCGTTAATTTGTTAGCTTTACTGTACTCTCAAGTCTCAATATTGTAGATTATCTTGAATGAAGATAAACACATGCTTGTACCAAACTGAAAAACAATTTGCTTATATAGTTACCCAGGCTTTCTTCTAGGTAAGATGTTTGATGGGAAATGTTACTTTAGCTGGCACTTTACTCAGCACTCTAAATTTATCAAGAGGTCAGTGTTTCAGGCATTCCAACAAAAATTTACAATATAATTTTTTGGAGGTGGTACTGATTTAATTGCTTTATACTTGATTCAAATTAATTTCTTCAGTTCTTAAAAATTCTTCCTGATTCTGATCTCACCTATGAAGGAATTCCATTCGAGAATTTAGCATGATTAATAGTCACTTTAAACTTACTGGCATTTGTACATATACTTTTTAGTATTTAAAGGATGTGTGTCTGTATGTGTGTGTGTGTGTGTTATGTGTGTATGTATGTATATTCAGCAGCTTTGCAAATAACATTATTACAGAAGTAGTGAATATGCATCACACAAAATTAGAAAATGCAAGTACACAAAAATTTAAAATGACATTCTTACTTCCCAAAGATGAATACTGTTGAGATCCTAGGGCATATCCTCCCACATTGTTTTTCCTGTATGTTCCTGTGCACACAAACCATTTTTAACCTAAATGGGATCAAGCTCCATATGCTGTTTTATAATCTGCCTCTTTAGGTAGTGATCCCCACTTTTTTTTAAAGTAAAATTTCACTTCATCTGCTACACAAACCATGCTCAGATTTCCTCACTGGGGCCCAGAATATCTCTTCTACCGTGTACAAAACAGCATCCAGACCAGGACCTTGCACTGCATCTGTGGTTATGTGTTTATAGTTTTGATGCAGTGAGAATGTCATTTCTTATATCTTATTTTTGTCTCTTATTATGTTTTGACATGACATAGGAAAGTTAAATACGTACTTTTCCATATATAACAGTTCAAAACAACACATTTATCTTTATGTGAATTCTTTTTGGGCATAAGAAAGTACTGTAAATTATAATAACTAAAATCTTTTTTTAATATCCTTAGTTTTAGATTTGAAATGCTTATAAGTAAGGCCCACTAAATCAAGATAGAAATTAGGTGTTACCAAAATTAGGAGAATGGCTATGCAGTAATTATCTGTATTTTCTGAGAAGGAAATAAATCATGTCTTTCAAAAGTTAGATCATCTCCATCTTATCTGTCCTTGGAGATATTACCACAAAGCACATAGAAGTAAGGTGCTTTATAATTACAGATGAGTTTCAGAAGTGTGTGTTTTGTGTTTTAACCTTTATAAATACTGTAATCTTGAATTAAGTAGTATATGTGCCTTTAATGACCCATAGTAAACCAGTTAAAGTTGACTGCGTCCTAACAGTAAAATTAAATAGCATTTTTAATCTTACTAGTGATTTAATAGTTCACCATTTAACATTTGTAGGGCCAGGAAAAGCTGCTTATAAGACTCACTGGCACAAAGTAAGTATATTCGCTTTGAGACTGTGTGATATGTGTTATCAGTCTGAGCAGGGAGGTTGAGGACTCAGGGTGCCACCTTTTAAAAACCAGTCTTTATTTTAACTTCTCCTCATTAGTTCGTAATGGGACCTGCTTCAATTCTACTATTTTTTAAAAAGAACAATATATTAAAAAAGAATAGTGTTTTCCTCTAGTGATTACACAGTGTAACTGCCCTTCCTGTGTAAAATAACCCTTAAAAATCTTAAAACTCTTAACGTTATGTGTTAATATAGTTTAATAATATAGTTTATAGTTATCCTATTTCATTAGCTTTCAACATAGAAAACATAATAATCATGTGGTTTGTAGCCAAGGGTCTTTATAACATTGTTATGCAAATACCATTCTGAAATGTGCCCTGTTGTGATATAAATAAGCAGGTAGCTTCTTACTAGAAAGGTGTTAAATGAGATTTTCCTTATGCATATTTCTATTAAATACAGATGTAAACCTTGTTTCCTAGAACATTTTACTTACAGGCAGAAAGTAGAAAGTGTCTGTGAATGTGCTTTGCCACATGCATCAGTGTTCACCCTGCTTCATAACCATGGTCCTTTGGAGTAAGATCTGTGTTAGAATCCTGGTTGAGTCAGTTAATAATCATGACCTTAACACATCTCTGAGCCTTGGATTTCTGTTCAGTAAAACTTGGAAATTAAAATATTGTCCTCTTAAGATCATGGCAAGAATTAAAATTAATAATATTTGCAAAATAGTTGGCAAATGCAGATATTCAGTAAATGTTAGTTTCTCTCCCAGAAGAACTTTGTAAATGTGTTTGCTTTGTAACTAAAATTTACTCAAAGTGTAAAGCATCTTTATTTAAAAAAAAAGGTCTACTTAATTAACCACCTGTATCACTTACATGGCATAATTCTATTAAAATTGGCTGCTTCTTTCTACCAGTATCAGTCACAATGATCACAAAATATAAACTTGTCTGTCAGCCATAAGACACTAAGCTCTCATTCATCCATAAATTAGTGTGGCAACTTGAGTTTCTAAGTAACTTTTCAATTGTATGAATAGCCCACTCTGTTACATAACACACCCCGTCTTTTCTGTTTCAGAGAGGAAGCTCAGGGTGAAGTGGCGCCACACATTCACTGCTATGTTGCAGCTGTTGCTGCTCATACAGCTTTTCTGGAGCAACCCAAGAGCTTTCGCCCTTCCCAGTGGATAAAAGAACACAGTGAAAGACAGTCTCTGAACAGAAATAGCCTTCGTCG
This sequence comes from Miniopterus schreibersii, assembly GCF_964146895.1. Taxonomy (NCBI): domain Eukaryota; kingdom Metazoa; phylum Chordata; class Mammalia; order Chiroptera; family Miniopteridae; genus Miniopterus; species Miniopterus schreibersii. The sequence continues at coordinate 3,975,170 of NC_138117.1, read as the reverse complement.
CCAAAATCTTACCAGGGATTGCCACTCTCGGCAAGTCAAGCACAATGGTTGGGCTGTCCATCAGCCCTGCCCACGTCAGTACAATTACTAAGAATTTCAAGTTTGGTTGGTTGGTTTCCCTTGGTTTGTACATGTATATGTGGATGTCTGTGTTTGGATGTGAAGTCTCTTTACAGCCACTTGATGACCAATCACATAGTAGTTTTATCAGTGTGTTTAGACACTATCTTGAAAACCAGATTCACATGCTGTGTATCACATAATGCCTTGCTCTTAACATTTACTTTTTTGTAAATTTTTTCAGAATATTTTTGGAAACATATCAATACAATTACAGTGTTTGGTGTTTGCAGATGTCTTTAAATCTGTTAAAGTGTACATGAGTTAGCATTTTAAAGAGATTTCTTCTCAAGTCTGAGAGTAGGCATCTTTCAGTTTCATCTTATTTTGTATTACTTAATCAGTCTTTTGAGTAAGCAAAAATTTATTCTCAGGGTCAGCCATACACTTTATTGACCAGTACTTGATAATCTCTTCTGTATATAATGAATACATTTTTATACACTAACATGAGCATTAACAGGTTATAGTTGCCATGGTTATAATGGAATTATGGTTGAATTTTCTTTTGAAAGAAAACTTGATATATTTCTGTGTGTATGGGTTTTTTTTCCAGATTAGTCATGCAGTTCATTTTGGAATTCAGGTACATTAAGTGTTAGTGAGCAGTGCATCAGTAATCTGATAGGACTGTGTGACATGGTACAGACATTACTGGTATCGTGGGATGAAAGCACTTGTCTCACGTGCAGAGGGATTAAATTAGACCTGTGAAATTGCATTTAGAAAAATGTATGTCCATAACTAACCCATTTTCCACTGTTTGGATTCTTTCCTGCCAGCTCTGCCCACTCACCACCTCACTTCAGCTGTAAATTCAGAAGTACTTGTCCAGGCACTTGAATGACTTCATATTTATATCTTCCCAAGGGAAAGTGATAGGCTCTGTATTTCCGATACAGCAATAAATCCTTTGCCAGGGAACCTGTCCTGCCCAGTGGCAAGCAGGGGTGAAGGAATTCCTGGGGGTGTCTTTTCATGGCGTCTATACGAAGGGTGACAGGTCAGCTTCCTTGAGTTTTCAGTTTTTAAGTCTGGCTTCAGGCAGAATCTTGAACCACTATGGCCTGTTTCCTCCACCAACAGGGGAGCAGTAATAGTTACCTCCCTCACTGCTGTTGTGAGGACTGTATCCTGATTTGAAGTGGGGCTGTGCAGAACCGTACCTGGTGGGAAATTCCAAGGGCCTCTCTATCAAATCTGGTGATGGGGGTGGGGCCTGTGGCAGTTTTTCTGCCACAGCTGTTCTTCAGAGTGTTGGTGCTAACGAGGCTAGAGTGCAGGGTTCGATGCCCAGGGAAGCCAGTTAACTTGACATGGAGATCTGTTTCTTACCTCTAGCCAGTCACTTTAGTTTTCAGCAGTTGTATGGGTTTTGCTGAGCCATCCACACTCTCACCGATTTCTTCTGAAATTAAGTTAAGTACATTTACAATCCAAAGCACATTCTGCTGACAGAGCATATTTTCCTGTCTCTTCTGCAAACCTAATTAAATAAGTACACATCTCTACAATATTTCAAGGGAAAAGGCAGCATATAGTTATGTGAAGTATTATTCTATTTCTTAGTAACCCTATAGTGCTCAATGCGGGGAACCATGGGAGACTTTTTTCCATTGGAGAGCTTTGCTCTTTCCTGACTAGACTGGGATGTCTGGAGTCTGAATCGGTCAATAGTGTAGTTAGGTGGTGGCGTTCGGTGGTTCTTCCCCTGGTGTTGATGAAGTGCCAGGAATGTCTCTAGAACAAGAGTCTATATCCCCTTCTCTCCTCATTCCCTTTCCATTTCATCTACCCCTTTATTTATTTGTTTTCTAATTAGGGGCCAAGTCTGTCAAGTTTCCTCAAACTGAGCTAGAAGTTATTTTGTTACTATTGTGTTTACCTGAGTTGGGAGATAAGGTCGAGTTTTCATGAGGGTGTGTATGTTACATCATGCCTGTTATAGGGCCATATACTGGTAACTTGAAGATAGACCAGCTAAATGTTTTCTTGATGTAGCCTCTGAATACATGGGCGTCTCTTTTCACATATTACATGCAAACTGTCAGTACCTCACGAGCTGTAGAAGTTCAGCATGAGAATTTGTTTGGCAGCATAAACAAATTTCTATGTAAACCTGCAGTGGTCCTTTTTTACTGTTTCTTTTTCAGATTTCCTGATACCTTAAACACATCTCTATCAGTTACTGCCTTTTTGTTTTCCTTATCGGGGCCTAGTTTTTTATGCTTTGTTCCTGGAAGACAAATGATTTCAGTCTTTGGGATGTTTTTTCAGGGTAAAGGCTATCACACCATCTGTGATATCATATTGTGGTTTCTGTCTAAAAGTGGCACATATAAGAACTGAAGAAAGTAGTTGCATAATTCAGTTGAGGTTCTCAGTCATTAGATGTTTGGTAGGCATCTACTATGTGCAAGACACAAGACGAGTAAGATGTTAACAAGTTAAGTATTCTTTGAAACACGGCCAAAATACAATTTATTATAAATTATTATTTTTGCTGTTGTAAATATTAGTGGTTTACAGTATGCTTAAGTTCATATTTCTTAAAAATTAATGCAGTGAGAAATAAGACACCTTTCAATTTAGTGCTCTGTTTCTAAACTGATAATATAGAATGTTACTTGGAAAAAGTCTGGAATATGTGGTACCCACAAGCAGTGCTTATGAATGAGTTTCTTAGTTTTTATAACGCATCACGTTTCTCAGAGTTTTTGTTTTTGTTAATAAAACATTTTATAATGTATATCCTATGTTTATTACTTCCTCCTCAACTAATTGAATTATGTACTGCAATGTAAGTTGAAGATTCACCATCCATTATTTATCTTCTGTAGCAATGCATTTAAATAGGTGGCTGAGGGGGGAATTTTTACAGAAGGTGCAGAGTGTTTGGATTTTTTACTTCCTATTCCAGGGAGCTTCCTTTACATTAATTTTCTGTTCACTTTTCCAGTTTCCATGCAAATAGCTCCTTTTCACATACCTTCTCTGTTGTGTCAGTACTTTGATTCTAGTGAGAAGGCAGTTTACTTAAAACTTGAGAGGGCCATTCAGCATTGCCTGTTGTTTTTACTTCTCAGATCTGTGTAGCACTGGTTGGTAGTCCTTAATTCTTCGTTGAATCTGTCTTTGCTATTTCTCTTCCTCCTCAAGGAAATATATTGCCTTTTTTAAAGAGAAAAGAGCAAAGAAGAATATCTGTCTTTCTTATCCTCACTTTCTTTGAGTTGGGGAAAAAAATGAAGGACTCCAACTAGAAGATATATATTTAAACTTAAATAGATTAATGGAGAAAGTTTAAGAGTTTCAAGTATTAATTTTTGTTTTTAGCATCAGTTTAGAGACTGCTCCTTGTACTGGAGATACTAGCATATGTTTGTAATGTTACCTTAAAATTATTTTATAAGGCCCATACATAGATTAAATTCTTTTAAAAGTGGGGCTACTATCATGGATGTTTCACTGCCATCAGCCATGTTGATGCATTATAAATGGCATCCTTGTCTACTTTAATGCTTAAAATTTTATTTAAAATGCTTTATTTAGAAAACCAACACGATGTTTGGTGTCAGCCTTGCCATGTACCAGTTCACTTGAAATTGACACCAATTACAGTGGTTTGGAGTGGAGGAGGTGGTCCTGGACAGCATATGGATAGGATATATTTTTCTATTTGCAACAGTATCTTTTATATGGGAGAAGTTACTATTCAAAGGAAGGCAGCTTAAGTGGATAATGTTTTGTATATCATTGAGAATTTTCCTTAAAACACTTTTTAAAAATTGTATAATTGTTAAATGCCCAGTTTTGCTCTGTATTTGCCTTAAGTTTTAGTATTCGTTTTCTAGATGGATTTCTGAAAACCAGTACTTGGGGAGGTTAGATGTGTATGTTTCCAGGCTTGGTGTGTTTGAGTGGTTTTGCTTGCTTTTTGGTTGTATTTTCCTCCAGAAGCGTGGAACTTTAATAATTCTGTGTGTTATTTAAAGAAAAAAAGGGGCTTTGTTGTTTTTTTCTCTCAAGTAAAATTGTGAATACATTTGCTTTACAAGGGCAGGGCGTCATTTATAGAGACTGAAGAGTATTGTAGGTTGTACTATGTGCCTTCTTGATGTGTTTCTGGACACAAAATTTTTTCAACAACTTGAAAACTAAAAAAGGGACATTTGGTTAGGTTATATACTGTACATCAATCTATGCATAAATGGCAGCTTGTTTTCTTGAGCCACTGTCTAAATTTTTTCTGTTTTTATAGAAATTTTTTATACTGATTAGTTCATAGCTGGTCAGTTTTATACACAGACTAAACAATACAGCACTTTGCCAAAAATAAGTGTAGCATTGCTTAAAAATTGTGTATTAACACCAGTTCTTTGTAATCGGCTTCAGTGGTGCATTTTGCACCACCTGGAGTTATGGTTATTAATCTGTCAGTAAATAAAATGTCCTTTAACTTCACATTTGTCAGATTCTCTTATTTTTTCTTTATGGTCATTAGTCTTAAAACTAGGTGTATCTTAAAATGTTTGCTGTTTAGTTTTACTACCCAAAAGATGTGTTTAATATACACTTTAAGCACTTAGCCAGTACTTTTTCCCTGCAGTGAGTCTGTGTTAAAATATTTGTATTTTATATATATAACTTAATGCATTGGTTCTTAGACTTTTCTAAGCTAGCTTAGTTAATTCTCAATGGCTGTTTCCCCACATAAATGCAGACACCTCTTTAAAAACATTTTAGGGCAGTATGGACAAACACCATGTCCATTAATGCCCCCTGTGTGCAGCTCTAGTTTAAATAGGCCAGTAAACATTCAGAATGCTTGAATAGGAAGCTCAAAGAATAAGTCTTGTGTTAATCCTTGGAGAAGATCAGCATTCTAGAACTATAACCTATTTCAGGAGAGATTTTTATCTCAGACTCTCAGTTGAGATGACAACACTATATGGGACAGAGGTGAGGAGGGGTCACCCCAAAGATGAAAATAAGGTCATAAAAGTTGAGTTGGTATCTGCATGGCTGGTTCCTCTCTAGACAGCTAAAGCAGATTGCCCCTGTACAAGGTAGAGGATGCTGACAAATTAATCAGACTCATTTCTCATCTGAATTGGTACCAGACTGAGTATTTATTTTGTGTATTAAGATTCTGATGAACTCAGAAGCCCAGAGAAATTGCCAGCAGAAACCTGGGATGGTGTTTTCAGAAAATCCGATGTATAATCAAAGCAAATTATAATTGACAGCACTTGTACAGTAACTTGCACACCCTGGTCAGGGTTGAACCTCAGTCAGCCAGCCTGAGGGTCAATCCCACCCACGAATAGCCAACAGTGATCAAGACCCAATGACAACAGGAGGGCCCACATAACTCACACAAGAGACATTCCTAGAGCATCCAGCTCAGGAGACCAAGGCGATTGCATTACTGGGTCCCATAGGACACCTACTACTAAGGCCTCCCCACGAAGACTGGGAGTGAGGTGGCAGTTCTGATACATAGAAACAAACACAAAGAGACAGCCAAAATGGGGAGACAAAGAAACAGGCCCCAAATTAAAGACCAGGAGGAATCTCCAGAAAAAGGGCTAAATGAAATGGAGGCAAGCAACTTATCAGATACAAGAGTTCAAAGTAATGGTTATAGGGATGCTCAAGAAACATAGTGAGAACTACTACAGCATGAAAAAGAACATAGAAACCATGAAAAGAACCAGTCAGAAATGAACAATACCATATCTGACATCAAGAATACACTGGAAGGGATAAAAAGTAAGATGGATGAAGCAGAGGATCAATCAACAATTTGGAAGACAAGGTAGAAAAAAACCCACACCCAATCAGAGCAGCCAAAAGAAAAAAGAATTAAAATGAGGATAGTTTAAGGGAACTTTGGGACAACATGAGATGTAACAACATCTGCATCATACTGGTAGCAGAAGGAGAAGAGAGAGAGCAAGGGGTTGAGAACCTATGTGAACAAATAATAACTGAAAAATTCCCTAACCTGGTAAAGGAAAAAACACACAAGTCCAGTAAGTGCAGACAGTCCCAAGCAAGATGGACCCAAAGAGGCCCACACCAAGACACATCATAATTAAAATGACAAAGGTTAAAGATAAAGAAAATCTTAAAAGCAGTAAGAGAAAAGCAGTTAGTTACCTACAAGGGAGCTCCCATAAGACTGTCAGCAGATTTCTCAACAGAAAGATTTCAGGCTAGAAGGGATGGGCATAAAATATTCAAAGTGATGAAAAGCAAGGACCTACAACCAAGATTACCCAGCAAGGCTATCATTTCAAATTGAAGAACTAAAGAGCTTCTCAGACAGGAAAAAGCTAAAGGAGTTTGTTACCACCAAACCAATATTACAAGAAATGTTAAAGGGCCTGTTTTCAGAAAAAGAAAGGGCAGGGAGGGGAAGAGGAGAAGGAACAGAGGTAAAAGAATAAATACGTACCTACCAATAATTACTTTTAATGTAAGTGGCTTAAATGCTCCAACCAAAAGACAGGATAGCTGAATGGATAAGAAAGCAAGACTCATATATATGCTGTCTACAAGAGACCCACCTCAGAACAAAAGATACACACAAACTAAAAGTAAAGGGATGGAAAAGGATATTTCATACAAATGGAAATTTTTAAAAAGCTGGGGTAACAATCCTTATATCTGACAAAATAGACTTTAAAACAAAGGCTATAGTACGAGACAAAGAAGGACGCAGCATAATGATAAAAGGAGCAATCCAACAAGAGGATATAGCTCTGGTAAAAATTTATACACCCAACACAGGAGCACCTAAATACATAAAGCAAATCTTTATGGACATGAAGGGAGAGACTGACAGTAATACAGTCATAGGAGGGGATTTTAACACCTTATTGACATCAATGGATAGATCTTCCAGACAGAAAAACAAGGAAACAGTGGCGTTAGATGACACACTAGATCAGATGGATTTTATTGATATCTTCAGAGTATTTCACCCCAGAGCAGCAGAATATACATTCTTTTCAAGTGCACATGGAACGTTTTATAGGATAGACCATAGATTTAAGAAGACTGAAATCCATATCAAGCATCTTCAGTGACCATAATGGTATGAAATTATAAATCAACCACAAGGAAACTGAAAAAACACACTAAGTCATAAAGGCTAAATAACATATTACTAGACAATGATAGGCCAACAATGACATCAAGGAAGAAATCAAAAGTTACCTTGAGCCCTGGCTGGTGTTGCTCACTTGGTTGGGGCATTGTCCCATAGACCAAAAGGTGGCAGGTTCGGTTCCCAGTCAGGGCACATACCCAGGTCGTGGGGTCAATCCCCAGTCAGGGTGCATGTGGGAAGCAACCAATCATTGTTTTCTCTCACACTGATGTCTCTCTCTCTCTCTCCCTCCCTCTCTCTAAGATCAATTTTTAAAAAAATTACTTTGAAACAAATGTAAATGAGAACACAATAACCCCAAATGTATGGGATACAGTGAAAACAGTCCTAAGAGGGAAATTCATAGCATTACAAGCCTTCCTCAGGAAACGAGAGAAAACTCAAACAATCTGACATTACACTTAAGGGAACTGGAAAAAGAACAATAAACAAAGCCCAAAGTGAGTAGAAGAACAGAAATAATAAAGATCAGAGCAGAAATAAACAAAAGAGAGTCTAAAAAAACAATACAAAAGATCTATAAAATCAAGAGCTGGCTCTTTGAAAATATAAACAAGATTGACAAACCTTTAACTAGACTCATCAAGAAAAAAAGAGAGGACCCAAATAAGTAAAATCAGAAATGAGAGAGGAGAAGTAACAACTGACACCAAAGAAATACAAAGGATTCTAAGAAAATATAATGAATAACTATATGCAAACAAATTGGACAATCTGGAAGAAACGGATAAATTCCTAGAAACGTACAATCTTCCAAAACTGAATCAGAAAGAATCAGAGATTCTGAATAGATGGATTACAACTAGTGAAATTGAAGCAGTTATCAAAAAACTACCAATAAATAAAAGTCCTGGGCCGGACAACTTCACAGGTGAATTTTACCAAACATTCAAAGAACCACCAAAACCTATCCTGAAGGAAGAACTTGGCCTAGATCACAGACCTAAGTTTAGGGAATAGGTGGGGAAGGAAGGCTGAGCTGTAATAACCGAGAGCAGGTCAGAGGTGCTATCTGCCTGAACCTCCTCCCTGGGGTGTCTAAGTAGAGTTTCTGAACTGTGGTAGTCAAGAGAGGGAGACTCAGAAGTGAGGTTTCAGCCCAGTCTCAATTACCTACAAAAGTGGGGGGCAGGGGCAAAGTGAATAAGTGAAATACATTAGAAGCTCCTTAGACAAGTTTGCAATCAGAGAACCAAAAACTTCAGAGATTAATATAATGAGCATGTATCCATCAACCAACTTTATAGATTCTTAACATTTTACCATATTTGTTTCAGATGCTTTTAAGGAAATACAACTTTACTGATATAGTTGAAGCCTGTTATGAATCCCTCAAATCCCATCCATCTCCCCCACCCCCACCCCCACCCTAAGACGATTATTTGCAAAGCATGCTTTCATGCTGTGACTACATAAGTATCCATAACTATGTAATATTTGCTTCACATGCTTTCAAACTTTATATAAATGGTATCATACTGAATGGTTTGGTATAAAATTTGTTTCTCTTCCTCTAAATATTGTCTTTGAAATTTATCCATGTTGACATACACGGCTCCACCTCATTTCACCTATGGCACAGTATCCTGCAGCATGACTATGCCACAATGTATCTACCTATTCTTTTGTTGGTGATCCTGTACATACTCTATGGTCCAGCAATTCCACTCTTAGGCATATACCCAAAAGAAATATGTTTTGTCCACAAAAAGACTTTTTTGTGGACATACAAAAATATTCACAGCACCTTTATTCATAAAAGTTAAAAACAAAAAAATAACAAACCATGTCATATCCATACAATGGAATACTCAGAAATAAAAAAGAACAAAATACTGCTACATGCAACAGCATGGATGAAAGTCAAAACCATTGCATTAAGTGAAAGAAGCCAGACACAAGAGCCTGTGTATGTGTGTGTATATATATGAATGTACGATTCCATATACCCATATGTATGTACAGGATCTATCACCTATCTATTTTATCTATTCTCTAGTATAGAACTAGTGAAACCAATCTATAGTGGGCGGAAAAAATCAACACAGTGGCTGCCTCCAGGAAGGTGGAGGTGGGGGTTACTAGGGAAAGAGAACTTTCTGGGAGTGACAGTAATGCTCTACAATTTGACAGGAGTTTGTGTCACACAGTATAACCATTAATAATGTATATTTAAGATGCATTTTTCATTGAAAGTAAATATTGAAGTCTCTTAAGGCTATGCATGCTAAAGTATTTAGGGGGAAGTGTACTAATATTTCAATATTTTTGGAAATGCATCAAAAAATAAGATGGAATGATGGGTGGAAGAGGGGTGGGTTTATGGAGAGATCTGTGATAAAATAATCAGAACAAAATGTCGCTGGAATTTAGGTGGTGGCTATATGCATGTTCATTATAAGTCCTGTCTATTTCACTGAACATTTTAAGTTTTCATAGTAAAATGTAGGGGGGAAATTCTAACATTTGACCTGTCTAAAAGCCACTCCTCCATTCATCTTCCCTATCCCAGTAAGTGACCACCGTTCCTCTAGTTGCTCACCTTTGGGTTGTCTCTGTCTCACACACCTAATCCATCAGCACATGCTTTCGGCTCTCCCCTCAACACACATCCCGAATGCAGCCACTCCTCATCAGCCCTCACTCCCATCCTGTTCCTGGCTAGCACCACCTTCTGGCTGGATCGGCTGCTCTCCTAACTGCTCTCGCTGCTGCCATCTGCTCTCCCCACAGCCCACACGATCACCTAAAACGCTTCCTCCCACTGCCTCTCCCACTCTCTCCCGTTCCCTACATCCCAGCCATCCTGACCTCTTTGTGGATCATTAAATATGCCAAGTGCTCTGGACTCACTGTTCCCTTGCCTGGAACGTTCCTCTTTACCTGCATGGCTCTTTCTCTCACTGCACAGTTCTCTGCTCAGAAGTCACACCAGAGAGGTCCTCCCTGAACACCTACCTCATACAGAGCTTCCCATCCCATCCCCAGGCTGCTTTTATTTTTCCTCTTTCTTCTTATTACTATCTGACATACGTGTATTTGTTTTCCATGCTCCTCCCACTAGAATTAAGCTCTGAGGGGGCAGGAATTTTTGTTTGCTTCACTACTGTGCTCTGATGTGTGCTACATTACTAGGTGCAAAAATGTCACCTCCCGAGTCCTTCCCAGGCCCCTCCCTACCCACTACAGCTAAAGTAGTCCCCTCCATCATATTACCTGATTTTATCTTTTTAAAAAAATGTTTTTATTGATTTCAGAGAAAGGAAGGGAGAGGGAGAGAGAGAGAAACCAATAATGAGAGGCATTGATCGGCTGCCTCCTGCACGCCCCCTACTGGGGAATCGAGCCTGCAACCGGGGCATGTGCCCTGACTGGGAATCGAACCATGTCTGCCTGGTTCATGGGTCGATGCTCAACCACTGAGCCATGGCAGCGGGGCTACTGTATTTTATCTTTTCCATAGTGCCCAATGATAGTTATCCCCCAGTTAATAAGCACAGTGCCTGGCCCAGAGCGGGCTGATCTGCCACGTACCCTCCTGCCTGGTTCACCCTCTACCCAGAGCTTAGGGATTCCCAGAACTGCCATTTGTCTGTTCTTCCTCCACACCGCGCAGTATCACGAACCCTGGGGGAGCTGGACCGACCGTGTCTGGGGTGTGCTCTAGCTCTCACACCCTAAGATGCCTGCCTTCCGAAGCCCCCACCTCTTGTGATGGTGGCCAAGAGCTGCTCTGGCAGAGCCAGGCACTAGAGTCCCAGAGGCCAGGAACTGCTCTCACTCTAGAGGGAAGCGCTCAGCTGTAACCCTGCTGAGCCCTCCAAGGTGCCAGCTGCAAAGCTCTTTCAAGGAAGTGTTCCCCCAATGAACACACCTGTGCAAAACCTCCGTTCAACCCACAAAGGAGACTGTGGTCAGCCAGGCCCCAGCCAGGCATCAGGGTCCCAGTGATAAATGAGACCCCCCCTCCCCGAAGCTCCCTGAAACCTGGAAAGGGCAGTGGTAGAGGCCCGAATGGTGGACGGAGGGGAGCAGAGGAGGAAGAAGGATATAAAGGAGCCCTATCGCAGGGCAGGGCAGGCAGGACAGCCTTCTAGGGGAGGTGGTGTTTATCTGAGTGTTAATGGATATATGGGAGTTAGCTGGGGGGTGAATGAGAGGTGCAGGTGCAAAGGTTCAAGAGAGAAGGGCGGGTGTGCGGGAAACTGCATGCGGTTGGTCTTCCTGGGTGCAAGAGGCTTTGTGTGTTAGGGGGTTTGGCCTTTAACCCAAGGTGATCCACAGCAGGGCAGTGGCCCTTGGCAGCTCTGTGCTTTAGAAATTCTAGAGCTTTGGCAACACGTGTCAGGAAAACCAGTCAGGAAATTACTGCAGTAACTGAAGAAAGATTGGAGTCCTGAACTAAGGCAGAGGGAAAAGGGGATTCACCTGGAAATAATATGGTAAAGGGAGGCAGCGCAGCATGGGGGTGCCAGAGCCAGAGTCCACTATGGGTCTTGGGCAATTTATATTTGTGCCTCAGCTTCCTCATCTGTAAAGTGGGGATGACAGTAATAGCATCTGTTTCACAGTGTTGGTGGAGGGTTATAGGAGTTCATACAGCAGAAAAGCTTAAAGTAGAGCTTAGCACATCATCTTACTCAGGAAGTGCTAACTGTAATTATGGAGCTCAGAAAAAAGAAAGGCCCTGGCCAGTTTGGCTCAGTGGTTAGAGCGTTGGCCCACGGACCAGACCGGAGGTGCGGGTTCAATCACTGCTCAGGTAGTGTGGGAGGGGCAACCAATCAATGGGTGTCTCACTTTGATGTTTCTCTCTGTCTCTCCCCCTCCCTTCCACTCTCTCTAAAAATCAATGGAATATATATCCTCGGGTGAGGACTTATACTCCAGTTTGGAAACCAGATCTGAAGTTCTCAAAGTGTGGACCTCTGGGGGTCCCAAAGACTCTTTCAGGGGGACCACAAGGTCAAAACTATTCTCACAATAAAATTTAGACATTTGTTTTTCTCACTGTGCTAATGTGGCTGTGATAAGGCAGATACAATGGTGGTTAAAACCATCAGTGCCCTAGCTTAAATCAAGGTGGTGGCTCCAAATTATACTAGTCAGTGTACCACCACTCACCATTACCAAAAAAAGCCAGTTTACCGGAAAATGTTTCTGATGAGGCAATAAAAGGAATAATCTAATGGGTGATCAATCCAGTATTAAAATTGGGCCTGGCCTGGCGTGGCTCAGCAGCTGAGCGTCGACCTAGGATCCAGGATATCAGGGTTTGATTCCCTGTCAGGGCACATGCCCGGGTTTCAGGCTTGATCCCCAGTAGGAGGAGGCAGCCGATCAACGACGACTCTCTCATCATTGATGTTTCAACTCTCTCTCCCTTCCTCTCTCTGAAATCAATAAAGATATATTTAAAAAAAAAAAAAAGGGAAGAATTTCTTCTATGATATATTTCGGCTAGGCTGGATAAAAATCTCCCATGCAGAATTCCAAATAAATCATGTAGCTATTTCACCCTGGAGGAGAAGCATAACCCCCCCTCCTGGGGTGTGGGCTGCACAGTGACTTCTTTCCAGAGAGCACAGTATGGAAAGAGGAGGGAACAACTTTTCCAACGGAAACCTGGCAAACACCACCAGGTGCTCAAGGTCAACATCAGCAGCCATAAACCATGTTGACAGTATGTAACCTTGATATGAAGTGATGAAAATGGCACTTTACCTCTGCAATCGTCTTCCTCCAAACCCACAGCCTCACAGTACAACCATGAGAAAAACATTAGACACATTCCAGTAGAACGGCATCCTACAAAATACTTGACCAGCACTCCTCAAAACTGTCAGGGACATAAGCAACCAGGGAAGTCTGAGAACTGCCACAGCCAAGAGGAACCTGAAGGAAACATAACTTCTAAGGGTGATGTCTGGATCATGTAGCAGTAAAAAGACATGAGGGTAGCCTGGCCAGAATGGGTCAGTGGTTGACCTGTGGTCACGGTTCCATTCCCAGTCAGGTAACATGCCCAGGTTGCCCGGTGGATCCCCAGTAGGGGGCATGCAGGAGGCAGCCAATCAGTGACTCTCAAGACTGATGTTTCTCCTCTCCTTTCCTCTCCCTGAAACCAATAAAAACATGTATTTTTTAAAAAGACACAGGGTAAAACTAAGGAAATCTGAATAAAGTATGGACTTTGTTTAATAACGCATCGACAGTGGCTCACATGATAATAAATGTAGCACATCAATGTAAGATGTCAACAACCGGGGAAATGGAAGTGGCAGGGCGGGTGGAGGAGTATATGGAAGCTCTGTTCTACATGCTCAATTTTTCTGTAAATCTAAAACTTTTCTAAAAAATAGTTTATTAATTAAAAAAAACTGATATTAATTGGAAACAATTCTACCATCCATCCTTCTAACCAGAGAGAATGAAGTTTCATAGTGGGATAGACAATGCATCATTCAACTCACATCCTACTACGTGTACCTCTGAGCTGCTGGGTCCTGGCTACAAAAAGATGAACACAATGAGATTCAAGGCCTACTTAGAAATAAAAGACATTTTAATGGGTAATTCTTGTCCTGTGAGGTGAGCATAAGTGCAGAGGAAGGGGTCTGGGAAGGCTTCATCAAGGAGGTAAAAAATGCACAGAAGCAAGAAATAAGTGGCTTGGTCCTAATTTTTAAAAAAGTGGTGCCCCTAAGAATGATCTGGAGTTTTCCCCCCTTTTATTCTGAAAATGAAAGCACTGTAAAGGCCAATAGTTTATTCACCATGGTGTTTTGACTTTGCATGTGCAGTGGGGGAAAATATAGTTTAGAAAAATCCCAAAATTTCTAAAATTATTACAAGTATACAGGAATTTCAAAGTGAATTTTTAAAACTGGGATGAGTGGGAAAAGGAGCTAAAAATGAACATACAAAAATATGAAACAAAGATAACATTGAAAGATGATGCCTAAAATAGATACCCCAAAGGATCACTACATGAATAAAATTCTGAGAAACAGCAGTTTTATAGCTCAGCTTTCTGTTCTACTCAGGACCCTTCAAATTACTACTTCATTTCTATGGGTGTAAATTAGGAACAGGCAGGACAAGAGCGCCAAGAGGTAGCACCGAGCATCTTGCACAAGAGTGTCTCTATATACACGATCTATATACACGATCAAGTGTAAACTTTAAAAGAACCCTTGAAATGAGTGTATTGTTTCAACTTTTCCAGAGGAAACCCAAGCTCGGAGAAATCCGGTCACTTGCAGCAGGGCAGGGCTGTAAGTGCAGTGACAGGTGAAGCCCACGCTCTGTTTAGTCTCCCTTGACCACGGACCAGGTACGTGTACTAGGGCGGAAGGCAGCCTGTTGGGGTGCTTCTAATTTCTCCTTTACTATAGTTGCACCCTCTCCACCTCAGTCAAGGGCACTGACCAAAGTACACTTCTACTCCGTGTCCCGTTTTCAAGTAATTGCCCAGTTGGCCCAGTGCTGAGCACACAGGACTCCAAGGTTAATCCTACAAATGTCAGTGACAACCGTGGTGGTCAGGCATATTCTGATGATCCAGCTCACTCATTCCGGTCACCAGTTCTGCTCAGGCTCGGGTGAAGACCCCCTCTGCTTACATCAGGCTGTTAGATCTCTAGGCCTCACCCCCCAACAGCGTATTGAGGTGACTGGAAGAGGGAGGCAGCTCCTCCCCTAACGAGAGCGCCACCGCAGGCGTGGCAAATGGTACGAAGTTTCTGGGTCCCTCTTGATTCTGTCACCTTGGGCAAGACTCTTCCTATTTCCTCATGTGTACATTTGGGGCAAATACAATCCCTTTCAGGCGTCACGACGCTCTAGCAAGGCACGAACGTAAAAGTGGGGAAAGGGCTCTGCTGGCCCGAAAGCCCAAGGGCACCCATTGCTTGTAGGCTCGGAGGCCCGCACGGACCCCGCGGCACAAAAGGAGCGGGGAGGGGACCCGGGTGGGTCGGCCGCCGCCTCCTGGTGCATCTCGGGAAGGGCTCCGCCTGGGCCCGGCCCCGGCCCCGGCCCCGGCCCCGGCCCCGGCCCCGGCCCCGGCCCCGGCCCCGGCCCCGCGGCGGCCTCCCCGGCGTCTCCCGCGCTCACTCGCCGCCAGGGCGGAGACGACCCCGCGGGCCCGCTCCCGGCCGCAGCTGCCGGGGCTCTCGGGGCCCTCGCTCAGCTCTGCACCCCAGGGGGCTTTGTTCCCGTGGGCAGCCCCTGCCCCACCCACGCCGCCGCAGAACCTGCTCTCGAACTATCCTCCGCACGACCTCCTTGGAGACGTCCCGTCTAGGGGCGCGCTGGGGCGGGGGCGGTAACAGAGGCCCCGAGGGGACCCGAAGTTTAGATTTGGGGGCAAAGAGAAGGAAATGCGCCGAACCCGCCTCCTCCCATTAGGGCTCAGAGGCGGGCCGCTGCCTCCCGCGCTGGCGGCTCGCGCGGGCTCCGCAGGGCGCGCTGGCGGGACGGGGCGGGGCGGGCGCGGCGGGCGGGCCCGGGGCCTGCACGTGGTGGGCCGGCTCTCCCCGCCCGCCCCGTCCGGCCCGGGAGGGGCACGGCGCTCGTGGGGTAGGACAATGCCACCGCGGCCCCGCTCGGGAGGGTGTCTGACCCTGGGGGCCCGGGGACTGGAGGCTGGAAGGAGAGGGCGGGCGGGCGCGAACGCTTCCTGCGCGGGGACGACAGCGTGGGAAGCGGCCGAGCCGGCGCCGGCGGCGGGTGCAGAGACCCACGGGGGGCGGGGGCAGCCGGTCGGCTGAGCGGGCAGCGGGGGGAAGAGGGCTGGTCCGTACCTCGGTCCGCCGGCTGGAGCAGAGGGCGAGCGAGGCGGGCATCCCCGGGCGCGGCGTCCCCGGGTGGCATCGGCGGCCGCTGGCGGGCTCCGGGCGGGCGCGCGGCGCGGGGACCCAGACGCACGCGGCGGGCCGCGCCGGCTGTGTTTACATTCCGCAGCCGCTCCACGTTGCGCCGCCGTCCTCGCCTCCCATTGGCCGGCTGGCGGGCCCGCGCCGCGCTCCTCCCGCAGGGGCGGGCCGCCCGCTCCCCGCGCGGGGACGACCCGGGCTCCTCCGGCCTCGGCGGGACGGCCTCCCCCCCGCCGCCCTGGGCCCGCCGGAGCCGCTGCCACTCGGTCCACGTCGCGCCGAGCCTGACGCCCGCCGCGCCCGGGCGGAGGGCGAGAGGGAGCCGGCGCCCACCGGAGGGCGGTGCGGAAGCCGAGCGGCGGGGCGCGGGCTCGCGGAGGAGGGGCCTCTGACCCTCGCTCCCGCCGGCGGCCCCCGGGCAGGTGAAGGCCGCGCAGGTGCCGCAGCCCCAGGCCCGGAGACGTCCCGCGCCCCCCGGGGCGGCGGGCGCGGCGAGGCGGGCGCGCGGGCCTGCGGGGAGCGGCGCGGGCGCGCGGGGCGGGAGGCGGGGCGCGGGCGGAGGTGTCAGCCGCGGCGCATGCGCGCGGGCGGGCCCGCCCGGCCTATATATGGGGTTGGCGCCGGCGCCAGCTGAGCCGAGCGGTGGCGGGTCCGGCGGTGAGGAGGCGCGTGTGCGCGCCCTGAGGAGCCGGATGCGGGCGGGATGCGGGGGGAAGGAAGCGCCCCCGGGCCGGGCCGGGCCGCGCTGCGCCGCGGGCGGGAGCCCGAGGGAGGGGGAGCGGGAGGGCTGCGAGGCGGGCGGCGGCGGCGATGGGTCCCCGCGCTCCGTTCCTGTCAGGACCTGAGGCGGGGTCGGGGAGCCCCGGGGCGAGGGCTGCCCCAGGTGCCAGCCCAGGGAACCCCCCTCCCGCGGGCCTCTCCGTGCCTCCCGCGGGCGGGCGCTGTCCCCGGAGAGGCCGGGTGTCCGGGGCCTCTTCGCGGGGGAAAGCTCCGCGGCAGCGGTTTCCCCGCCTGGAACTGAACCCCCTTCCTCCCGCTGCCGCCCCGCCGGGGGCCGGTCCCGGTGCCGCGGCGAGGAGCAGGCCCGGCGGCGCTGGGGGAGCGCGGCTGGCGGGCGTGACAGGCCTCGGCTTCCCGCCGCCTCCAAATTGGCGCGGAACCGGCTCCGCCGCCGCCTCGCCCGCAGCCCCTCTCCCCGCGGCGCGCCCGGGCGGCGGCAGTGAGGGGCCGTCGGAGCCCGGCTCGCGGAGCAGGGGAGGGGTGCAGGGTGCAGACGGGGCCCGATTGGGGAGCCTCTTGCGCTTTCGGGGTGCCGGGGTGCGCTTTGTGAGCTTCTGGAGACGCGCCCCGGCTGTACGCAAGTTGAGGAAGCGCGGGCGGTGCCGGCGTCGACTCCGCGCGGGAACTCGGGGCGCGGGCGGCTCGGGCAGCGCCCGGGGCCCCGAGCAGCCGCGCGCGGTGCCTGACCCGCTGTCTCTCCCCTGCAGACGCCTCCGCGCCCGAGGATGTCCCGACGCAGGTAACACTCCCCTCGAGGTGCCCCGGGGCCGCTGCTGCCCGGGCGCAGCCTTTCTAACCAAACGTTCTCCCCCACACCCGCCGCAGCAGCCGTTTGCGAGCGAAGCAGCAGCCCCGGCCCGGCCCGGCCGACGCCCCGCGGGACGCGCCGGCCGCCCTGGCCAAGAGGAGGAGGACCGCCCCGGTGAGCGGGGGCGCGGGGGCAGGGCAGGGGACGCCGCTCCCGGGGGCTGGGTGTAACCGTGGCCCCTTCTGTCCGTCAGGACGTCAAGAGAAGGAAGGAGGCGGCCACGAGGAAGCAGCAGTACGAGATCCGGGTAATGCGGCGCCGCGCGGGAGGCGGGGGCGCGCCTTGCGGGAGGTCCTGACACCCCCCAGCCGCCGCCAGGGGCCAGCAGCGAGGCGCCCCTCCTGAGGGCGGCTCGTGGGTGCTGCGCCGGGACGGCTGCGGGGCACGTTTCCCGAGGCGGCTGGTTCCCTCTGCGCGCCCGGTGGCCGGGCGGGCTCTTTGTTCCCCACTGCGGTGCGGGGTCCCGGCCGCTCCGGGGCATAAACGGGTGGGAGGTCGCGGGGACGGCACCCAGCCCGTGGCCACCTAGTTCCTCCTGTGCTGTGAAGAACACCCTCTAGACACCGTGGCTCCCTTTGAAGCCAGCATTGACTGGGGAGACGTGTCCTTTAGTGTTTAAGTAACTGATTCCACTTGCTTCCGTTTTTATCAGGGCGGGATTAACTGGGGGAGGGGGAGGCTTTTTATAAAACAAGGTGCCCTTTCCACGACTGATAAACAGGGAGGGGAGCTTCAGTTTTCTAATTCTGAAAGTTACTGGTATCGACTACAGATGCATTGTTATTCCTCCCCGCCCCCAATACCTACTTTCCACAATTGCATTTTGTCTAAAACATCCTACCAGTTACTCTTTATGAAGATTGATATGAGCTATATGACTTTATAAAATACAAATACAAATGCCCTCTTGTTAAACTACATTGTCAGCATGTTAGCTAATGATGGTGTTTGGGGAAAACTATAGACTGTTTAGAAATATTAGCTTCCATTTATGAAAGATTCCCAGATAAAAGCTGGTCTCCTGTTGCACAAATAGATATTTTTATTTTCTCTTAAATGACAGAATTGCTGGCCACCTGTATTATCTGGGGGGATCAGCCCTTGCATCATCATTGAAACACCCCACAAAGAGATAGGAACAAGCGACTTCTCCAGATTTACAAATTACAGATTTAAAAACCTTTTTATTAATCCTTCACCTCTGCCTGATTTAAGGTAAGAAAAATTTCAGTAACTTAATATCAGATCGAAATTGTACTGATTTCATAGATGGCACTACTTTATTTTTTGCCTTCATTATAAGATAAACTTGTAAAAATGCTTTTTTTTTTTACTGATATTTAAGCATATATAATCTGACTAGTGTTATTTGCAAATGATAGGGGACTTTAAAACATTGATTCTATGAAGTTATTTTCATTTGCTTGCTGAGCACTGTAGCCTTATCAGAAGAACTGAATCACCTTTTCAATGGCATTTAAATAAGTTATCTAAATGGTTAAGATGGAAGCATTTTAACAGGTACAGCATTATCATTTGGCATACCCATCCCATTTACTTCTTTCCAAGCTTAGTAAGGTCTATACTTTTTTCTAGTTAATGAATAGGACTAGGAAGTAAAGCTTATACAAAACATCTAGTGTAGTAACTTATATTTGGCTTTAATAAGCAAATTAATGGACTCAGACATTTAAACTTACCAATCCTCCTCTTCCCCCCTACTCTGTCCGACGTTATCTCCACTGTAGGTGACTCTACTATTGGTAACCTATTTGGAGGTGATTGAGACTTGTCTCTACTGGGATCATGTGCTTTAAATATTTACTTTAGTGTTGCTGTTGAGAAAACATGGTTATCTTAAACAGGAATCTTATACATTATAAATAAATGGGGACAAAAAGCACTTGAAATCTTTCAAATGAGATTATCATAATCCAAGTTTTTACTGTATAATTTCAGGCTTCTGCTTTTTCATGCTAAAGAAGCAGTCTCTAGAAGTTAAGGTAGTAGTTTTGTCCTAACTTACTTTAAGAGCTTCTCCCAAGTTCTGATTGAAAGTTGGATTTCAGTGTCTTAAAGTTGAGTTTTTTCCTATGTAAAACAGAGAGCTTGTACATTACGTAGACCACAAAATTATTTCTTGTTACCCTCTTTCCATAGCTGGGGATGTTCAAACGATGTTTGGCTAAACATGTTAAAGAAAGAGTCCCGATATGTTCATGACAAACATTTTGAAGTTTTGCATTCTGACTTGGAACCACAGATGCGTTCGATACTTCTAGACTGGCTTTTAGAGGTATGTCCCAACAGTGCAGATTTCCCGTCTCTGTGTGGTGGAAGATGCTTAGACATAAATGTGCTTTTCATGTGCCCTCATGGTATATATCATCCATTGCCAGCAGCCATCTTTTCGGAGGGGGGGTTTACTTACTGTAGTTGATGGTACCAAAATGGAAAATGACTGTCTATAAGAGAAAAACCATGAGGACACAGACACTACATCTCACACATCCCAACCCCAATTCAGAATTCTTGGTGCTGGGGTATTGCTGTGTACCAGACATGGTTCTAGTGCTGCGACTACTCAAAATGAGTAGAATATATAGTTGACAAGGTTTTGAATTATGTGCAAAGTGAAAGAACCAGGACTAGGCTTCATTGCCTTCAAAAGTCCTTTTCTGTATCACCAAAACCAAATTATTGTTTGTAATCCTGATTTCTATGTCCTAAACAATAAGGGGGCTTTGAATATCCAGAGGCCCTGGCCCTCTAGGCTCCATGTAGCTTCCCTTTATTACATACCTCTGTTCCTTTCAGAAACACGCTGTACCATTAGTCTGAAGGAGTGATCCTGAAGTCCCTACAGATGTGTTCCAGACTTTCTTGCTTAAGCCCGTTCCCTGTTATTGAGGAAGTGATTACTTACATTGCAGACAGACAAACTGATTTTTGCTCTGTAGTTTCCCTGTCTCTAAGGTAGATAAAAATGGTAGATTCTAAGGGAGAGAAACTATAGAGCCTTTTTGGTGGAGTAACACAGGAGAGTAGATCTGCCAGGAGCTATTCAGAAAAGTCTTCGAGACTATAAAGTGTTCTTTTGAGTCAGGTCATCTTAATTCCTTATTCTGATTAGAAAGGAAGATGGTATTTCAATCATGTGGTTATAAGAAGGTAGTGGGGTTTTGATTTTTTCTAAGTGTCCAGTGATCATGGAAGCAATTTAAGCACAATTATGTTTATTTTACTTTATTTTCCTATTTATGTTAATTTTTATCTAGTGGCTGTCAAATTTATTCCTATTTTCCCTTAAATATATGATTATATATGCAAAACATTAAGTCCATGTGAAAAAAACCATAAAATAAGAGTGAGGAAGTATTAGATTCATCCTACTAGCTTATCCTGTTAGTGCATCCTATTATGTTTTCCCCCAGTCTTAACTTTGGTATCCTAAAAAGCAAAGTTGGGTTTATAAAAGTATTGTAAAGTCTACTATGCTAAGATTTAATTTGGAGAAATTCATGGAATATTTAAATCTTGGGGTTCTTGTCTAGGTATGTGAAGTATACACACTCCATAGGGAAACATTTTACCTTGCGCAAGACTTTTTTGATAGATTTATGTTGACACAAAAGGATATAAATAAAAATATGCTTCAACTCATTGGAATTACCTCACTCTTCATTGCTTCCAAACTTGAGGTAAGTGCTCAAAGTTTATCCAGAGACATATTTATCCACCCAGTTTTTAAAATCAACACATTAATTCCAGAAATTCTACTATTTTGATACTAACTCCTTAGGAAAGATGAGTGGTTTTTTCCATTACACTCTCTGAACATTATGATTTGGATACAAGAATAAATATTATAGTTCCCTTTTAGAATCTAAGTCTATATTATAAGTCTCTGGTTTAAATTCTGGAATTAGTATCTAGGTCAAATGTTCCATGGCTCATTCTGTCCAACAGAATATACTGATGCTGTCCCTGTATACATAATTATGGTGCTTGGAGTCAATAGAGTGGTCCTTGAAAACTGATTAACCAATCAAATGAAATAAATGCTTTTTTGAGTTAGAATAATGATCTATATCCAGCCTAATACCTTTTAAAAAATATTTTAGAGAGGAAGGGAAAGGGATAGAAACATTGATCCGCTGCCTCCGCCTTCCCCCTGCTGGGGAATCAAGCAGCAACATGGGCGTGTGCCCTGACGGAGAAATGAACCTGTGACCTCTTGGTTCATGGGTCAGCGCTCAACCACTGAGCAACACTGGCTGGGCCAGCCTAATATTTTTGTATCTGACAGTTGTGCCAGGATAGAAGGCAACTCCTTTCCTGCTTGAGATTTTCCTTCACACAATCTCAATATACTTAATGCATTATGAATATCATTAGTACCTTCCTCTGAAATTTCTAAAGCCTGCATGTGGAGGGTAGGAGGACTGAATCATGCATTGACTTCCTTAAATATATTATTATTTTTCTTCCAAATTTACCTTTTGAGCTTTAAGATCCCCAAATTCTGCCAAATTTGGTGAATAAGTTTGTATGCAGTCTATTCTTACCTAAAACCATGCTCTCGCTCTCTCTTGACCGAAATCTTGGTCCTTAGCCTGTTCTCATCTGTGGCAGGCATCTCTTCTGCTCCTTTGATCACCCTAGTTCTTCTTGGGACTGTTAAAGCAGACCCATCATCAGCCAAACTGCACAGAAGTATTTTGTGATAAACTGTACTTTTGTATTAACATAAAGGAAAATTTTTCAGTTTCTAGAACTTACTGGTTGAGTGTTTTGTTTTGTTCTGACCAACATGTTAGGCAATCTTAAAACAAGACTGGCTTTTAACTGAAATGACTGGTTAAAATACTGATGTTGATTATAGCTACAACTCAAGATCAATTCTATGGAAGTAAGTCTCAGTCAATATAATAGGCCAATTTAGACCGAGATATGAAAAATACCTTTAAATGTAAGTTTGCTTTGGCTATTGTAGAATTATTTTACTAAGATTTATTTCACTTTGTGAAGCTGTCCTTAAAAATGAAGTCTGTAGGTGGTTTGTATATAATTCTTTTGTTCATCTCAGTCTCAATTGTGTATAATACTGATTTAAATATCCATTTTAAAGGAAATCTACGCTCCTAAGATCCAAGAGTTTGCCTATGTCACGGATGGTGCTTGCAGTGAAGAGGACATCTTAAAGATGGAACTCATTATATTAAAGGTAATAAATAATAATTGTATCTTTACTATTCTAGTTGCAATTTAATAGCAGTAATTATTACTGAATCTCAAAGACTACAATGTAAGAAATCAAAACTGAGGTTTTTAGTATTAGGATTGTTCTAAGAGACTAATGCAAAATGTTGACAGTGTTATGGATAGAAGAGGAATTTACTTAACCTATAAACTCTTATTTGTATCTTTCAAGTTTCTATATTGCGAATATACTACTTTAATTTAAAAGTGGTTAAGGACACCACTTTCAAAACATATAGGTAGGTAGTAGTTAGCATATAATGAACATATAAATGAATTCCAATGATTCTCAGATCTTAGTCATTTTCCCTATCTTCCAGCAGACAGAGAATGAGAATGATTTCACTGGCTTTTTTCTATATGCAGAGAAAGGGCTATTAATAGAAAAGTGGAGGAGAGACATAAAAGTCTTTAATCGGGCCTTCAATGAGAGATTAAAGAGTGAATGTAAGCTACTAGAAAGTATGTTATTAAATTTGGACTTCATGGTTTATTAATAGAACATACAAGAAAACCCAATCAATATGACTTTCATTTATAAATTATAGACTACATTATAATATACATTATAAATGTATAGAGTTATATTTACAGACTGTAAACATGCAGATAGCTCTGTTAGAATGGTATCTTGTTGGCATGTTGATATTATTCTAATAAAATTATCCAGGTTCAGCCCTGTAGTACAGGAGGGTGTCCAAGGAGATGGCATTCTCTGGGCAGTTCTACGGGTGTTAAGACCCTCTGTTCTCTACTAATTATTTTGGACTTCTTATAAATGGTAAAGTCCCAGGGCTTCATGGAGGGAAAGATGTCATTGGAGATTACAGAAATAAAGAAAAAGTGTAGGATCAGTTCTTACACGATCTGAATGGAATTAGTTGTGGAGTCACTGAATACAATTAAAAGAGTAGTTTTAATGAAGAGAACAGATTTGGAAGACCATGGGCTGCAGGAAACAAAAAAAGTAGTAATGAGTAACAGGCTGAATGAACTTTGTAAATAAAGACAACTAGAGAATAAGGGATCTATGTCAATAATAGCGTAAAAAACAAGCAACTTTAGATTGTGAGGTACCTATAAATATATTGAATAAAAAGAAAAGGGGTCAGAATAAAAAAACTCCTAGGAAGAAACAAGACTAAAAGCAGAAAGTTTCTTAAATGACTAGTTAAGAAAGTAGCTATATAGTGTGGTGTCTGTGTACCTACATGTATTAAGAGGCATCTTAATTTCATTTAACAGGCTTTAAAATGGGAACTTTGTCCTGTAACAATCATCTCTTGGCTAAATCTCTTCCTCCAAGTTGATGCTCTTAAAGATGCTCCTAAAGTTCTTCTACCTCAGTATTCTCAGGAAAAGTTCATCCAGATAGCTCAGGTATTGGCATCATTATTGTTAACTACAGGTTCTGTTTAGTATTGGCTTTTTTAAATTGATTGATTTGAGAGAAACATTGATATGTTGTTCCACCCATCCATGCTTTCCCTGGTTGCCTCCTGCACGTGCCCCAACCAGGATCGAACCCACAACCCTGGAACATTGGGACGACACACCAACCGAGCCACTCTTTAAAAACCAGGGCCTTAAAATAAATACTTCTTTTTGATATAAAATGGGGAAAGATTTTTAAGCCAGTTCTCTCCAGGCTTTATAATGGTATGAAATTATTCTATATGATTATCTTACTCTTATATTTGAATACACCGGGTACCTATTTTACATTTTAGAATGAAAATCACCTTAGTTATTTATATTTTTAAAAAATTTAAGTTCAAACTAAAGGTTCCTAGGCCAGCATATAAGAGATGGTCTAAGAAAGTAAAAGTGGGTATAGTTCTTTCCTGTCTGCTTCTCATAGTATCTTAAGGCTGCTCTGCCTATATACGTGAAGAAAAATCTACATTCTTATTCTATGTAGGATATGAAAATCTAGCAAATGCACTGTGAACACTAAAACTGGATAACCAGTAAATATATTGGAATTGGTTCATTTTGTAAGGCTTAATATTTTGACAGAATTCCCAGCATCCCAGGTTATCGTAAGCGGCATATACGCCCTTTTGATAGAGGGCAGTTTTGATAAGCTGATAAACAATATAGAAACCATTTGTAGAGGCATATAATTAACTTCCAGTTTTTCTCATTTTTTCTACCTGCTGGGTCAGTGGAGCAAGCATAATCTAAATTTTATTCCCCTGGACCGGTGTCACCTCAGGCCTCTGAAATGTAGCCCTTACATCTTTTATTGATTGGATTATACTGCCCCTTAAAGAATCTCACTATTTAGAAACATGTTTTCTTGTGTATCTGCTTCACCACAGTCTAACAGATGGTTCTTAAATTTTTTTTTTCTTTAATATATCTTTATTGATTTCAGAGAGTAAAGGAGAGGGAGAGAGAGAGAGAGAGAGAGAAACGTAAATGATGAGAGTCATTGATCAAGCCCGCAAACCGGGCATGTGCCCTGACCGGGAATCGAACCCCAATTGCCTGGATCCTAGGTCGACCCTCAATCACTGAGCCACGCCCGGCCAGGCTTAAATGTAACTTCCTCGATTTAAAATCTTCTAGTAGTTTCAATGATCAGAACTCTGAAAGTTCTGGCCTCTTAAAGACCCTTTATCATCTAATCTGGGTTATGCCTCTGCAGCTACCCCCACCCCTTTTCTTAAAAAAGGAATAAAGTTACTCCTTACTTAATTCAGACCACCTATCGTAAAAAATGTTGAGTTCCAAGGGAAAGTACTACTTTATCTTTGCAAACGCTGTTTTCTACACCTAAACACTACCTCCCAACCTTCCCGGCTACCTTGGAAGTCCTCCCTCTTCCCCACTCCGGTTGAGGTGTCCTTCCGACTCATACCCGTCACACTGCAACAGTCCTGTTTGTTCACCTTCTGACCTACAGTCCCAAGGCTCCACTTCCATCAGGGTGGTGGCTTATCTACCTTTGGAACCCTCTAGTTTGAGCAGTTCTTGGCATGTGGTCCATATCACAAACACTCCAGAACGTTAGCTGACTGGTATTTACTAGCGACATGTAGTACCTTTCCTTCTCCTAAATACTTGTCATTTTGCTTGTCAAGCTCTTAGATCTGTGTATTCTAGCCACTGACTCGTTAGAGTTCCAGTACAGAGTCCTGGCGGCCGCTGCCTTGTGCCATTTTACCTCTGTTGAAGTTGTTAAGAAAGCCTCAGGTAAGGCACTATTTTACCTTCTGATCTGTTCACAACTTTTAAAGAGACTATTAATTTATGAACTTGAGCATGCTGCTAAACAGGAATTTAGAATTTTTATGGAAAACATTTAGCAGTGTAGTGATTACCTTACCTTCCTTTCTGCTAGTTCTCTAATCTGCAATGTGTATCCATCAACAAAAAATAAGGTCAAATGGAATTAAATCCATTTGAAGTTAATCAACATGATTATAGTTCTGCTTTAAGAGTTCTTTGGGTTTGACAACTTTAATTTCACTTGTAGAAGGTACTGGTTAAGAAGCTCTAAGTCTTTTTTCCCCCTCAGTCACATTATATAGTTTGCGAGTCATAATCTGTTTTGACTTGCTAAAACTTGTTTTTTGGTTCTTTTTAAAATGAGTTTTAAAATAGCTATTCTTAAATTTGGAAGGAACAAATTCATCAGGCATATGTTAGGTATTTTCTGATGT
This sequence comes from Miniopterus schreibersii, assembly GCF_964146895.1. NCBI lineage: Eukaryota > Metazoa > Chordata > Mammalia > Chiroptera > Miniopteridae > Miniopterus > Miniopterus schreibersii. Next base: position 3,948,470 of record NC_138117.1, on the reverse strand, counting down.
AACCTTTACATGTTGCTAACTTTTCTCTGCCTAGGTTTGGAATGGGACAGCATTTCTGAATGTGTAGATTGGATGGTGCCTTTTGTCAGTGTAGTAAAAAGTTCTAGTCCAGTGAAGCTGAAGATGTTTAAGAAGATTCCTATGGAAGACAGACACAATATCCAGACACATACAAATTACCTGACTATGTTGGTATGTTCCTTGTGGAGTTTTTGGGTCTAGTAAGTCACTGAAATGGATAGTAGGATGCTACAGAGTAAGGGGATAGAAAGTTCTAATGGGCATAATGATTTCAGAATGTAGAAAAGTTAATAACTCTGAAGTCAAAGCAAGATTTGTGAAGTTTTTTAAGGTTAATGCCAATAGTCTAGGTTGAGTTTTAAAAAATACCTCTAGAATGTGACAGCCATTATACTAGGCCTAAGTAGCCTCAAGTTAGTATCCAAAAGTCTGGTTTATTTACTGTCAACGCGTTAACTCTTAGCTGTTAATCTCTGCATGATTTCTTCACGTGTAGGATGAAGTCAATTACGTAAACGCCTTCAGGAAGGGGGGACAGCTGTCACCAGTGTGCAACGGAGGCATCATGACACCACCAAAGAGCACTGAAAAACCACCAGGAAAACACTAAAGACGTTAACTAAGCAGACAAGTGCTGAGTTTTGGGTAGAATTTCATTGAAATGAACTACTAAAGTTTTACAGGAAAATAATTGCTATGACTGTCCTAGCCAATTCAGAAGTTTCAATGCCATTCTTTGATTTTAAAAAAACACTTAAAATTGGCACTAAGAAATTTATTTCATTCCTATGTCAGCTGTTTGAAGAAACAGCAGGACTTGTTTACAAGGATGAATTCATTCCCCAGATGACTGGATAGAAGGCAGCCACGATTTATCCATGTTTGGACCCAGTGTTACCATGTTGATCTTGATGAAATTTTATCATTAGTCTCAAGACTAGATAAGTGCTACCTTAAAGGGTACAGTAAGGGATACAGTCCTGGGAATCTAGTTCTTAGATTCTAAAAATTCATATACTATTGCTTAGTGCAATTTGGTTCTTGAAAATGAAATTTAAACTTGTTTACAAAGGTTTCATTTTGTAATAAGGTGACTAATTTATCTACAGCTGCTGTAGCAAGCTGTTATAAAACTTGAATATTTACAAATGGTGAACTTTAAAATGTTTTTTAACTAGTTTGTTTGCGTTTCCATACATAACACTTTTAACCAGTAAGGCTTAGAAAAAGATGGTGTTTAAAACTGTGCTCTAAACAGTGGGAATACCAAAGAAAATTCTAAACAACATAAAGCTGTGGCTCCTACTTGGGGCTTTGCCATACAGGTTGCTTTATATTTGAAAAAACTTAAGTACCCTTTAAAACTATTTATATGAGAAAGTCACTTTATTACTCTAAGGTATCCCTAAGGACTTTTTAATTAGTGTGACTAAGGCTTTATTTATGTTAGAAAACTGTCAAGGTCCTTTTTAAATTCCTACATGAGTTAAGGACAGTGTCAAGTGGAAGCTTAGCACCTGACCTAGACTTCTATTAGGGCAAAAAAGTATTAAATGTATACTAGCTCCCAGCAATCTATTTATTTAAAAAACAAAAACAAGGTAAACTTCACAAGAACTTGGTATATATAGACTAATTCTACAAAATGGTTTTCAATGAAACTTTTGCCTCAGAAAACAAATTATACTACATTGTTAGTTTATTCTGTTACTAGATGTGTGAATCTTGTCTTCGAAGAAATTATAAATTTAAGCTATTATGGCATGAACTCTTCTGTACAGTTTTTGTTTTTAAACTTTCAGTATTTTGTCTGAAAAGAAAACACCACTAAATGTGTACATATGTATTATATATAAACTTCATCTTTTAATACTGTTTATATTTTGCCTATTGTTTAAAAAATAAAAGTTAAAAAAATTTAACTGCTTAGAAGTAAAGTTTTGCCATTGCTTGTAGAAACTTTTTCTTCCTTCTCTGTGCTGCCAGCTGTAACACTTCTTCTGGGTTGCTCGCGTTCAATTCTGTCTGGCCGATGGCTTTGATCTTCCAAAACAGAAAAGTGATGTTACTAGAGGTCTGGTAAAAAATACAGTCTTGCTAATCTATACGCATTATAAAACTATTTACATGCTAAGAGACGGAAGAAATGAACACAAAGACTGACTGCAGCCACTCTTAAAGAAAAGATTAATTGCTGAACCATAGTTTACGGAATTAATCTTCAGTAACATTAAGTTTATTTGACTAAAATACCAGTAACTTACATGTAATTTGACAATGACATTTTTACAGTTAAATTAAGCCTTCTATAAGACAGTTTGAAAAAAAATCAAAATTCATGTTTCAGGACTTCACTTTTTAATGTGCAAAAATAGCTCGATGCCTGGCGCTGTATCATACAGTGACTCATTTTTTCCATGATTAGAAATACTCAGCCTACTAAAAACCCATGGAGTGTTTTGTGACACCATTTTTTAGGACCTTGGAATTACCTTTAGATTTTAAAAAAGTTATAACTTCTTTAAATAACAAAGACTATTCTGACAGGTAGCTTGAAAGGAGAAAAGACTATTCAGAAGTGATCTTCAGTTAGGTTAGGGAGTAGGAAGAACTGGATGGCGTCGTTCAATATGAAGGAACCCGTGGGAGAACCTGGTAGTGGGGTATAACTAGTTACTTCAAGCAAAGTATCCTGAAGACTGGCTATCAAAGTGTGACATACGAAACAAGTGGGAAGAGGAGCCAATTAAGAGAAAGGACACATGCTTTGTGGGTAAGGAGGCAAAACCGTGATGGCTTAGACTGCCTGTAGGGCAACTGGGAAATAACCAGGTGTAAGGGGGAGACAGAGGAAGATACCAGCAAAGACAAGACACCTGGAAAAATAATAAAAGTGATGTCAGAGAAGGAAGAAAGAATTTCCAGCCCGGCTGGCGTGGCTCAGCTGCTGAGCATCGACCCGAGCTGGGAGGTCGCGGTTCGATTCCCGGTCAGGGCCCAGGCCCAGGCCCAGGCTGCGGGCTTGATCCCCATTGGGGAGCATGTGGGAGGCAACTGATCAATGACTCATTATGGATGTTTCTCTCTCTGAAACCAATAAAATATTTTTTAAAATTTTTTTTCCAGAAGGACTTTATAAAAAACACTAATACCAAATTTCAGAAGTAAATAGGTACAATTCTTAATGGTTTGAATGTTAAGGGAATTAAGCATATTACTGTAGCAAGACACAAAATAACTTACCGCAATTTGCCTTTTATCTGTTTCTCCTCTTTTATGATGCAGATCTAAATGAATCCGTTAAGAAGAAGAATAAATTTAATACTATTAAATGTCATAATAGAATCTCAACTGTTCTCTGGGTTTGGTTTAGAAAACACAATATTAAATACTTCTTTAATTTACAGAAATGAACTGTTCTATCACATGTGTATTAGATGAAAGGATACAAGTCAAGTATTCCAAAATGGTAACATCCCATATGTAGTCATAGTAAGAGTCCATGGCATCATGACTGAAAAACAGAATTCAGTTAGTTCTTCTCAAGCAGAAAAATCGCTATTTTATTTTAAAAATCCTTCGTACCTGTTTTGTTCCTGCAGTGATTTAAACGCCGTTTTGTAGTCAATTTCTCTGAGGAACTGACATAAAATTGCCACCTACGTGAACAAACAAGGATTTGAAAATAGTTTCATGCACCTAGTGTGAACAATGACTCTGCTGGTTGTGGAGGAGAAACTTTTAATAATTCTTATATCAAGAAAATATCACTTAAGAGGCCTTACAGATCACCCTGAGCATATCAGCTCGTCTTGATAGATCCCATCAGATTTTTATTGCAAACACCTTTACACAAATGACTGTCTGCCCAATATTTTCCTCATTAGTAATCTAAAGTTTTTAAAGTTTCGTTTATTTGAATGAGGTGGCAAAAAGCCAGTTCAGAAAATGAAGGGAATGGAAAACTGCCGAACCCAAGTGTCATGGCAAGTGTCATGGCACTCAAGGACACACAGAGCATGCTCAACCCTTTCACAGCCGGCAAATACAGCAGCTCATTTTGACAAAATTTAGGCTGCCAGTCTGCTTAACAAAGAAAGCAGACCCATGTCAATCAGGTGTGAAGGTCATAATGCTTATTTCTTTTAAAGTTATTTTTAATTACTAAAAACATACCATAAAATTCGCCCTTTGAGAGGGCACAGTTCAGTGGTTTTAAGTATATTCACAAAGTTGTGCAACCATCACAACTAATTCCAAAATCTTCCCTTCCCATCGCCTACCCCTGCAAAACCTCCGCACCCACTGACATCTCTCCTCGTCCCCCCACTCCTCCCCCGCAGTCTCCGGCAAGCACGACTCGCCATTCTGACTACAGATCTGCCTGTGCCAGACATTTCAAATTCATGGAATCACACGAGCACTTTACAGCTGGCTTTCACTCAACATAATACTTGTAAGATTCATCCCTGTTTTAAGCATGTATCAGTACTCATTCCTTTTCATGGCTGAACAGTCGTCTACTGTACAGATACATCAAATTTTGTTTATCCCTTCATCAGCTGATGAGCACCGGGTTGTTTCCAGTTTCTGGCTATTTGTGCATAATGCTGCCGTGAACAGGCATCTACAATTCTTCTGGACAAACGTTTTCTATTTTCTTGGTTATATACATAGGAATGGAACTGCTGGGTAATATGGTAATTCTATCTTTAACTTTTTGAGGAAATACCAAACTGTTTTCCCAAAAGGTTGCCCCATTTTATATTCTTTCAGCATCATAATTTCTCCACATCTTTACCAACAATTGTTTCTGTCTGTCTTTGAAAGTTACAGCCATATCGGTGAGTACAAAGTGGGACCTCACTGTGGTGCTGATCTTATTTCCCTAATAACTAATGTACATATTGACTCTTACATGTAAGAAAACATACTTGAGAATGCTTCTTTTCCATTTAGGTTTAAAGACCAATGTTTTCTAATTCATACTTCCACTTTAATTATAATTCTATAAAGTATTTTACTTTTATAAACATAAAAAATTAGCCAAATTCTTAAATACCATAAACTTAAGCAATTATAAGAAAAATAAAAGCTATTTCCCAGTGTTTTATTTTTACTATAAACTCTAATATACAGGAAAATAAACCAACATCAAAATATTATAAACTAACCTGTGTGTGGCAATTCAGCAAAGAACAGCACTTTATCATTCTTTTTATTACCTATAAGAACAATTTGGATTATTTAAAGAAACTAACATCAATTGTAACAAATGTACCATTCTGATGTGGGATGTCAATAGCAGAGGAAGCTGTACATGAGTGGGGGGCTGTACATTTTTACAAAATTCCTCCCAACCACAGCAGAACACACATTTGCTTTTTAAAGTGCAGGTGGAACATCTACTAAGATATACAATAGCTGATACAAAGCAGGTATATGAGAACTCTTCATTTTTGCTCAATTTTGCTGTGAACCTGAAACAGCTCTAAAAAATAGAATTTATTAATTTAAAAAATAGTTACTAAAAAATTTTTAAATCTTATTTCAAAAGCCATATATTGTAAGTATTGAGAAGTATAAGCATCATTATATTATGATACTAGTGGACTAAACCAGAGAAAAGAGCAATGCATATCAACAGAAAATCAACAAAATTCAAGATTTAGCAGATAGAATCAATATGCCTTGAAGACTGACTGGACGTTTGTGGGAGGGTCAGTTAAGAAAAGAACTTGAAGGATGCGGGTTCAGCCTCCAGTGGGCACATATAAAAATCAGCCAATGAATGCACCAGTATGTGGAACAACAAATCCACGTTTCTCTCTCAAAAAAAATATTTTGCCACTTTAATAGAAAAATAGTATCTCATTGTTCCAATTTGCATTTGTTATTTCTAATGAAGTTTTCATATACTTATTGGTAATTTGTGATTTTTTTGAGAAGTGCCAAACATTGTTGCCCAGCAGCCAAAAATATCAACTTGTTATCCTGCTTTTTTACTTTGATTTGAAAGAAATAAAGTCATTTAAACAATAGGGGGGGAAAAAGAAAGACCATGAGCCCTGGCCAGTGTGCTGAGTGCTCAGAGCATCGGCCTGTGCACTGAAGGGTTGCGGGTTCCATTTCCTGTCAAGGACACATACCTGGGTTGCAGGTTTGATCCCCGGGCCCAGTCAGGGTGCGAGTGGGAGGCAACTAATCCATGTGTCTCTCTCAAATTGATGTTTCTCTTCTCTCTTCTCTCCCCACTTCTCTCCCTCCCTCCTCCTCTTCACCCCACCCTCCCACTCTCTCTAAAAGTCAATGGAGAAAATACCCTCAGGTGAGGATTAACAAAACAAAAATACAAAAAACATGATAATCAGGTTTTGGACTTAGTCCACTCAATTAAACAAAAGTGTGAATTTTGGTGGGTTTTTTGGATGGGTGAGTCACTAGGAGGAGACCCCGGTAAAGTAAAAGGCTGAAATCATTTTTGGACAGGTTGAGTTTCAGGTTTTTGGGGAAATCAAAGCATCAATGGACTATGGGCCCTGGAAATATGAGAGCAATCTGATCGAAAGCAATCAATTTGGGAGTTATCACCACAATCTCGGAAATGAAAACTCACTCAAAAGGGGCACAAAAAGAACACTTCAAGGCAAACAAGAAGGAAAAAGTCAATGCAAACAATTTACCTGGTCCGTATAAACATCAGGGGGTACGGCCTTATTAAAGAAATCAGAACACACGGCTCCGGCCTGGAGGTAATAATGGAGAGCTGCCGAATACTGATTTGTTGCTGGAGGAGAAAACAGAGATAAGAATTACCTACTGATAGACTCGTGGGCTGAAAAGCAGGGCCTCTTTCAGAAGAGTCAGGTATCACTTCATGAGTTGACAAAAGCAGATTCAAACCATAGATCTAGAGATAACACTTATCCAGGACAATACTGAAAAAAATTGCCTTTATTTTTTTAAACTACTTTATTTTTTTAAATATGTTTTTATTGACTTCAGAGAAGGGAAGGGAGAAGGAGAGAGAAACATCAATGATGAGAGAATCACTGATTGGCTGGGGATCAAGCCTGCAACCCAGAGACTATACATATGACAATTATAGTTTTACTCTCTTAACTTTATCTAGGAAGAAGAGATACCTGTCAAAAACAAGACAAGTTTAATAGAGTACTGTAATAAAACATATTTATTTTCACTTCTAAAAGTACTACAAAAACGAAACACAAAGCAACCATAACATCTCACTTACCAAAATAAATGTCTGCCTGAATAATTAACCAGGAGTGGTTGTTGGGGTTTATACTGCGGGCATAGCGAACTAGCTCTTTCACTGTGATTGACACCGCTTCAAAGTCCACTGACTGGAGGCTAAAGGAAAGACAATGAACATTAAGCTCCATTTTAAGAAACTTCAAATCCCATACTCACATTATTAAAAACAAAAAGACTTAGCCAAAATTTAGGTGACCATAAATATGCTAAATATTACTAGGAGTAAACATATAAAAACTATCAAAACATCTAAGTCTGAGAAAGTGTGATAAGCTAACTTTAAAAAAATAATAAAATATGTCATTACTGATTTGAGAGGAAGGGAGAGGGAGGGATAGAAACATCAATGATGAGAGTCATTGATCAGCTGCCTCCTACATGCCCCCTGCTGGGGATCGAGCCCGAAACCTGGGCATGTGCCCGGACCGAGAATCAAACCAGGATCTCCTGGATCCTAGGTCAATGCTTTACTGCTGGGCAGGCTAACTTTCTATAAGCAGTTGAAAACAATCTGATTTTTGTTTCCTTTTCTCCAAAATGCCAAAAAAGGTTGACTAGACCACTCTAAAAAAGTACCTTTAAATATTTTACAATATAAAGCATTTAAAAGAAGTAGTATAAATACCTAGCTCCACTTTTTAGGCACTATTTACCAGTAACAAATTAATCCTCACAATTCTGAGGAAGGTACTATTCACATATACATTTATAGATGCGGAAACTGACACTGGAAGCACTTACCCAAGGTCATATACCAGGTAAGCGGAGTGGCTAGGACTCCAGTCCTAAGAGTCTGGCTCAGAGCCTCTATGGTAAACCACTCTTTTTGTTCATTTATAATAAACACACACTGAAAATCACTCATTAGTTTACACTCTAAAATTAGGCCGAAGTAACACCAAAGAGGTGTGACAGCCATCAATTAAAAAGGCAAAACGATCTCTACTTGCTTCTTGAGTTGCTATCTAATAAACTGATGATATATAAAAATGTGCGGTGAGGAAAGCTGTGGAGTGTGCACATCTACTTCAGAAAGCATGGTGCTCCTTGGGAAACAAGCCTCAGTAAGTGGAGGGAGGGCACACTAACCCATTTCTGACCCTCCCATCTCCATATGAGATATAATACTACTTCCAACCTCAGACTGAAATGGAAGCGAATTCCTCATCCTACTGGCTGCTTCCCTACCTACTGAAATCTCTTCTTCACAGATGCCACTAAGAGCAATGAAATAAGGCCTAGGACCTACCCTTCAGGCACAAGTAAGAGGACTGGAGGGAAGGAGAGAAGGAAAGGAGCTGTGTAAGGAGGCAAACACGGGCTCTCCTGAAGAGAAGCCACTGTGTGGGGGAAGAGAAAGATGTAAATGGTTCCTCTTCCAGAAAAACAATACTTTTCTCCCCCAAAACAGCCCATTATCTCCCTGTGATTCTCGGCGGAAGACAGTACGGGGGAAGATTTCTGCAAGTAATTAAAGAGCTTTGCAGGGCAACTAAAAGGGGTTGAAGCCTCTGATAATCACAGTGCTAGACGAGACGTACAAAGAATTACTTAAAGATTTTTTTTCAAACAGATACTTGTAAGAGATAAAATGCTGGAAATCTGACAGAAAGTCATTCTTTTAAGCCTTGATTTTCTAATAATTCTGCCCACTGACAAGTATCAGTATGACTCAGAGATCTTCTGGGCTACCTAGGGCTGGAGTACCTCAGTTATGCCTGACCCATCATTTTTAGAAAGACAATTCCTGTTATAGAGAAACACAAAGTTGGCTATAGAATCCTAATGCTGTACCCTTTAATCAAAGTACTCAGAGTTATCTATACCAGTCAGGATGGCTCTAAATATATAAATGATTTAATAAGTTATAAACTATAATCCTTCTTACTTGGGGATGGAGGATGGCCAAATAGAAATGTGTTCAGCTGTAATATCATTCACAATGTCTTCCTGTGTAAAAAAAAAGAAAAAGCATGATTTAAAAGAAAATCTATTTCAAATATTTTTTTTTAGATGAAATTATTAAATACTGACCCGAACATTGTGAAGTTTCACAAAGAGTGATAAAATAATAGTCAAAACCAATGGTTCCTATGAGAAAGAAAACACAAAATCCTTAAATATTATATATATTTTAATATTTCTCACATTAACCTCAAGGGTACCAAGTATTTTCTTCCAAAAGATTTTTACTCTTTGGAATTTACCATCTACTTTAGTTTAAAACACACTAAAGATCAGCTTTAGCTTTAATGTCATGAAAGAAATCATGGCACACACAATTTACATAAAAATTAACCATATTTAGGTGTCTGGTTTATAATGCTCAAATCCTCACATGACTTCTGAAACCAAGGAAATAGCTATCATGCCACTAATACTTTCAGCTACCTTAAACAAATGAACTTTTATTCCTTAAAATAATTAAGGATGGAATCTAGGTTGTGTCCAGTAAATAAGCATGCCATTAATCCTATCAAACAAAAATTAAAGCCAGGCTTCACACATCTAGCCCTAATATGAAGACTTCTTTACAATTTAAAAAATACCTGTTTGTAGTCACTAGAACACAGTTAGGTAAATGTAAAATGAACTTTTCCATTCAGACTATCCCGTCCTCAACACTGAAGCACATTAATAGACCACCTAAATCATTTAAGCACTCATTATTTTTTAGTCTAAAAAAAATCAGCAATAGTAATTAATTAGATTAACTTTTAAGAAAACATACCCGTAATTTTCTGATAAAAGAAAGCAGTTCACTCCTACAAAAAAATAAAACCAAAAAATTTTTGTATATACATTGAATATCAGAAATTAAAAATAAACTCAAGTAAATTATAAATGAAGATTTATTCCAAACTCTCCAGTTCTGCATGTATAAAAAAGTATAATATTCTACTGCCATACTAATGTAATAAAATATCTTTAGTACTATCCAACTGTTAAGACTTCACTGATTATATTAAATGATTGACAGTCTCTTGAAATAAACAAGTTATTTCCAAAGACGGTCATGTCAACCAAGTCCCTCAGATTATCAGCGCCAGAGAATTCTTACATTGTCCATCTTTATGACATATAAGGACAATGGCAGATGTTCTTGAAATAACATAAATAATAAATAACTCAAAATAGCATAAATAATAACTCAAAAAATAAACTGATCGAAACATACCGATACATTATACCTAGTGTAGATTCCCTCTGCTTTATTAAACTGACTCTGCCATCATTTCCTCGTTTGTGTTGACTGGACACACTACAGATCTGAACGACGACTTCCCAAAGGTCTTTGGCAGTCCGTCTACTTTCTTTAGGGCCCGGGAGTTCTTTGACTGTAGCCGCTAAAAGCTGTCCAAGCTGTAACATGAAAAACAAACAGAAAGTACACAGGAGATCATCTGTAACATCATGCATGGTAGGTCTATTATTAAGGCACACTTAAAGAAAACTGGGTAAGTGCTCAAGTACACCCAGCACAGTTATTTTATGCTGTGCCTTCTATCCAACAACTGACAAATTTAGAGCTCAGTCTACTGACAGATCTGAGTCTGCTCAGGGAAGAGAATCCTCTGATTTTACCACATCATAAACCTAACTGTTTCTAAACAAGTGTAATGAGAACAAAGTGAGATGACACAAAGAGGAATGTGATTAAGTAGGAAAATAAGTTACCAGATATACATGGTACGATCCTGCTTTTCTTAAAAACGGTGTGTACAGGAATGTATACACCACGATGTTAACTGTGGGCCAGATCAGGGGGGACTCCAGGAAGCAGTGGTTAGGCAACCTACAACACAACAGCCTGTGCCCTTGCACACTGCAGGCCCCAAGCACACGCCCGTCGCTCCTGGCACACGGCTCCAGAGTGCACCAGAGAGAGGCGCGGAGAGAAACACTACACGGACTGCCTTCGCACTGAGCAACAGGCCACAATTCTAACCCGAGATGATGCTCTTGGAACAAAATGGCTCTCTCATCGGAGAGTTTACTAAAGACTAAGAAGAGAAAGTTGGGAATAACCCTGGATATTAGGAACTAATATCTCAGAAAGTTCACTAGAAAAATAGATATAATACAATATCTAAAATTCCAAAGAGAAGGATGATTTTAGCATGAACGACTGTAAAGAAGACAAAAAGGAGGAAAAACGTAAGAAATCCATAAATGTTCAAAGGGTTGAAATGAAATGAGGTCGGTTTTTTAAAGGACATGAAATAAGAAGAAACAACCAAAGACAAAATTTAAAAAGTGGAGCAGTCTTGAATGAGTCCCCAGACACCCACCCAGTAAGAGACTCTGTCTCGGAGATGAGGGAAGTGAGGGTCATGAGTAAGGACAACAGGTAACAGACAACACAGAGGCAGGAACCCCAGGGAGCGCTACATCGCTAAGGGTTGTTAACTCCAAGATCAGGACGGGAGAAGCCCGCTGCCTACGCAGGGCGAGCACGAGGGAGAGAGTCCTGGGGAAGCACCGAGACCCCTACTTCTGATGTTTCCTTGCCCGGAAGGAAGCCTTTTCAGTTGCACAGGGGACAGAATTAGGAAAGGAGAATACTGGGGGGGATGTGGAAGACGGCATGGAGCGTACAAATGGAAAAAGTAAAAATAAAATACAATAGAGATTAAATTAGGAAAAAAGAACCACCAACTTGTTGTCAACTGCGTGAACTCTCTCACATGGGTCTGACCACTGACAACAAACATGTACGCTAATGACCACCAGGCACATCAAACCTAGAGAAGTAAACAGACTCTAAAGGAAGGTAAGGCCCACCCTGGCTGGGGCTCAGCTGGGTGTTATCCCGCGCACCCAAAGGCTGCAGGTTCCATTCCTGGGTAGGGCACACCTAGGCTGCAGGTTTGATCCTGTCGGGGAGTGCATAGGAAGCAACTAAACGTTGTTCCTCTCACATCAAAGTTTCTCTCTCCCCCCCCTCCATTCCCTTTCTCTCTCTAAAATCAATAAAAACATATACTCAGGTAAGGATTTAAAAAAACAGAAAGGGTAAGGTGCTCAAATGAAAAATGGGTGGAAGCTCACCCCTTACGGCTCCACTAGTTTATACCCACGCATACCTGTGCATTCCAGAGCTTAAAACTACAGTTTGACTTTATCATTCAAAGCAATAAAAGCCGACTCACCTCTCATTAGTCAGGGATTATACCAAAATTTTATCTGTTAACTACATAATTTTGGCTTGCATTCTCACTGAACTACACGGAATTAGAAGAAAATACTAGAGAAGGCAAACTCAAGTGCCTGAATTATCAAAAACGATACTTTTAACTATAAACCAGCAAGATCTAAACACACAGGTACAAGTCATTCCATCCTAATGACTCTACTTAGATGAAGCATGACTTACCTTCACGTATGGATTATTCTGAAGCAGAAAGGCAGGAACCTGAAGTGTAAGGTATTCATTTTCCTTCCAGTTTAACATAAAAGCCACACACTCCTCAGCAATAACCTGACGAAGAGGAATGTCTAAAATGCAAAGAATACAGCTGGAATTACCACCATAACATGAAAATGAGACCAAAGCAACATTCGCTCAGATTTCAGTTAAACATATTAAAAACAAGTTACCGATGAAAAACAGAAAAATACTAACATTTTATACTTTTCTCTAGAAAGCTTAAGATTTCTCAACAACAGACTGCCATGGTCCCCACTATTAATCAAAAAAAGTATGCACTTAAGGACACCTCAGCTGCCCAACATACTAACTGTGGGAATTTACATTTCAAATGAGCAACAGAGAATAAATACACAAATGAAACAAGTACAAAACGGTAGGGCACAAACTTTTAGAGAATGGAACTAGTTAAACCAGTAATGAAACTGAAACTGTAACAAATCTGAGTTAATGTATCATTTTTAATATTTTTTTCTGATTAAAATATAATAAATATTCCTGAGACAAGTCATTCACTCTTTCAAAAATTACTGTAGCAGAGATAATTTTTTTGAACATTTCCTTTAAAAATTATTAAATATACCTTAATATTAAATATGCTGTAAATTTTTATAGCTCAAAGTATGTAATAATCAGGTTTCAATGTGCTGCAGAAAAAAGACACCCCGATGAATGCTAAAAAACAATGTTAAGACTTTAAATGGAAAGAGCTATTAAACTTATGTAATCATATTTTTCAGTCTTTCTAAAAAGATTGTGTCTGTGGCTATTTAATTTGTTTGTCTCATCTTACTCCCAAAAAGGATCTGAGACAACAGAAGGAAGCACGGGAACGCAGCAAAAAAAAAACAACAAAACATTATCTGCATTATCTTCTAAAAAAAGGAATGAAGACAGAAGTGAAATTAATGTCCCAAGTGCATGCATGTCACTGAGTGCTGCACAGTTTGCCCAAGGAAGGCTACACAGCAACTGGCTCCAGTATTTCATTTATTTAGCAGGCACTCCCCATCAGGAACATGGTAATGGCCTTAAAGATGAATCAGAACCAAGAGTGGGGTCCCGATACAACCTAAGAGGCAGTAATCTGGAGATTAAACTTCCCTTTAAGCACCTGCAATACAATTATTCATTATCGAAAAGTACAGAGTCAGCCCAGCCGGGTGTGGCTCAGAGGCTGAGCATCGACCTAGGTTCCAGGAGATCGCAGTTTGATTCCTGGTCAGGGCACATCCCCAGCTGCAGGCTCGATCCCCAGTCGGGGGCGTGCAGGAGGCAGCCGATCAATGACTGTCTCATCATTGATGTTTCTCTCTCTCTCCCCCTCTCCCTTCTTCTCTCTGAAATCAATAAAGATTAAAAGAAAAAAAAAGTATAGTCATATGCTGTAACAGGGAGCTAGAGTAAGCCTGACATTCAATTTTGTTGAAGCCCAAGGAACATAACAAGGACACACGTTTCAACAGAAAGCTACCATTTAATACAAAGGTATTATAAGCTGGAGGATCTCTCCCAAAGAGATACTAGAATAATTAATCCGTAGCTCTTACTTCTATTATAACTGAAAAGTTGGATCTGCTGTCAATTAAGATCACTTCTTTCCTGATAGAAAAGCCAGGTCAACCCATGTAAAAGAAAACTTCTCTGTCCATGTTCCACAGAGGGCATGCATCTAACTCATTCAAAATTGGCCCAATATCACCAGAGGACAGTTTTCCTTAAAAAGGGAGGGACGAGGAGTTCTGGAGAAGCAGGAGTGGCCAGGCAGCCCCAACTTTGCAAAGGTGCTCAGTAAGTGCTGTGGCCAGTAGGCACCTGGCACATGACAGCCCCATTGCCAAGATGCCCAAGAGGAAGGCCAGCTCCTCTGAGGGAGCTGTGAAGGAGGAGCCCAAGAGGAGATGGGCAAGGTTGTTGGCTAAACCTACTCCTGCAAAAGCAGAATCAAAGTAAAACATGGCAGGAAAAGATAAATCTTCAAACAAAAAAGTGCAAAAAAATGGAAGGAGGGAAAGGTGGCAAAAGATACCATTTTACACCCAATTCTAACCCATGGAAAGACCACCCTACCAAATGCACCACTCCCAGGGGTACTGGAGCAGAGGTGCAAGAGCATCAAGCATCAGAGCCAGGAGTCTATAAACCAGGTGACTCAGTCTGCAATTGAGGCTCAAAGACAAAGTCAAAGACAAGGAACTGTGCCTGTGGGGAAAAAATTGTTTTCTTTTTCCTCCTAACAATACAGTACATCTTTTCCTCCTCGTTTTAAACTGTTTATAGCACAAGCTATGGGCGCATAGCTGAACAGGTGGCTAGGAACTTACACAAATTATGTGCAGAGTGATGACTCTGAGACAAAAAGCAGAAAGTGGAAAAAGTGATACGAACTCCAAACTACTTACGTGCCTTAAGGTACAATTAAGTGCCAAATAAACTATCATTATTTAAAGGCACTTCCAGCCATTTCAAAGAGTAAGAGCACAGGCTTAAGTTGGACTGATGGAGTCAGTCGCAGCCTGTCTCCTGCTGCAGGAATCGGGCTCAACTCCATATCCTTTCCACACCTCCGCTTCCTGACCTACAAAGTGGGGATGATTAAGTAGCGACTTCACAGTGCTGCCATGAGGACTAAGAGTTAGTTATGCACTGAAAGCTCTTAGAACACTACCTAACATATATTTCGCCCTCAATAAATGTGAGGGTTTTTCAATCTTTTTGCTTTTACTTTTAGAGAAATCATGCAGAAAAATCAACCTTCTACCTTAAAAAACCCTCACACACAGAGAAGCATATGTCAGCCAGCAGTTGGTGCCAGCAACTAGATTCATTTTTGTGACACTGAAGGGCACTGATACATTAAAGCTCAAAGGTATACTATCTAGGGTGCTAGAAAGTTGTAATTTCTGTAGAAATCAGAATGTAGTAACAATTAAATTCATTCAAAAGACCCTGAGGCCAGCAGGGTCCTTTCTGTTTGTGCACATAATTAGCACCTTCCTTTACACTTAATTTTACTGTTTGCAACATTAAATGTGCACAGGATGATTTAACTGCTCTAAAGACTCTAGTACTAAAACACGTAAAATTAAGAAACTGCTTTAACTAAGCAAGATCTATATACAACATAGGTTAACACTGGTATGATAAGCTCCTTTTTGTGGTACATTTACATTTAGAACTAAACAAACCAGGGCTGCTCCTAAAGCAACCACAGCGAGCCCCTGACTCACTGTGGTCACTCTGAGGGCTTCCTATGGTGGTGATGGGGAAATAACCCGCGGGATGTACCTTTAAGGACACTGATCACTTTAACAGAGCACCTTCAAATTGCAACCCAGGTGCTGTAGTGTCCCTTCAAACTCATGTCCATCTGAAACCTCAGGATGTGACCTGACATAGAAATAGAAGTATTTAGCCAAGATGAGGTCATACTGAGTTAGGGCAATCCCTAAAGCCAATGACTGGTCCCTTATAAGAAGAGAGGGGGCACAGGCGCACATGGGCACATGAGAATGCCCGGTAAAGGAGGAGGGAAAATGGAGGGAAGTAAAAAAAGAGGCAAAGACTGGAGTGATACAGCTACAAGCTAAGAGACAAGGAAGGATTCTTCTCTAGAACCTCCAGAAGAAGCATGGCCCTGTAGGCAGACACCTTGATTTCAGACACCTAGTCTCCAAACTAAGAATAAATTCCTGTAGCTTTCAATCATCTAGTTTGTGGTACTCTGTTATAGCAATCTCAGGAAATGACTAGTTTCCTACTACATTTTCCCCAATGTTCTCAAGTGAAGTCCACATCTAAACTATTTTCGGAGAGAAATAATTTTTTCAGAGATAGCAAAAAGTCAAATAAACGTTCTAGACTTTCCCCATAATTACTTGAGTAATGAGTTTCTGAAGTGTAGCTTTGGGAAACAGTCTTACCGGGCAGCCTCATTTCCAGATATCCCCGCACCCGACTAATAAGATCAGAAGGAGGTCTCTCTCCTGACTGCCCTGTTCCAGCCTCATGGGTATAAATATCCAAAAGCAGCATCTCATTCAGCATGACCTGACGAAGTTTTGGTGAGAACTCTGTTACCAACTCCAAACAAGCAGCAAATAACTGCTTAGCATGGGAAAAGTCCTATAAAAAGAAATAACAGAATAGCCTGAATCACCTTTCCTCTTGAACCAAAAATATGTAACTTTATGAGTACAGAGCAAAGAGAAAGATTAATTTAAATGATTAACACTGATGAGATAAATACGTGAGTAAAAAAAGAGATATACTATGTTCATGGATTAAAAGACTCAATATTGTTAAGGTATCAATTGTTCCCAAATTGACTTATAGAGTCATTGCACTCTGAATGAAAATTGCAGTAGGCTTTTTTTTTTAATAGACATTGAAAAGATAATTCTAAAACTTACATGAAAAAGCAAAGGACCTAGAATAGCCAAAATGATTTTCAAATATAGCAGGTCCTCAACTAAAGTCTTTTTTCTTTTTGTTATAATGTTGGTAAGAAAAAAAACTGATTCCTGGCCAGGGCCACCTTGTGTGGAGTTTACATGCTCCCCTTCGTGTCTGTGTGGGCTTTCTCCAGTACTTGGTTTCCTCCCATATTCCAAAGATGTAAATGTTAGGTTCATTGGCAGGTCTAAACTGTCCCAGTCTGAGTGTGTAGGTAGGTGGGTGTCAGTACATCCTGTGAAGAAAGGGCATCCTGTCCAGATTTGGTTCCCGCCTTATGCCCTGAGCTGTCAAGCTGAACTGGAATAAGCAGGTTTGAAAATAATTCTTACTTGTTTTTATTGATCTTAATTAAATGTATATATAGTTCACATTTATTTCAGTGTTTAATATTAAAAGAGTTTTGGGTCTCTATTTAGAAATTTGGTGATTTTTTGTGAGCAGAAATATGATGTAGGAACTTAACTCTTGTTTATATCACTTAGCCTACGGTAAAACTGGTTTTGTTATAGGTCATTTCACTTAAAATCAGTTTCTGAGAACCTACTGACACATTGAGGTCTTTCTGTACAACAAAACCAGAGGACCTACCCTGGTTTCAAAACTTACTATAAAGCTAGAGTATGCCTTTTCACCCCACCCTCCCACCCCTAACCTCCACCATCTTTTTTTAAAGTAAGCTGGAAAAGGACAATTGTGAAAAGGGAATGGAATGATAATGAAAAAACAACATGACGTGTGAACTGGAAGTATTTTCAGCCAGATCAGTTTTAAGAAAGAGTACAAAGAGAAGTTGAAAAGCTGGGAACTGTTTCCCTTAAAACTACGGTG
Source organism: Miniopterus schreibersii (assembly GCF_964146895.1). NCBI lineage: Eukaryota > Metazoa > Chordata > Mammalia > Chiroptera > Miniopteridae > Miniopterus > Miniopterus schreibersii. The sequence continues at coordinate 3,930,454 of NC_138117.1, read as the reverse complement.
TCCACATCTTAGACTTCTAGCTAGAAAAACCAACCACCTCAGGGGTCTTTACAGGCTGGGTCTTACCTCCATCCAGCCTCGTCATCTGCCCCACCCTCAGAGAACAAATGAGTATTTGCATACTGCTTCCAGTCTACACATACACCGTCTTATTTCTTAAATGTGAGCTTTTCCTCATGGCATCCCATCCACCTCTTCATCTAGCTAAGCCAAGCCTCAGGTTAAGCACAGGATTTCTGCCTTCCAAATGCTATCTTCAAACCTCCTATAGAACTTACCGTATTATTACTTTTAAAATTATACTATCTTATATCATTTAACATCTCACTTATGTCTCAACTTTCCAAATGGATTGCAAACTCCTTATGTAAAATAAGCTACAAAAGTAATTTTAAGGGATTTTGTTTTATTTTTATAGCTTGGAACACAATCTTTACTAAATGAATCCTAAAGGTTACAAATAATAACTTTTCATGTTCTCTAGATATATAAAAAGGAAGAGCAGTATTCATACGACCAAACCACTTTGGTAGTTATGAGGGCAAAGAAAAAAGAACCAAAACACTTTTTCAAATATCCTTTTAGGCCTATGACTATTATTTTAAGATCAGGGGGGAAAAACAGATTCTGATTCTGGCTTTCATGCTAAACCATATTCTTAACCAGTAGTTAATGTACACCTTTACTCACCATAACAGTACTGCAGTGTAAACCTTTGGCCATGAGAATGTATACCAAATCTCTTGTTAAATTGTCTTTAATTCCCAGGATAACACCACTATAGACAGAAGGTACTTCCCACTGGAAGAAATAAAAATATATAAATATACACACTTATATAAAAATATATAAATATACACAGAAAGCCAAATCTAGATGAAAATCTTCAATCAAATTTAAAAAATCAAAGGTCATCTTTTAAAATGAAAAATAATAGCCATAATAAAACACTAATCAAAATGAACATATTCACTATAATGAGTCAGTAATAAACAATTAAACTGACTGGAACATTCTGAAGGAAATAAAAAAAAAAAAGAACAAAAGTATCTGTATTAACTTATGTAGTCCTCGCAACAATGCCATAATGTAGGTAGTTATCTCCCTTCTACAGATGAGAAAACTGAGGCACACAGATGTCAAGTAATTTGATTATCAGCAAATGACCCAAACAGAGACTCATGAAACAGATGCCAGGAAGCATCTCCTCCTACTGCTGTATGTCTTATAAAGATGGTCATCACATCCACAACTTTTCCATACTTTGGAAAAGCACTGATGTCCCACAGGCAGATGGTGTGGTCATTTGAAGCACTAAGTAAGTGCCCACTGAGATTTGGGCTCCAAGCAAGCCCATAGCATTCCTTTTGATGTCCACGAAGACACATGTCTGTGCCACACTCTTTAGAAGGACATTTTGTATAGTCAAAAACAAGAACATCACATGCAAGGGTTCTCTGGCATATAACGTGACCTGTTCACTTTTCTTTCGTTGCTGATCTTGATTTCTATATCAACTTTTCTACTAACAGAACCAAAACTTCCAAATCCTCCTTTCTCACTGCCGTAACATGAAACATCAAACTGAGCGTCAGCATTAGAGAGCTGCACATTGGCTATAACAGATGGTGCTATTTATCTGACATGTGTGTCCCTAGGACAAGTCAATGAAAGCTGAAATCTTTCCCTTCTGGTCTGGTTACATCTGGAAGCCATGGTGCAGTTAGGCTGGGCCACTCCAGAGCATGGGTCATCACCAAATCATAAAGAAAAGGCATATTCTTTTCCTGTATTTGTACTTTTTGTTGATCCCACTTTCTTCTACTGCATCATCAAAGGCTACTTCCTTGTCAGCATCTCTGTAGGCAAGCCAGGGGAATTCTGGGGTCGAGCACCGCAGAGGGGCTCACTGTGCTTGGCTGAGTGTTTTAATGAGTATCTAGAGCCAAAAATGTCTATAAAGAAGTTTTAACGAATTGGTTCCAAGCTATAAGTTTTAGACCTCAAGAAGGTATTAACAAACAAAAATATTCTATTAAGCACAAACAAAAATACTCTCTTAAGCACATAGCAAGTATTAGCTATAAACTACATAAATAATATACCTTATACATATATTTACAGATATACTGAAGTGTATGTAGATGCTATAACAGTAAGTGGAATATAAACTTACTGGTAAGAGGTTACTGATTTAACAGTATCTTTTTTGACATTTTTTATTTCTCTTCTCAATTAATGTTCAAAGTACAATTATTGTCGTGTGAAGGTCCTAAATTGTTGACAAAAGGTGTCCTTATTCTCAAAAAGGTCAGGCTACAACTCTTCTATTAAATTACATTAGAAAACAAGGGTAATTTTATTATCTGTTCTTGACAGAGGGTTTCTTACCTTATTTGACACCGTCCAGAATTGGCGCTCTGATGTCATACCATGTAATTCAATTAAAATTTGTCGAATTCTCCAGGGATCCACTGACAATATCAGCTGATGCTCCAACTGGCCAATGTTGACACTTGCTGAGGCTAAGAAAGAAAGAGATTCCTATTTTAATAATGATTTAATTCACGGGTAGACATAATCCTATAAGTATGAGTGATAACTTATTGAGAGAAGTTGTGTATGTCTGTATTAAATCTATGGGTTTTTAATTCTTAGTATTACATCTATGTTAAAAACAGCTCTCATCTTGAGAACTGACTCATCAACAAAATGTAATTTACATACTAACTTTAACCTCAGAGAAAACCTAACATGATTTACATTATGCTTGCATTTAACAGAGAAAGATGATGGAACTATAAACAAGGTGAAAATCAGTAACTGGTTCCTGAAAAGAACTATGTGGTACATATGGAAAAAATGAGCTTATACAGGCAACCTCCTACTTTGTGAACATAAAGTGTTAACAGAAGCTTGTATAAATAAAATGTTAATTTTGAATAATAAATACTTAAAATGTATGTTTTTTGAAGGGAGAGGAAGAGGTATTGCCTTTCCAAAGGAGCATGAAATGATCATTAAAACCCCTAATTACAACTCAGCTTTCAGATAGCCCCCAATTGAACTGAACAGTCACCCAGTTTAAATCCAGTGAACTTCCAAGCAGCTAAAATGTTGCCTTTTTCTTTAACCAACTGAATTCTCTGTCTCACCTACATTAAGTATGGAAACTTGTTTTTTATTAATTAAGAGCACTACATTTTCTACTTATATTTATGAAATAAGGGCAAAAATGGAAGAAAATCAAATAAATAAGGCAAAAGTGGCAGTAGTATTGCCAAAGCTAAATGTTTCTAAATGTTTAGTCAATATCACAGCAATACTGGCTGAAATGCATGAAAGCCTGTACTTTCTTATGGTCTTAGCACATTCAACCAGTCCCCTCCCACCTCTTTTGTTACTTCCCAAGATCATATTAGCATCAGAGTTACCTTGGTCTATTTCCCTAGCAAAAATCTTTTATGTATCTGGGCCTAATTCCCCATTAACCATAGATTTAGCAAGTCCCAGCACTTAACTGCCTAGATAGAAATATAATTATGGAAAATAGGTAGATTTCTATTAATTACCAACATAAGTGTAAATTAAAACAATTAATAGGGCATCATCAAATATACTGAGGGGCAAATATAATAGCGGGACAAAATGTGTCAACATCAGCTAGCAGACTGGAGAGCTGACCTGGGATGTCATAAAAGGAAGTCACAGGTTTAATGCACAGATTCACTCCAGGGGATCTCTTCCTCATCTGATCAACAAGTAGCTTTCGTTCTTCATCTTTCAACAACGTAATGAAAAGCTCATGTGAAGAAATCATGAAAACATACTGCAGATCTTCCAACCCCAGACATACATTCCTAGATCAGTAAGAAATATTGTAAAACAAAAAATATGTAATTTAGTTTGGGGAAAACAGTATTAACCAATTTTTATTAACAAACCATTTAATAAATCACCATTTCACTTTGGTTCCTTATTTAAAATTGTGATATCAATGACAATATAAGAGTAACTGGTACAATCATAAGTTTTGTGAGGCTGCACTAATCTCAACCATAACTGGTTCTCAAATATCAGTTACTGGCTGTTTATAAGACATGCAGTTCAAACACAAAAAGTAATAAAAGGTACTTTCCTCATAGGACTAAGTTCAAAGTTAAGGAAAAGAAAAAAAGAAAGGTACTTACTTTAGAAAAGAAGCCATGTTTCCTTTCAAAGAATCTGAAGGTTTTTCTAAAGTTATTGATCTTGAACATACCTAGAAATTTGAGTATTTTTATTTGAGTATGGGCACTTTAAAAAAAAAAAAAAAGAGAGCCCTCAGTGAATAAGGAAGTTTTCATCTATCCTTAATCAGATAAGGAACAGCTACAAGAAAAACACAATAAACATCATTCTAAGTGGTGAAACAGTACAAGCTTTCCTCTGAACTGAGACTGAGACCAGGAAGTGCACCAGAGCCCCTTATACTGAACACTGTACTAGAGGTCACAGTCAGCAAAGTATGAACAATTAAAAAGAAACTGAAATAAAAGATCAGAAAAGGAAAAACCCAAAATGCATTTTTACAGGTGAACACTGTTAACAGAATTTTTAAGAGTTTCGCAAAGTAGTTAGAAACAAGATCATTATACAAAGTTCAACTCTACCTCTATACCAATGCATAAACTATTTTTAAGTGTACATTTGAAAAAACAAAAAAGACTTCTATAGAAAAATTACAAAGCTCTGAAGGACATTTAAAAAAAAGCCTCTATAAATCAAGGGCTGCACCAGTTCATGGATTAGAATACTCAATATTGTAAAGATATTAATTCTTCTAAATTGTTTTTTCAATGTAATGTAACTCCAAACAAAAATCCATCAGGCTTATTTGTGGAGCCTGACAATCTGAATCTATTGTTTACAACAAAACGCAAAGGACAAGCAAACCAATACAACTCTGAAAAACAAGGACACAGGAATACTGACGGGTAGACAAATAGAGAAGTGGTAAAGAACAGAGCCCAGAAATAGGCCATACACACTTGGCATTCTATAAAGGTAGCACTGGGGATTGGTAGAAAAAAGATGGACCATTCAGTATGGTATGGGAACAAACAGTCATATGAGGGTAAAAAAAAAAAAAATGGCACCAGACCCCCTACTTCAGATGACACACAAAAAATCAATTGTTGGTGGATTAAAGACCCAAATGAGAAAGGAAGCTAAGCTATAAAGCTTTTAGGAAAGAAACTAAGACAATCCTCATGACCGCAGCATAGCAAAAGCTTTCTTAAATAAGATACAGAAATCATGAATCCTTTATAAAACTTTATATTAAATTTAAGAGCTTTTAAAACAATAAAAAGAAAGTTAAAAGAGAAGTCAAACTCAAAGAGGTACCATTATACAACGATCTGACAGGCAAATCTGAAAATACCAAGTACTGGTAAAGATGCTGACCAACAAGAATTCTCATGCAAGTAATATTTCAGACACACTTCCTCTAAGTGTATAGACAAACAGTACATGTATGCACCAGGATATACATGTAAGGATGTTCCAAGCAGCACAATAGCAAAATACTATAAACACAAACATCTATCATCATAAGAATGGATAAGCTATCATATGATGTTAAAACACCTTGCAGCAGTGGAACACCTTTCACTATTAACACACCTGCTATCTGCCCACTATCGACCTGCACTGTCCAATACAGTAGTCACACAGCTATTGATTGTTTTGAAATATGAACACTGTTAACAGAATTTTTAAGAGTTTCGCAAAGTAGTTAGAAACAAGATCATTATACAAGGTTCAACTCTACCTCTATACCAATGCATACTGGTATACCAGTCCAGATTGAGATCTGCTCTAAAGGAAAACACACAGACTTTGAAAACTTAGTATGAAAAAAATTGTGAAATCTTTCAACTTTTTATACTAATTTTATGTTGAAATGATAATATTTTGGATAGATAAGATATAGGATTAAAACTAATTCCACCTTTTAAAAAAACACCTTACAACACTGTGAAAAAAATCCTGTATCTGCATTAAACAACTTGAAAAAAGGTCTCAAATACGTTTAGTAAAAGAAAATGAATACATCTAGTATGATTTCATTTATATAAAGTTCAAAACAGGAAAATTAAAGCATATTCTTTAAGGGTGCATACAAAGGTGATACAACTGTAAAGAAAAACAAGGAAATTATTATCATTAAAGGCAGGACAGGGGTTTCCTCAAAGGGCGGCAGACAGGATTTGGAAAAGAGCATAAGGACTTTTAGAGTTGGCAACGCTGCACTTTGGAACTAAGTGTTACGAATTATGCTTTATGTACTTCTCTCAGTGCCCATTACATTAAAGCTATTAAAGAAAGAAGGTGAAAGATCCAGTAGAAACACAGACTCTAGAACTGACATGAGAGGCTCAAGGTGTGATCTGAGGGTCTTCAGTAAGCAGGTGACAGAAAAGGTGACTGACACTTTGGATGAGAATAAAAAGGACCCGAGAAGATGAGGGCGCCAAGGACAAAACTTTCGTAAAACAAAAACACTAAAAGGAGAGTGAAACAAGTCAATGAAGGAGGAAATCCAATAACGCAGGAGGACTAGGAAAGAGACACGGTAAGAGTGTCTCCTGTCAGTAATAGCAATCATCAGCCAGAGGCAGGTCAGATGAAGGCAGAGAAGAGGGCACTGGATTTGGCAACTAAGAGGTCACTGGTAACTTAAAGCAAAATTATAAGTCAAAGGGGAAATGATGTCTTACCTCAAGAAGAAAGTCTATTTTCTCTTTATTAGGTCTAAGAAATAGCTGGTTAAATTGAACACTAATTGTTCTACCTTCCAATATATCACGGACTGTGTTACAGGCACAGACTTTAAAACAGATTTCATCTAGAGCTTCATTTCTGTAGAATACAAAAGTAGATCCACTAATATCTTTTAAATAAAAAAAGGTATATATTACAAAACTAAATTCACAAGAATGAGCCATTTATTCTGGAGAGGTTGATTTTAGGATACTCAGGCACAATAGTAAATAACCAAGTCAGTGGGGCGAAAGCAGAACAGAAAGGTTTTGAATTGATCAAGGGACAATTTCATTCCAGATCAGGTTACAGAATCAAATTCTGCTATGTATGATTTTTCTCCCAAACGCTTTTTAATAGAACATTGAAGTGGCCCCTCTATGTTAATTTCCATATACTAACAAGACTGAACATACTGTCACAGGCGTACAGGTAATTTGGAGGTGTATTTTGGATAAAACCTGAAATGCACACTTGTTCTCTTATTCAAAAATCAAAAAGTAATTCTCTGATTGACTTACCCTTGTTGAGCTTTCTGAAAGAGTTCTCTTAGTACTGACTGTCGGAACTGGACGGGTAAATTGAAGGTTAAGTTATCCTCAATGAAAATCTTTATTACCTCCTAGAACACAGACATAAAATTGCATCCATATAAAAAATTGTATCCATTTCAAAAATCAGGGCAAAGTTTCTTTACTTTAAAAGTCTTCACCCCCACACCCGAAAAATTAAATTTAAAAATAAATTTTTAAGTCTTTCTATAATAAAAATACACATTGAAGAAAAATCACAAAAATAGTATTATTTATTTATTTATGAATGAGAATTTGTATAAGAGTTATTGAACCAACGGACAACACATGCTGGGAGCAAGATCTCAGATGCTCCCTACCTGCCATTTTTAAAATTAAAGATCATGGACCAAAAATGGGAGGTGAGAGAAGAATCCATTAGTAAGAGGCAGTGCAGCTGCATTATTAAAAGTTTTAAAAATTTCTTCTCATTCACTTTAAACACAAATTCATACAACAAACTTTTTTAAAAAATATGTCTTTACTGATTTCAGAGAAGGAGGGAGATAGAAACATCAATGATGAGTCATCACTGATCAGATGCCTCCTGCATGCCCCCCACTGGGGGTGGAGCCCACAACCTGGACATGTGCCCTGACTGGGAACTGAACTTCAATCTCCTGGATCATAGGTCGATGCTCAACGACTGAGCCACTCCAGACGGGCAACAACAAACTTTTAAAAATATTACAACAATTTGACTTTCTCAGCTTTTTATCAAGCAATGGAAGAGGAGAGAAAGAAGGGGCGACAGTGTGGGGAAATGGGGAAAATTTTAGAAACAGTTAAAGCTGATCAACTGTTACCACAAAAGCACTGACACAAGTGGTTTCAAAACTATAGGGCAACCGCTCGCTGTTCCACCTCCATAGTCAAATGTGAGCAAGGGAGGGTCACACAGGGTGAAACAGCCTTTGCCAAATGGGAGAAGACACATTTGTCACAGCTCTTCAACAACTGCTTGATTCACACAAAGCAAACGCTAGGGGTTCATACAGAGAACCCTACTCACACAGTAAAGGGCTAAGCAGGGTTTTTCTAAGATACTCCTGCATACACAGCTAAAGTGATCAAGTTCAGAGTTTTCCTGCCTAGCTTCCCAATTACGCTGCTTTTTGATTTACACATTTTGGCACTCTGTTATATTCACAGTAACACGTGCCTACCTATGAGTAATATTTGTGAGGTGTTATTTGCACAGGTCCTACTTTAGGGAGCTTCTTACAGATTCTCTATCTTAACAGTAATTGATCCCCACCCTCCATAAGCCTTACTGGGGATATGCAATGGAAAGACCTCCAGTCTAATAAATGCATCTGGATCTGTAACCCATTCTCAAGTAAGTTTCCTTTTCTTCCCTAGGGAAAAGCAGAACTTTTTTAGAAAGAGCCAGAGGGAGAGAAGAAAGTACTAGCCCCTCTGTTCTAGTCTCCATGGGAAGTTAACTGTAGTAGGGAAGCATGAACTAAAAAGTCGGGCTAAGTGAAGACACAACACGAAAGGTATGCCACAGCTATTTCACTGCATGACTCCTTCATTGCACGACTCCTGTTCTGAACTAAACAACATGAAGGCACTGTTCACATTCTAGAATGAAGGCTTTCCAATAGAAATTTTAAAAGTACAAATTCTAATTCCCAGTGATTTTCATTACAACACTAAAGATATTACCCACAGGGGGCAATGAAAATCTCAACAGACTAAGCTCTTTTCATGAGTGAAATTAAAATAATGACCAGGCTTGTTGGCCAAGTGGGCTCTGTAACACACCATCCAAACCTACCCAAGCTGCTCTGCTCACTTTCTTCTTCAGTCCTAATATTTGCAGTGGCTATAATAAGACTGGGCTACAAGGTTATACTTTGAAATCAGACACAAAACTTTAGTCTCCATATAGAGGGCATTTGCTAAGTGAAAATAAGTCAGACGGAGAAAGACAAATACCGTATGATTTCACCTATATGTGGAATCTAAAAAAACGAACAAACAAGCAAGAGAGAAGAAAACTCACAGACAAAACAAACTAATGGCTGCCAGGTGGGAGGGGGCTGGGGACCAGGTGACAAGACGAAGGGATTAAGTACAAACTGACAGTTACAAAATAGTTATGGGGATGTAACGTACAGCTTACGAAATACACTCAATAACATTGTGATAACTACACATGGTGTCAGGTGGTGCAAGATTTATTGGGGGAATCACTTTGTAACTTATACGAATGTATAATCACTGTGCTGTACAGCTGAAATGAATATTCAATGTCAACTGTAATTGAAAAATTAAAAAAACAACTTTAGGTTCAATAAAACTAAAAATTCTCTACCTGTAATTTTAAAAGTTAAAAGTTCCGCTTATAAAGTTTCTTACAGAATTTACTTAAAATTGGCAAACTGTACACCTTCAAGAAAGGATAATATCAATACTAAAGAGTCAACATCTATATAGTGCTTTGCCTTACAGTTTATAAGCTGTAACTTCTCTCACTTAATTCTCACAAGAAGATTATGAAATGGGTAATTATTACCACTATTTTATGGGCCAATATCTCACAGTTTGACTCGCCACAAATCAAACAACTGGTAAATGACAGTGCCCGTATTCAAATTCAGTTCTGTCTGGCTTCCAAAACTTTTCAACTACACTACTGCAACCCCACCATAAGTCTTACCTGATAATTGCCAGATCTCAAACAAATATGGACTTGACTATATGGAGTTAACTGTTGAGATGTAATATCAGAAGAAGGTACGAGAACATCACATGCTTGACAATAGCCAGCCAACCGCTTCTCATCTATGGTACAATGGAGAGATAATGAACCTATCTGTAAAGTAAGAGGTATAATCATTATCCATCCATGTAACAGAAGCAGTACTCTAAACACCCCCTTAGTGCATCTCAACAGTACAAGACAGTGCTGAAAAAAATTCAGAGCTGGAGGAAACAAAAAATAATATAAAGGTTAAAGGTTTAGGGGTCAGCAAACTATTAATGCTCATGGGCCAAATCTAGCCTGCGGCCTGTTTTTGTACAACCCTTGAGCTAAGAATGATTCTCAGGGTCTCAAAGGGAAAACAACAACTGAGAATATGCAACAAAAACTGTGTAAGGGCCACAAAGCTAAACTACCTATTATCTAGCCCTTCACAAAAATGTTGGGGGGGGGGGGTGGTGGAAGGGGTCAGTGGGGAGGAAAGGGCCATCTTTAATATTTTAAATTTAGAAAAAAAGACTGAAACATTGAAAAAAAAAGTTGGGGTACAGAAAACTGACTCCTGGTTCAGTTTTCAGGCTAACATACAAAAAGTAGACATTATCATCATTCTAAGTAGGTATGACAATTAAGAATTTAACTTAACAGAGTGAACACTGTTAAAAACAAGTTTAAAATATTTAAAAATACATAATACTTGGGAGAAATTTATGGGGGGGAGGGGGGACAAGAAAGCTCAATCTTCAATCAACTGGAGAGAATAAGGAATGCTTCTACCAAAACAGAAAAATTACTTTAAAAACACACATTTTAAAAATTAGAGTTTTAAATCACTCTACTTGAATGCCATAAAAGTAGAAATTTGATGAGTTACTCAGGCAAAATAAAATGGGGATTCCCAATGGGTCCAGATTAGAATTAAAGTAAATCTCTAGTGAATTTAAATTTGTTTTTTCTGGTAAGGTAAGGAGACTGAAGTGGGACTTTTTCTAGGCACCAGGCATACAAAAACCTACTTATACACTTTAAACTTCAGTTGTCTGAAGCATAAAGAGAAAAATGGAAATGATAAACACTTGAAAAAAGTTTATCCTTATTAAGAATTATGAAAATGCAAAATTTTTAAAGATACAAATTAGCAATTAAAAAACAAACAAACACAACTCACTGCTGATTAGAGTACCCTCAAAGAAAGGTACCTGGCAGAGCAATTTGGTTTACAGCCTTCAAAAAATTAATAGCCCGACCAGAGAGGCTCAGCTGGTTGAGCGTCATCCTGTGCACTGAAAGGTTCGTTCGATTCCCAGTCAAGGCATATACGAAAGGCAACAGATCAATGTTTGTCTGTTTCCCTCCGTCCCACCCCCTCCCTCTTCCTCTTTAAGCATGTCCTCGGGTGGGGGGGGGGATTAATAACCAATGGAAATGGCAATTCTACATGCAATAATTTAACTTGAAAGTATCTAAAATCGAAAAAAAATTTATGCTTGCAGATATAGAACTGAAGTTTTATAATAAAATAAAACCAGTAAGCAACCCAATTGCCCTAACATGCGGGAAATGAAGCAAATCACACAATAGAATACATTTTAAATGTCTATTCAAAAATTTAAGGGAGGATATACAGAATGAGCTTAACTGTATAAAAACATATACAGAAAGAATAAAAACCAGAAGGAAATACGGGGTTATTTCCAGGTAGTGGTAGTATAGATTTTTAACAACTGTTTCCAGTATTTTTTTGAACTTTGCAGTTACTACAATAAACACCGTTTACCAAAAAAATTAAAGCGAAAAATATACAGATGTTGTAAAGGATTGAATATTATGTGCCTGTTATGACCGTATTTACCTCTGCAATTAGTTCTTTGGTTCTAAAAAATTTTTCTCTGGCATTTTCATAGACAGCTGAATTGGTAGAGCCTTGCTGGAAGTATGCTGCACCCAAATCATAACACACCTAAAGTGGTAATGAACGTCAATCTCGTTAGTAATTTTTCATGTACATAAAAGTTGACAAAACCCAAAATTATCTTTCATCTCAGCAAAACATAGGTATATGTATAAGAATAAAACATATTTCAATGAGAAGTGAAACAATCAATGATCTTAGTCACAAGCAACAGAAACCAACTCGGATGAAGCAGAAAATAGATTTACTGATAAGATTTCAGGTGGCCTACAGAGTTATTGGTAAGGTCAAAGAATCAGGCTGAAAATCAAAAGGGGGCAAGGGAGGCAAGCAGTCAGGACAAGAGACACAACTGGTCTAATGAGACACGGCTACAGCAGCGTCTCAACACTAGACTCCACAGCTCCTAGCACCCTTAGCCACCATCACTGGACACGGAAAGCAGCAGCTACATACACCCTTACTACTACGGCCCCTGGAAACTAGATTTTCCTGTCACTGTTGCTGCTGCTCACCATCACAACAATTCTCTATCATCCCCACTTCACTGACTTAGGAGCTCCTGATGCAGTCTAAACTAAATATATGTCTGTCACACCTACGTGACATTCTTGCCCTCAAGCAGGATAAGGCTAGAGAAAGCTAGTATTTCTCAAGTTTTCAGCTCTATTACAGGAAGCAAGCTCTGCCTCCTGCCAAGTCTCAGATGGTAAAGAGTTCTTCTAAAACAGAAGAGGGGGCCCAGCCAGCTTGGCGCAGCAGTGGAGCACCCACCTAAGATCCAGGAGATCGAGGTTCGATTCCCAGCCAGGGCACATGCTCAGGTTGCAGGCTCGATCCCCAGTGTTTCATTATCAATTAAAAAAAAAAAATCTTTAAAAAGAAACAAACAAAAAAAAGTCCTGGCCAATCTGGCTCAGGGGTTAGAGCACTGGCCCCCTGACTGAAGGATCCCGGGTTCAATTACAGCCAAGGGCATGTACCTTGGTTGCAGGCTCAATCCATGCAGGAGGCAACCAATCAATGTGTCTCTCTCATGTCAATGTATGTATCTCTCTCTCTCTCTTTCTCTCTCTCTCTTCCTGCCACACTCTCAGAAAAGCACTGAAAAAAATGTCCTTGGGTGAGGACTGAAAGAAAAAGAGAGACAAAAGGAGAAATAAATTCTAATTAAAAATACCAGGATAAGATTTCCAAAAATTTGCTATGCATTGATTAAATATGGAAATGAATACCTGGCACTGCATCTCCTCAGTTTTGATTTTCAATCCAGCAGTAGAACTCTCAGTTTCTCCATTTACCATGCCTGGCTCCATGGCCAATAAATCTAGTGTCCTCATTGTGTGGACATAAAGATCCTTGTTCAATTTAAGGGCTGCCTCTAGTACCAAAATAGAATCAGAAGCTTGTTCTTTTAGCTATAAAAATTCAATAAACAAATTATTAAAATACAAAAATGGCAACAATGGACTACATTAACCAAAATATATTTACAGAATACTCTGTAGCTTACTGTACTAAGCTATTAAAAAAATATTTTTAACACAGGAGTGCAATTAAATTTGTTGAACTAGTTATTTTAAATTAAAAAATACAGTAAGTTCCTGTGAAATTAAAAAATACAAATTAAAAAACTATCTTTTCTCTATAGAAAAGTTAATAAAGAAAATATTTTCAAGATTTACTGTTCCACTGATTTATTCAAGAAATGTTTGTTATGCTTCAATGTACCAGCCATTTTAATGGGCACTAGATGCAGATTGTTTCTTCCCTCTCTTCTCCCAGCCCCTGCACATCACATGGGATCTCTGGCACATTGTAGGTGTTAAATACAGAATTACAGAGATCATTTGAAAATTATGGCAACTCCCACATTTCTACTTTTACATTACTAAATCAATTTTAAAAATAACTTGTACTTTTCTGACTACAAAAGTAATTTTAAAATATCTCAGTAATGTTTATTGTAAAGTTTTTGGGAAATATAAAAGAATGCAAAGATATCACTTGCAAGAGTGATGTCTCATAGCTGCTAAAGTATCATAAAATATTCAACAGAATTGGTAGTAAAGCACTGTATCGTTAACACTGAAAATCTGTACAAGTTAGAATATTAGCAAGCTACACTCTAACAGTGAAAACCGATGTCACTGTTTCCAGACCAGGCCAACTCTCATATACCTAGTTAGGAGAAGTATCTAAGCCGGCTCAGTGTGTGCCTCAGAAATGTTAAAGTATAACTGATGCAGATACTCACCACTTTCAAAATATTTTCTGTTAGCTCTTTCTCCTGCTGCATCTGACTCATACTAAGAGAAAAGATTGCAGAGTATCAAATGTTACTCAAAGGACAGAAAATTCAAAACTGAAGAGCATCATTCTTGAAAACAAGGTTATATTTAAATAAAAATGTTTTTAATGCTATTTATTTTCATGCTTAAAAAAACAAAAACTCAAAATTATATTCATTTACCATTATTCTCTCATTTACTTTGCATTATACACAACAACAACAAAACCCCTCAATTTAGGAATAAAACTTACTGCCGGGCCAGCATGGCTCAGCAGTTGAGCATCAACCTATGATCCAGGAGATCAAGGTTCGATTTCCATTAGGGCACATGCCCAGGTTGCAGGCTCAATCCCCAGTAGGGGGCATGCAGGAGGCAGACAATGAATGACTCTCATCACTGATATTTCTCTCTCTCTCCTTTCCTTTCTGAAATCAATAAAGATATATTTTAAAAAAACAACAAAAAACTTACTGGCAGCAAAAGCTTAATTATTTTAAGTTAGAAACTATGCTCTCTAGCTCCAAATATTAATAAGCTGCTACCTGGAATTTAAGAATTAGGTTTAAAACTCCAGATATGATCAAACTTTTGTAATAAATTTTGTAGTCTAAAATAATATTTACATATATTAAAATAATTTTCTCCATACAGAATATATCCTCAAGTAAATTTAATTAAATGAAAAAAAATCTTAGTACTTTGAAGGTCAGTTAATAATTAAGATGAATGGCACAATTCACAAGCACTCCCCTTCTTTTTTAGAGGTCTCTACTCTAAATATCCAGAACACCCTGATTGTCTCAGCCTCTAACTCCTCCAAACCCAGCTTCTGAGGAAGGCCTTCTGCCCTCCAATTTTTGCTCTACTCCTATATACCCAAGGTTATTAAAAATTTGCAAAATTCTTAAAAAATCTGATGAAAAAAGTTTCAAGTAAGGGTCATATGAAAAAAGTGCCAGGTAAGGGTCATTATCTGTCAACTTACACACTTAACTGAGGAGGTCCAGGTTTTGCCTGTTTGACAGGAAAACTACTTTGAACAATTGTCCTAATTGCCCTGAAGAAAACACAAGAAAAAGAAAATTTAATACATTATAAAGGTCACTTCAATTATTTTTTCAAGTATTCCTTAGAAGATTCACATTATAAGTTACCTGGAGTTTGAATTAACATATAATAAAAACTTTCAAATCATCCATAATTTTATTTTAATCAGAATGCTTTCCATCTATGCAGTCACAAGTTTTTCCCATTAGACACATTTCCCAAGATCATCTGAGAGAGCTCTGGAGTATAAGGAACCCTTAAGCACAGCCCTGAAAAGCCAGAGTGCAATTAAATGGAGGCTGCCCAACACATTTTAGGTTTGTAAAAAAATCTACCATTGTGCTCTGTCCAGGGAGCACACCTGCACCTTTCCTTTCTCCTTTTCTTCCCCTCTACAGGTATGCATCTCCTGAAGTTTAAGGGTCCCCACGAGACGTGCAACCAGAGAGCAATTGGCAGCACCAGCTCAGCCGGGCTTACCCCCTGATCCTGTCTCCAAGGCCCCCTTTTCTCTGACATCTCAGTGAGCCAAAGCAGCCCCACCTAGGCGCGTTTCTTTCCTATAACTTTTTTAGAGAAACAAAGCAACCCTGCATAGGCTCTCCTGTTGCTTCTTCTATCCTAAGCCCTTTCTTGTTTCACTGTCCCCAGCTTTAATAAGTGTACTCTCAAAAAAAATTTTTTTTCACTTACCATCTATTATAGAGAAGGATAGCCATGGCAGTGGTCGGAGGTAAAGAGGCCAGATCCATGTCTACATGCTTTGTCCCAGGAGGAACTTGACTGACGCACAGCAGTTCATTCAGTAGCATGTTCAACACTGGAACAGACAAACTTAAAAGGGAGAAGCAGAAAGTACATGTTTGCATGTTTGCTGCATAAAAAGCACAAAATACACAATTTAATATCTTCACTGAAAATATTACACTGTTAAAGGACTAAATCTACAGGGCCATTTTATTGATTTGTCTCAACTTATATGAAAATATCAAGTTTTTAAGACTCGAAATTTTTTTAATGAAAATAATGTAAACATACAAAAGTAGACAGAATAATATAATGAATCCCCATGTGCCCATTATCCAGCTTCAACAATTACAACTGATGACCAATCTTGTTTCATCTCTACCCTTACCCTATTCCCTCCTTCCCATACTATTGTAAAGCAAATTTCCAATGTTAAACTATTTCTTCCCCAAGTATTTCAGAATAGTGCTCCCAAAAATTAACTCAACATATTCACAGTATTAATGTCACTTCTAAAAATTTTTCAATTGCTTATCATCAAAAACCCAATGTTCAGTTTTCCAACTGCACCATAAACATCATATGTTTTGTACACATTGCTACCTGTTGCTATACTTCTTGAGTCTATTAATAGATAGGTTTCAGATTAAAGAATAGAATTTTCTTTTAATTTTAATGTTTAATGCTGGAGAATGGGTGATGAAAAAAGTGTTTAAATACTACTGAGAGTTATAAACTCATACATAAAACTCTCTTGGAATGCAATCTGGCAATATGTAACATGCCTTAAAAACGTTTGTACTAGACCTGGCCGATGTGGCTCAGTGGTTGGAGCACTGGCCCTGCAGGATGGGGGATCGAACCCTCAACCTAGGTACATGCCCTGACCAAAAATCAAACCCACAACCTGGCTGATGGCCCAAGCCACTGAGCCATACCGGCCAAGATATCTAAACGGTACTTCAAAATGAATTTCTTCCTTTTTACTTATTTTTTTTAGTTTTTAAATTCCACCACTTCATTGAGGGCCTTCGGGTGAGGGTCAAAGGCTGGGAGGACAATCAGATCCGACGTGCTCAGCCTGGCTGGAATCTCCCCAGCCTCAGAGCCACCAAAGCCCCAAGTGTCATTTAAATCCTGTATACCTTTTCTCTAATATGTCCAAGTCCCACTTCAAATGTGCGGCAACTTTAAGAGCAAGTAGTTTTAAAATACGATTCCTCTTGTTATCAGGTGGAGGCTGAACTTGGTTTTGTTCATTAACGGAAGGTTTGGAAGCCTGTTCCAAAAACTGAACTATAAGTTGAACTGGGGCAGGATCTAGGATTTAAAAGAAAACAGGCTCTTAAATTTAAGTTACAATTATGAAGATGCAAAAGGACTTATTCACTGTATTTGTTTATGGCAACAAAAGGAACCCAAACAACTGTGTGGTTATAATGACTACGGAGTATGATTTATGGGAATTGAACCTGGGGGAAAGGGGAGGCGTAAAGCGTATTCACCAGCAGGCGAAAGCACTCGAGAGGTAAGAACACGACGGCCACGGATTTCTACTCCAGCAAACAGCCAATGTCCATTAGAGGAAAGCGATGAAACGATGAGAATTATTGCTTTAAAACTTAATTTTAAAATAATAAAATTGTTTTAAATTGATGCGGCGTGGCTTGCATCAACTTGCCTCTCTTACACCTGCACAGAGAGGTAACACCACCTGCCTCAAAAGGCTGTTAGGAAGTCTGAATTAAATGAGATAACATGTGAAGCATTAAGCACAGTGCCTGGCACCCACCAAGCGCCTAACAGAGGTTTGTGGAAGGCAGAGATTTAAAAGGACAGAATCCAGGTGGTGAAGCCACCCAGGTAAAGTACAGGCGTCTCCATCAGCTGAGGCCCGGCTATCAGGCCCGACAAGCCGCACCTGGCCTCGACCTTGACCAGCAAAATCCTACGCAAGGAACTTAGCCTTTCAGGCCAGTGTCTTCCCAGAAACGCCAGGAAATCTTCCTTCCGTACCGCTCGCATTAATGCGACGCTAACTAACCACGATCGTCCTCCTACAGCAACCACCCCGCCGTGGTGCCGCATTTCCCGTCTCCAAAGGTGTTCTCGTTGTCACGCGTAATAAACGTACAGTTAAGACTCAGGAACCGCCCCCCGTCGGGGGGCAGAGCAGGTCGACGAGAACCTAAGTCCCCGGCGTCGGGATTCGCCCCCGAACGACCACAGCCGGGCTTGCCCGGGCGAGGCGAGCTCCAGCCGCCCGACCCCACACGGGAGAGGACCGAAACGTGGGGGTGAAGGCCTATCTCGCGCTGTCCTTCGGCCCGCACGGGGGTGCCGGGCCCGGGACGCCAACGCTCAGTGAGGGGCGCGGCCTGCGCTCGGCTCGGGGCCGCGGCTTCGCGCGCGCGCGGGGCCCCGGCAGCCCGGGGGCGGCGCCGGGGGCCGGGCCCGCTCGCCGCGGGCCGCGGGCGCCGCGCTCACCGGGGCAGGGCTTGCGCAGATGCTTCTCCAGCAGCGACTCCTCCAGCAAGAACTCGAACCAGCAGGTCTGCGGCGGGGTGCAGGGCCGGCTGGAGGTGGCCGCCTCCCGGTCCGCCGCCTCGGCGCTCATCCTGCCGCCGCCGCCGCCGCCCCCGGGGACGCTTCCCGGCTCCAACCTGACACTCGGACGCGGGCCCCGGACTGTGACCCGCGGAGCCGCCGCCGACGAGGCTGCGCCCGAAACCTCCCGGAAACCCACACAATCTAAGATGGCGGCGGCCCCGGCGGCGTCGCAGCTCTGGGACCCGCCTCCCTGCGCCGCCGCGCCCCCAGCCAGTCGTGGCTCGAGGTGGAAGGAAGGAGGCGGGACCCGTCCGCAGGCCACGCCCCTCCGTTGCCATGGGAGACGACCGGGCAGGCTGGGTCCCTGCGGGCTTTCGCGTTTCTCCCCGAGCTTCTCGCTGGTGGAAGAAACCAGCCCCGGGCTGCCAGGAGCCCCAGCGTCTTCGTGAAACTCCGCACAGGACGGTCCCGACGCGAGCCGAGGCCTGCGACCGAGGCTGCAGTGGCAGCAGCTGCTCCTCGTGCTTCGCTAAGCTGCCCAAGGGCTGCGAGAAAGATGCTGCGCAGTCGGCCTTTCGAGAAAGACCAAGGCCCAGTGGACAACCCTGGGGCAAAGCCAAGAAGGGGTCCGGAGGCCGGACCCGGGCGGACTCCAGAGCTAGACTTGTCTGACCGCTCGGTAAGGAAGCGCCCGGCTCGGGCTCGGGCCGCGCCTCGGTCAGGACCTGAAACTAGTGTCAAAGCACCGGAAACGCCCGAGGCGGGGACGCCCCGGTTGCTGAAGGTGCGTGGACAACGGGTCCCGCCAGCTGGGCATCTTGAAAAGTAAAACTTTACTAAATAAAAAATTGTGGACCAGGCAGTTTGTCGCAGGTGCTTTCAGTGTCCGAGGTCCCCCCCACCGAGGTCATCTCGGCCTCGCGCGCCAGCAGCCCGGTGCCCTCCAGAACCCGCAGCTGGAGTCGCAGCGGTCCGCGCGCGGCCGGGAGGGAGCGGCCGAGGGCGACGCCGGAAGGCGCGTGGCTGCCGCTGCGGGGGAGGAACGTGCTCTGAAACGGATCGCAGTGGTAACTGCGCGACTTTGAATACACCGAGAACTGCTGAACCGGACACCTTCAACGAGTGAATTGTATGATATGCAAGTCATATCTCAATAAAGATGTAATGAAGATGTACCAAAAAAGGTTTATATAAAAATAACTAAGAAGTTTTGAAGAATCTTATTATGGAAACACAAGGAGTTTAAGCATGAAATGATTTCATTCTTGATAATAGGCAGACAGTATAAACGTGAAGTAAACTAGGTACCCCAACTCCTTCAAAAGATTTATATTTACTGAAATCAACTTTTATTCTTTTGCAAAGACATAACCTTAGTTACAAGAGGAACACATTTAATCTAAATAGTCATTGTCACAGGTATAATTCAGAAATCAACATACATAAAATTAGTCGTATTCATCTTTGTTAAACAGCTGTACAAAGCTATTAACATAAAATATGAAAGGATTATTTAGGAAGTATTTCAAACTATAAGTCTGGAATGCATGTTTCTGATATTATTCCACTAAATACAACAGTCAATGTTCAGTGTCTCTCTCATAGAACTGCACATAGGATTATACATGCCGAGATTAAAATACAAGCTGCTCCGGTATGGAGTAGCTGAGCGTGGAGGCCAGAAGGCATGTAGCTGCTGCTTAGGGTGATAAACATGTTCTAAAATTGATCGCAGTGATAACTGCACGACTTTGACTATACTAAAAACTGTTGAACTGGACACCTTAAATGAGTGAATTCTAAGAAACTTATAAACAGAAATGATTCAAAGACGTCTTTATGCTAATTCCAGCAAATCTTGTTCTAAAATGTTTCTTATTATGAAAAACAAGTTTGTTTAGAAACCTTAATGGACAAAACATTGCAAATATATTCCTTTGCAATTTGCACATCTAATTTTATTTAAACTGTTAACTCTACACATTCAAAAACTTAATAATGAGCTCTATTGTTTCAATAAGAAATTGAGTTTAACTTGTAACTTTTTCAGAGCTGTAATTTTAACACATACTGGAATCTAAAATTATTGGCAAATAGCAAAAACCATTTATTTAAAAAACTGGACAAATAGAGAATATACTGAAATGTAAATCAGGAAGTAGTTATTTGCTTTACAGGTTTAAATATACAGAATTCATAATATATGTCCCTTTAAATATTCATGCATATAAATTAAACTTACCAAAACAAAAAATCAACTGACATACAATTTTTAGAAACCCCACCAATTTCATAAAGAGGCACTAGTTTTACCCACAAAAGGCATCAAAATGTTTTAATGGATCGAAATAGAAAGGGCCAAAGAACAATTTTTCAAAAACAAACCGTCAGCTATTCACTGTGCCCTGCAAGAAATTCATAATTTTTTTAGAGGATATTTTGAGCCCTAACTTACAACACACTTTGACCTCCATTCTGCTTTTCCTTGAGAGTCTGGACTGGGTGGAAGCGTGCCACAACACAGAGGCCACTGGCCATTTGGGTCACTATCCTGAGAAAACATGCTGTCTACATACACAAGTAATAAAACATTTCTGAAGTACAATGCATTCTCCCTAGGTTGTAAAACCTACCAGTCTCACAAAATGCACCAAGATACAGATGCAAAAGGTAGGAAAAATATAAAACAGCAGAGAGTCAATATCACATAGCTTATCAAGTAAGTTTTGTTAGATTGTTTGGCATTTGGGACCTAAATTAATTTAGCAAGCTAGAAATCCCATCTCTGCCCTTAACAAAGATTTGCTTATTTATTACTGAAAATAGAATAGTGAGGTTGTGCTTAACAATGAGGAAAAAGTTACCAAATTTTTCTTACGGAAAAGGAAACGGATAATATTTTTTGGAAAATAAAAAGTAAACTTTGAAATAAAGTTAAGGCACTTATTTCAAAATGGTTTTATGATAAGGGCAAAGTATGTTTTGTATTTCTTGAAGAAATTCTTTCCACACAAAAACCACAAACTTTGCTCCTTACACAGATCTTTATCGTCCAACCTAACAACTGTAAGTTACCCAAACAGAGTTAACTTGCAGAATTCTTAATCATCTGTTACTCTACAGATAAGTAAGAAAATTAATTCAATGCTCCTCAAAGTTTTCCAGTACTACTGTTTTAATTACAGTTAAAATAGAAACAAATGAGCTTATCTCTCATATCCAGTATTATTTATTCTATATTAAAGCTCACATTTTCCTTTACAACTGATGCTGAATGAAAAATTCATTATTTAGAAAATTCAATTAAAAGTTTCTCCAGATCTATTTTATTTAAGAAATAAGTTGACTGATGCAAAAGCAATTTACCATGTCAAAAACAAAAACAAAAAACATACAACAAACTAATTCAGCTTAGTTGATCATAATGTAAATCAATAAAAATTCAATTAAATATTTCATGCTACATAGAAAATAGGCTGTTCTATTTCCCTTTCTAAATATGCAAGCTGACTTTTAAATCACGATGTTTTATATGCTCTATGTACTTAGATTAACTAGAGTAATATTTTCATAAGGCTTGAAGCTAAATATTAGTGATTCACTACTAAGATGTACATAAAACCTGAAATACCTTGCCTACAGCGATCTTAATATAATTGTTAAAAATTACATAAAAGCATGAAATGAGAACCAATAAAACTAATGCACCAGATACATGACACAGCCATCAAACAATTCTTAAGCTCCAAAACAGCAAAGCATCCTAGAGCTAGTCTAAGAATGAATGTGCTTTTGTACTTTTAACATATATTACAAAAATATAGTGGAAAGATGCTCCCTTCTAACATAATCAAAATGCAATTTTTACAGCACTTTAAAAACCTGTTCACTAAGCAGATACATAAGATAAAACTAAACATACATGCCATCTTAGCCAAATAAATCATTTTAGATTTTTTAAATAAATGATTAAAAATATGAAAATATTTAATGTAAAGGAACGGATATTTAGACTGTGAAACTGCTGTAAATTTTGTAATTGTCATTTTGTTCTTTATTTTTTAATCCTCACCTGAGGATATGTTTTTCCATTGCTTTTTGGAGAGAGTGGAAGAGGGAGAGGGAAGGGGAGAGAGAGAGAAACATGGATGTGAGAGACACGTCAACTGGCTGCCTCCCACACGCACCCTGACCAGGGCCGGGGATGGAGCCTGGGACCGAGGTACATGCCCTTGGCTGGAATCAAACCTGGGACCCTTCAGTCCTCAGGCTGACACTCTAACCACTGAACCACACCAGCCAGGGCTGTTCTTAATGTTGAAGACTGCATCACAGTTTCATAAATAATAGCACTTTTGTTTTATAATAAATATATCTGTATGCAGAGGTAAGTGTAACAGCATCTGCACATATCTCCAGAAATTGGTGCTCATTTTAGTGCACATATTTCTATTCTGATAAAGATTTTTTACTAGTTTTTTAGAAAACATGTAAATAGATTATATACCCCATATCCATATTTTTTAAAAACCTGAACAACATTCTTATAAATGCCTGTTTTAAAAAATATATAGGTAACAAGAGTTACTGTTTTATCAAGATTAAATTCATATCAAATTTATGAGCATAAGTGACAACAGCTAACCACCTAATTTTAAGTCATAAAATAATAAAATGCAATGCCATGCACTGTGTATATTACTAAGAAAGTGCTCTCTTATATAAGCAGCAGATGGTGAGAACAGTATCCTGGAAAATCTGGATATATCTTTATATATATCCTTAAAAATCACTTTCCTTTATATCATTTCCATTTTAATTTAAATGCCACATATTTTCAGCTACCATTTCAATTAGCTTTTCACTCTAATATTTCAATTCTATTATAAACCGTAAAACACCTTTAGAAACTGCCTTGAGGGTAAGAACAGTTCTTCTGTTCTATAATTATATATTAAGTATATATTAAATGTTATGTTTGAGAAATATATGCAGACCTTGAACATACTCAAATTCAAAATCCATATTATGATAAAGTGAAGATTTATGAGGAAATTTTTATAATAGTTTAGAGAGTGACATTTTAGAGGCCTTGTAACAGTAAGAAGACCTGGCCGGAGCATTGCAGAGTGGTGAGATCTAACATTTACCAAGGCCAGTAATGTTTCATTGTCTCCACCCCACAGAATTCTGGTCCAGTTAATGCTGGCGGGTAGGGAAGCAGCAGCAACACGTCAAATGTCCGTGCTCTGATTTCCAAAACGACGCCTCATTGGTAGAAGAAAATCAACAATTTACTTCCGATGCTTTAAGTCTTTGAAATGAAGGCTCTGCTATTTTCAAGACTGAAAGGATATCACAGTATTGATTTTATATACAAAGTAGGATCTGTTCCAATATACTCTAGTGAAATAATTCACATACGGAGAATAGTTAATTTTGACCTCGTGACAAAATCGCCCATATTTTGAGTAGGTTAACTTGTCACCCTCTTCGCAAACCACCTATCAAGAGACATGAAACATAGTTATTAAAAGGCTTATTAAGCTTATAGGAGAAATAAAATCAATGTACAAATGACTACATTTATGTGGAAACATATTATGCTAAACAAAGACTATCTTACATTGTTCAGCAAACATCACACGTTGTTTAGCTAAGAGAAGTCTCCTCGTAAGAGAGGCACCATGTACACTAAACATTTGAGCTTCCCATTGAGAGTGAGAAACCAGTATAAAGTGTTTCCAATTTTTAGAAGATTTAATACTAAAACTTAGAAGCCTATGTCTCCATATTCCATGATCATTCCTCTGAAGAACTTAATCATGGCTGAGAAATAAATATACAGGGTGGGGCAAAAGTAGGTTTACAGTTGTTCATATAGATTATTATGAGTTAAAATAAAATCATCATTTAAATCAAATTTACCTATTTTATTTATTTTTTTAAACATATCTTTATTGATTTCAGAGAGAGGAAAGGAGGGGGAGAGAGAGAGAGAGAGAAACATCAATGATGAGAGAGTCACTGATTGGCTGCCTAGCCTGCAACCCAGGCATGTGCCCTGACTGGGAATCAAACCCCGATCTCCTGGATCCCAGGTCGATGCTCAACCGCTGAGCCATGCCTGGCCAGGCGATCTTTTTATTTTTTAATGCTCATTTTTTTTAGTATTCTTATGTATTGGTTTCAGGTGTACAGCATAGTGGTTAGACAATCATATACTTTACAAAGTGCTCCCCCTGATATTTCCACCAGTACCTACCTGGCACTGTACATAGTTATCGCAATATTTCTGGCTATATTCCCTATGCTGTACTTTACACCCCTGGCCATCTTTTGCTTATACATGTTGAACATCATCAGTATAGGCAATACATAAGAAATCCACAGAGGTAAAAAAAATTTTCCCCAGAATATACAACTTTTTAATATTCAATATTTGTATAATGACAAAATAATTCAAACTGCTTTTAGTAAGTTCTGCCCATTGTTATATAACTTGTTAAGTTCCAAAAGTAGGGTTTGAAGATTATAAGTTTAAACAAAGTCGTTTTTCTCAAAAAAGATTTCATTTTCCAAATGGTTACTTACATGGCCATTTGCAATGTCTAACAAATCTTTAACCCTACAGCCTCTCATGGTTCCCACTTCATTGCAGATAGCATCCTCAACAATTAGGTAGTTAGCTTTATATGATGTCAGTATTTTATAAATATCCTCAGCAGATCGCTTTGAATAGATTTGATAGATCTGAAAGAATATAATTAAAAGTTATTTTAAAAGACATTTAAACTTTTGTTAAGCAAAACTATACATTAAGCACCTAGTATGCTCTTTTCTCTACTATGTTCTTAGTACTGCGTACTATTTGTGGAAAATAAAGATATTCACTAAGCTCCTTGACTTCATTCTTGGCAATGTTTTTTTTGGATCTGACTCTGAAGGCAAGGGAAACAAAAGCAAAAATAAACGAATGGGATTGCATCAAACTAAAAAGCTTCTGCAGAGTAAAGAAAACCATCAACAAAACAAAAGGACACTACTGAATGACAGAAGATATTTGCAAATCATACAACAGATAAGGGGTTAATATTCAAAATATATAAAGAACTCATACAACTCAACATCAACG
The DNA here is from genome assembly GCF_964146895.1 of Miniopterus schreibersii. Taxonomy (NCBI): domain Eukaryota; kingdom Metazoa; phylum Chordata; class Mammalia; order Chiroptera; family Miniopteridae; genus Miniopterus; species Miniopterus schreibersii. The sequence goes on along the minus strand of NC_138117.1, from coordinate 3,904,677 downwards.
AAAAACAAATTGACTAAAAAATAGGCAGGGGATCTGAATAGATACTTTTCCAAAGACATACAGATGCCAACAGAGACATGAAAAGATGTCCAACATCACTAATCATCAGGGAAACACATATCAAAACCACCCACACCTGTCAGAATGGCTATCATCAAAAACGGAAGAAATAATGTGTTGGTGAAGATGTACAGAAACAGGGACCCTCATGCACTGTTGTTGGGATTATAAATTGGCGCAGCCACTATGGAAAACAGCATAAAGATTCCTTAAAAAAATTAAAAATAGAACTACCATATGATCTAGCAACTGCACTTCTGAGTATTTATCTGAAGAAAATGAAAACGCTAATTAAAAAAGACACATGGACCCCGTGTTCACTACAACGTTATTTACAATATCCAAGACATGGAAACAACCTAAATGTCAATCAAAAGATAAACAGGTAAAGAAGAGGTGGTACATACATACAATGGAGTGTTATTCAGCCACAAAAAAAAATGAAACCTTGCCATTTACAACAACATGGATGGACCTTGAGGCATTATGCTCTGTGAAATAAGTCAGACAGGGAAAGACATATGCCATATGATTTCACTTACATGTGGAATCAAACAAACAGCAGCACACACAAACATAGAGAACAGAGGGCGGCTGGTGGGCAACTGGGTGAAGGAAGTCTAAAGGTAAAATTCCAGCCCGGCTGAGCGTGGCTCAGCAGTTGAGCATTGACCTGGGATCCAGGTGATCGGGGTTCGATTCCCGGTCAGGGCACATGCCCAGCTTGTGGACTCGATCAATGACTCTCATCATTGATGTTTCTCTCTCTCTCTCTCCTTTCCTCTCTCTGAAATCAATCAAGATATATTTAAAAAATAAAGGTAAAATTCCAGTTATAAAATAAATAAGGCATGAGGATATAACGTACAGAATGGTGACTACAGTTAATAACACTGTTTTACATATTTGAAAGCTGTTAAGAGAGTAGATCTTATAAATGCTCATCACAATAAAAAAAAATTTGTAGTTCTGTATGGTGACAGGTGTTAACTAGACTTATTGTAGTGATCATTTTGCAATATATACAAATATCAAATCATTATGTTATACACCTGAAACTAACATAATGCCATATGCCAATTATGCCTCAATTAAGGGAAAAAAGGCATTGTGGAAACCCCCCCCGCCCTAAAGAAAAAAACTTGCTCCAGGTAACAACGCCAGTATGTGGCAGTCCAGATACTCTAATTCTAGAGATACCCTAGAGATGCATTCAGATACTCTAATTCTAGAGATATTCTAGAGATGCATTCTTCAGATACCCTAATTCTAGAGTCTGTATTCTTAGAGTCTAACCTCATATGATAGTCTAACTTCTATGCTGCTATATTTCCTCCTTAGCTTAGAGTACACTTTAAAAAATCCAATTATATAAAGTTATCTCAAATCAAAAACCAGAATATTTGGATTTCAGGGTTAGTTAGTCATTGACTCCAGATACAAAGTTATCATTTAAATCCAAGCATTCAAAATAATATAGTCTCAGAACATGAAGTAACTAGATACCATTCTAATGTTATACTAAGTATAATAGCCCATACTGAAAAATAAATCATAGTGTACTATACTTTTAGCTTGGAAATACAAAGTATATCAAGACATTAATTGACATTAATTTGTTTGAGAACAATGATATTTTCAAAATTATGTTTCTCTTTGCAAAATATTATACATCAGTTCCCTTGAAACTTCTTGGAAAATTAAATGTTTCTCTAACAAACATACCTATACTATTCATAAAACCTTTAATATTCTTATTTTTTTGGCTCTCTTCTTGGTTAAGTGTATTATGCAACTTTTTAAAAACTGAAGCTAACCAATCCTTTTAAAATTGTTTGGATTTTCCCAGCTAATCAGGAACATAAGCATCAAAACTAGACTAAAATAAAGAGTGATGTTAGAAAAGATCCAAATGTAGAATCTAAAGTGCCTTACATTTTCATTTCTCTTGAGAAGGTCATCATCGTAAAGAGGCAAGCTTGTCACCATCCATCCAGTGCATAATTTAATTGCACCCATTAACTGCGGACTCCCTGCAAACACAGCTGCAACTGGAGCTTGCCTTCTGCAAAGAACCACAGAAATTTAGACACTGGAAAGGTAAATAGACTACTTAGATCACTCATTTATATCAACTCTGAAATACCAGGCAACTTACAATGTATTATATACTTAAGTTTCAATGTCAGCGTTCTCTTCATTTTATTTATGGATTCATTAAAAAAAGAACTTAGCACCTACTGTCTACCAGGAATGATTCTGAGTGCTGAAGACATATAAATTTTTTTGAAAAAACATTAATTAACTATTTCCCATGAATCCGTTAGATAGCATGCAGTGATTAACTAACAGGTCCACAACAGTATCGGGCAGGGCAGGGCAGGTCTTACTTTATCCAGGTCATAAGTTCCACTGTATCTGGGTCATAGAATTCTTGCAGTTCAGTTAATTCTGTCATTAATCTTGGAAAAAACTAAAATGCAAAAACAAAACCCATCCAAAGTATAAGTATCTAGAAAGTTTAAAACTGTTCCAGAGTCTTTGAAAAGACTAAGAGACTTTTTTACAAACAATTTTACAACACTGTTCTTACTGAAAACACGCCATTGCCCTCTCTACTTTCTTTCAGTGATCTACTCAGTCTTCTCAACCCAGAGCAACTATTTTATGGTTAATTTACTGCCTACCTCAATAAATAATTTTATAATTACCAAACAATCATCAGTTGTATTTTTTGGGCACACATATAATAAATAATTTAATTAATTAATTTTGGGTGAAATAATTCACGTTTATTGGCAATTAGTTTCATGACATATTATAAGCCAAAGAACTTATATTAGTTCATAGATATTTATATTTTGGAATTGCAAAAATACTTTTTAATATTACAAGTGGTTTATTTACCAATTTCCTTTGCCAATTATAAATTGAATTAATGACAGTATCAAACAACAGAAAATTGCACCAGATGGCATTCTAAAAATGTTTTAGCTTTACTATCATGTTCCTAATGATAAAAAAAGGAAGCATTACTAAGAATACCAAATTTTACTGTTAGAACAGCATTTCAATATAAGTATCCCACGCATATATATCTACGTTATAAATAAAGTACATTTTAATACAAAAATCTGATTTTCTTACCTCTTTCCATAAGCTGACACCGATTATAGTTGGCACAGCCATGCTCAGAATAAGAGCCTAAAGTAGGAAAGCAAAAGGGTCATGAATAAACACAGTTCAGCATGTGCTTTAAAGTACTGGACACCGATCCTATGACCAAGCGCCTATCAACACAGTCATACGAATTTCAAGCAGACATACTTAAGTCGGCACGAAACCTAGTTCATGAAGTAAGATGGTAGAAGACTAATGGTAAGTTTAAGACATATTAAACTGGGGGTAAAGTGAAACATATATATTTACTATATAAATTTAAGGCAGAACATAAAAAATGGTAACACACGCAGTCTTTCAAATAACAAATCAATATTTGACAATTTTGATAGGAACTTAAGTTATGAAGAGAACACAAAGTTTATTAACTGCTACCTAAAACACTAACAACAAAAAGACTGAAATAACACACAAAAATAGCTAATATATATCAATATACTTGTGTGCTAAAATAAGAATATATAAACTCCGCAGGAAAAAGATTGGCAAAATACAGCACAACGAATATAACAGATTCATCATCTTCCTTCAAAACCTTTCTCCTTACTGTCCCATGTCCACTGGTGACGCCATGACCCACAGTCACGTAAACCAGAAACACAGGAAACATTATGATCCCTCCCTCCGCCTCCCCTCCCACACTTAATCAAGCACCAAGTCTTATTAATCCTCTATTTTTTTCACTCCACTACAGCACAGTATCAGTTTCGGGCTTTGCAGTCATAAAAACCTGGGCATGAATCATGATTTCCAGACTTACAAGCTTTGTGATCTCAGGGAAATTATTTAAGGAGTTTAAGCTTTGGTTTCTTTGTCTATAAAATACTGATGATAAAACTGGGCCAGTAGGGTGTTTGAAAGGGTTGAACAGCATGTGAAATGCTTTGAAAAGTACCTGACACAGAGTAAGCACTCAATGAATTAAAGCTTTTGTGACTTTCATCCACCATCACCTGTGCCTGAGTGACAGCACCCTTCTTGGCTCCAGTCTGTCACCCTGAAGTCTACCATTCACAGAACTGTAAGGGTGACCGAGAGAAACTGCAGGTCTGACTCTCTCACCCCTGCCTGAGCATCTCGACGCCCTCCTACGCCTACAGGATAAGACTGAGCACCAGTGTGACACTTAACGCCTCCCCCACCTTATCCTCAACTTCTCCAGGGTCATTTCCTGACCAACCCTACCTCACAATTTATGTGCCAACAAAACCGAATGCGCTGTGCTTTCTCTTCGCCTGCTTTTACACCCTTGGGTTACCTCATTCTCCGCTACCTGTGTTTATTCCTTCAACCCTTTCTTTCCCTTTCATTTGACTAACAACTGACCCATCTTTCAAATGTCACAATGGAAAGTCCTAAGAACTGAATCAAGGATCCCTTCTCTGTGTTCCGACAGCACTGTCAACACTTTTTATTATGTTTATATGACCAGGAGACTGCTAGCTACATGAGGAAATTAATTGTGCTTTATCTATCTTTGTATTCCAAGCACACTGCACCCAACAAGCACAGTGCAAATGTTCCACTCGCACAGAAAACATACCAGAGTTCTAAATCAAACCAAGAGAGACATAAAAATTAATTCTTCATAGCCTCTCACATTATTAATTCACTGTCTTTACCTTTTATGCCGCAGTAAAGTGCATTTCTTTTATAATCAGAAATTATTTAAAAATGTTTTCCACGGGATCTCTTTTTCTACCTGTGGGTTACAATGTGACTTACACTACTTAGTGCTATTCAATGTGGTTTCCATTTGCATAACTAGAAGAGAAACAAGTACTTAACCTTGACTCACCAACAGTACTGGGTGTACAGTTCGTAATCGAAGCCACTTGAAAAGTGTCGTCCAGAGTTCAGGAGAACACACACCGAATGCGGCTAACATGCACATATAAGGAGTCCAGAGGTATTTCAAGCTGGAAACGACAAACGGAGTCACGTATGAGCTACCCTATGACCGTCAGTGCCTGACTTCTCTTGTCTGAGCTCCTTCCTACTACCCATGAGAGTAGGACAATGTTAAGGAAGGGTGGAAAAGCTCAGCCGCCAACTTTCAGCAGCAGATAAGTTTTCATTTCTTAAATAATCAAGAAGACATGCGGGTCCAGCCCGTACGTGGCTCAGTGGTTGAGCGTTGGCCAGGAACCAGGAGGTCAGGGCTGGATTCTCAGTCAGGGCACATGCCCGGGTTTCCAGCTCCATCCCCAGTAGGGGGCGTGCAGAAGGCAGCCGATGGATGTCTCGCTCTAACATCGACTGATGTTTCTTCTCTCTCTTCCTCTACCTCTCTAAAAAAATCAATAAAAATATTTTTTTTAAAAATAGGTCAAATAAAGTACACTTACCCTTCTATAATCATTGCAAGAGAACCCAGTAAAATAGTGTGAATCACGTGGTAAGTTATTTCCGGCCTTTCTCCAATTCGTCCATCTTCAAGAGTAACAGTTTCTTTCAGGGGCTCACCACTACAGAAAGGAAATGTGTGGTTTACTAATATAAATATTTGAAAAATCAAAGATCTTAAGTTTCCTCATAAAAAGAAACATAGGTAGTTTTGAGAATTTGAAAGTATATTCTGCTAGTCAAATACTAACTTTTCTATCTCCAAGACTTTGAAAATGGCTTTTAAAATCTGAATATAACTGACTCAGTGAAGAGTAAAAATGAAAGTTCAGAAATATAATTTTAAAAATGTTTTAGGATCCTTTCCACGATCAATTATCACTCAATTGTGATTGCTAAATCAATATAGTTAAATTGTAATTTAAACAACTAGGTTCTCAAAATCATGATGCTACAACAACCTCCTTTCAAACATGATAAACATTTTTAAATAGTCAAACTTTATAATTTAAAGTCACTTATACTACTAGCTTCACTGAGGTTAAACAGAAAAAATTATTCTCATGGTAAGTAAAAATCTGAGTAAATTAGCAAGTTTGTGAAAGTTTAACTGATTTAAATATTATTCCTACACTAAATCTGGATATTACATGTTTAAATATTTAAACTTAAATTTAAATTTAATCTGGTTAACTTATAATTATCTTTTGCACACTGATGGTGAGAGAATGAAATTAGCAGCTCTAAAACAAATACACAAATATTGGAAGAATATTCAAAGTAAGCATTTTACATACTGTATTTCCATAGTATATTAGTAATGTGATTAATTCTCATAAGCACTTACTTAATTCTCCTAAAAATAACTTGCATCATAGAAAGAAAACAAATAGTTAACACTAAAATATAGAAAGGTAATAAAGAAGACTGGGTCAATCGCAAAAAAAATTCTTGAGATGGTGCCTGTAGGGATTCTTGACAGAGGAGCCAATTCATCGTAAAATTCCTATAGAAGACAAAAGCATATTAAAATAACAGGTGTTTTAAACTACTGACCATAAAAGTATAGTTTTTTTTAAATCTCAATAGAAACTTAGATAAAACAAAACACATTTCTTAAATCCATTCACTTATAACAGCCAGATCCTATGCTTTACAAATGAAGATAACAGCATTTGTAAGCTCTCAACAAACTGCTCTAATAAATGTAAAACTGCTGCTTTCTGTAATGCTACCATCTCTAGAGCCCAATAGTTTTAAGGGAGTTTCACTTTATATTTTAATCTGGAAGGCAATAAAAAATTTAGCTGTCCAACCTCTACACCTGCACTATCCACTATGTTAACTTTCCTTCTCAATATTTCCTTCTCAATATTCCCACAGCACTTCACTCATCCCTCAGTCATAGTCCTTAATGCAATCAGCCATATGTTAGGTTGTAGCCATTTTTGTAACCCCCAGAGTACCTGGCCTAGTATCCTGAACATCCAACAAATATCTATTAACATTTCCTTAGTGGTTCCTGCAAGTGTGTCTCAACAGAAATGTTTCCTGAAATTCTGGTGCACTCCAAATCCTAATATCCAGCTGGCACGCCTGAGCATAAGGCAGTTACTGTTTATAACATCCATGTCATTACTTGTACAAAAACGAGCTAATGAGATGGCAATACTAAGGACAGGGACCATGTCTTATTCTTAAAACACACAGTACATTACCTTGTGAAATAAATCTAGAACCTGATGAGCTGAAAAAAGGTGCACTACGTAACATCAACTACGAAACAAAAACAAAAGCAGCCCTTCATCCTAGGCTCAGTCTACAGTCTTCCAAAGTTAAAGGGAAAGTCAGTGAAAAGGGCAGAAAATTATGAAGGTCTACAACCAATTTTTACTAACTGCGTGCTATGTGTCAGGCCAACATATACCCCTGGAAGACATGGCCCCTATGCTTATAGAGCACGTGGCCTTCTGAAGGATCATTTGATCTTAAATACACGTCAGAAGATTTCTCCAGTGTTTAAACCATGTCAAACACTTTGTTAACTGTGATATATCACAACATGAAATTACATGCACAGTGTCTAAGATCCCATGTAATCACAGCAAATGATAATAAGGTTGTAAGGTATATTATATGAACTAGAGAAATGCGCAGGTAAAAATATATTTCCTATTATGCAAATAGACTGTCAGTACATAAAAATCATATATTTCATTTTAGGTTTTAAAAATGCATTTAAACAAACAAAAAAGGCAAAAACTAGTCTTGAATTTTGAAAAGGTTGGCTTCCTAGCTGTCTTCTCAGAGCAGCAGGCAGCGCGGAGGTCCTGTAAAAAGTCCGCTTCTCCTCCAATCCACAACTATAGCCCAGGATGAGTCTTCACGATGAAGGAAGTACCTGCTGCCTAACCCCTTTTGTACCAGAGCCTTATTATGTAAGCATTTTGCCGACATAATATGGTTAAAAGTACCGTGGTTCTTTACTCATTTTAAATCTTTTGTTTATTCTGACCTTAGATGGTGTCACTGCTCCTGATCATGGGAGAAAGTAACCCTCAAAACCCTTTGGTGCTACTGAGGTTTAAGAATATCTAATTTCAAAAGGACCTAAGTGAGAAATTTTTTTTAATGAAAGAAAACAATGTCTTCTAGATATAGTATCCCCAAGTGTTTCTTTCTAAGTGGTGTTTAATTAGGTGTACACTTCCTCCTTGGTCGTTTTTGTTCTTTATCTTCTAAGTGGTACAGAGTTAGATAAACTTAAATGATCTAAAACTTACTTAGTCATGTTTAGTCCAAATTTCACTTCAAGGAATTTCAGCATGTGCCCATTTTCTTTGTGTGGGACAAACGTCTGGAGGGGAAAACACTAGTTACAACAAAGAACGACAAGCTATACTTACAGTAACAGGCTAGTGTCCACTACTACACACAGCCAAGCTGCACAACAAGAACACGAATGAAGTAACACATGGAGTGACTGTGGGGCAAGGAGACCCATCAGCATCAGCCCGTCACATTACCTTCTACTCGGGCACAGAACTATACGGGTGGTTTAACCTCACCCCACCCGGCCTGGGCAGCTCACCCACTCTTCAAACATCTCACTCGTCTCAGTTTATTCCAGGCATTACTTAATGTTAACTGCATAATAATGACACTTTAAATTAAATGGAAAATAAAGTAGATGTACTTTTAAAGTATATCTAGAAAAGAATCATGGTCCTATTTTCTCACTTAATATGCTCGGAACCATCATTACTCAACTCACAGCTTTGCTACTATCTTGCTATCTTATCACATCTCATTAAAGTTCAGTCCACCTCATTTCATTACTTAATTTGTTCTGCTGCATGAATCTCAGATAGCTACTTACCTTCATTATAATATTCAATGTCACCGTCAGGGTACACACCAAATAAAAATTAATAACTTTCATTATTTTAGCTACAAAAGTTCCTTTCTTCACATTTAGCTGTGGGGGGAAGGGGAAGCAAATGAACAAAGAAGTGAGATATAAAAAATTAATAATTTAAAAATCACTGTAAGAATGATAAAAAGGCAGTTCTAATTACCTGAAGGCACTTAACAAGCATTAAGGCTGCTACTAAACTTAATAAAGGAGATACCAATAAAGCTGAATTCTCAAACTGCAGGAAATATCCCAGAGAGAGAGAAAACATGTAGATTTTATAAACTTCATGAACCTGTTGGGACAAAAATAAAGTGAGTACAAATAAAATGAACTTTATTGTACATATTTTCACTAGTTTTGTTTTAAGCCCGGCCAGCGTGGCTCAGTGATTGAGCATTGACCTATATCCAGGAAGTCATGGCCGATTCCCGTTGGGGCACATGCTGGGGTTTTGGGCTCGACCCCAGCAGGGGGCATGCAGGAGCCAGCCAATGAATGACTCTCACTCATCATTACGTTTCTGTCTCTCTCTCCCTCTCCCTTCCTCTCTCTGAAATCAATAAAATATATTTTTAAAAAAATTTTTTAAATAATGCTTAATAGCTAAATGGTTTTAAGAGACAACACTATGAAAACATTTATTCTCTAGATTTAGAATCACAATTTCAAAATGCAGTGATACCTTGTCACTTTGCTCCAGTGAAAAGCTATCTAGCAAGAACAGAGATATTGCTTGAAGAAACAAGAGGTAGTGGCTGTACTCCCACATCATCATGAACATGTAAGTTGAAGCGCTCATCAATAAGTAGCAAAACCTCTAGGGAAAACAAAAGAAACTAAGTATCAGTAGCATTATAACTGTAAAAAATCTACGAGGCTGTTACCTCCAAGTGGAAGCTCTGTTACTGGTTCAACTTTAAGCTCATTCTTGAAACTTTGTTTTTAAATAACATAATTATTAGTAAATCCTTACATGAACAGTAAGATCTTAAAGCACTCTAGGGAGAAATCAAGGACATACTTCAAAGTTCATCACATTGAGAATTTCAGGAAGACAATGGAAAAAATAAAATCCAGTACAATTTTCTTTCATCCCCAAAGAGGTAAAGTAAAAAATATAAGAAAACTGTGGCCTTTACTAGACATGGCTCTGGTGGGCTTTTGTTATGTGACAGTAACTCCTCTCACTCTAGAAAATATTTTGCCTCCCATGGTACTTCATATTTTCCTAAGAGTGTCCATTTAATTAGTATGTGTATGTCTCACTTGACCTATTGCACAGCTCATGGGAAAAGTCCACTGCTTTTTGAATTTCTTCTCAGCAGAAGTATAGCCTGACCATTCCCCAACACATATACTGTCAACCCTATACAACTATTAGCTGTTTTCCTTTGCTGTAGAACTAAACACAAGGATTTCACTGACCTCACCTGAAATATGCCTGGCTAGTCAATCCATCCTTCCAAATGTCATCTGCCAAGTGATCTCTTAGTGAGAAACCAAGTCTGTGAGAAAGTGACTGTCCCTTAGCGTATTTCTAACAGCAGTCTCTACTTCCAAGGATCTACTTTTTTATTCCCAATTCTTCCATCAGCAATGGTGTCAAATGACTGCACTCCCATAAGAGCAGTGAAGGAGGTTAGGTCAAGAAACCTAAGATAAGCATCGTGTTCTCTAAAATGAAATCATTCGGACTCAGCTGACTATACTCAATGGTAAATTCCGCAGCCAGAAATACCTCGGGCCATCAGCAGATACAAGAATTTTCCAGCATCTTGATTAAGTTGAAGTCCAAGGACAAAATGTAAGAGATGAAAACTTTCCACCAGTTGGTCAAAGAACACCAGCTGCAGGGCCCAGGACTCAGCACTGAGAACACACAGGCTCTGTGTGTCCTGCCACAGCAGCTACGGAAGAGAGTGCTCTAGAAACTTTTTAATGTGGAACAAGAGCTGTAAAACCAGGCCTGACCATCATCCCCAGAGAATCCAGTTACAGAAACCAGTAAAGGCTCCAATCCAGCCCCAGCCCACCTGCTGGCCATTTGGAGAATACTTTGGAGACATTGGAGAAGAGCTGCACTGTAGCGAAGGCCTTGCTGATTACAAGGGTTTATTCTCAAGCTACGTAAGAACACGCAGTGGAAATAAGACAAATACAGAGCAAACACAATCTGGACAATTGGCTAAGTTGTTCCTTTTTCTGAACATTTTCAAAATTCTGTGCACTCCTATCTACTGCCCCTTACCTTGCTCACTTCCCTTTCAACTATGCCTTTATTAGGAACCTTTTCATATATAACTTAAGTGACACATTAAATGGGTTTCAGTAATCAACCAGACGTCTCTGGATCAAACAATCTGAGCATGGATATCCTGATGCAACTGAGACCATGAGATCTAGCCTCAAGAGTGCGAAATATATGATACATGTTGCTGGAATACTACTCAGCAATGAAAAGGAGCAAGCTACTGAAACATGCAACATCTTGGATGGATAGTAAGGGTAATAGGTTGAGAAAAAGCCAATCTTGAAGGATACCATACTATATAATTCCATTTATATAACCTCCTAAATGACAAAATTATAGTGACAGAGATCAGGTCAGTCGTTGCCAGAGGTTAGGACCGAGGGAAATATGTGACTACTGAGGACATAGGGGGTTTCTTTGTAGTGATGAAACAGTTCTGTATTTTGATTATGATGATGGTTACTCAAATATACACATGATAAAAATTCATGTAACTGCCCTGGACAGTGTAGCTCAGTTGGTTGGAGCGTCATCCAGAAATGCCAAGGTTGCAGGTTCGATTTCCAGTCAGGGCACATATAAGAATCAACCAATGAATGCATAAATAAGTGGAACAAATTGATGTTTACCCCCACCACCTGTTCCCCTTCCTCTCTCTCTAAAATCAATAAATTTAAAAAAAACAATTAGGTTAGAATGAAAAAATATTATAAAGAATAAATACATAACACAGCAATGAAAAAAGATAGCAAAATATCAAATATGGTATGGAAGGAGGAAAATAACTATACATTCCACTACCTTTTCCAAAACTCCTTCTTTTAAAATAAATGATTTTGTTCAAAAGATAATTAAACCTGTTTCAGGCAACGAAAGTTTTGTTTTATTTCAAAATACTGGTATATAAAAAAGAAGCTTTGGCAGCTCATGTTGCTATAATAAACTTTTATTCAAAAACTGAAGACCTGCTCTTCCACAGAAGGCTGCACAATCCGACGGGTGAGCACTGGCTGGCAGACTCTGTGCCTACTGAAGGAAATACTCTTGCTCAGAAAGCTATTTCTACAAACACAACAAAAGGAAACTCACAAATCTGAAATGTGTTAGTGTTATTTTACATAACCAGGGAAATGCTATAGTTATAAAAAATGAAACTAAAGGTTTCCTATGCTCAGAACATCGGTCATCACCGAGAGTAGGAGAGAACACAGTACTACGTTTTTCTGAGATTTCAAAAAGGAACCATGAGTGCATCTTATTTCCTAGCCAGTCAGGTTCAATGGAAGCCTTTCCTTGGTCCCTATGATCTCTTCCTAGGTAGGAATTCTTAACCCAAGACAGGCAGACTGTCAAAAGATTACAACATTTCAGTTTGTGTATTTAAAGTCCTTATTCTGGGAAAGAGTCTGTAAGCTTCACCTGACTGCCAAAAGGGTTTACGGCAACAACAAAAAAACAAAAAATCTAAACTATCTGGGACAGTCTCATGAAACTCACTCACCTACCTACACCGCAGTCACAGAAAACACAAAGGTAAACAGAAAAATGTGCAGTGCTATCATAAAAGTTAAGATTGCTGTTATCTGAAGTCACTCTTTATATTTCATTAATATTTCTTTAACTCGTGATGACTAAAGGTCATCAGTGTTCCAGAAGTGAGATAAATGGTAAAAGAACAATGAGAGATATTAACTTTCAAAATAAGATATTATTCATGTATTTGTCAAGTAGCTGCACTAAAACAATACAACATCTCTATTTTCCTAAGAATAACTTATTGTCAATCAGAATGCAGAATAACAGTGTTATTTACAACAAGACTACCTATGTCCTTTATTATGTAAGTAACAGGCTTCATTGAATTTAACTCAGTATTAGCTTTAAAATTATGGACCAGATTTGTAATACGTCAGAATTGTGAGAAATAAATTTGTATTTTAGCCCCCAAAATTATTCGTATAATTAATGAAAATAAATCACAATTTGTGACTGGAAAAAAAAAAATTGTGTCTTACCTCTCCATAAGTATTTAAGTTGCTTTTTAAATAGCCAGTAAGTGCAGCAACTTGGCATGCAAAATATGGTAGTGCCCAGTTTTCTCTTAAAGGAATAGAGTACTCAATTCTTGTTGTATCTACCCTAAAATAAACCACAGATAAAGAGCAAAATAGCAAGACACTGTATTTGTGTGACACTATACTTTTCAATGTAACAATCCTGTGACGTAGGCACAGGCAGAGCCAACCACTGCCTGTGAAGCACCTTGTAGCAAACTAATCCAGTCTCACCTGAAGCCCCAGGAAGACTTGGTGCTGCTGTGCGCTGCTTGATGAATAGGTGGGCCTCTGCGAGTCTGAAAAAGCCACCCCTGCTCTGACAGATACAGCCTCCCCCTGCAGCACACAGAGCGCTGCAGAGTACCCTGGGTTTCAGCTCCCCCCCTTAGCACCAGGGCTAGCCTTCTCCAGAGCACACTGTACACTACCCATAACTAGCAGGCCTGGCAGACCCAAAGCTCTTACCCCTTACCTAAGGAATATGAAGTGCAGAGAGGTAAAGGGACTTAATCCAGTCATGAGGCTAGCACATGGCACAAGCAGACTTACAATGCATATCTTCTGGTATCTAGTTTAATAATCTTTTCAATCTTTTCTAGTTTTCATTGAGAGCCTGTTTTCTCCTCTGCATATCCACACACCACATGAAACTACCTTTCCAACAATCATTAAATTTGGATTTTGTACTCTTGATGGTTATTTTCCACACACACAAAAAAGGCGCTATTGCTTTAAAAACTTTATGTAAATTGCTGCATAACTCTGATAAGTAACTAAGATGGATATGCTCACATGTAACTTAGTTCAATCAAATTTGGTACAGCCATACAATAGGACACCATGTTCAACTTTCTTCATCTTATGGTACATAAGCTAATTACTAAAATTCTGCAGCACACCAAAAAATATATTATTTTTGCCAATCTGACAAAAAATAGGTGTAATTTTGATTCATTCCAACTGGACGGCTATTGTGGTTGGCTGTTGTCACTCTTTCATTTGTCAATCTAAGGAAAAAGAGGTCACAGTGCCCCTGACTAAGCAGTCAGGTATCATATGTTTTAAAAATTCTCGCAGCACACCAGCTGAAAATCACTGCAATAGGATACTCCTTAGCAATAAAAAGGAATGAACTATTAATGCACCCAAGATACATGAATCTTAAAATAATTATGCTGCCCTGGCCGGTGTGGGTCAGATGAGCGTCATCTTGTGCACCAAAAGGCTGCTTGTTCAATTCCCAGTCAGAACATGTGCCTGGGTTGTGGGGCTTGATCCCCAGTAGGGGGCATGCAGGAGGCAGTCAATGGATGTTCTACTCTCACATCAATGTTTCTCTCTCTCCCTCTCCCTTCCTTTATCTCTAAAAATCAAAATCTTAAAAAAACACACACACAAAAAACCTAGCACATATTTACTAGGTCACAAATCCAGCAGTTTGTCTGAGTTCTCTGCTCAGAGGCTCCCTAAGCTAAAATCAAAGCACCAGCTAGGGCTGCAGTTCTCATCTGTATTTGTAGTCTCCTTATGAGCTCAACTGTTATTGGGAGAAATCATTTCCTCCTCACTTCAACCCAGCAAGAGAACAGCAAACCCTTCTCATGCTTTAAACTATCTCTGGCGGCTTTCCCTTCTGCACCAGTCGGAAAAAGCTCTCTACTTTTAGGGGCTCATACCATTTGATCAGGCCCACTGGGTAATCTTCCTACCTTAAGGTCAACAGTACCATATAGAATATGGGGGTCAGGGGAGAGCATTTTTAGGACTACCCCAGACACAAAAAGCTGTAAAAATTAAAACATCTTTCTTACCTGTTAATAACGAACCATGCAACAGTAAGCATTCCTGCTAGCCAGGTTCCACTCATAAGCCAACTTGTAACAAATAAAGCAGTAACATATATTCCTTGCAGTCCAAAAACAATACCAATATAGAAATATACTGGCTCAATAATCTCCTAGATGAAAAAAATAGAGAGAAGAGATAATAGAATTACATCAAGTAATTTTAAGGATTCATAAGTACATGAGATAATAAATATTGTAATAAAAAGAAAAATACATACATTGCTACCAGTTGCTTGATATAAAACACTGGCTATAAGTTCTGGATATAAAGACATTTGTTGCACTGCATTTATAGTCTTCAGAGATACAGTTTTGTTATTATGTGTCAGTTCGTAAACACCTAAAGACAAGAAAATTTTTCTCTATGTTATTTATTCTGCTTTTACAATAACTAAACATGGCATTCAGAAGTCATTAAATATCTTAACTTATTGTCAAGAAAAATCTCAAAATAATACTCTGTACCTCATTTTTTCAATTATTTTATTAAGTACAAGAAAGAGCAATACCTATATCCTAAGACAAATCTCCACATTCAGAGGCTCCCACATAGAAGAGCAATGTTTTGTTTTATTTTATTTTATTTTATTTATTATTTATTTAAATTCTCACTCGAGGACATGCTTAGAGAGAGGAAGGGGGAGAGGGAGAGAGACACTGATGTGAGAGAGACCACCAAGCGGTTGCCTTCCACACGCTCCCTGACTGGGGATCAAACCCGAAACCCAGGTATGTGCCCTGACAGGGAATGGAACGGGCAACCCTTCGGTGCACAAGACGGGGCTCAACCAACTAAGCCACTCTGGCTTGGCAACGATGTTTTATTTTAGAAAAATATTATTATTAAAAATACAAATGTAGTTATCATACCTCTTTCAAAAGAAGGTGCTTTTACCATATCTTTATAATAAGAGTAATAAATAGCACTGTCACCCTGGAATGTGATTTCCCGTTCAAGCTCCTAAAAGAAAATATAACAATTATTTAAATACAGGTGTCCTAAATTTCAACTATCTCTACCTTCTCTCATCTTCTAAACTAATGCTTTTTATTTATCCTTTTATTCAAAGATGTTTGAATTTTCCTTTTATTTACCAATGGCCATAGTAATAAGGTTAAACTTTTTAATAATCTGGCAATCATTTAAATAAAACATCTAAGGTTTAAAATGGATTGTAACTCAT
The DNA here is from genome assembly GCF_964146895.1 of Miniopterus schreibersii. NCBI lineage: Eukaryota > Metazoa > Chordata > Mammalia > Chiroptera > Miniopteridae > Miniopterus > Miniopterus schreibersii. The sequence goes on along the minus strand of NC_138117.1, from coordinate 3,888,334 downwards.
TAAGTTATTTATATTATATATAAGAAAAGTCTAGACTTAAAACCCAAAGAAATGCCCTAAGGACAGCAAAACTAATAAAGGAAATAACAAAAAATAATGGATAGGGTGTGAGAAGTCCATAATAAAAGATAAGTTTAAGAAGAAAGTAGTATTTTCCATTGTTATGCCACTTCCCTATGTATCCAGAACAGCAAGCCATTAATTAGTACTTTTCAAGAGAAGCAGATACTTAATCAGTGCTTTTCAAATAACCTTCCAGAAATAGAAGTAAACCTTTTTTTTTACACATGTTTTTATTGACTTTTGGTTTTGGGGGAGCAGGAGAAAGAGAGGGCTTGGAAAATAAAGCAAGAAAAAAAGAGAGAGGCCAGGGCTCCAATGAGGGGGTGAAAGAATCGAAAACTACGTGTCCGAGTAGAGGTGGGCTAACTCAGGAGTGAGTTGGGTCTCCCTCTGTATTTTCACACCTCTGGTTGTTCTCAATGCGGCCTACACAAGGAATCCCTTGGAAATACTTTGTTCAATACTGATCTCAGACAATACCTCCACCTACAAATCTGTGACGGGATTAATTTTTTTGAAAGCTCCCAGATGACTGTATTGTACATCCAGTACTGAGAACTACTGATCATTAATCTGTAAAACACTTTTAAGGCAATAGTATATGCTATAGTAATAGCTTTTGTCAAACCAATATAGGTAATTTTTCAGTTAAATGTTTTGGTGATACTAGGTAAATCAATAGCTTAAAAACATTTAGTTAGCTTGGCTACTTGCTCAAAAATAAGAACAGCTCTGGCCTGTGAGGCTCAGTTGGTTGGGCATCACCCCCTGCACTGAGAAGGCTGCCAGTTTGATTCCGGGTCAGGGCACATGCCCAGGTTGTGGGCTAGATCCCTGTTAGGGGGCGCGCAGGAGGCAGCTGATCAATGTTTCCCTCTCATGTAGATGTTTCTATCTCTCTCTCCCTCTCCCTTCCTCTCTCTGAAAATCAATTAAAAATCTTTAAAAAATAACAAAACAGTTTGGGCTAAAACAAAAAAGCAAAACCCTTTAGAGTCAGGTGGTAACGCCATGAACTTTGTCAACACATACTACAGATATATCTGATTATGAAGGTAAGTTGAAATCAAACTTATGAAAGGCCAAGTGAATTATGAATCACAGTGACTACAGTCTGTGGAAATATACATGATTTAAAACCAAACATGAAACATACTAATATGGGGCAACATCTTAGTAAATACTGTTATGCTTGCTAATCATTTCCCCCCCAAAAAACATTTTAATGGTGTAATCTAAAAATGTATTTTGATGCTGAAATTTAGAGATTGTTTCTGAAAACTAAAATACTGACTAAACTCCTTTCCATTTCACTGTCACCATAAGTACCTGGCAAACGAACTGCACGAAGGAAAGCATCCTCATAGTTGTTATTCTATGGCCTTAAAATACATCACATTACAATTTTCAAGGTTGATACTATGAGTGTTCTAAAAACAGCTTTTACACCATTTTGTATTTAATGGCTGTAAATAAGAAAACACTTGTCATACTTACCACACTACTTTGGCTCCCTGGAAAAGCATATTACTTAATCTTAAATTTTAAAACAACTCTCATATGCTCAACTCTCTTCTTACCTGCCTGTTGGAAAACCAGAATTTCCGTTCATGGAATGCTGACAAATAGAGAGCATACATCATACCACTAGTGACCGCTGCAAGACAGCCAATGAAAATCTTTGCAAAGCGCTGAAATAATACATCTGAAAAAGCATATTAAAGGTAATCAGATGTAGATGATATTTGTATTTATGAACTTCTATTAAGAAAAAGTAATCAAAAGTTAGTATGTACCCTTGATATGACGAGATGAAAATGGCCTTCTAACTCTGTGGTCTTCCTCCCCAAAACCCATTGCCCCAGTCTCATCCTGAGAAAATAGCAAATAAATTCCAACAGAGGAGCACCCTACAATACACCTGGGCCAGTACTCCTCAAAGCTGTCAATGTCCTCAAAAACAAGGGGAGCCTGAGAAGCTGTCACAGCCAAGAGGAGTCTCAGGAGACATGACAACTAAATGCAATGTATCCTGGATGGGATCCTGGAACAGAAAGGGGGCATTGGGTAAAAACCAGAGAAATCTGAGTGAAATATGGAGAAGAATCTTGGAAGCTTGAGCTTAGTTCCTTGCAGACTTCAGCCCATAAGCCTTTTCTCTTTGCCGATTTTGTTTTGTATTGTTTACTGTAATAAATCATAGCTATCGATGTCTATTCTGACCCCTGTGAGTCCTTCCAGCTAATCTCAGAACATGGGGGTGGGTCTTGGGGACCCTGACACAAAGGAGATGACCTGTCTTTTTAGTTTATGGGTCTTTGGATGAGAATGAGTCACAGCAGATCCTGAGGTAGATAAATAAGACGACCTCAGGCTTCAAGACTGAAGCTATGACTGGAAAAGACTGAGTGGCTTTCTTGGGGTAGGTGGCAAATATATTTTGTCTGAACAAGAAAATACTTATGATCAGTAAGACGGAATACGGTAGACTGATATTCCAAATCATTCTGCCTTCTCCTGTAAAAAGATCACTCATCCTGCCCTCTGCCAGGTGATCTGAGATGCTTCCCTGCAGGCAGCTATGCTTCATTCCATTTCCTGGACTCATCATACGACTGCCTTGGGCCAATGGGACATGAAGACAAGTGCCGGTGTGCCAACTCAGCAGAAACTTTAAGAGGCACTACACGACTCTGCCTGCTCTCCTGCTCTCTTCCCTAGCCACAAGAAACACACATCCCATGTAGGAGCTGTTCCTTCATGAAACGTAAAGCCACGTCAGTCAACCTGCAGCCGTAGCATGTACTATTGATCAGAAATAAATGTGTGTTGTAAATGAGTGAGCTTTAGAGGTTGTTCTATAGTAAAACCTAATGAATGCTGACTGGTATCAACACATCTTAGTCACAAAATATGTTTCTACATTTAAAATATTAATGTAAAATATACTACCTAGTATAACTGTATTTTTGCAGTGGCACAAAAACTCCAAACCTATCTAACTTACGTTTTGGAGCTCTTTCAGGAACTGGAGTGTCTTCGATTTTCTCTTCTTTGGCAGATTCTTTATTTTCTGAAGACTTTGGCTTTTTTCTTTGGCGCAGTTCTGTAGCTGGTCCTTAAAATATTTGAAAAGTTATTGCAACGTGTATCAAATTATTCTGTCTGTATCCCAATTAACTTTTATCATATTAAGGTAAAAGTCACATAGACCTGTTAGTACCAAGGATTACTTTTTTCATAATTATCTTAGCACTCGCCACAAAACTGTCCTTACTACAAACAATAAGATAATATAGCCTGGCTGGTGTAGCTCAGCCATTGAGCATCCACCCATGAACCTGGAGGTCACGGTGTAATTCCTGGTCAGGGAGCCCCAATAGGGGGCGTGCAGGAGGCAGCTGATCAATGACTCTAAAATACATTAATCATAAAACTATACTTCATTTTTTACTTATTTTTCATCAGTTGAGCCACTCGGCCAAGGTTATACTTCATTTTTTAAATAATCCTGAAAGTTCTGCAGAATTTCACACTTCTGTGGTATCATTATCATTCAACAGTATTATAGATTTACGTATCAGAAAATAGGCTGAACTTATAAATATCCCTATATTTGGGAAATCTCAGAAAATTTCCCAATATTACCTACCCTTTATATATCCAATAAAAAAAAAATACAGAAAATTCCTTCAAACCAGTAAACTAAATTCCAAATTAAACAGGAATTTACTATATTCAATGTAATTACTTTTCCTCCTTAGAACCATCTTAAGGGGTAAGCTTTGCCCTTGTGTAGTTAGTGTGTCAAGTTTATCAGGTGGTGTAAGAATTCATCTCCTCCTTATAGAGCAGAGGTGCTTTTTCTTTTTTTAGTGACACCTAAAGAGAAGAGTCAAAAAAGGAGAAATGAATCAGCTACTGTTGCTGATTAGATGGATTGTTCTCTACTTTTACTGTAGAAAATGAATAAAATAAATGTACTTTAAAATAGTGTTAAATTCATGTTTGCTAAAATATCTTTAAACACTGGCACAGTGAGAAAGCCCCCCTGTATATTTTGTGGATTCAGTTTGACTAGCCTAATTTTTAACCATTTCTATACTATCATTAACGTATCGTCACATTAAGTCGTGAAGCCATTGACTACATTAGAAAATGACATTATTAGAAAAGCCATACTGTGAATTTTGAGTTTTTTGTGCATACAAATCTGGGTCAACAAATAAATATTATATTCTTTCTTCATGATGCCCTTTAATTTTCCCCTTCTACGGGTTAAAGCAAAAGTTAGAAGTGGCCAACAAGAATAAAGATTTATGTAAAGCCAAATAAAGTCTTCAGATGCAAGTTATTATTTTAAATTTTATTTTAAAAGCATACAAGAAAAAAAAACACAAGAAGTTTACTTAGTAGTTACACATGCATGTTAAACACATTAATAGTATTGGATTAAAAAAAAATTTTAATTGGATAATTTCAGAAATCAAGTTAACAAATATATTGAGGTAGTTAACAAATGTATGTGACCAAGGGTTAGGTAGGTGTTTTTATTAGACAGTGTCTAAAAGCACACATTTAAGATAAAGATAAATTGGGAAGGGGGTGTTCACATAAAAGAGAGTTCTTTACAAAAAGCTATTATATTCCTTTTTAAAAAAAATTCTTTGTAAAATAAATCACTTTACAGGGACTTTAATAAAGTATTCTCTGTGCACAAAAATGGAGTTTTATTTATAAAAGTACAATTTGTACAAAAATTTTGCAGTTTCCAAAAAAATTTATGAAGCATACAAATCTTAACAGTCATCTTTCAAGAATTTATTAGTAATGATAAAGACCATACAAATAAATACACTATAAAGGATCTATAATACTTTATTTTCTTAATTCTAAAATGCAATACATTTAAAGATATTACTTAATAAGTTTTTCAAGGGGAAAAAAACATTACCATATTAAATGCATGCACTGATTTTAGGACATGACAATTTCAGTGGCATTCAATTGAGGGAGCAAAAAGTACAACCTGAGAAATACAGTATTTATTTTACCCAATGTCTTCAACCTTGTCCCTAAAACTAAGTTTTTGACTACCACCAAGTAACAAATCTGACCAGATACAAATTTCACCTTTTTAAAAAAAAAAATAAATCTTTATTGATTTCAGAAAGAAAAAGGGGGAGAGAGACAGAAACATCAATGATGAGACAGTTGTCATTGATTGGCTGCCTCTTGCACGCCTCCGACTGGGGATCGAGCCTGCAACCTGGGCAAGTGCCCTGACCCGGAATCGAACCTCTATATCCTAGATCCTAGGTCCATGCTCAACTGCTGAGCCACAGCCTGCTGTGCTCGCCCTGTTTTCTTTATATTGATTTCCTAACTTAATTGATAAACAACGCCAAGAATCTCTAGATAAGTAACAAAGGCCAACGCAGTGGACAAACCAGATTATTAATTCTGATAGCAAAGCTCTAGGATAGAATTCAAGTTTCCTTTCACTGTTTCCATATTTAGCACTGCAAAGAAAAATATCAAACTAAGTGAAAATGATAACATAGCCACAAAAATAACCTATTTCTGGTCACGGGATAGGAGGGGCTTGCAAAGAAGCCAGCAAACGTCCATCCAGAATATACACAGCAATTTCCAAGGAAGTGTTAATACTGCTCTACTCGAGGTTGTCAATTCTTCCTTTGCTCTGACATTTGTTCAGGAAGCATAAACACCCTGACCCTAGCATCAAGGAAGACATTTTCTGGAAGATGAGAATCCTAAATAGTATTTATATAGAGAAAAAGTCGGACAATGAAAAAGACCTGAGTGAGTGTGAATAAGCAAAGAAAAGACACGGAGAACATGTGGATCCAAGTAAAATGAGTCTAACTTTAATACAGTGCATGTAAGATAATGTGTGTTTTGGGGGGGGAAAAAAAAGTACTGAGTACTAAATAAATGTAAAACACTCAGAATGCGTGGCGCACAGACATGCTTGCTATAAGTACCACTGCTAGCGTTACTATAATAAATGAAATGTAATTACTCACTGTTGACCACTATATCCCAGCACCTACCACACTAGGGGTCCAAATATTTATGGAACTTTAAAATGTGTTGAATGAAACTGTATTTTAAATAAACTGCAATTCATTATGTTTCATATAAGATACTTAATTGCTGTAATTCTATAAACAAAAATCATTTTTCACTTTCTATCACATAAGTAAATTTCACAAAATGTACGGTCTTTTTAATTGGCTCCTTATCATCTCCTTAATATCACAGATTCTGAGTACCCAGTACTACTTTTTTATGCTTTAACTCAACTCTTTTTGACCTTTCTCATCTCGGGGCACACATAAACTAATTACTAAAATTCTGCAGCACACCAAAAAATATATTTTTTGCCGATTTGACAAAAAAATAGGTGATTTTATGATTCACTCACACCGGACAGCCCTCGTTGCGCTGGCTGTTGTCGTTTCTTTTACTTGACAATCTCAGGGAGGTCACTGCCCCTGACTGAGTCAGGTACCGCTTGCTTCAGGGTGAAAACCACTGCTCTAACTTAAGCACCCAAGTGCTCAAGGAAACTTACAAGCTGGCTTATCAACCTACCCCCCAGAGATCTGCGATGAGTCAGGAAAGGGGGAAAAAAATAGCAAGAAATGTTCTAAGTCTACTGCAACCGAAGAGAAAACCAAGGCAACAAATGAAATCAGATTCTTCCTTTCCGACCGCGGACAGCTCTGTTTTTGAAGCTGCTTTTAGGTACAGCGTCTTGAATTTAGATCAGCGTTAACACTTTGAAAACTGAAGCTTCAGGGGGGCAAATACGAAGCCCGTGGGAGCGCAGGGACCGCACGGCGAGTCCCAGGACAGCGGACACTTCTTATAATGAATTGTCTAAAAAAACTAGCTTTCCGCTGAACTCTGGAAACTTCCTCCTTGCATGCTCGGTTCACCAGGGCTGAAACCTCCATCGCCATCATCATCGTCATAAAGACTCCAGTCGATAGGGTAAAAAAGTCACGTTTTCCACCAAAAACGAAGACGGCTCAGCCAGGCGACACCATCCTACATGCCTGTTCCTGAAACTAGTTCGGCGTCGCGAAGTTACTGGGCCCTGAATGTCTCCTACAACAGCCATGGCTAGCGGAGGTCCTCCCCCGTCTCTCACGCCCATCACGGCCCGTTTTCTGGGGCGAAATGCTGTGGCGCCAACCCTGCGGGGCCACGGGACGCTCCCGCCGCCGCAGCGCTGCGGGCCCCCCAACCCCGCGGCCCCGTCCGTCCCCGGCCCCGTCCGTCCCGGGCACTGGGTCCGTCCCCGCCGCCCTCGGCACAGCGCCTCCGGCTCGAGAAGCGCCGCCTGCGAAAGGCGCCCGGTGCCCGACCTACACCGCGCAGCGCCAACTCGGCCCGCGGGCCCGCGTCCCCCGCTCACGGCCCGGCCTCCCGCGCACGCCCCCCACGGCTCTGGCTGCACCGCCTCCGTCTCCAGCTTTAAGGGCCACCTTCGCGTCCCGCTTCGGGCCGTTCCCTCCGCTCCCCGTCAAACTTCTCCACACACAAGCCTCCCGCCGCCGCCCCGCGCGCCGCCCGCAGCCCAGGCCTCCGCACCCCTCGCGCCCCTGCCCCTCTTCCCCGCGACCTGGCGAGACGGATGGAGCCTGGGCCCCCGGGCCGTCACCTTCGTCCTCCGCCATGGTTCCCGCGGAGGCCCGGGGCGCCCCCCGCTGCGGCTCCCGCGCGGCTGGGCCTCTCCCGGCCTCCGCGCGTCGCCGAGCCCCTCCGCCGCCCGAGGCCCGCTCCACGCCGCCGCGCCCCCACTTCCGGGCCCGCCCCCTCCGGTGTCTCCGCCAATCGCTTCCCCCCTGGCGCCCGGGTACCAGAGCGCCGGGCGCGGAGAGCGGCGGACGCGTTAGGCCGGTGCGCCTGCGCCTGCGCCTGCGCGGCGAGGAGCCCGGGCCGCGCCCCCGCCGGGGGGTTGGGGTCGAGGCTGGAGGCGCGCCCATGGTGGGCGTTGAACGCGGCGGGCGCGGAGCGTGCTCGCGGTGACTTCTGTGCTTGGCCTCGGCGCTAAGAGCCCCGTCAGGCCCGCCTTCCGGGCGAGGCCCGGGCCCGCCCCTTTCGCGGAGGGGAGACGCGTCCGGGCCGGTGCGAGCCTGCGGCCGGCGGGGCGGGGCGGGGCGGGGCGGGGCCGCCGGGACCCTGGCTGCAGCCCCGCAGGCTCGGAGCCTAGGGTTTAACCAAGGAAATGCCCATTTCATGGCATTATTTTTAAAACAATAATGCTGCCCGGCCGGGCGTGGCTCAGCAGTGGAGCGTCGACCTAGGACCCAGGAGATCGGGTTCGATTCCCGGTGGGGGCACAGGCCCGGGGCGACCCCCAGTCGGGGCGCGCAGGAGGCAGCCGATCGGTGACTCTCATCATTCATGTTTCTCTCCCTCTCCCTTCCTCTCTGAAATCAATAAAGACATATTTAAAAACTAAAAATAAAAAATGAATAAATAAAAAAAAATAGTACAACTGTGTGGAAAGATTGGCCTGCAGCTCGTAATTCTGAAGCTGGGTGAAAAATACATGATGTTCATTAGTTTCTCTACTTTTGTAATATTTAAAAATTTCCCCCAAAGAGCTGATGAAAGCAGGGAGAAACTGTGTAATTAACTATAAACCTAAGAGCTGGACCTTGAGCCTTCCTTTTATACATTCCCATCTTTACTCCCTCTCTTCCTTCCCCACCACCCTTACTCCACATCTTCCTACTTTTCTGCCATGAGAAGAGCAGCGACTGAGGTTCTATTTCAGGGAGCGGAGCAGGAAAACCAGTTTAACTCAGGCAACTCTTTCTGGGGAGGGCAGGGAGGAGCCTGGGCAACATCAGGTGCCTGCCAGAGACATCAAAGAAAAAGGAGCCTGGGTCAGCTCAGCCTGCCTAGAGCCGGACACCTCCTGCAGGTGGTGGCAGAGACCCAACGCTGACTACAAACCTGAAAGCAACTGTTCCCTTTTCGTAAATGACGTTGGCAAAGGCTGGGACTGAAAAACTTTCCCAGGTGAACTAAACTCTATTCAGTGAATGCTTAATGAGGGTAAATGGAGTGAACATACCTCCTGCCTGTGGTTAGAATAGAAATTCAGAATTGATACACTTGAGCTCTTTAACAAGATTATATGTCAAATAAGTGATACTATATATCATATATATATAGTATATATATATAATATGGAAGCAGTCAATCAAGACTTAACCACGGTCTAAAAAATAGAATTTGGACTACACAATATTGGAGAACTCGGCATCAGCGCGGACAGTGATTGGGGGAAAAAAAAAAAAGTATGTGGAATTCAGAAACACTAAAGTTCTAGATCTTATTAATTTTATGTGCCTTAAATAGGTTTTCAAGTTGTCAAGCAAATAGAGGTCCAGTAAATGCAAGGACCAAATATTAGTATCTCTGACTGCCATAAGTTAAAAATGTCACAGAGTTTCAATAATTAACCCTCAAAGGATGTTTGTGCTGTATCTGGAGTGCATTTATCATTGATAGCTTTTACAAATACTTAGTGTAAACCTAGGGAACAATCTTACCACCTCAGGAAAAGATGGCTTGCCCATGCCCTTCCACCACTGTAGCTCTTCTAATAAAAAAGAATGGAAACATTGAGATTAAACAGGTGGGTTTTATTATCAAATGTAAATATTCTACAAAAACTCAGTAGTATTGTAAATATTACTGCCTATCAAAGTCTTTCAGAGCTTTGGGCAGACAGCATCTTAAGGCATCAAGTATAAAGAACTTTTTTCTGATCTTAAGTGCCAGTTATCACCGATTTTCACACAAAATTGTTGTTTTTTAATTTTTTTTCCTACTGCAGTTAAAGGGCTATTCCTTATTCCTGGTCAGCCGAAGAGGGGATGTTTGGCTCTCCAAGTGTTAGTCAAAGTAATGCAAAGTAAATAAAAATTAGCAGCCACGAAAATCCGCATGGCACTGCATTCAAGCAAAGGACAATATGAGTAACTTAAAGAAACGTGCACTGAGTTAATCAAATTCCGTTTTCTTCTTTGGAGTTAATGAGGCAGCAATACTAGCTAGCTAGTGTCTAATATTGCACTTCTGTAGCTAGCATAAACACAGCTAAACACGGTGCTAAACACTGACAGCATCAGTACCTGCTCCAAGGGGATCAGTGTTCACCTCCCAGTCTAGCATGCTGACTCTAATCCTAGCTTTAAAAAGTTTTCATTATTTGATAGTTAAGGCATTAGAGAAGGTTTAAGGCTATCTTAATATATACAAGCATTCACTTCAGTTAGTACATTGCTGTCTAGAATACACTGTCCAAATATTCTTTTTGTCAGGTTTAAAACTATGGAATTTCTCTTATTAAAGTCCAAACCATCAACAATGGGAAAAGTACAATATAAAATAATACATATGAAGCCACAATATTCAGTTACAGATCAAACTAGAAATTACAAACTACATGCAGTTGCTTCATTTTTGGTTTCGCATTTTGGCCCCTAGAGTTCATTCTTATTTACAACTGGTACCTGCTGAGAAAAAAGATCCAACTTTTAAACTATGTATCTTTTGTGGTGGGTGTGCTATTTCTAATTTATCCCAAAGTGTTTTAAAAATTGTTTTCATTGGGCCTGGCTGGCGTGGCTCAGCAGTTGAGCGTTGACTTATGATCCGGGAGATGGTGGTTTAATTCCAGGTCAGGGCACATGCCCAGGTTTTGGGCTTGATCCTCAGTTGGGGGTGTGCAGGAAGCAGCCAATCAATGACACTCTCATCACTGATGTTTCTCTCTCTCTCTCCCCCTCTCCCTTCCTCTCTAAAATCAATAAAGACATATTTTTTTAAAAAAATTGTTCTCATTGGTTTTTAACTATAAGACATCATGATGGCCAAGAAACTGAGAAAAATATTAATTTTATTTCTAAAGTCTGTGATTTAAGTATTCCAAGACCTTACTCTTGAATTACTTAGTAAGAGGGTATGATTGTGTAGAAAGTAGGGAGGTGGAGAGAGAGGAGCGGGAACACACAAAAATGAAGTTTCCAGAACAGAGTTCTTGGTGGAGATAGTAGACATAAGCGGAGTATTTTTTTCTCCAAGACATAAAACTTAAGAAAAACCCATGATGCCACATTGGCTGGAAGTAATGGAGACATCCAATTTCCAATTCACATTTTAAATGCAATCAGCAAGGAGCCACACATGCTTCTTGCTATAGGATTTGGCTTCGTTGGCTCAAATTTTCCACTCCACCAAAAGAGAGGGCTCAGGCCCCCTGTCCAATCACGTTTGCTGAAAATACTGCAGCCTGAGTGTAGACAAACTTCCCCTGAAGTTGCTAGAAGATGACTTGGTGTCTGATGGTTTCAGGATCACCATACATCTTTCAAACACTGGAAAAAAAACACAAATAAAAGGAACTATTGTAGTCTCGAAAATCTCCAATCCTTAGCAGCCATAATTATTTCACATAAGACAGATCATTTTCAATCTACAAAGTAATACAAACTGTAAACTTAAGAGGCCAAGTATGAAAAATACTCTCCAGTAGAAGTTCCATCGAGTGGGGGGGAGGGGGGGGGCGGGTTGGTATAAAACTTCTAAACACATTGCAAGAGTCTCCAAAAATACCCAATGTAGACAACAGTTTTCCCAAGAGGCAAAGGAAACTATCAAAACAACCTCCATAACTGTTTGTTTTTATAAGCCACCCAGGCCACGGAATTTTGTTATGGCATCCTAAATGGACTTAACCCCAGTCCAACCACAAGAAAAATATCAAATAAGTTCAAAGTAAAGGGCAGCTCACAAAACACCTAAAAGCACTATACCTCAAAATTGTCAAGGTCAGGAAAAACAAGGAGAAATGAGAAGCTAACATAAAGCAGGGGACACTAAGGAGACAGGTCAACTAAATGCAAAGTGGGATCCCAGACTGGATCCTGGAGTAGAAAAACAACACTAGTGGAAAAACTGGTGAAATCTGAATAATGTTTGGAATGCAGGTAATAGTCAAAAACATTGCCCCTATGATTATTGTTAACTACAAGCAACAAAATAGCTACTTATTTTTATAAAGAACTGCAGTTTCACCTGGCTGGTGTGGCTCAGAGGTTGAGCATCAACTTATGATCTAGGAGATAACAGTTCGATTCCTGGCCAGGGCACATCCTGGGTTTCAGGCTCAATCCCCAGTAGGGGGTGTGCAGGAGGCAGCCGATCAATGACTCTCTCATCATTGTTCTCTCTCTCTCTCTCCCTCCCTCCTTCTCTCTCCCTCTCCTTTCCTCTCTCTGAAATCAATAAAGATATATTTTAAAATAATAATAATAATAAAAACTTGCAGTTTCTAAAACTGGTTTACACTCATCAATCTACCCAATTTCCACACACACAAAAAAAGACATGTAGAAGCAAATTTATGCCTATTTTACTAAGCAGTGAAACGTCACCTGTGTGTGTGTCTGTGTGTGTGTTGACGGTAGTGAAACACCAAACACTGTGGCCACCTGAAGTTGTCTAGCTAGCTATCAAACCTCCTTCCCTGGAGGGCGCTAGGGTCTGTCAATGGCTTGAGAGATGCCCTTGGGGGTATTTCATGAGAAAGAGGAGGCATACCACCCACAGTAGTTCCTGGAGTACTCAACAGATATTGGCTGGGTTGAGGGGACAAAGCAACTAGAGGGAGAACAAAGTGAAAAGCTACCTTTATCTGATCCTGTGTCATTCTTTCAATCCATTTTTAGAGCACTATACTAGTTTCCTGAGGCTGCTGTTAACCAATTAACACAAATCTGGTGGCTTAAAACAACAGATATTTATCCTGTCACAATTCTGGAGGCCAGAAGTCGGGAATGAAGATGTCAGCCAGGCCGCACACCCTCCAGAGGCTCTAGGTAACAACCTAGTCGTTGCCTCTTCCAGCTTCTGGTGGCTGCAGGCGTTCCTGGGCTCCAGACTCCGCCTCCATGGTCACACTGCCTCCTCCTCTCCTGTGTGTGTCTGTCTGATCTCCCTCTGCCCCTTATAACTCCGTTTAGGGCCCACCCAGATAATATAGGATAAGCTACTCTTCTCAAAATGCTTATATTGTATCATTTGTCATATAAGGCAGTAAATAGTCACAGGTTCCAAAGGACTGGGATATGGACATATCTGAGGCCACCATTCAGCCTACGACAGTCACTTAACTCTACAGTGCTCTTATGTGGTCAGTGGAAAAGAGCCCCAGGCCTGAAGCCAGGAGTTCTGGCTCCCTTGGTCAGCTTGGGCAAACGTATGGCTCTGACAGGTGTCTGGCCACCCTGGGTTTAACTTGCCCGTCTGTCAGGTGGAACCATGGGGACCTGCCCTGATGCCTCACAGGGCTATGTTGAGACTCAGATGGGGTTGTAGGTATAAGAGTGAAAGCCACTCTGTTGGTATAAAATATGAGTTGTGATGTTAAGTTTGATATTTAGGTGAATGAGAAAAATATGTAAATATATAATCACAGTATAAAGTTAAGGGGAAAGAAACAAGGTCTAAAATTGCATGAGGGCATCCAAAAAAAAAAAGCTGAAAGAAAATATTGTGGTTATTTCTGGATGGTGGGATTATTAGCGTTTCCTTTGTACCTGTCTATACGTTCCCAATTCTTTATAGTGAGCCCATAATACTTTCATGATTCTTACCTCCCAGGGTTGTTGAGATAACCTATGCCAAGTATTTCACACAGTATCCTGTGTGATGTTTTACAATTCTCAATATAAAGGCAGATGAATCTGATGGGTTATTAGAAAAAGAAAACTCAGGTATCTGGATTTTAGCAAAGCACCTGATTTGTTATTCTACCATGACCCCAAATATATAAGCCTAAGATAGATTTAGAGGCAACCTCTAGAATTTAGGACATTTCTAATGTAGCATCAAAAGGTTCCATTTATAATCACTTCTTATTCAATCTACTCATTTTTGGACAGCTAGTATGCTTACCGAATTCACAGACAGCGTTAAGGGCTGTGAGTAAAGAACATATGGAGAGACAAAGTATGAACCCAAGCGAGTATCGACAGGCTAGGATAGTGTGTTCTTGCCACTGTGCACTACACTAGGAAACACCCCATTCCCACCGCTCAGGATCTGGGCACGATGCTCTCTGAAACCTCAGTGAAAGTGGCAGAGGATCATCACTTCCAACCCAGACCTGGAGTTTCCACAGCTTCAGAGTGAGAAGGTAAGACCTCAGTTGTAATTTCTCAAGGGCAACACTGTCCTGGCAACCCCGACTTCAACATAGAATCCATATGGTTAAAGCCCACAGAGTCCTCAGCCATGAAAACGTTGGCAGAATTTGAGAACAACGTGTCAGCGAGCCCATTCCAGCAAACCCAGCGATGAGAGAGAAAGAAGGTGTCCCTAACCTCCACCCCAGGAGCCTCACCCAGGGCGCACTGCCCTTTAAGGAAAGGCTACAGGCTAGCAGAGAAAAACAGACAACTAGCTACCTTCAAAAAAGCTTTATCGGGGTTCCTTCCCTGACAAAGTTTTAGAAGAAGAAAAAGATACGACACACAAGCCTTGCAGTCATTTTGGAACAGGTCAAGTTCATACTCTGGTGAACCTCAAAAACATTACGCTAAGCGAAGAGCTAGTCATGGAAGGACACGTAGTGTGTTGTTCCACGTATGAGGTTACTGGAATAGTCAAATTCGTAAGAACAGAAAGAAGAATGGCAGCTGCCAGGAGCTGGGGGAAGAGGGAAGTGGGGATTTACTGTTTAATGTAAACAGAGTTTGAGAATATGAAAGAGTTCTGCAGCTAGATAGTAGTGATGGTTATACGACATGTGAAATGTACTTAATGCCACTGAACTGTACACTTAAAATGCTTAAAATGGTAAATTTTACCTTATGTATATTTAAAGTCACACTATATAATTCCATTTATATGAAATATCCAGAACAGGCAAATCCACAGAGATAGGAAGCAGATTAGCTGTCAGGGTTTACGAGGAGGGAAAACAGGGAGCTAAAAATGTATCGGAACTAGACAGAGATGGCTGCTGTACAATCGTGAACAAACTAAACACCACCAAATTGGATACTTTAAAATGATTAATTTTGTTATGTGATTTTTACTTCAATTAAAAAAAAAAAAAAGCATTCCTAACCTATAGTCCATATGAGCTATAGCAAGTGAATTTCCAAATTAGAAAGTTTCCCCTTATGCCAAATCACATACTGTTACCCATAAGTGTTGCTTAGATCTACCTACTTAGATGACAACCTTAACTGCAGTCTCCATCCCTTCCAGGATTTCTGACACCTACGTCGCACTAAAGAAAAGAGGAGGCCTCTCACCTGATTCCTAAAAGAACACTTGCAGATTCCTCACCTCTATTTGGCCCTTTATAATTTACCTTTTGTATCACAGAGCCTTACCTTCTTTTCTGAGGATGCTCTAACTGCTGGGACCCTTAAATACAAACCCATTCTTTGGGTAGAGTCCTGGCCTGGTCATTTGTGTGTACAAGTCCATCCTCGGTTGCATACTACAATGCAAGTTAAAACAAACAGGGTCAAAGGATGGACAAACCATCACTACGGATGGTTAGTGCTTCAACTGAGCAGATCTACCAACAGAATTATAGGACATTTAGACGACAGAAAACAGGTTAACACTGGTACAAGTCACACACATTAACTGTTAATCCCAAGTCTTCATTTGTTACTTAACATGTCTAAATACCTTAAAAATCCCTTCTAGGAGGAAAGTTAGATTGAACATATGGAAGTCAAGTTAAACACACAGCACCATACCACAGTAAACAGCACCAAACACTTCAGATCCTGCTAAGAGTACAGTTTCCATGATACCACAGGTATGACTAGATATCAAATATTTAAGCACCAACTATTTGCAAGGTATAGTAAAATAAGCCCAATATGGGCTAACAACTGTCAACTTTAAATCGTATTAGATGTACCTGTAACACTGATCTAATCTCAGTAGGAGAGCAGGTAAAACTCTGAGCAGTGAAAGGCCCAAAGAGATAATGATGTGTCAGTACTTGAAGGAGAAACAAAAACTAGCACTTACTGAAAATGCAAAATCTTTGACAGTAAAGGGATGAAAAGAGCAAATGAAAGACGTGAAGGGAATTCCTTAAGGATTCTTGAGAGTCCATTTCAGAATGATAGACCCATCAACTAAAATATAGATACAGGTTTATTTTCATTACCAGAATGGCACTCTCAGCATCAAATGTTCTCATGGTAGTTAGTGATCTTGCTTAGGCCACCAGAATTCTTCCCTTTGTGGAAACCCTGCCCTTTGCAGCTTTGCACCCTGACCCTCACCCTTAATGAAGTATGGAAAACTTACGTTGGAATAGTTTTATAGAAGGAATTGTGCTGAGAGTAGGGGAAACATACCTCCAAAAGCTGTACTTAAAGAGAACAGAAGTATAGAGAATGACATATACATTATACCAAGATGTATTTTTTAAAGACACAATCAAACTACTGAGAGATTTCATCCCCTCAACCAATTATCACCAAGGACTTGCTTAATATAAGTAAATTATATACTTATACAAAAGATTTTGAATGCATGCATTGTAACTATCTTAAAGCTCAAATTACTGAAGATGACACTGGAATAATTTTATATACTGAACTGAAAATTTGAGGTTCCTATATAATCCTAATTCATTGGGACAATTCATAAATTCCAGGCACTTCAGAAATGAAGGTCAAATGCCTTGAGATGAAATCATTTTGGACAACCTTTCGGCTTTTGATATCAGATAACTCTACCCCAACACTGATGGCTCCTTAGAAGCTACTGGAAGATAAACTGCTGCAGACTGAAGTTATTTTATCACAATTTAGGAGCATGCCAATATTTTAGCCACAAATCTAGAAATAATTGTTATTACTAATTTGTGGTAAAATAAATACCAACAAACGCCAGCCATGGCACTCTTAGTAATAGCAGCAATTTTGCTTAATCTCATAACCAACTTATGTGCACAACTGGCAATTCCGTTCAGTGTGAATGTAAAAGTTGATTCATGAAAATAAAAAAGAAATTAATTCAGCTCACCACTAGAACCTAAAAATTTGCTTGTACTTTGTAGAATTGAAAAATAGGGGAAAATGCAAAACTCAAATGTTTGCTCCTCAAGATTAAGCAGCCTTTTTAAAAGCCTTTGATAAAACTCTCTATTCCTTTCATAATCTAATGAATGAGATACGAAATCTGAAAAGTAACTTTAAAAAAAAATCTCTGCAAGGGCTTCTTCTGCCAGGCAGCTTAATTGTTTAGGAAAGAAGCCAAGTATCTACTGCTCTCTGAAAAAAAAAATCATACTTCTGGGAGGAATGTCCACCTTCATTTAGTTTTTCAATCAGACACAGATTTTCCTCATGTCAGAAAATAGCCTTTGTATGTTCAAAGCCTTTAGGATTATTATGGTAACGTGGTAGATCTGGGGCATCTCCAGTGAGATAATTTTAGTTGAGCTCCACAATTCTCCATGATTCATGGACACCAAGCTTATAAACCCATGCTAACAGCAAAACAGCCTCTGCAGGCACAAGCCTTAAAATGCTGTACCGTAAAAGACCAAGGGCTATTTTAGGATTTGATAATTATGCTTCTCAACTCTAAAGACTCAAGCAAAGTTCAGCTCCAAGAAGAAAGACAATTTTTGCTATTAGTGCAATTAAAAGGCTGTATGATAATGACTTTTAGATATAGCAAGAAAGAAGAATCCAGGTTCTAGGTATAATGTGATTTACGGAAAGGTGTCTGCTCAGATGAGATGGCAATGAGGAGATTTTGCTCATTGTTAAAGAAAAATCCCATTTTTTCAGCTTAAGTCAGAAAACCAACTGATGGATACAGGCAGTGGTAGAGAAACTGACAAGAGTAATACCAGTTTCACAAGAATTAACCTGCAGATCATTACATAAAAGGCTCACTGGGCATCCCACAGCTCATTTTAAGGAGTTACCATCTAAAAACTCATGGGGTCTCCTTTGTTTTATCCAGGATAGGCAGAGAGACCTCTGACAACTTTTTAAATATTCAACTTCAACACCATGTGTTAAGTATTTTTCTGTTAGTCAAGAATTTGACTTTGGCCCCAGCGGGGTGGCTTAGTTAGAGTGTCATCCCGTACACCAAAAGGCTGCAGGTTCAATCCCGGGTAGGAGGCAACAGATCCACATTTTCCTCACCTCTCTCAATAAAAACAAACAAACAAACAAACAAACAAACAAATATATCCTTGGGTGAGGATTTTTTTTTAAAAAGGAGCTTGACTTTGATAAAAAATCCTTAGCGAATCCTACTCTAGATTGAAAGACCCACACTGCTCTAGGTCCTAAAGAGCTTTTCCGAAAGGGCACCAACAGATTAAGTTGAAATAGTAAAAATAGCAAGGAAACGCCCTAATCTTGTCAAAGGGATGAGTCTGACGTTCGCACTCACACTAGTCCTCCAGGCGGACCCTGGCTCATTTTGCCTCTATAAGCCATCTGGTAGCACTTGTACACACGCGAGTTTCAGAGAATCGGTTTCTTTCCTGGCTGCATTCTTTAGGCAAATCAACTCAAGTATTAAGGGCACTGAATATTTTTCTTCTTCAAGCTACTGACCTGGTAACCTTGGAAGAAGTTAAGAATTTCCTTAACTCCAGTATTGTAGGCCAGGCCCTGCATTCTGACCACCGTGCCAGGCTGAGGTGGGACACTGCTAAGATTAGCAGCTGAAGGGAAGTAGCCAAGATTATTGGGCGAACCTGGGGGGCTAAAGGAAGAGAAAGTACAGTGAACCAATAGGAACAGACAATGTCGAATATTTACTCTACAAACATTAGTTACTTAAGGAAACAGACTCTCACAAGGTGATCTTAGACTTCTCAGAGTTCTCTCTCCCAAGCCAGGTAAGAACACCATAGCTGTTCTGTCCCACATTTCCAGAAAAGCCAAAAGTTGAAAGGTAGAAGGATTAATGCAGAGTTAAACGCAGGGCTTCCCCAAAGATCCAGTTCTCTCTGAGATTGTTAAAGGAACAGGAAGGAGAGAATTAAGCCTTTAAGGTCACTCAACCACAAAGCCCCACTTCCAAAGCCCGGCTCATTGATGATTAACTGGCTGGTTATCAGGAATACTAAGGCAGGAAATGGCATGAATACAAAAGACTAACAAGAACCACAGCCACAGAGACCAAAACCATTTGAAGTGGTTTTTCCAAGGAGCAGACTGTTCTACCCACACACACAAGCAAAGGTACAGCACAGCAAGCAGAGCACAATACATAGCAAATTACTATGGCACCTATGAGTTATTCCTTCCAACTTGACAAAAAAGAGAGAGGACGAGGTGCTGGGTAAATTGGAAGAAATTCACAACAAATTAAAACCAATCACCATTAACACAAGGGGAAAACTGATGTATGCGTCCCTCTTGGTGGATCTATAGCAATCACCCCCCAAGGAACACATACCAAGTGAACACCTAATTATTCTTCATACGGCAACTCAAGTAATCACCGTATTATAGAATTAGTTTCACCCTGTTCCCCACCCAATCTGTTTTCCACCACAATTAGTGGCCAGAAACCCATAACTGAAAATATAGGGAAAATTTTCAAACAAGTTATTAGCTTAAAGAGCAATAAAGACCCACAGTTTTAGATTATTAACCCTTATAAATCTTTCTAAGTAAGTGACTATCCCATTTCAAAGACAAGTAAACACAAAATGAGAGGCACTAAAAGCCTTTGAGCTGATCTATCCTACACAATCCTAACTAATGGGCTAATAGGAATGATGCCAGACATGCACCTAGCTCCAGACTCCATGTTTTTATGGCACAGCAGCCAGCCCTGAACAAGTCACCTGCTTGACAGCCCTGTTCTTCGGGTTCAATCACTAAACATGCCAAGTTACTCCATAAGCCATACATGCAATCATGTGTTATTTCACTTTCACTATTTCCATAACCATCATTCTGTTTCATCGTTTTAAAAATATGGGAGCCTGAAAATATTATTTGACATCAAGCTGCCCTTAACCTTTTCAGTTTCTAAAGCAGTGATCCTCAACTTGTTTGCCCGTTAGGGTCACTTGGGGAGATTTTTACAACTCCCTCTGAGGAAAGCCTGTTAAAAGTCAATCCATGTGCAACTATGAGATCAGAGAGGGAAGGAGGGATGCTGTTTAGGCCTGAGTAGGACAGCCACATTTCCTCATTTTTACAGAGGTAGGAACGGGAGACTAAGAGTTAGTTTCCCAAGGTCACACAAACAGTGCTTCACCAAACCAAGAGAACCACCGAGACCTCTCAACTTCTAGTTCAATGCTTTCCCCCATAAAACCACCATTCATCCAAAGACCATTACCTGCTCATGTCAAATGTCTGATAAACACTAACTTGAATATTTAAAGACCACGTAATTTTATTACTAGTTACTCAGATTTTCCAAACTGGATATGGAAGTCAGTTCATTTCCATAATATACAACTTACTTCCAAGGCCCTGTCCTGGTATATTCCATTCCTTTGGCTAAAGACCACCTATAAATTAAGTGGAGGCATCTAGTAACTTCAAACGACAACTAAGATAAAGTAAAAAGATAAAAGTTATCCACCTGGAAATTCAAGGTTTCAAAATTATGTTCACCATGTATAAGGTACACATATTCCGATGAAGCCCAAACGTAACACAACCTGGATTCACATCCATATTTCTTGTACTAGGGCTACCTGCTGTATACAAAGGCACCTCAAGGAAAAGGAAACAATCTGTATAACTAACAAGGCATGCGAATAAGAATTTTCTATCAACCTACATTCCAAGATCTTTTACATTATTGAAATAATCAGCAAAAATGAAGTAATCTATAGAATGAAAGTGATAGGACAGAGACAAGGTAAACTTAAATATGTAGAAAATAAAATAGAATTTGCTGAAAAACTACTATAACTAATAAACCAGTTCAGCAAGGTTACAAGATACAAGACCAATACACAAAATAAATCAACTGCATTTCTATACACTACTGTGAACTATCCGAAAAGGAAATTAATAAAGCAATTCCATTCACAATAGCATCAAAAAGACTACTTAGGAAAAAAATCTAGCAACTCTTATACACTGAAAACCACAAAACATTATGAAAAAAATAAAAGATCATCTAAATAAATGGAAAGGCAGCCCATGTTCATAAACTCTCTAAATTGTACAGATTAGATGAAATAGCTATCAAAATTCCAACTGGCTTTCTGCAGAATTGATAAAATTGAGTCTAAAACACACAAGGAAATGCCAAGGACCCAGAAAAGCCAAACTATCTTGAAAAAGATAAAGTAGGAAAACAGCATTTCTGAAATTCAAACCTTAATACAAAACGACAGTAATCAAGATGGTGTGGTACTCCCTTGATGGCAGGCAATGATCAATGGAACAGAACTGAGAGGCCAGAAATAAACCTTTACATTTATGGTCCATTAAGTTTTTACCAGGGTTCTAAGATAATTCGATGAAGAAAAAAACAGTTTTCAATAAATGGTGCTGAAACAAGGGAATATCCACATGCAAAATGATGAATTTTGACCTCTACCTTATCTTATCCTACATAAAAAAAATTAATTCTAATTTGGTAATATACCGAAATATGAGCTAAAACTGCAATATTTTTATAATATGTCATAGGAAATCTTCATGACCTTGGGTGACATGTGACAAAAGTATACATGAGAAAAGAAGAAAAATAAATTGGACTTCATCAAAATTTAAAACATTTGTGGTTTAAAGCACACTATCAAGAAAATGAAAGAGAACCCAGAGACTGGGAGAAAATATTTGCAAATCATATCTTATAAGGTCTGTTATCTAGAATATATAAAGAGGTTTTACAACTGAAAAACAGTAAGAAAAATAAGCCAATTAAAAAATGTGCAAAGGATTTGAATAAGCATTTCTCCAAAGAAAATAACTGAATGGCTAATAAGTTTCTCAAGTTAAACATGAAGACAAGATCCATGCAAAAATAATAAAAAAACCTTCTTCTTCTTTTTTAAATATGTTTTTATTGATTTTGAGAGAGAGGAAGGGAGAGGGAGAGAGACAGAAACACAGAGGAGAGAGAGACATCATGCACTGCCTCCTGCACACTCCCAACAGGGGATCAAGCCTGCAACCCAGGCCTGGGCCCTGACCAGGAACTGAACTGTGACCTCCTGGTTCCTAAGGGATGACAAGCAAGTGTCTACAACCAAGATTACTCTACCCAGCAAGGCTATCATTTAAAATCAAAGGAGATAAAGAGTTTCCCAGACAAGAAAAAGCTAAGGAGTTCATCACCAGCAAACCAATAAGACAAAAAATGTTAAAGGGACTTCTAAGGTAAAAAAATACAAATAAGAAAATACAGGAAAGACAAAAATTCTCACTGACAAAGGCAAGCACATCATAAAAGCAGTTGGGGGAAAAGGTAAAGGGATTAAAAAATTTGAAA
The DNA here is from genome assembly GCF_964146895.1 of Miniopterus schreibersii. Classification (NCBI taxonomy): domain Eukaryota; kingdom Metazoa; phylum Chordata; class Mammalia; order Chiroptera; family Miniopteridae; genus Miniopterus; species Miniopterus schreibersii. The sequence continues at coordinate 3,865,720 of NC_138117.1, read as the reverse complement.
AAAGAAAAACAAATTCATAGAAACAGACAACAGTATGGTGGTGACCAGAGGGAAAGGGGGCTGGGGGAGGTAGAAGAGAGTAAAGCGGGGGATAAATGGTCCTGGAAAGAGATTTGACTGGGGTGATGAACACACAATGCGATGTACAGGTGATGTGTTACAGAACTGTACACTTAAAACCTATAAATTTCATTAACCAATGCCACCCTAATAAACTCAACAAAAATAAGAAAGCAACAGTTTAAGGAACAGAATAAAACTACAAAAACAATCAGAAAGCAATAAAATGGCAATAATTATACACCTATCAATAATTACTTTAATTGTAAATGAATTAAATACTCTAATCAAAAGACACAGAGTGGCTGAATGGATACGAAAGCAAGAGCTGCACATTTGCTGCCTCCTAATGACCCGAACCAGATCAAAAGACACACACAGGCTGAGTGTAAGCGGATGGAGGAAGATATCTGCCAGTGATACATTCCATAAAGTGTTAATACCCAAAATTTATAAAGAACTCATATAACTCAACACCAAAAAACTCAAACGATCCAATTACAAAATGGAAGACAACTTGAACAAACATTTCTCCAAAGAGGACATACAGATGGCCGACAGAGATCTGAAAAGATGCTCACCATCACTAATCACCAGGGAAATGCAAATCGAAACAATCGGATTATCTCCTCACACCTGTCAGAATGGTCATTATCAATAAATCAACAAACCACATGTGCCCGTGAGGATGTGGAGAAAAAGGAACCCTCGTGAATTGTTGGTGGGATTGCAAGTTGGTGGTACCACTATGGAAAACAGTATGGAGGTCCTTCAAAATATTAAAAATAGAGCTACCATATGCCCCAGCAATTCCACTTCTGGTCATTTAGCCAAAGAAACCCAAAATGCACCCCTATGTTTACTGCAGCTTTATTTATAATAACCAAAATATGGAAGCAACCTAAGGGTCCATCACTAGATGAATGGATAAAGAAGATGTGATACATATATACAATGGAATAATCCTTGACCATTAAAAAAGAAATATCTTACCATCTGCAATAGCATGGATGGCCCTACAGGGTACTATGCTAAGCGGAATAAGTTAGACAAAGACAAATATGGTATGATTTCATTTATATGTGGAATCTAAAAAACAAAATAAGTGATCAGAAACAAACTCATAGATAGAGAACAAATTGATGGTTACCAGATGGGGGGGGGGGTTGAAGAGGTGGGTGAAAAATGTGAAGGAATTAAGAAGTACATATGGGCAGTTATAATACAGTCAGTAACACTGTAATAATTATGCACGGTGTCAGGTGGATACTAGACATATCAGGGTGATCACTTTGTAAGTTTTATAAATGTCTAATCACTGTTATACATAAGAAACCAATATAATATTGTATGTCAACTATAATTTAAAACACTTTTTTCCTAGAAACCAGTAAAAAAAGTTGATTCTAAGGAAGTTCTAAATAAGTCTCATTTTGGAATGTTAGTAAAGATTTAGGGGAGAAAGAACACAAGCTGTGTACAACTTAAAGTAACTTCTTATTTATTGTGGGGTAACATGAATTAATAATGCTATGTAAAACTATAATTGTCGTCATTAAGGATTTTCCTGTTTTTAAATTCATTCACAAGATACTGCCACCCTACTGCAACGATCACAGTGCCCCCCTCACTTATGGCCCTAAGAAAGGAGAAGGGGAAGAAGTAAAGTTGTATACAAAAATAGCCTAAAAGATGTTGTTAATACATGGTTAAAAAAGAAATCTATTTCGGTTTGTCTTGAAACAACCTTTGTGCTTAGAGATGACCAGAAGCTATTGCCCACCATGCTAACCTTCGATGTGGCAGACAGTGTTCCTCTGTGGGCTCGGGCACTGGCTATCAAAGGCGCCTTTTGTTTCCGTGCCTCATTTCCACTTGCACCGGGGCCTTACCTGGGGTAGTACGCGGTGTAGTTCATGAAGAGCTGCGTGCCTGCCGGGTAGTAGGCTGTGGAGGGCTGCAGAGCCCGGGGGTTCAAAAGCAGAGAGGGCTGATAAATGGCAGCTTCAGTAGGAATCACCGCTGCAGGAGCTGGAAATGTGTAGGAAGGAGGAGACAGGCCTAAATAAGCAGAGAGAGACACTTTGAGACCTTTGAAACAGTTGACACATACGTGCTAGCACTAAAGGCATAAGGTTACTATTGCATATACACGTTTTCAAGTAAGAAAGCAATTCTTCATACTACGCCAAGCAACTTCTTTTTGATTATATAGACAAAACCTAGAAGTAATCTCAGTTCTCACACTCACTCCATCAACCTCAAGAACTGTTCTCGGTCTGAAAGTTGGAAAAATCAATACCATCAAAATCTCAACTATTTCTTGACATGTGCTATTTTTTTTCCACTCTTGAGTGCCAGTTACCACAAACACTTTGAGGGAAGACACATAGGGCTGACGTTTAGTATAACTTCAAACTAAAAGCTGGATTTTTTGTTTTTTTGAGAACTACACTGCTATTCCATCTTATCTACCTTACAGTACAGCCTGAAATAAAATGGTTATGAGGAAGCTCTTCACCAGCACCATGTATTATGCCAGAGCACAGATGGTTTCAGAGTGAACTGATATAAAAGAAGTAGAGTAACTCTGCATTACTTCCACCTTTGAAGCTAGTCTACACCTTCAAAACTGTTAAAAAAAAATTTTTTTAAATCCAACCTGGGAATTAGCCCTGAAAAATAGAAGCACAAGTCACCCTGAGAGTCAGCAGCTAAACTATGAACCCAGATTATATAGAAAATAGAAAGAATGGAATTCCTTTGTCTCCTGGTTACCCAATGCATTTGAGTGGGATGAACACACTATCCAGGCCATCTGTACCCAACAAAAGAGGTAACTGAGAGGTTGTCTGAATTTAGGGGTCCTAACTTTAACATTCACACCCAGAACCACCTCTTCTGTTTGAAAGTAGCAGAGGCCCAAGGGATAGCTTTTTCACATGAAACTCTACTGTCTCCTACAAGTCTTCTGAGTTTCTACAAGTGAATGGAGAGGAGGAGGGCAGTCCGCTGAATACGGGGACACATGTCGGCCTCATCACCTTTTGGGTACCTCATTCATACTCACCAAAAATTGAGCTACATGTTCATACCTAACATGTAGATGGATTTTTAAATTATGATTCCTGGCCTTAAAGAGTCCACACAAAAGGCAATCAGGACAAACTGAGGCACCGTAGTCATATAGAAAATTACAAAGTCTATGCACATACCCTGCTTTCAAAACTATTAATCAGTTCTTGAAACGACAGCATCTCATACTAAAGAGACAGACATATATAGTAGGTATAAGTCTCTTCTGCCTCAAAACAAAGAAAAGTAGTAATTTTTAATAACTAAACAGATCTGGGTATTCCTCAAATGAAAGCACAGCTGCTCTCATATTCCTAAAGAGAGTAAGACGTACGTATTCACAGGCTCAAAAATGGAGGTGACTTTAAAATGCTCAACTTTTTGAAAAGTTAAATTCCAATAAATAAATGTTTACAACTTTAAAACAATGAGATTTTAGCAGCACTTCTTTCTGAAATTCAGTAAGAAACTCCTCAGTGAGTCATAATTAGTCACCATTTTAAACTGTATTAGTCCTTGAGATTATATAAAAAAACAGTGCGATTTCTGTAAGTATTTTTTGGCTGTTGTATAAATAGGCAATCACCAAAAGTGAGCTGGGAGGCAAAAAGCAGTCCAGGAGAACAGGCATAATTAGCACGCATAAATAGAATTCTGATTTAAACTAAAAAATAAGTAAACTCTTCCACTAAAATGGCCAGTAGCCAAATTTTCTTTCTTTTTAGCTAAAATTTTTGGAAACTATTAATAGCGAAGATATGGAAAAACATTTTATGTGAAAAATGCATTTAACACTTTTATTACTTTAGTGCTTGTGAGGGAGAAAGGGGAAGAAATGAAAATCTTATGAAGAAAGTGTAATGACCAGTTTTGCACCAGGAGGAGATAAATAAAATGGTGTTGAGCAGAATTTGGGTTACACGTGAAGGAGAAATTCCCTTATCTCACAATGCTTGATAGATTATCACGAAGAGAAATTGTAGACGTTACTGACATTACCAGCGGCTTGTGGACAGAATACATGACTAAGATTACTTTAAGATAACTAAGTAAACCCAGTAATAAATTTTCAAAACATGATGCTCATTAGTGGTCAACTCTTAGATAGTCACCAACAGCAAGCAGCAGTTAAATGGAGTATTAGCGAGTAGAATTCCAAGGGAAAAAAGGAGTAAGCCCCCACTGAATAGTCCATGAATAATACTTATCCAAATAGGTTTATTGGTATAGATTCCTCTTGATTAGAAAGTAATGTCCTAACACTCCCCATTTTATTGGAATCAAGCACATAATCCAGTTGGTCTGTTATCTTTGGACTGTATTCCAAGTGCTACATGCTTTTAGACATACCCAACATGCCTCCTAACAAGGTACGTCTTATTCAAAAGTGAAAACTGTGCCAAAAGGTTCAGGTTTTAACATCAGTCACTAGCCAGAGCTTGGTCTTCAGACTAAAGGGCTTATTCCTCTCAAACAGGATTCCAGATGGCTTGCACCCAGGTGCCAATGAGCAAGAGCATGGCCTGAAATTAAGCACTGATCCTGCGACCCAATGGAAACTTTGGCTAATTTATTTACGCATTTATGTTTTTTACTAACTTGCTCATTCCAGATATCCTGGAGAGCAAGAGAAATGCTCCCCAGGTTATCCTATCCAAAAAATACTTAATGCTCAATAACTTAAAAATACAAAATGGGCATCAAAAAAAGATCCAGTCATTCTTATTTTACTTTAAATGCGTATTAAAATATCTACATAGCCAGGTTGCCTCCCAGAGTCAGTGCTTATCTTGAGCACACTAAGCTTCAGAAATCAAGGGCTTATCACTGGAAAAGCAAGAGTATAATCTGAAAGGTGTCTGTAGCATCTCTAATTATGGGTGTCCACAACCAAGGTCTTACATGATTACCAGATACTACCGATTTCAGATGGGAAAGCCTTGTGGAACCACCTTGCCTGCCTCAGAAAGAACCAAGGACACAGAAAGCAGCTCAAGCACCTACCAGCATATAGCGTAGAACAGCGCCAAGACCCAAGAAAAACTTACATGGTAACTTACATGGCGGTGGGGATAAGCCATTTCGATTTAAAGTGCCCCCCATTAACACAAAGTTCATCTCCTCAGCTGAACACTGAAAGACTTCAACATATCTGTCCTTCATGGTTTTTTTATGACACTTCTGTGCAGCCATAAATGCTCTGTCCGCAGACTTCATCTGGATAAAGGCATCTCCTGATGGGCGGCCCTGAGCGCGTGGGGGAAGAATAGAAACAAAAGGAGACTGTCTCCTTCAACAAGGAAATGGTTGCTTTCAAAACATGCAAAGCGACAATCACCCATAGTTACAGACATTTTAGCCACAAAATCTGGGTGACAGTGTGGTTTATGGAAATCTGACTTGCATTATTTCATCACCTAATTACCAGAATGGCCCACAAAACGTAGAAGACACAGTTTTGAGAGGTCATAGCTGAAAGTGATCCTTTTTGGTTTCTATTCCTATCAGATTTACAAGGTCTTGGAAAGGTCTCCTTGTGACTGTGGTTTCAAAGTATAGGATTGTGTATTGGGCTTTGCACTCTGAAAAACCCAATTCTAACATTTGATTGAGAAAAGCTGGTGACAGAACCAGTATCAGAGCTTTGTGTGTGCTCCTACGAGAAACTGAATCAACTAGCGTTCTTTCGGCTCTAAGTTCTGGCCGTCACTGACCTGCAACATCCCTTTCCTTTCCCCCAGCAGCCCAGGTTGGGACGTGCCTTGGGGAAAGGGGAGGGAGACAGGAAATTGGCAGTTGCAAAGCACAGCGAAGGTTGGTTACAGCTCTATCATCAGCCTTGCATGGGAGCCCTTCTCTCACCTCTGCCCATGTGCTTCCATCTTACATCTTGGCCAGGCAGGTGTGGATAGTAATTTTCTCTATGACTAATAGCTTGCTAAAAATCTCCTATTTAAAGCCAAGCTGACAGATTTGTTCCACAGAACTGCAATGCTTCACTTTTATTTAGCATGGACATTTTATGGGGGAGAGAAAGATACAATCAGCTTATAAGATTTCTTCCTTATGAATGGATTCCCTTAAAAGCCTCTGAGGGACTATGCAGTGCAAATTATTACCATGCAAGTTACCATACGAGTTACCATACCAGGGAAATTAGGGACACCAGGGAAACCCAGTCCAAGATGGAAACCTAACACCTTCGAGACAGCTAAGAGCCTGTCCATAATCTAAGAAGCATTTCTCCCAAGTGCAATCACAAGAGGCCCTGTGGGTCAGTGGTAGGTGAATCTGTCTGTGGTTATTAGTGAAAGAGCAATGATAGCCCCTGGGTCATTAGAAATGGTGACTGCCTGTACCCAGTGCCATGCACTTTCCAGTGAGACGGGATTATGGTTGTGAATGTGACCAAATCCCCATGTGAAGAGAGAAAGTGGAATACTAGCCATTTAGAAAAACATTGGTATTTCCCATACAAACCTACACTCAATCATCATTCATCAGAAACACCTCATTTTCAAAAATTAATACAACCCTGCTTTTAATAAAGAGTGCCAAAATTTTAATTAGGACTACAGGGTTTATAGGTTTTGAGAATTGTCCTGCTTGTGACGGCAGAAAATACTGGCATACTATCCAGCAAAAAGGTGATCAGTTTTCTTTAAACCAAAAATCAAGGGACACTAAGCCAGGAACAACTTTTAATATCCTTAGAATATATGCCTGTATACCAGAGAATTTGGTTAGATTTTGATAGAGGTTTCTACTAAACAATTCATTCATTAATACATTTGAGTGCCTGTTATGACCACACTCTAAGTGGTGAATGCAGACACTAATCCTTACTGAGTTTGCACTTTACTGAATGTAATTTGGTATCTAAAACACACACATATATAAAATAAGCCGTTTCTAAACAGTCTATGGATAAAAAATACTCTTGAACACAGACAAGCTCATGGATTTACGTACTGTCCGTGACTGCAGAGCTCAGTAGCTGCAACAGTAAAATGTTGTCTTAGATGGACAATGTCCTATGTGATGCCTTTGAGAATTTGACAGATGGATGTGACGACAGAATCAGACCCAAATTTCGATGATCATACCCATGGCCGCGTTCTTCCTGGAGTTCAGCTTAAAGACCTCTAGCATTTACAGTTACATCTTTCCTTCAAGACTTGCTATAAAACTGCACTTGTATTCTTTTATTGGAAGGCACTCTTTGATGATAAAGATAAGCAACTCAGTTTCCGAGTAAGCGACTCTTACCTGGTGATTCAATACCATGTGAACCCCGTGAGTTCGGATATCTGTGGAAAACTCCCCTAGAAAGTCCAGGATGTCCTCAATTGTGGCCGCATAGGGAAGACCTCGAAGGCGTATACAGTCTCTAACATTTGTAGGGGGCACAAACTGCTGAGGTAGTACTGGAATAATGGGGGGGGTTGGAAGTGGAATGAGAGGAGGAGCCGAGGAGAATCGATTCAGCACCTGTACTCAAAGCAAAACAGAAGTGATTTAGAGTCTTGCCAAGCCAACGCTGTCTGCAGACCAGCCTGGGAATCCCTGGGGAGCCTGTTAGAAATGTATAATCTCAGCTCTACCCCAGATCCAGTCAATATAAATCTGCATTTTAACAAGGTCCCCAGATGATTCATAGCACATTAAAGTTTGAGCAGCACTCATGGAGGAAGGGATTCATGCTTTTCATCTGGGCAAGCATGACAGCCACGTTTGCCAAATGCGTGCCAAGGCATATACCACACCCAGCACAAAAGCACTTAGTTTAAGGACTTGTCTATTCGACCATTACATCACTATCTGCCTTGGGACAAATATCCTTAAAGTCTGCCACTTTCATAAATATCTGGAATTACTAATTGTGGACTATTGTAGCAATCTATTAGATTTCATTTTACTAAGTACAATAGTCCACTTAGTATTGCTTCACATTCTACCTCCAAACCTAAGAAGTATAAAGAAAATAACCCAGAGTAATGGAACCACAGGTAAAATGGTGACTCTGGATTATATGAAAATATGATGCCACATTTATAAAGCAAGTAATATATAAAGCCAAAAGATAGAACGGTAATATACAACGGAAAAAAATAATTTAGTCTCCATAAAAATAACCATTTAGTTTCCATGTGAACTTTAGACACAGGCAAGACAGAGGATCTTGACTATTAAATATATGAAATTAAACTATCTTGAGAATGAACGAGGCCAGGTACATTTTGGAGAGAAAAAGTTGTTCCCAGGCAAAACTCAAAGTTCTTGCCTATTTTTGTCTTAGTTTAGAATATGCCTACTGGTTGCTAATATGAGAAGGTCCTCGTGCAAACACCGCGTGTGGCATCCCTGGGTTTTCTGAACAATTCACCATTGCAAACTTTATCATCCTATAAACTGAAAATACAGAATTGAGGAACTCCTGGAAATCTGCCCTAATTTTCTCACACCCTGTCCAGTTGCTATCTGAGCAAGAGGTGACAAAAAAAAAAAAGAAAGAAAGAAAAAAATTCCAAAGAACAAATACAAAATACAACCAAAGAAATTTTATCACAAGACAGCAAGACTTTTAAAAATTATACAAACAGTCCAGAAGCAGCAAACACTAGGGAAAGAACACAAATAGACAATTACTGTGGTTTGACAGCCAAGCTACTTCTAAAGATGATGGGATTTGGTTCGGGTAAGGAGTGGGATCTACCCTATCAAGTATCAGATTTCATTTATAAAGCATTAGTATTAAGAGGGCATGGATTTAGCACAGAGTTTCTATTAAACCAACAGGACATACTAGAGAACCCAGAAAGAGACACAGCATGGAGTCTTGATTTTTGACAGGGTGCACTTTGCAGATCAGATGGAAGGATGAACTATGGTGCTGGGCTAATTGGGTATCCATGTGGAAAAAAGATGAAATTAGATTCCCCTCATCAAAAACCAATTCCAGGTAGGATAAACACTTAAATGTGAAAGGCAAAACTATAAAGCTTTTAGAAGACAACATACAAGTACATCTTTATGCCTTTGAGATAAAAAAAATCATGTTCAAGAGTTTTAAAAATTGTGTTCAAGATTCCCATAAGGGAATATATACTATAACAAAGCACTCCCGTTCATCAAAAGACACCGCAGAGTAAAAAATACAAACTACAGATAATTCATATTCAAAATATTAAGAACTCCATAACTTAATAAGAAAATAATAAATAAGCCAGTAGGAGGGAAAAGCGGAGAAAGAACATGAACAGGCATTTCACATAAGCAGGGAATGAAATACTTGGAGACGGAAGATTTGACTTCTGTGGTGGGCACACAATGCGAAAAAAGGAAAAGGAAAGTGGCTGCCGACAAACCTGGGGCGGGAAATGGTCTAGCACCTACAGAACCTGCCAAACTGGAGGTGCGCAAATAGTTACTGAATGAAATATCATTAGTAACGAAAAGAGACAGTGCAGAGTCTGTGACTACTTCCAATCTTATTAAATAAATCATTAGGAATAGGGGGCTGGAGAGGAAGGTCACCCACACTCAAAACCACCTTATGCTAGGGTCACATAGAGGCAGCACACTCTACACCTAAAACAATCAATACAAAGTAGCCAAGGCCCTGGGGTAGTCAATTCCAGGCTATGGTTTCCATGAAATCGGTCTTCAAATTAAAAATCTCATTAGCCCAGCTGGCGTGGCTCAGCGGTTGAGCATCCACCTAGGATCCAGGAGATCGAGGTTCGACTCCCAGTCTGTGCACACGCCTGAGTTGCAGGCTCCTTGATCCCCAGCAGGGGGCGTGCAAGAGGCAGCCGATCAATGACTCTCATCACTAATGTTTGTCTCTCTCCCTCTCCCTTCCTCTCTCTGAAATCAATAGACACATATATATATTTTAAATCTAATAAAAACATCTCATTTTCTCTCTCTAGTTTGGGAAGGATGTAGGTAATGTTTGAAGCCCCAAGCATGGTCAGCATATTTTAGAGATTCAGAATTTGATATTCATTTTCAACAAGGTACAGACTTATTTAATTATTTTAAGTCACAATATACGATGGGCTTTGCAGAAGCTACACAGAATCATTTTATGAACTCACAGAAATAATAGCAGAATCAGTGCTCTAACTGCTCGCAAAAAAGCCCAAAGGAATCATTAAAACGACTATGTTCTACTGCAGGGCCCAAGGAGAATAAGCTGAAAGAGCCTTATGAAGCCGTCTACAGGATGCCTCCAAGGGAACCCTAACCCCCGAAGAGAAGTGTTCAGCTGGTAAGTCAGGAAGAGAAGTCAAAAGCCTTGAGACTCCACACATGGTTTCATGCATAGATTCTTACAATGTTTTCAGGAACTGATTATCCCATTTGTGCCTCAAAAACAACTCTGAATTCTGAACGTAACAGGACAAACGAACACTTTACACTGCCACCAACAGTGTGGAATTGATCAAGCTTATTGGGAATTAAACTTGGCAAGACATTAGAAATACAAACCTTAAAAGCTCATGTCCTATATTCAGTTGTAAAGAAATCAATCAGAAACTGAGTTTTATAAGCACGTTTATCTAGAAATTCCTAATGGTAGGGAAAAAAGCCAATCGAAATGCACAACAGAATTTCTAAATAAATTATATGAACCTCCATGAGACATATTAACTTAAATATAAATTTTTTTTGGACAAGAGTAAACTTTCAAGATACATAGTTTTGAAACAGAATACAAAAGAGTAATTCTATACCAGTACTCCAGTTATATAAAAACAGGTGGTATTTTTTCTGTGTGTACGTAAGCCAACAGCGGCTATCATTTGGTTACGGAGTAAGATTTTATTTTAACAATGAGTAATGCAGGGTTAGTTTCAGGAATAAATAGAAACAGTGCAAAACCACCAACATGCTATTAAAAACCAACCTGCTGAACTTCAGCCGCTGTGCTCCTGAAGAGCTCAATGTATCTTTTACCCAGCAAGTCCTTATGCTTCCTCAGTGCGTTCTGTGCATACTCTTCGCAGGCAAAGAGCACGAAAGCATCCCCCGTGGGCCTACCGTCTGGGTAGGTGACAAAGAGGATGCCCTCCTTGCCCCCCGTGATGGGGCAGTGCTGCCCAAAGAAGGCCACCACTTCATCGGCTGTGGCCGTGAATGGGAGCCCCCGCATGCGGACAATGACTTGATTTTCCTTGGAGAGAAACTGGGCTACCTCATTGGATGTACCTGGGAAACACAAATGTTAGGAAGCATGGGGAGAAATGATTAAGACACCTACTTTACCAAATTTAAAACAGTAAAACCCCTGGCCATGTCTTGAATCCATAATTAAGACCCACACTCCCAAGTGAATTGATAACAGCCACCCAGGAAAAAAGAACTCTCTTCCCACAGACTTAAAACTTTCCCCCTAACCATTGTCATAAGCACGCCTCAATTAGGAGGACAGCCAGACAATTAAATTATGGACCAACCACCATATTCTTCTCGTGGAGAGGCAATTACTGATCACGGTGGTTAAGGGCACACGTCCTGCAGCTAGAGTGTCTGGGTCCAATCTTGGCTTTACCCTTTTACTAGGCTACGACTTTAGTAAAGCTTAGCCTCTGTGACTTCCTTTCCTCCTCTGTAAAGTGAGGGTAAAATTACCTCTCTCATAAATTAAAAGAACAAGTTATTATGTATAAAGTACTTTGGTGATTTTTGTTGTTATTTTTCTGATTACTTCTTATTACAAAAGATTAAAACACACTCAAGTGGAGAGAATATTGTAATGAATATACTTGGCAGTTAGTTTCAACATTTGTCAACATTCCGCCTGACACAAAGCATTCTGCACAGTAAGGCCACGTAGCAAATACTCAAATGCACATCACTCAAGCTCATACTCTAGTAACACTTTCCCTTAACCCTACTGCGTACACACCATGAAATCCCAGGCATTAACTTGAACATTAATTAACTTTGCCACCTGCATCTTACAATGTTATCGACCATGGAACCTCAGAATCACAGCAATCCAAAATATACTTTATCCCTAACCAATACCAAACAGTATTAAACACTATTAAACTTGAAACTCTGAATTTGGAAGCCTGGGTTTATCTCAGGAAACAAGTGCTAGAACAGAATTATAACAGCAAACTGTGTAAACAGGATGCTGTTACTACAAGTTCTACAATTGCAAATATTTTTACCAGGGCTATATAACAAATGTTCTCTGTCTGTAAGTGAAAGTCACCCTAGTATATTTTGGCAAAAGGGGTCAAAAGCCACTTAAAAGGGTCACCCACAATCTTTGATTCCAGTATCCCACTTTTAGACATGATCCTAATGAGTGGCACATACAGAGGTACAAAAATACTCACTGCAACATAAGTGAGTGTAAATGCGCAACAGGGATGCTTCATAAAAATTTATGGTACGTAAGATACTGAATAGCAACTAACATTTAAGAGAATTGCGTAACACAGGAAGATATTCACTATACTCAAAGGAGCGAGGGGGTTATAAAGCAACCTGAACAGAGCCACAGAAACTTACGGAGTAGTTACACATACAGAAAAAAATCTGTTGGACAAATCATAGTTAACATTTTTTTATGCATCAGTTATTTTAGGTTTTAAAGTTATAAATCACTCCAGAATTAGATAAAGACTTTATCTGTTCCCGCTTCTTCCTGGCCATACTACTCCAAACACTACATATCCCCCAAAATACCAGATGCCGGAAAGCTACCATGTTCACTGGCCACTGATGAATTAAGGACATTTCGAGAAAAACTAGAAGCAGATACTGAACAATTGCAGGTATTCCACTTGGCTGTTCACAAGCAGTTCTCAGACTGCTCCGTTTCTTCCAAGAGCTACGCCCCTTTCACCTCCAATAGTGTCAGGCCACGTTTAGCGGCAGTTTCACTAAAGGCTTCCACTCAGCCGTAGGGCCAGGGTGAGGCACTTACTGACACTACTGGACAGCTGCTTCCTCCTACCAAAATAAAATTAAAAAACTGATTCCTATGTTTCCCTGGGAACTAGAAAAATATAAAACCACTCAGGTCCCTGCTTCTTCTAACCTTGGTCTATACGTAAAGCTCGTAAGTCCCTGCCACAGCCACGTTTCACAAAAGGCACTCACCACCAGCAATTTTAAGAAAGTCCTCCCCGGTGGCTCTGTAAACCTGGGGAAAGAAAGGGCCGTGAGCACCCCGCCGCCGCGCCCCCGGGCCTGGGCGCGCGCCGCCGGGTCTGGGCGCGGGACGCACCTCGATGTAGCGCGTCCCCATGTGGTGCTTGTGCCTCTGCAGCGCCAGGTCCCTGTGCTCCTCGCTCACGAACCTGACCAGCGCCTCGCCGTTCCTCCGGCCCTGGGCATTCAGGCAGAGGGCCGCGCCGCCCCTTGGTAACGGAGAGCGAGGGGGAAACGCGTCGGTCAGGCGGGAGGGGGAGGGGGAGGGGGAGGGGGAGGGGGCGAGGGGGCAGGGGGGCAGGGGGGCGGGGAGCCCAGGACCCCCCCCCCCCCGGGGCTGTTAGGTGAAAGGGAGCCGAGAGGGAACGCACTTGGCGATGTTGAGCCCTTTGAAGAACCTGGCGACGTCCTGGTCCGAGGACTGCCAGGGCAGGCCGCGCGCCCGCACCACCGTGCTGTCGTCCACCAGCTCCATCTTGCTGCTGCGGGGAGCGAGCGCGGGGCTGCGTGACGCGGGGCGGGGGGAGGGGGGGGCCGGGTGCGGGGCTGCCAGACGCGGGCGGGCGGGGCGCGGGGCCGCCTCTCTGCGCGCCCCGCGGTCGGTCGGTCCGCCCGCCTCTCTGCGCGCCCCGCCGTCGGTCGGTCCGCCCGCCTCTCTGCGCGCCCCGCCGTCCGTCCGCCCGCCTCTCTGCGCGCCCCGCCGTCGGTCCGCCCGCCTCTCTGCGCGCCCCGCGGTCGGTCCGCCCGCCTCTCTGCGCGCCCCGCCGTCCGTCCGCCCGCCCGCCTCTCTGCGCGCCCCGCGGTCGGTCCGCCCGCCCGCCTCTCTGCGCGCCCCGCGGTCGGTCGGTCCGCCCGCCTCTCTGCGCGCCCCGCGCCCCGCCCGCCTCTCTGCGCGCCCCGCGCCCCGCCCGCCTCTCTGCGCGCCCCGCCGTCGGTCGGTCCGCCCGCCTCTCTGCGCGCCCCGCCGTCGGTCCGCCCGCCTCTCTGCGTGCGGGGAGCGGGGCCCGCTTTCAGCTCTTGCCCGACGCCCTGCGCCCCCGCCGACGTTGCCTGGGCACAACTCAGCGTCACCCTCGGGGGCTCGCTGCGGAAAGCGGGCCCACCCGGGCGGGAAACCCACGGGGACCCAGGGCGCATTCGCCGCGAGCAGAGCTCCCCCGACAGACAGCCTGGCGGCGCCTCGGCTCCGGAGCCCGGGCGCAGGGTTTGTTACGCTCATTCTCAGAACCGGCCAGTACGCCAGTGGGGTTTCAACCCAGTCTGACAGCAAAATTTAAGATCTGCGTGGAGCCCCGCCGGCGTGGCTCAGGGGCTGAGCGGGGACCTGGGATGCGGGAGGTCGGGGTTCGATTCCCGGTCGGGGCACATCACCCGCAAGGGCTCATCCCACCCAGCAGGGGGCGTGCGGGAGGCAGCTGGTCATGACTCTCATTGAGGTTTCTCTCTCTCTCTGCCCCTTCCTCTCTCTGAAATCAATAAAAACATATTGTTTTTAAAAAGAAAAAAGATCTGCCTAAAGCTGGCAGTTTATCCACATGAGGAATGTGCGAGCACGGGCACAAGTCTGCCATTACAGTATCTGCCCTATCAAACAGGGGAGCCATCCTAAAGAGTGCTTGTGGAAATGCCTGGGAGTGCCCACACGCCTTGATGAGTCACTGGCAAGTCACCTGCGATCTACTTTGACACCTGATGTTCTATTCCTCCCACATTCATATTTTCAGTACTCCTAAGACATTTTCCTAATGACTCACTTTCTCCACAACTAAATAGGCCTCAAAGTCTGTCTGTGGGCAAAGATGTCAGAAGTCTCTGTGCACGTCAGGCACCAGGCAATCTCCTGCAATTTACTGCAGTGATTTACAAATTTAAAATAGGTCTCCCTGTGATCACAAACAGAGATACCACCATTTCACGCTCCCGCCCGGTTATTTCCTTTGCTTTAAAGTAGAAGCTCATAGAACAGACTTTAAATTATCTCAGTAAAGACCTTGTGAACTCTTTTAAAACCTATGGTTTTTCCCTTTGGAAGTTTCCCAGTGAGAGGGTAGATAGTTCAAAGAGGCTAGAATGAGAACCAGAGACATAAACATGATGAACCTAAGGTCATGGTGACTAAGGATGCAAATGTGTCATTAAATGCTAATCCCGACATGCAAACTCACTTTTAAGATAGACCTTCTTTTATAAATGACCTAATTTTGAAGAAGGGATAGCCAGACTATAAAGGGAGTTAAATACCACAGAATTAAGAAGACATATCAAAAGGCTCAAGTGCAATAGTACCCAAGTACTTACCAAGTGCCACTTTCAAATTTGTAATTTACTCTCTCTGGATCTGAAAACCTGTGATCTAAAAATGAGAACACACACAAGTCATCATTTTACTATTAGAGACACAGTTGTGGAAGGAAATTCAAATGTACAGGCGAGGGAAGGGGGGGGCAAATTCTAGGCCTGCAGTGTTCAACAGCGATACTTACTATAAGGCTCTGAAACCATTGCTAAAATTATATTCCCCATATCCTCAACTTGAGAGGCTCCATACCGGGAGACAGAACTATTCTTCTCAAAGTTTAAACCTGGGAGATAAAGTCAAGGAAACATTTTGGGGAGGTAGAATGAGGTCGCTTCTAACGTCAAATTGAGCTCACAGAGCTAAGAAGTGAAGTGAAACGTATCCAGATTGACAATTCTTTGAAACCTCAGAATGGCCAGGTCCTCAGTCTGGATTCTCACACATCCTGAAGTCTCCAATGCTCTCTTAGGTAAAATGGCCAAATTCAACCCTGTCCTGAGGTACTTGCCAGCAATAAAATTTGTTTGTTGAGCAGTAGCAAACAAACGCACAAATACTGAGACTTTTGTTTAGTTTCAAACCATGAAGTATTCAACAAAGTTAATAGAATTCTTCATCCTATGTATTGTTACAGCCCACACAAGACAATGCCTATGTCTACTTAAAGATACGATTGCATTGGTTAAGACCATAAGGCATTAAATGACTTTTCTAAGCCTAATATTGGAAAAAAACACCTCAAATTACTGATGACGCTGTTTTTGTGATGCTACTTCTACTCAGAACTTCCCTTCTAGGGGATTGTAAGAGGCCCATGGTATGGCCATCTTGGATGGCAGCAAATGTTTGTCCTTGAGAGTCAATTTGCTAAGAAAGAATTCAAGCACTCAGAGCCAACACTGGCCAACACAGCTCTTGATCAAGAGAGTAGGCTGTTTGGGTAAACCAGGAAGCTTTAAAGAAATGCATGGCTCAAACTGGCTTTGAGGGTGAAACCCAAAAGAGAGTTCCATCAAGTCTTATGAATTTGCAATCTCTCTAAAATAAAAACGTATCTTTGTTAAGATAGCTACCTTAGAAAGTTAACAGTCATTGAAGTTTTAAGTTTTTTAAAGTTTCAATGCTATAGCTACCCTTCGTATTAATTTTATAATGTAGTAGAATACATATAACAAAACTGACTGGCCCAGCGATCCAGCCAGCCTAGCAATCCTGCCAGGCCTCCAGCCAAGACCTCACCAAAATGCGGTCACAAATGGGACACGTCATGAAAATCATGATGTTCACACCTCACAGATTTGCTGAGGATAAAGATTACTCAACAAAGGAGTAATCTTTTGTCTTTTTGATATAGCCATTCTAACAGATGTGAGGTGATGTGATGTGAACTCCTTTTCCTGAGAGAGCTCATGGAAAAGGAGTTCCTTGGGTTTTTTTAGAAAATCAAGGCTGTGGCCACATAATGGACCTGGACCAGTGCCAAGCACACAGAGTGGGCTTCTAGAGTTTTTCTCCCACTACTGCTGGGCTCACTATCGCAGGCAATGCCTACTTTGTAGTACACAGGGAGCAGAAGGGAGTAGGCGACACTGAGCAATTACTCTCACCCTGAGATTTCTCCCAATGGATTGCTTAAGGAACTTCTGCCCACAGCTTCCCCGTTTAAGGATTTATGAGTTGCTTGGGACCCTTAGAACTTATACAAATAAAATCCCACCCCCATTTGACAAGAGAAAGAAAAGCCAATTAAAGGCAGATAAGCTTTTTCTTTTTATATTGCTTGCCTCCTCTTGCCCTCAAAACATAAATTTCTTTAAAACAAAACAAAAAAACAACATATAATACAATGGGTCTCTATTTCTTCTCAAGTTTAAAATGAAAACAGTGACCAACAGGCATATGAAAAAATGTTCAACATCACTAGTTACTGGGAAAATGGGAATTAAAACCATAATGATCACCTCACATCTATTAGAATGGCTATATCAAAAAGACAGCAAATTAGTATTGGAAAGGGTGTGGAGAAAAGGGAACCCTCCTACTACACTGTTGGTGGGAATGTAAACTGGTGCAGCCACTATGTCAAACTATACGATGATTCCTCAAAAACTTGAGAATAGAGCTATCATAATTCCAACCAGGCCAGGCAAATCCCTTCTTCTGTGGTCCCTCCCCAGCTGCAGGTCTCTGCAGCTAAATATACCACAGGTACAAATGCAGATGGCAAACTACGTGACCCCACTGAATTTCAGTTTACCTGTAAAGTCTAAACTGGAATCATCTTTGGTTCCCTGGGCTTTTTTTGGTAAAGATTAAATGAGATAAAGCAAGCCCAGGGCACAAAAGAGGCATTTAACAAGTGATGTCCTTTCCCCTTCTTCCTAGAACCCTCAGGTGACCAACTTTCATAACCCATTATATAATCACACGTTGAGGGTCACCTTTATGACTAAAAAAATCTAAATTCACCAGATGCCTATTTGTATGCTCATAAGATAACCATCAGGCTAACATGGTAGGTAATTTCTGCCACGCACACACACACACACATGCACACGCACCCTTTACATCACCTAGCGATGAAACAAATGCGCTGCTCACTGAAGGATCAGAAAAAATCCAACCCCAGGAGGTTTCCGAGCAGCAGAGCGATGACCACCTACTGGGGTCATTAATATGGTCACCTGCGGAAAGGCTGTGGATAGAAGTATTTATTAATTCAGTGCCACTTTCAAAGAATGATGGCAGGATAGAAAACCATAATCAAAGGATGATACTTTGGGGAGACAACTGCCCTAAATTTTCAGTGGAGGAACAGAGGGCCAAGGGGTTACTCTAAGGGCCCTTACAGAACTAAGAAAGATTTGCTGTGACCAGCCATAGTTTTTCGTATAAACTTTGTCACTGCTGAATAACCATCTGGAACCCTGCAGTTCTAGTACAGTAACGTTTCCAGCTTTGCCAGGAACAAAATGGAACGAGTAGAGGGAAATGTATCCAAGGAATGGAAACCAATCCTACTGTATAAGCCAGTTTCCCAGCCTGGGCACTTGGGCATGTAGGGCGTGTAATTCTTTGTTGGGAAGGGCTTTCTGGTGCACTACAGGATTTTTTTTTGTAGCATGCTGGCTCCTCCCTACCCCAATTACAATTAAAACTGTTTCTAGACATTGCCAAATGTCCTCTGGTGGGCAAAGGCTGAGGACCACTGGTAAAAGCTACCAGTTCCCAACAGCTCCAACTCCACCCCTTAACCAACTATTGAACTGTCAGAAAAAGCTCTTACAGGTACGAGACCATCACTGGACAGAGATTTTTAAAGAAAACTGGCCAAGAGGGGTGGGTGGGACGGGGTGGAATGGGTCATTGGGGAGAAAAAGAGACATCTGTAATATTTTAAACAAAATAAATAAATAATAAAATTTTAAAAAATTAAAAAATAAAGAAAACTGGCCAAACAACAACTATTTCCTCCTATTTTCACAATAGCCCTGCCAATAGGAAAACCAAACAGGTAAAGGAACTAGAACTTAGAGAACTGCAGTAACTTGCCCAGTCTCCCAGCTGGTAAGTGATGGAGCTGGGATTACAATACAGCTCAGATCTGACCATGTGCACTGAATTCCCTGCACCAAGCTCTGCCTTGTTTGTTTGGAGCAATGCTTTGTGAGAAGCTTTCTAAATGGTGTATGTAAGAGCCAAGTAAGAGACAGCAAAAGTAAAAACCTAAAGTATCCTATCTGTGTAGACAGAGATTCATAGCCAGAGAATTATTTTACTGAATTCTACTTTTTAATTAAGAATATGTTCTACAGAGATGTAAATTACAGCATCGGGAATAGAGTCAATGATGTAATAACTATGCTTGGGGCCGGGTGGACATTTGAATCATCGGGGCAAACACTGTAAAAGACATGATGTTCTAACCACTATGCTTTAGAGCTGAAACTAATACAAAATAATATTGAATGTAAGATGTAATTGGGAAAAAAGAACATGTTCTAGACATTTGGCTAACGTGGTTCCACATAACACGCCCCAACATGTTTCTCTTCAAGTCGTCACACCCAAAGGATCAGCAGTTCTAAGCTCCTAACAATGTTGAAAAGTCACTGAACCCCCCCCATACCCAAACTACCCCTTACACACACACACACACACACACACACACACACACACACACACACACACACACACACCCTCTTTGGAGGGCTTGTTCCATTCGTCACCCTTACCAGAATTTAACAAGAACAAATGGAGTGAGGAAGAAGTTTTGGTACCAATTCCTTCCCCTATCAATTTATAATTATATATTGAATGGCTGCTGCACGCCTGATCTTGAGGGGAGGCGGGATGGCCTGCGCCTCCTGAGTTATGGCTCGTCACGCACCTTACTCATCCCGCCCGGGGCGGCCGCAACAGCTCCAACAGGCTCAGCCAGCTTTACGGATGGGAAACGCCACCAGGGATGCGGAGGGGAGCGCCTGCCAGTGGGAACAAACCTAACATCTCAGGCCAAAAGTGGGCGACGTGCTACATTTACACTCAGTTTAGGAGTCCAGAGACTTTGTATATTTGAGCAAGAAGGGTGTTTTCTCTAGTGCCACCTTCAGTGAAACGAATTTCAGGATTGAACCCACACTTTTACTAGCTGAAAGTAGAGAGAAATTTTGCAAAGTTCATCAAAATTCATTAGCTTATCTGTTCCAAAAATGTCACCTTTCCCAACTAACTGAAAATGGACACATTTGTTTTCAGAAGACCTAATTTTTACTTCTAAAAACATTTTTTAAACCAAGTTTTTAGTTAATATCGAAGAGAATCACACATATAAAATAATAAATACACTGTGCAACAATTAAGATTAAACTGCATAATTTAAATATCCTAAGTTACAATTGCACCCCAATTCAAAATTTCAATTCGAAGCCATTTTCCCCTGCCAGGGACCCCTCAAAAGACAAGTTTGTCTCTTCCCCTTCTATTCTGTTTAGTCTTTTATTTGTAGTATAACACAACTGCCTAAACCACCAGGCATGTTACAATAAAATACCTAAGGTAATGAAAAAGGAAGAGCAAACAATATGCCAAGAGAAAAGTTGAAGTGGTGCTCCAGTTAAGAACTGAAACTCCTACAATTATGTAAAGGAGGGAAGCAAGTGACAAATCACCCTTACACGAGCTGAAAATTAAAAAATGGGTTCTACAAATGATCTGCTATATTTTAAAATGAGCTTTGAAAGAAGCCAGTCAAGAATGCCTATGGAAAAGAACATAACTAGGGGCCAAGGCAAGAAAAATGTCTTTATACCCATAATGAATGCTGGGAAAATAACCTAAAACCATAGTTTTAACTCTACTCCTCAGAAGCTTACCCTTTCCAAGAGGAAAACAATGATATCTACCCTAACAAATATTTCTTCAGGAGGTACGACTGTAATGAAGCATCGCACGAATGTCTAACAAAACTGACAAGTCAATTATACCCCAGGAGAAATCTAATGGAAGTGGGAGCTAATGCAACAAAAGAGATGAAAATGTTACTTTAGAAAAAGCCACTTATATGGGGTAAGTTAGGGAAGGGGGATTCCATGATAGTAAAACAATTCTTCTAAAGCCTTTTGACACAAAAAAAATGATCCTGGAATTCCCAACTCATATTTTAAAAGTAAATTATAATTAAAACAAGCCATACAAAATCAACATATCTCTGAGTGTTGGCCAAGAATATACAGTATTTCTAGTCCCTTAACTTAGTATTTGCTGATTTGACTCACATCATGTCCATGTGATGCCAAAGATAATTTCTTCCCCCCTCTAGCTAACAGGGTCAACTACTCACCCAGCTTAACTGTGCACTGGATAGTATTAAAAACCCCTTTCAGCCCAGCCGGGCGTGGCTCAGCCGTGGAGCATTGACCTGGGACCCAGGAGATGGAGGTTCGATTCCCGGTCAGGGCACAGGACCGGGATGTGGGCTCGATCCCCAGCAGGGGGCGTGCAAGAGGCGGCCGATCAATGACTCCCATCACTGAGGCTTCTGTCTCTCCCTCTCTCTCTGAAATCACTAAAGATATATTTTTTTAAAAAACAACACCCTTTCATACCCTGAAAGGTACTTCCTTCCACTTAAGCAGGGCGATGAAGCTTTGTGAGATTAATCAGAGCCGATAGGCACAGAAGAGCAGAATGAACCACTCCCACAACAGACAATAGTTCACAAATGGAGAAGTGAAACTAACCTTGAAGTTTACTGTAAAAGGTCTGTATCTGGTCTCACACAGAGTTAAAAAAGCTTTAAGTGTCAAGTCGTTTAAATATGGTCTGAAATCAATAAGGAAGTCGTTTTCCAAGTCCTTGGCAGCTGTTTTTCTTCAGAGATGCCCAACAACCTGGTGAGGTTCAAAGGATCAGAGCCAACTTTGGAGAGTGTGCAGCAGGCCAGGCATTGGCTATGTGGCTGCAGACGCTGTCTCATTACTCCTTAAAATAGTCATGCCCATTTTAAGATGGGGAAACTGAGGTATAGAGGTGCAGTAAATTCACCCCCAAAAAATCTGACTCTGGAGCTCATGTTCTTAAGCACTCTGCTATATATGACACCTTTAATATGTGAAAAAAAACAAACAGGCAATGTCACGGAGTTAGTAGCACGCGCACACACATATATCCTTTACCCCCATTAAGTGATGAAACGTAAACACATACGCACCTCTACTAATCCTTGGATAGGCAGGCAAGAGTGGCTGAGTGATTTTTTTTTTACCCTGATCATGGAAAGCTGAGCTAGTAAAATGATATTTGCTAATAATGTCAAACAATCCATACAGATGCAATACCCTACAACTGGTTAGAAATTTTACAAAATCAACTTCCCTTTCCTGAATAGTGTAGTCAGTATGTGCTCAGGAACTCGGGACATAAATTTATAAGGGAGATAATCTATTTAAAATGCCAACCCCACCCTCAAATGATCTTGACACATTTTGGAATATTGCTCTCTAATTAATGAGTAGGACTTTTATATCAGACTCAGGATCAAATGCCAGTGCTCCTAACCAACACAAGAAAAAACCTCTGAGCTTCAGTTTCCCCAGCTATAAAAAGGGGTGATACCACCTCCACTGGGCTGCTGTGAAGCTATTGATGGGATATACAGTAAGCACTCAATGGACAGTTCTCTTCTCTCACCTGCTCTCCGTACAAGGCCATCCTTTATTAAAAATAAGTCCTTAATGCAGGCTTGGCAAAGTGGAGTAAACAAAACAGGAGAGGTCTTGATTAATAAGAATAAATCATTTCACAAATAATAACAAAGCTAGCAAAAAATAGGTCAAGAAACCAGGAGAAACTAATTCCATCCCACATGAGGGGATACAATAGGGTTACACTTTTTAAAACTGGGTAACTCATTTGTATAAATAGTCCCACAATCAAAATGTCCTTTCACCAGGAGACATTAGTATTAATTTCCACAAGGGATCTAAGATCATCTCTTCCCCCAAAGAACAACAAATCACAGGGGCCCCCGATCCCTATCACCACACCCTCACCACCTCACTTGATTAAGTAAAAAGCTTACCAAATGCCACCCACAGTTCACCTACGAAATGAGCCTTCTCTCCAGCTGGGACTGCTTAGTTCAAAAGGCAGGTAACAACACTGCCATTGGCATAACTCGGAGAGGCCCGACACCGACGCCAGAAGTGGTTTTAGAACCAACGCAGTGACAAAAGAGCAAAGTAAGAGCTAAAATAAGCAGAGCTGCATTCAAGAAATTCCTCAAACCCCTTTTATCAAAGTGGTCATACTTTTTTGTTTACATAGCACCTGAAAGTTTACAAAGCTTTCATTTGGGAATACCTGAGATAAAATTGAGGCGTAGAGAAGGCAAGTGACTTTCCCAGGGAAGCAAAGTTGCATATTCTCTTACCTGTCCCTTTCCAGGGGTTGGCAAGAGCCGCCCTCTCCTGCTGGTTTACCTGGTAGAACAGGTAATCCCTTCAGGCCCAAGTGACTCTCCATCTACTTGGCAAAACCACCAAGGATGTGTAATGACCATCTTTATGTTTCCAGATTTAGTGCTGATTCCATATTACAAAGGAAAATGTTTAGTGGTCTGGAAGCATAGGACACTCTTGAGCTCAGACACTGTGGAAACCCTTTGCGTAGATAAGGGCAAGTTGATATTCAAATCTGGTATAACTGCCCTCGACCTCAGGAATTGGTTCGGTGGCCCGCTCAGGGAAATAATGATTCCTCTGACTAGGAGCCATAAAACAATAGATCACAGTAGCAAAGTAAAACAAAAGCCACCACTAGGAAGGCTTAATAAAATCTCTTACCTGCTAAAGGGGGGGGGGGGGGGAGGACCATACAAATAAACGTTAATAAAAACATTTAAGATTTAAAATCCACTTCTTAACTGGTAGTAAAACTATAAACCTAAGACTCTCCCAATGTAAGCCAAAAGAAACTAGGCTTTAATTAGGCTCTTTTTAAAGAAATATAAAATGCTCTAGTTTTCCAATGAAGACATTACTTAGTGGATATGAGATCCTTCCAAAAACTTCAGGTGCAATGTGCCTGAAATGGAACCATCTGTTATATTTGATTTTCATCTGCGTGGCATTTGAAAAAGAACCGCCAACAAATAGTTATAGAATTAGGATGAAAAGGAATGACCAGAAAACAGCATCGCATCCTACCCACTCACCTAAAGGCCAGATAATGCAGTTTATTTTAAAAAGCAACGTACACCGAGGTGTGTAGATAACACAGCACAGAGCAAGTAAAAAGCCCAGTTTACCGTATTGAAAATGTTTAATAACAGCCCCAAACCTTATATATGTGAAACTCTTAGGAAACCAAGAAGAAAAAAATGGATGAACCTTTAACAAGTTTTCCCTGCACTGTCAACACATTGAGAAAACCAAAATATCAAAATATAAAAATATTTTGTTTGTAGCTATGGAAATTTTTACTAGTATCTGACCTACACTCGCCAGGAAAAGCATTTCTTTGCTAAAAGAGGGAACTGAATAGTCAGGGATAAACAATTCTTAACTGCCTTTCCTACTCAAATTGTCTTTTTCTAAATTAAGATAACTTATTAAACTTTTCCTCCACCATCTATTGATTTATTTTCTAGAATTTTTAGTTTTCTATTTTGTACCAGTGTTCTGCCCCAAAGTTCATGCTGAAGCTCTAACCCCCGATGTGACTACCTGGAGACAGAGTATTCAGGAGGCAGTTAAGGTCATAAGGAAGGGGCCTTAATTTGTGAGACCTGTGGCCTTACAGAGGAAAAGGAACATTTCCCCCACTTCTCCCCACACCCTTGAGAAACACAGTGAGGAGGTAGGAAGAGCCTCCACCAGAAACTGGCCCTGCTGGCATCCTGATCTTAGACTTCCCAGGCGCCAGCATTGTGAGAAAATAAATTTGTTCTTTAAGTCACCCAGTCTATGGTATTTGTTATGGCAGCCTGAGCTAACTAATCCAGCATTCAAAACAAAACAAAAAGTAAGGATTTTTCTGCTGTCCCAGCTTTCTAATGAAATTCTTGTAAAAATTCCCTCGCAATGTGCTTACTCCACCCTTCCCCCAGCACTACTGGGAGCTAAACCAGCTAACCAAAACTCAGCTACTAACCAGCAGCTAAACCAAAACTGCAGCTCACTTGCTTCCAGTAAGAAGGCATATAAAATGGGTGTGACCCACTTACAAGTGGTTAGAAAAAATATGCAAACCTTTTTCAATCAAGAAAAGAAATTCTGGAATAAATAAAAAACCGGGCTTTGGCTCCAGAAAAGGAATGAGCATATTTAAGAAGAAACATCTATAACCCTCAAGTTCCTGAAAGCAACATGAATCCAACTTCATGACAATTCTCATAGTGGCTTTGGGTGTGTCACCTAAGCCTTCTATTACTCAGTATTGCACTCAATATGTTAGCACAGGACTGCTTATTAATTAGCACTTTCAGGCTTACTGGATTAAAGATGAGTCATTCATGATTACAAGATTTGTGTGTATTAGACTTACTTTTAAATACAGAATGCATTCAATGTACTATCTTGGTAATAAAAAATCTGAGGGTAAAAAACCAACCTCCCTTTCTCTCAAAAGATGGCTTAATATAATCACCACGATTTTATATGTATTTGACAATCCCAGCTTTACCGATTAACAGCTGTTTGTAAAGAGAAATATATTCACTACTTAAAAAAATTCTTATCCATTCAAACGAAGCCAAAATAAACCCTAAAACCAAGATAATCAAGAACAAGTGGCCTTGGAAGTGGCAAAGAAATTAGTCTTCACATTTTTCAACTTATCAACAACGAAAAAGGCCCAAACCACTCCCATAATATGAAATTGAATTCTACTTTAGAGGTGTTCAACTCACAAAAATTCACCGAAGTCACTATTAAAATTCTGCAAATTGTAACTACTTTAAAGTGTGCCTATAATTGTACTATTCTTCGCAGCACACAGACAACTTTTGGGCAGGCCATTTCCATCCACACACTGACAGAGCAACAAATGTTTGACTATTTCTTGAACTGCCATTTCCCCCCCTGCAGCTATCTTCTCAAATGCTTTTTGGGTCATCACTTAAAGGATACACTCTGTCATTGCAGCAACATCCAGTTTATCAATATCAGGTGAGCCAGGGCAACACTTCTTGAATTCTTTTCGAAGATCAAAAAAGGAATAGAAGCATTCAGGCAGCAATACATTCTGAGGAGGGCAAGGCATACATCATTAACCAGGTGAATTCGGTCACCGGCGCCCTAACTGCTATGAATCTCAGGATTGAATGTAAACATATTTTACCACAATTAAAAAAAAATTCTTTTTTAAATCAAATATTAGGGTGCTTTTATTTTATTGGTTATAGTATTACAACCAATATACAAGTCTCATGGGAAGAAATTCGTCTTAGTTTAAGGCAATGGGGCTGTAAAGCTTGCGTTCCACTATGCATCCATTCAAAACACTTCTGAAGCTATAATACATGTGGGCTGTTTTGTTTTATATGCTGTGTTTGATAAGACTATATTCTTTTTCTAGCTGTAATCATTTTAGATCAGCTGTATTTTCAGGTAGCGAATCAGCTCTCATACAAACGCATGCATTCACAATGTATGCTTAAACATAGGATTCAGTTATAAAACATAGTAGTTTTAAATACTGGGTTCTAATAATGCATATTTTCTGTACTAAAATCAGATTAAGATAGTGAAAAGGATTATTTTTGTGCCAAATTACAGTCCCACATTAGTTTTCCTGACCATTTTTCTGGCTATACCCGAGAAGTCAAATTAGACTTAAAAAAAAGAAAAAGACCTCACAAATCTCAAAGGCAAAGTAGCTGTTCTTAGCTACTAGCACCACCCTTATGGTTATTAAACAAAGCAACTGTTGGGGCAAACATTACACTATTGTTTCTGCCCCCACCCCCTGGGAGGGGGGAACCTTCATTGAATAATTTTTGAAGATTTTTTAAAACTGAATTTAGATTTTTCTTAAAATTTCAAAACCTTTCATTGTGTTCACTTATTGGGAATTTCTACTCATTTGTACATTAGAAAGTCAAGGGAATAAAGACTTTTAAATGTTTGTGACCCATAACATTTATGCAATAATGTCTCTCTAAATTTCCGCTATTGGATTCTGTTAGATGTAACCTGCTCATGCTCTATTTGAAATAGGTTATCACTGTATCATGATCAGTTTTCAAAATAGTTACCAAAAGAATCATGAATCCTCACAATTTCTTACAAAAATGCTCATTTAAAAGCTATTTATAATAACAATAACTTGCATATTCAGCAATAAAATATTGCTTTAAATAGTTGCATCCATTTAAAACACTGAGTATTTTATTTGGTGCTTACAGAAGATTTCAATGTTAAAGTATAGAGCAGGCTAAAAGGTTTGTGTAGTGTGAACGCTCCTTGTAAACATGAAGCTTTTCTACAAAAATCTCAAAGAATACACTCAAATATGTTCATATTAGAAAAAAATACTTCAAGATATTCTGAGTGGCAGAATTATTTACTTTAATGTTTTACCATTTTCTCTATTTTTCCTTAATGACTAGAGTAACTTTCATCATGATACTAAACTGTTTTAGTTTCTTGTTTTATGATACTAAATAGTTTCTGTTTTCTTTATCCAAATCCTACTCGAAGTGACTCAGGAAAATGTGTGATTTTCTCTGGAGGTTTTCCCATATCCAAAGCAGCCCATCTAAAACAACAAAACCAGCTGTTCTTCCTCAGCCCAGCAGGGAAAGGGCTGAGTTCTATCCCCCTCATATAAGTTTGGGGAGGGGTCCTCATATATGTCTATCTCTGGATCAAGGGTAGAGCATTTGGTCTAACATTTAATTAACAACAACAAAAAATACTCCCCCCTCTTAATCAAATAATTACTAAGGTTGCTCTACAGGGGGTGATTTTCTCAATCCTCAAGATATAGGAACCGGAGTTTCTCCTTTGAACTTTAAAAATTATCATTATACATTTATTTCTTCCCTTTCCCTAGCTTAGTAAAAAGATCTGCACTGAGGACTCACTTAGGGCATCAACGGTCAGTCTGAGCCTTTCATCACAAGAACTGCCTCATACCGTTTCCCTAAAGATGTTTTACTTCCATCCTTTCCAGTTACAGCTCAAGCTACTTAAGTGGCTCAGGTGAACTGCATGAGCCAGGATTGGCCACAGTGGGCCTGCTGCCGGGGCCTCCTGCCCCACAGCCCCCGCTTCTACCCTGGAGAGAGGCCCCTTGGTAAGACCCTGGTTTCCCTCTCTCCAAGCTCTCTCCCATTATCAGAAAGACAAGCAAAGGTAAAAGATGGGGCTGGCCCTACTGTTTTGACACAGGATTCAATCAGTTTCGAGCATTTCCTTTAAGTCAGACAAAGCACAGTATACCATAATCCACATTTGACTAGTTACATGGTAAAGTCTTACTTTCGAAGCACAAGCTTTTAAATGAAATTATTAGAAAAGATACAATTAAAAAGTTTTAATTGAACTTTTTTTCTTTGCCCCTTCCTTTCCAGGATGATAAAGCATGTTCTGCATGGATGGGACTATTACAGTGTATTATAAAGTACAGTTCTCTCCTATGACTAGTTTACCTTAAGTGTTAAAAATTCAGCTAATATGCTTTGGAAAAGGGAGAATGTCACGCATTTCAAAAACTTAAACGTTTATTAAGTCACCTAAGGGTTATCTCTAAAATTACTGCAATCTCAGACATCTCTATGCAAGTGTCATGAAGTTTGTATTGTGGTAAAATATACGTAATACAATATTTAACACTTTAACAAGTTACATGTAATTTTTAAAATTGATTTGAGAGAGAGGGAGGAAGGGAAAGGGAGAGAGAGAAACATCTATTTGCTGTCCGCCCATCCATGCATTCATTCATTGATTCTTGTATATGCCTTGAATGGGGATCCAACCTGTGCACCCCCGGCTTATCTGGACCACGCTCTCAACTGGGCTACCGACCAGGGCCAACACTTTAACAATTTAAGTGTACAGTTCAGTGGCATTAAGTACATTCACTCTGTTGCACAACCATCACCACCATCCCTCTGTCATCTTCCCAAACTGAAATTCTGCACCCATGAAACCACAGCTCCCCACATGCATCTATCTAAAATAGAGAAAACTGGGTAAACCAGCCAGCGCTCTTACCTTCTTGGAAGCCTCGGGGTGCAGGATTTGCCTGACATGAAGCTGCCCATCAGTACAGAGGCAGAAAGAGGTTCCTACCCCAATATTTAGTTCATTGCTCACTGACTGGTTAAACTGAAAAGAACAAGACACAGGATGCAATCGATGCATTTCCAAACCCTGCAAAGCGGCCCCCCGCTCGGTGATCACCGGAGAAAACCGAGCTACCTGCTGTGAAAAGGGCCACGGGGGCGCTGGGGGCAACACTGGAAAGACTAGGCTCCCATAAAGCACGTGCTTCCTTTAGACAGGAAGGTTTTCCAGTCCACCCGCAGCTACTAAAGGGAGAATTCGGTCAATGCGCTCCCTACCCCCTTCTATTTCTGCGGAAAATCCAAGACTTTTAAATCAGAGATCTCGTTTCGTCAGCAGATTGCCTGCAGATTACATCATTCCCCGGTGTCACTTTTTTTTACGGTTGGATGTTCTAGGCTTAGGAAAGCTGCCCGCTGGGCAATGTGGGTGATGGGTCTACGGACCTCTGGAAGTCTGGTAACGCGTTTCCTCAAGCGCCTCAACAGGACGCCTTGCTTTCCCGGGTAATTGGCAACTCGTGTGCTAGGCGGGGGCCGTCGGAGCATCCGACACGCACCTGGGCGCAGGTGTTTCAGCCCCGCCCCCCCCAGGTCAGGGCCCCGCAGCAGCGGTGGTTAGGTCACCTCAGTTCCAACCTGGAGATTCCTGCACTTTCCCGGGGACCGACGGGCAGCCCTGCGTGTCCGGGCCTGCAAAGCCTCCCGGGGCCACTAAAGGAATCGTGGAACCGGGACCGAGCCTCTCCTTTTGGGGGTTCCAGAGCCCTGAGGCCCGGCGCCCCGGGTCCACACCCCGGCGCCCCCACCCCGGGCTGAGCCGCGACCCAGCCCCTGCGGGGGGCCGGGCGTCAGGGCTGGGCCTGGAGAGGGGGCGCCTCCGGCCCAGGGAACCGCTCCGGAGGCAGCTCGAAAGCGGGCGAGTCTGGGCGCAAGGCCTGGGGTCTGCGAGACGGGGGGCAGCGGCGACCCCCCAGCCAGGCCCGACGCGGCCTCCGGGCGGGATCCCCACGCACGCGGGCGGCGGGCCCCGTCCCCCCACCCGGGAACGCGCGGGGCCTGGAGGGGCTGCGGCGGGAGGGCGCGCGGCCCGGGGCTGTCACCTGTCGGAGCGCTTGGTCCAGCTGCGGCGCGGACGACAGGCTTTCGGCGTCGATCTTCGTCTCCGCCTTGCAGTCCTCCGTCAGCTCCAACTGGTCGGGTCTCACGAGGACCTCGTGCAGCTGCCCCACCTCCGCGGGAGACGCAGGAGTCCGTCCCCGTGTCCCCGCGTCCCCGCGTCCCCGCGTCCCGCCCGCGGGCCCCTCCGCCGCCCTCGCCGCCGTCCAGGGGCCGCGCGCGCCTCCCGCGGGGCTGCCGGCGACTCCGGGCGCGGGGAGGTCGGCGCGCCCCGCTCCCCCCCCCACCCGCACCCCCACCCGGGTCGGGTCGGAAGCGGGCTCGGGGGCCCCAGGGGGCCTTCCCGGCGCAGCCAGGTTTCGGGGGGGCCGAGAGGCCGCCAGGCCGGCGGCCGCGGAGCCGGGTCGGACTGCGCGCTCTAGGCCCCAGGTCCCGCCTCGCAGGTGAACACACCGGGGCGCTTGTTTACCGACCTGGACCCCCCTCTGCACGCACCGCAACTCCTACCACCAACTTCTCGCCCCCCCCCCCCGGGGCAGAAACGCGGAGAAATACCTTCTTGTTGGCCAGATCCACGACTTTCCACAGCAGCAGGATCAGCTCCTTCTCGTCGGAGCCCAGCTTGGCCCCCGTGGCCCCCGCAGTGATTCCAAAAAGCACCACCAGGTAATCCGGAGACGCCGTCATGACGAGCGGCGGGGAGGGCGAGGGGCGAGGGGCCGGCGGCGGGTGGAAGCGGGGCCGCGGCGACGGGCGCAGCCCTCCCGCCCGAGAAAAGGAAAGTGCGCCCACCCGCCCCTCCTCCTCGCCGCGGGCGCAGAGGGCGGTCGCCAGCCACCGGCCGCACCTGGCCGGACCCCACTGCCCGGCGGGAAGGGGTGGACGGAGGGCGCCGCGGACCGGCCCTTCTCGTACCAGGGGCCCGGGCGTCGCTGCCGAGAGCCGGGCGCGGGCTGCACCTCCGGGAGGCGCGCGCAATGGCTGAAAGCTTCGCTGTTTTGGGATGTGGCTCTACCTGCCCGCCCCTTCCCCTCCCCCACGTGGTGCAGGTAAGAGACACCTGGCGGCGCCGGCCTATTGGCTCCTTCAAACCGAGACGTGGCAGCGGTGGGGGAGGAGGCCGCCTGGGGGAAGCAGGAGACAATGGCTGGATGAATGGAGAGGGGCGGCCGCGGAAGGCGGGGGGAGGCGCGCAGGGCGGGAAGAGGCGGCGGCCACCCGGAGGGGAGCTGACGCCAGAAGGGGAAAGGGCGAGGGGTGAAGGGTGAAGGTGCGGGCCTCGGGGAGGTCACGCCTTTGCAGGCAACCGAGGGGCCTGGGGTCTTGGAGAAAGGCGGGCTGCGGGGAACGGAGCCGGAGGTTCTCAGGGTCGGCGGCGCGGGGAGGCGGCCGCGGGCCGGAGGTGAAGCCGCGGGGTGCGTGGCTGCCCAGGGCGCGGCGCCTCGAGAGGGCGAATCGCGGAGGGAGGGAGGGAGGGAGGGACCGCCAACGGCAGCCGGGAGGTGGCGGGGCCGTCGCCAGGTGCCGGGAAAGCCGCTCCCAAGCCCAGCACACCTTCAAGTGCAAACCGCGGGACCCGCGTCCCGCCCGCCTCCAGCTGGCGCCCGGGCGCAAGCGCCTCCAGACCCCAAGGTGCCGCCCCACCTTCTGGGGTGAAAGCCCTGCGCCCGGGGGCTGGATGACCAGCCGCGAAACGGCGCCCAGAGAAGCAGCCGCGGCGCGCTAGGCAGCAGGGGGGTCCCCGGGGGGGGGGGAAATCAGGCGCAGTGGACCCCACAGCCTTTCCTCCTGTGATTGCCACCTCTAGTTCGGTCCTGGCTGCCTGGAGACCGAGACCTCCTCCAGGGCAGGGGCGCAGTTCCTTACTGTGCCCTGAGTCCCAAACCAGACGCAGCTGCCCCGAGGACCGTGCCTCGGGCCGGAGCCAGGCCTCCCCGCAGCCCCCGGCTCGGGCCCCGCGCCCCCGCCCCACCTGCGCCTCTGTCCTCGGGCCGGTTTGGCCGAGTTCCCAAGCGGTTCCCTCTAGCTCGGCGCGGTCGGGCCCGGAGGCTGGGCGCCCGCCACCGCCCGACGGCGACGTGGTGGGACCCGCTGGGTTCTAGAGAGAAAAGCGCTCGAGGTGACGTTCCCTCGAGTTTTCTATTTCGAGCTGATCTATTCTCGGGGACACAATCCCGTCTGAATGTACTATTTCGACTCCAGGGGTCCATCCCTTTCTGTCCACGACATAGTCAGGTCGCTGCCGTGACCCGCTCCGGGTGTAAAACCGAGAACCTTGCAGGACGCGTGTCAGGGGAAGCGGGCGATCGCGCTTTCCCGACGGGGAGCACGCGCGGCCGGGTGGGGTGCGGGGGTCGGGCTGCGGGGAGAGCGCGGGCGGGGGTCGGAGCCTGGCGCAGCCGCCGCGTCTCCCGGCTACTGGGGTGCGGGAGGCGGCCCCGGGCCGCGGGGCGCGGCGTCGGAAAGGGTCCCCCAGCCGCCGCCCCGCCCAGTCCCCAAGCTCGGAGCCACCCTCCGGGGCCCGCAGGCGCCGCGGGGGCAGGGACTGGGCGAGGACCGGGCGGGGAGGGACCTGGAGAAACCACCCAGGTTGCATTGCAGCGGGCGAGGCCGCCGGAGGAGCCGGTTCCCCCGGGCCGCGCCCCGCGGGGCGCTCTCGGCGCGCGGTGCCCAGGTGCCCGGCCCTCCCTGGGCGGGGCGGGGCGGCCAGGCGGGGGCGCGGGGCCAGGTGCGGGGCCGGGCTGGCGCACCCGGGCGCGTGCGGGCCGCGCGGAGGTGCAGCGCCGAGCGCACCGCGGACCGACGCGGCCGAGAGGTGGCTGGAGAGCCGGGGATCCCTGCCGCGCCCGCGCCCCCGGGCCTTTGGCGGCGGGATGGACCGAGTGGAAAGCGCCCGGGGAAGCGAGCCCGCGCCGGGCGGGTCCCGCAGCGCCCCCCGAGTTAGAACCGAGCCTCGGGGCTCCCGTCCGCGCGGAGCTTTGCCTTCTTCCTGTGTGAGGAAGTCGACCCCTGGGCTCTGATTCCTCTCATTTAAATTCTAATGTGCCCACCTGGGTCGCCGGCGCGCCGGCTCAGTTTTGTTTTTCTCTGCCCTCGAAGGTATTCCCAGGGCCTGGAAGGGAGCCCGACCTAGGCGAGGCGGTCCACGGATACACAGATGTATTTTATTTTTTATTTCTTGAAGGGGGGGGCAGGGCTTGTGGCTCCGCCGGCTCGCGCCTTGGCCCGCCGGCCCCGTGCGCCCTGACCAGAGGCGAGCTCCAGCCCTCGGCCGGCTGGGACGCCGCTCTGACTCCCCGGCTTCCCGGCCAGGGCGCCGCGGATCCTTGTCGACTTAATTCGGGGAGCCACTCGCGTCCCTGCTCTGCAGCTCACCTGGGTTAGGGCCTAGCTCACCACCGCGAAGGGGAGCTTCGGAGAGTGGGAGTCCGCAGGTGACTGAGGCCTCGGGTGCTTAGAGAGGAGCGGGTGCGACTTCTCAGACGAACCTGCTTTTGGAGAAATTCGACCCTTGTGAGATGCAGGGACGCCCAGGGGGAGTCCTGTGGCTGCCGGCGCGTCTGTCCTGGACGCGCGTGTCCTGTTGCCCGCGTGCCCTGTTGCCGTCCCACCCGCAGAGAATTCTAACGTGGCAACGGCAACGCCCGGCCGGGGCTGGGGGGAGCCTTGGGAAGAGGCGCGCTCTGCCTAGGCCTTCGCTGGAAGCCCCCCTAAAACTTCCAGAATAAATGTGAGGGTTTTGTTTGTTTTTGTTGTTGTTGTTTAAGTAACAGAGACCCAAACTGAGAGAGGGCTGAAAAGTAACGGGCCTGTTTTCTTAACACTGTGAAGGTCATGCGCGAGAAACACAGAAGAACTAACGATTCCAGACTAAAGGAACTTAGGAGACGTCATATCTAAACGTGGATCCTGGACCAGAAACACTTTATTTTTTTTCTTGCTTTACAGGACATTGTTGGGACAATAGAAGAAAAATTTAATAAGGTCTGTAGATTAAATAACAGTATGGTATCAGTGTTAATTGCCTGATTTTTGTAATACTGTGGTTTGGCAGGACACTGTCCTTCGTTTTAGGAAGTACCCAGTATTTAGGAATAAGGGGAATCATGTCTATAACACTTCCAAATGGTTCTGATAAAGTGTGTGTGTGTGTGTGTATATATAATATATACTCATTGGCCATATAGATATATGTATATATGTGTATAATATATACTCATTGGTTGACTCTTGTATGTGCCCCTGACCAGGGTTCGAACCAGCAACCTTGGCGCATTGGGATGGCACCCTAACCAAGCGATAGCCCTTGGGCCGCGGCCTTCCGTGTTACATCCTCACTATCTGCAGTGCAGCTCCCTCTTTATGACGACAGTAGCAGCACTGCACTTGCCGGCTCCAGCTGATTGAGACCTCTGGGTCTTTCTTGGAGTTCTCAATTGCATGTTCTCTTGTAAGAAAACACACTTCCAAAGTGAATCAAAGTATGAAAATGTTCTCTAATTAGACAGTGGTGATAGTTGCACAGACACAAAATACTAAAAACCACTGAATTGTATACTTTAAAAGGCTGGGCATTATGGCATGTAAATTATATGTGTGGGGTTTTTTATATATACATGTGTTTTTATTGATTTCAGAGAGATGCAGGGAGAGGGAGAGATAGAAACATCAATGATGAGAGTCATTGATGGGCTGCCTCCTGCCCCCCCTCCCCCCGGCTGGGGATCAAGCCCGAAACCTGGGCATGTGCCCTGACGGGGAATCAAACCTGGATCTCCTGGATCATAGGTCAATGCTCAACCACCGAGCCACTCCAGCTGGGCTATATGTGTGTGTTTTTTTAAATCAAATCAAAGTAAAAGCCTGTGATGTGAGGCTGCCAAGCCATTGATATTTCTTAGTTACTTATATTAGATGCAGTTGTAAGAGAAATCACATTTTATAGTCCCTGGACAAGTCCAACCTCTTTGAAGTGAAGAGGTAGGGAGAGGTGATCGTCAAGATAACTAAATACATTATAGTTTTCTGTTGATTACTCTGTGCATTACACATATAAACAAATTACTGGTCTGAACTTTTATCATAGCAATTATTATAGACAGTCTGTGTGGACAAAGTATGGGTTTATTAATCAGCCCTGCCATTTACTACCTTGTGGCCTTGGGTGTGTTTTCTGGCCTCACAAGGACTCAGTTTCTCACCTGTAAAAATGGAGATGGTGATGATGTACACTTTCAGGGGAGAGGATATGTATAAAGAAGTGTTTTCCTTAAACCCCCTCACCCCCACCCACACACACAAAAACCTGAGAACCAGGAAAGTTACTACTCAAGAGCAGTGATTTTAACCAGTGTGCCACAAGAATTTTTAAAACATGCAATACCTGCCTATTTAGTCAAGGACACTGACCTCTTTTACCTTATACTTTCAAATAAAAAAAATGACAACAGCCAACACTACAATAGCCATCCGGTGTGAGTGAATCAAAATTATACCTATTTTTTGGTCAGATCGGCAAAAGTGACTTATTTGCCCAACTAAGGTGACACAGCTAATTAGCAGCAGGACTGTACTTAGAGCTCAGGTCTCCTGGCTCCCAACCCAGTGCTCTTTCCCTGTTGTGTCCATGACTACCCAGATAGTATGCTCCCTCTGAGAATATAGTAGGCTTTCTAGATGGGACTCAGAGGTGTCTGTATAGCTAATTTTGGCTACAATTACCTTTCTTAAGCTTTTGGGAGGGAACAGACATCTTGATTCAGAGATCTTCATTGAAACTTAGGGGATGGAAAGAGGACTTGGGTGTTCCTCTCTGATGGGGACACACCTTTCTATTCTGGAATCTAATTCTGGAGCTACTGCCTGACACATTGAGGATTTAGAAGAGTTTTAGTGGGAGAGCAGGAGGTGGGAATGTGGATTTGGATGAGCCATTTAAGAAATAAAACCAGCCCTGGCTGGATAGTTCAGTTGGTTGGAGTGTCTTCCCGATTCTCCAAGATTGTGGGTTCGATGCCCACTCAGGCAGAGCACATACAAGAGTCAACCAATGAATGCATAAATAAGTGGAACAGCTCTGCCCACATGGCTCAGCGGTTGAGCATCAACCTACAATCCAGGAGATCGTGGTTTGATTCCCGGTCAGAGCACATGGCCAGGTTTGGGCCTTGATCCCCAGTGGGGGCATGCAGGAGGCAGCCGATCAATGAATCTTATCATTGATGTTTCTGTCCCTCTGCCTCTCTCTGAAATAAATAAATGGAGAAATAAAAATCCCTCTCTCCTCCTCTCTCTCACTTCTCTCTCTCTCAAGTCAATACATTTTAAAAAATTAAAAATAAAATAAAAACTCTCCAAAGAAAGTTTAAGGGATGCATTCTTTTGATTTTTGTAAATCTCTGGACATGATATCTGCTGTTAAGGAGCTTGAAGAGGCAAAGCTCAAAGAACTTGCCTGACTGGTGTGGTGTGGACACCTTAAGGACATGGCCCCAGCCCAGAGCAAGTATAAGGAGCTTGCCGCAGCACATGGTCTGCACGGGATGCTTTCCTGAGCCCCAGAGTTGCCAGTATGGCTAACCCCATTCCATCTTCCTCATTAGACACTCAGACTTCAACTACCTTTTTCACCCTGCAGTGTTATCTCTACTGACTGACAGTCGGCCAGCAAGTTCCTCCCATGGTTTGGTGGGTGGCTTTTTACTTATTTGGTATAATGCCCTCAACTAACCTCC
Source organism: Miniopterus schreibersii (assembly GCF_964146895.1). Lineage (NCBI taxonomy): Eukaryota > Metazoa > Chordata > Mammalia > Chiroptera > Miniopteridae > Miniopterus > Miniopterus schreibersii. The sequence continues at coordinate 3,828,462 of NC_138117.1, read as the reverse complement.
CTACCTCCCCTGCACTCAAAACAATGGCAGCAATAACCACATAGGAGGGGTAGCAGATTATGTTTGATGAGCATGTGGATCAGGTATTCAGTATCTTGCCTCATCTATCTCCAGCCTGTCTTTCCAGGGCCCCCACCCTTTTTTTCTCTCATTTTTCATGTCCCTTATATATCAGCCATATAAATGAAACTCTTTTTTTCTTCATCCAGCTTCCTTGCTCTTCTAAGCAGAGCCGGCCACTTGTTCCTCTAGCCTCCCACACTGTCCATACTTCCTACCATATAGTATTCAAAGAATCCATAAGCCCAGATGGGTACCCTGGTGATTCTGCCAAACCTTTAAAGGGGAATTGACACTAATCATCCTTCACAAACACTTTCAAAAAAGAGGAAGGAACGCTTTCCCAATTCATCCTATAAGGCCAGTATTACCTTGATACCCAAACCAGACAAAACCATCACAAGGAGAGAAAACTACAGACCAATATCTTTTTCAAATACAGAAAATAAAGCAAACTGGATACAGCAACATATTTAAATAGATTATACTCTGTGATCGAGCGGGATTTGTCCCAGGAATGCAAGGTTGGCCCAACATACATAAACCGTTGTAATGCACCATAGTAACAGAACAAATGACAAGAACTATATGAGCATCTGTTACTATGGAAAAAGCATTTAACAGAGTCTAACACCCTTTTATGAGAAGAACACTCAACAAACTAGGAATAGAGGGGAACTTTCTCAACTTGGTCAAGAGTATCTTTGAAAAACCCACAGCTACCCTCATACTTAATGGTGAAAGACTGGATGCTTTCTCCCAAGATTAGGAACAAGACATCTTTGGCTGCCACAAGCAGCTCTTTCCACTCTGGAAATACTGCTTTTAAGCCTACGGTGATCATCACGCTTCATTCACACAAATACCCTGCCCTACTTTCACACAGCTCTAAAGCCAGAAACCTACTCACACCTACCTGCCCAGCTTCATTCCTTCCTCCTTTCCTTCATTCAATAAATATTTTTCAAGCGCTTACTTTTTGCCAGGTATTGTGCCAGGCACTGGATACGGCAGCAAATAAGTCAACTATGCTCTAGTATATGTCATAGTACCCAGTGTTGAGTTGAAGCATTTCTATTGGACTGTTTGTAGTGTGGACCCTGAGAAAGAAGATATCTACTAAAAAAGGCTCCCAGTGGCTACCTGGGCTCAAATTAAAAGCAAAAAAACACCAGAACCTAGCAGCCATTTTTACCCAGGGGCCTCTCTTACAAACTACACTTTAGGGGGAAGCCTGCACTGAACTATGGGCCTCTGCACTGAACTGCCTGCCTGCGCTGCATTTCTGCCATCTGAGCCAATCCTTATAAGAGAGTTCCTGGAATCCCATTTTAACCAAAAGACTGAGGCTTTCTCCATTTAGTCGAAGCTACACACATCCCCATCAGCTTCCTCACTGGCCAACCCCAGTGGCTCTATTCTGAGCTGTCAGGAGAGTGCCTTTTGGACCACACTGCGTGGATTTGGAGTCCTTATTTGCTTGAGGACAAACCAATCAGGGAAGAGTTGCTTTAGAAGGGAAAGAGGCCTTCTAGAGCCTTGATTAAAAGGTACACTTGGGTCAGGGCACATGCCCATCGAGGGTGTGCAGGAGGCAGATGATCAATGATGACCCTCTCATCGTTGACGTTTCTGACTCTCTCTCTCCCTCTCCCTTCCTCTTTCTGAAATCAATAAATATACTTAAAAAAAAAAAAGGTACACTTGGGAGCCCAAACTGGTTCTGTCTACATAAGAACTGTGGGATCTGGAATGAGTCACCCTCTCTAAGCCTCACATTACTCATCTGTAAAATGAAAAATAATCATAGGGTTGTTGTGAGGCTTAAATGAGATATACTACCATTAGGGCAGTTAGCATAATGTCCAGTAAGTAATAGGTATTTAACAAAAATGTTATTTTCATTAAGGAACTTGGAAAGCTTGGAGGCTCTGAAAGATTTCAGGTTTCAGATGTAGAATGTGGGGGTGGGACCCCCAGGTGATGCTGAAGCATGTGCCCAAATCCCGAGAACCACATTAGAATCACCTGGAGCGTTTGCAAAAATTCCATCCCAGGCTGCACCACAGACCCATTAAAGCAGAGCCTCTAGGGCTGGAGCCAGCACAGGCCTCAATGTAGTTACACCTCCTCAGGTGATTCCAGTGTGCAGCCAAGATAGAGCGCTACCTTGGGCTCACACGAACATCATTTAAGGGCTATTGTTTATTTAGCACTCATGTGCTGAGCACTGAGCTTCTGATTTATATTTACATATAATTCTCACATCAACTCTGGGACTTGTGAGTGTTATCATTCCCACTTTAAAGAAATTAATATTGAACCTGGCCAGCGTGGCTCAGTGGTTGTGCATTGACCCAGGAACCTGGAGGTCACAGTTTGATTCCCCGTCAGGGCACATGCCCAGGTTTTGGGCTCCATCCCCAGTGGGGGGTGTGCAGGAGGCAGCCGATCAATGACTCTCATCATTGATGTTTCTCTCTCTCTCTCCCTCTCCCTTCCTCTCTCTGAAATAAAATTAAATAAATAAATAAATAAATAAATAAATAAAAGTTAATATTGAGGTTTAAGGTTTTGCATCTTGCCCAGAGGCATAAACTTAGCAGAGCCAGAATCAAATTCAGAATTTTCGGACTCAAAATCAGGGCCGCAGCTTCCTGCCCACTGCCAGATAATACAGCATTCTCAGAGCTATCACTAGTGTATGGGTCTGGGGCAAGGTGAGACTAGAGATTTCATAGTAAGTGATGGCTCAGGAGCTGCTAAAAAGAACCTACAGCCCAGCCAGTGTGGCTCAGTGGTTGAGTGTCAATCTATGAACCAGAAGGTCACAGTTCAATTCCCAGTCAGGGCACACGTCCAGGTTTCCGGCTGGATTCCCAGTAGGGGGCTTGGAGAAGGCAGCAGATCCATGACTCTCTGGTCATTGATGTTTCTCTCTCCCTCTCCCTTCCTCTCTCTGAAGTCAATAAAAACATATTTAAAAGAAAAAATAAAAGAACATACAAAGCTCGGGTTTAGGACTCAGACGAGCCCAGCTTTCATGCTGGCTTTGCCCCACATGCTAGTTTGTGACTTAACCTCCCTGAGCCTCCATTTCCTTGGGTATTAAATGGAGATTAATATTTGGTAGTGTTGCTGTGGAGATTAAATGAGACAACACCCATGAAAGTGCCTGGCCTGTACTAAGAGCCCAATAAAAGTTGTATGTTCCTCCCCACAGACAAGCCCCTCCTCTGCTTTGACCCTAACCTGTTGGGCAGGGGCAGGGTATTCTTCTTGCTGTGGGAATGGGCCTCGGGAAGAGCAACTTCTCTTCATTGTTTTCCGCTCCGTACATTTTCTGTTCTTCACTCGGTGCCTGATGAGAGCCTTCTCCCTGCCGCTGTGAGTCACCCACGCACACCTTTGCCAGGGCGCATGAAAGAATCGCGTCCCTTCCCAGGCTGACAGTCACTCTGCGCTCGTCAGATCTCCCTTCCCCCTGACTGACTGCCCCTCTCTGTGGTCCAGCCCCCGAGCTCTTGCTTGCTGCTAAGGAGTGAGTGTGGTTACAGGGCTGGCCCGCACAGCGGCCCTGGGTTGATGGCACATGGCTTGCTGATAACTTCCCTGCCCACCAGAATACCCAGCCTCCAGGAAAGGTGCCCAACAAAGTGGCCTAACTTCTCATTGCCCATCGAGATGGGCCGGTCTTCCTCCAGCATCCCACCACTCCTGGCCAGAAAGACTTGTTTCTCCAGACTCAGACAAAACTGAAAGTGACTTTCAAGAGGGAAATTTTTGAGTCCTTTCCTTTTGTTTCGTAGGTGAGGGAACAAGCTGCTTGAGGTCAAAGTGGCAAGTTAGTGGTGGAGCCCAGACTGTAATTCAGGTTTTCTTAGGAAGCTGTTTCGTAGTGGAGGCTGCTCTGGACTAGAGTTGCAGTCCTGTGACCTTGCAGCAACAACCGTTTTAGGCCTTAGTGACTGTCTTGCTGTTTTTTTTTTAAGACAGGAGGTTTCACCGTATATTTTATATATTTTTTAAAATATTTTTTTTATTGATTTCAGAGAAAGGAAGGGAGAGGGAGAGAAAGACAGAAACATTAATGATGAGAGAGTCACTGATCAGCTGCCTCCTGCACACCCCCTACTGGGGCTCAAGCCCACACTGGGACATGTGCCCTGACCCGAAATCGAACCGTGACCTCCTGGTTCATAGGTTGATGCTCAGCGGCTAAGCCACACTGGCCAGAAGCTATTTTTTTGTAGAGACTTTAAAATTCTGTGTTAATGAAAATATGGTCATAGTAGAACAAGGTAGCAAAAAGAAGAAAAATAAAAATCACGAGAGAGACTGAAAAGAAGGTGGGGTGGGGAGAGCAGAGAGAGAGGCAGTTAAAGTCAAGTGGCAGGAGGCGGACAGAAGGAAAAGGGGGAATCGAGACTGAGGCTTGGGATGGCTGAGCATCCGGGCGCTTAGCTCTGGTTCTTTCACACAGATAATGACTTAGAGAAATTTGCTATTCCCACAAGCAACCCTAACTGCCCTGCCCCACAGATCTAGGGCTCTGTTCCTGTTCCCTTCTTTCTCAATCTTGAACACTGTCCCATCAAAAGCTGAGCCGGAAAACTAAGGGAAAACTCAGGGTACACGTGTTGGAATAGCTGGCTCAGAAAAATAAAAATGTTGTGATGCTCCATCTAAAGTTTAGGGTGTCCTGGCTCCCAATTATGATACTCTGGAAGTTTAATTACTCTGGAGAACCTATTTTTTGGTCTGATTTAATAATACCTTCCAGAGTCAGATTTGTATACGCCCCCATCTCTAACTCACTCAAAGGGCATTGAGTCAAATTGGCAATTCCAAGAACAAGGACATAGCTCTTTCCATTACACGTGGGGAAGGAAAAGAGTTCTTGCACAGGCAAGAACCAGTAGCTAGAGACATACTCTGACTCATTCATTTTTTTTCAAATTGAAATTTTTATTGAGGTAATTACAGATTCATATGCAGTTGTAAGGCATGAAGCAGAGAAAATGTACCCTTTACTCAGTTTCTGCCAATGGTATTATTGTGCAAAACTGTAGCACAACCAGGATGTTGACATTGATGTCATCCATTATTCAGAATTTTCAGTTCTGCTTGTACTCAGTTGTGTGTGTGTATTTAGAGCTATACATTTTCATTGCTCATTAAGGACGCATCCACCATGGCAGTGTAGATACTGAGCAGTTCCATTAGCACAAAGATTTTTTGTGTTGCTTTATTATAACCACACCCACCTCCTTCCTGCCCCACCTCCTTCCACCATACCTAACCCCTAGCAATCACTAGTGTGTTTCTAAAATTTCATCATTTCAAAAATTTCATATAAATGGAATTATAGAGCATTTAACCTTTTGGGGTTGGCTCCCCCCCCCCCAGCCTAATTCCCTGGAGAGTCATCGAAATTGTTGCATATATCAATAGTTTGTTCCTTTTTATTGCTGAGTTTCTTTTTTTCTTTTTTTTTTTCTGTTATTGTGAACAAGTCTCTTAGAAGGACCCTGGGAATTATCTTAACCCTTCCAAGCCTCCATTTACTCATCTGTGTGTTTTTGTTATTGTTTTTTAATGGTGGTAAGTTGATAAGAGCATAGTTTCTCCCAAGATTCATATACAGATCAAATAAAGTAATAGACATAAAGATGCATGGTGAACTGTAAGGTGATTACACACGTGAGATGGTATCATAAGGCCTCTTTGAGGGAAGATCCTATTGTAAATATTGTTTTTCCTACTTCTTCCAGACAGATCAAATTACTCCTATTTTGGGATTTTCTTCCAGCTAGTTGAACTCAAGGGGTACAGAGATTTAGCTATTAGGTCTCCCTCGAGGATATTGCTTACCTGAGCAGGGATAGAGAGAGGTGGTGGGGGTGGGGAGGAAAAATGGGAGAGGGAGGTCGAGAGAGAGAGAGAGAGAGAGAGAGAGAGAGAGAGAGAGAGAGAGAGAGAGAGATTAAGAGGGGGAGAGAGGGAGGAGGAGATGGGAGAGCAGAGAAAGTGAGAGCATGAAGGTTTCAGAGCTCATTTCAAGTATTCTCAAACTTGTTCTGATGGCAGAGTACCTAAAAGTTATATGCATTTTGCGTAACACTGTCGAAATCACTAAAAGAACCCCAAAACAATTTCAGTGGCAAAAAAACCCTTTTAATTCAGTATATGCTGTGTCAAATCTCAGCCATGAGCAGACACCCATGAAAAAGAGCAGACTGAGTATGGTACCTGTTTCTGAGTTTTTCAGTACATATTCATTTTGTGTTCCATTAAAGTTCATCAAAAGATAAGTGGTAGCACGCTCTCATTTTTTCTATGAAGAAACAACTTAGGGAAGCGAATTTAAAATTTGAATGTTCTACCTATTAACCCTTTTTTTTTTTTTAAGCTAGGAGAAAGGTATTGATTCTGTTTTGGTGGGAATGTTCCTGTCCAAGTCAGCTTCTACTCTAATTAGCTAAATCAGAATTATTGGAGTCCTTAAAAAATATAGATTCATTAGTAAAAATTAAATTCAAAACTAATGAAAATTATGTGTGTGTGTATATATACACAGTTGTCCCCTTTATCCACAGTTTCACTTTCTGTGGTTTCAGTTACCTATGGTCATCTGTGGTACGAAAATATTAAATGGAAAATTCCAGAAATAACACTTCATAAGTTTTAAATTGTGTGCAGTTCTGAGTAGCATGATGACATCTCTTGCCCTCCCACTCCATCCCACCTGGGACGTGAATCATTCCTTTGTCCAAGGTATCCCCGCCCCTTAGTCACTTAGCAGCCCTTTGGGCTATCAGATCCATTGTGCCAGTGTTCAAGCAACCCTGATTTTACAAAAATTATGGGATATGTTCCTTGATGGGATGCAGCATTAAAGTCACCCAGATGATCACCAAAGAATTACCATCTGTGCAGCAACACCTTGATGAGTTAAAAAGAAACAGCAACTTCCAATTATAATGTTTTCCCAAAAGCTTTTGGCAAAAAAAAAAGCCAACTATTGAGGATCCTCAATCATCAACATCATCTGATCCTGACAGCCAATTGTCAACATGTTATGGCTCGATGACCCAGGATCACCTGAAGCAGGTAATCCTCCTTCTGATACACTGTCCAATGGTCAATAGTAGCTTACTGCTACGTTATTTATCTCATCACGTTGGCATTGTATCACCTCACATCTTCATAAGAAGGGTAAGTACAGTGCAATAAGGTATTTTGAGAGAGAGAGACCATATTCACATAACTTTTATTATAGTATATTATCATAATTCATTATATTGTTGTTGTTGTTAAGCTCTTACTATGCCTAATTTATAAATTAAACTTTATCATAGGTACATATGTATAGAAAAAAATCAATATGTATAGGGGTTGGTACTATCTGTGGCTTCAGACATCCACCAGGGGTCTTGGGAGGTATCCCCCTTGGGTAAGGGACTACTAATTCAGTAGATGTAGAAGGAGACTGGGAAACTCTCTTTGTTGTTTTTTTTGTTTTTGTTTTTAAGTTCCTCAGTGATTCTGACATTCAGCCAGGTTGGGAATCTCTTTTATTCAGGATTTCTCTTTAGTGCCCTGGGTGGACTTTTTCCAACATATCTGTATATGCCTCTCTTCTGGATAAACTGTTTTCACAAAAGTTTTCCTTATTATCAAAACCAGGTTTCCAGTGGGTTTTCAACTCCTCACTCCTTGGAACTACCTTTGTTAAGGTCATCATCACTTTTCCTTCTCATCTTGCTCAACAGCTCAGCAGCATCAGACACAGTGGCACAACCCCTTAGTGTGAAGTACATTCAATTCTACATTTCCACAGTGTTGGGCTAGTAAAGAGTTAGGGAAAAGAGCAAGAAACCAAAAATTCAAAGGAGATTTACCCAATCAGAAATATCACCAACTGCCACTCACCCAGAGCAAGGCTTGCTTCCAGAAAAGCCAGTTTGGCAGCTTGGAGAGAGGAAAGGGTAAGAGTTGAAGCTTCTGATCTGAGCGTTAAAAAACATATCTGGACGTGACTTTTCTACATTTTGATCTTTTTTTGCTTACTTTACTAATCGCCAGCCTGCTTTAAGTGATTTCTGAAATTAACCTGGGCATTACATAATAACAAAATTATTCAGGCATCTGCAATGAAACTCCTTTCACTGGTTTTCAAAAATAGATGTCTGGGTATGTGCAATTAGGTTACTACCAAACTTGCATGTCTCATATGCCAGTCTATTCCACAAAAGCATAATGATTTTTAAAAACCCCACATTTTATTTTCTAGTAGTTTTTTGATAAATTTGAGCATATTCCTTTTATTAGATTCATCAACAGAGATATGAACTAGAGCACTTTTCCATAAGGTTGGGTAGACACTTGTTATAAAATGACCTATCTCCCCCGTGTCTCTACTTGTACATGCTGGAAAAGGTCCTGCTGCCTATCAGTGACAAAGTTACTGCAATATTGGCTGGAACTTTTGTGCATGAGATTATCGCCTTGATTTCTCATCTGTGAAGTGGTGGATAGAGCTCAGAATATGTTGGATTTGTCACTTTATAGTTTAGTGTTGCTTTGGGTAGGGCTGAAGCACTGTTATCTTTTCATTACCCAGGGCCCCAAAATTCTTTTTTCCGGCCACTTCTGAGAATGGTCTATTTGAAGTGTAAAAGAAGCACACGTGTGAAAAGCTGAGCTCACGCTGGTTCTTTGCTACTCCATCTACTGGAGCATGTGTGTACACAAGCAGTGGTTAGAATTTAGATCCTCAGGACCTTATTTTTGCTTAGAAAACTCACTTTGTCATACTGGACCCTTAGCCACTTTGGTAGAGCAGCAGAGAAACAGAACAGGCTCCAAGTCCTTATATGAGGAAAACAGGATTGGGCTGCCTTATGTAACACGTTACCCTGTATGAGATACATGTTTGGGTTGGAGCAAGTCAGTGGTAAAGATAGTACCTAAAGAACAAAACTGCAGAGGTTCTACTGATAAAATGGTTTGAACAGTTTAGACTCCCCCTGGTGGCCACATGAGTCCAGTAGAGTAACTTACTCGGCTTTCCTCCCCATCCATTGTTCAATTTCCTTTAAATAGACATTTATCAAATTCATAATTTGCAAATATTTTCTCCTATCCTACCGATTTTCTTTTCACTCTCTTTAGTGTCATTTGATGCACAAACATCTTTAATTCTGTGAAAATCCAATTTATTCTGTCTTTAGTTGCTCTCTTTTTGTGTCATATCTAATTGCCAAATTTCAGGTAATAATTTACCCATATGTCTTCTTCTAAGAGTTTCATGGTTTTCACTTTTGTATTTAGGTCCTTGATCCATTTGAGTTCATTTTTGCATATGGTATGCGGTAAGGGTCCAACTTCATTCTTTTGTATGTAGATATCCTGTTATCCCAGCACCATTTATTGAAGAAATTATTCTTTCCCCATTGAATGGCTTTGGCACTCTTGTTGAAAATCAATTCATAATGTATGTAAAGGTTTATTTCTGGACTCTTAATTATATTCCACACACAGAGACAGAGAGACAGAGAGAGAGACAGAGAGAGAGACAGAGAGAGAGAGAGACAGAGAGACAGACAGAGAGAGAGAGAGACAGAGAGAGAGACAGAGAGAGAGACAGAGAGAGAGAGAGAGAGACATCAATGCGCGAGAGAAACATTGCACTGCAACCTACGTCCGTGCAACCTGTGTACGTGCCCTGACGCAAGCTCTGCGTCACCGGAAATGCCCCGTCTCCCTCTCCTGAGCTGCTGTCGCGGAGGTTATAGGGCTGCGGGGAGTAGAACCCGCCACCTTTTGGGGTCCGGATGACTCTCTAACCAACTGAGCCACCCGGCTGGAGACACGCAGGTTTTTAAACGCCCCCTTGCGCCTGGCCTGTGTGGCTCAGCTGGTTGAGTGTCGCCCACGCACTGGGAGGTTGCTGGTTTGACTCCCCGCAGGGCCCACGCCTGGCTGTGGCCTGACCCCCGGTAGGGGGCGTGCACGAGGCAGCCCGTCGGTGTTTCTCTCTCATTGACGTTTCTCTCTCCCCCTTCCTCTCTCTCTAAAAGTCAACTTTAAAAAGCCAAATTGAGGGGTCACAGGCAAAGCAGAGCAAACCACATAACGAAGGTCACCACGGTGTGAAGTGCCTCTGTAGTAGCGGAGCCCTATCTAGCTGGGAATGGCTGAATCACATTTTGCAGGCGAGAAAACAAAATCTCTTCGTTTTGAGACGTTTCTCTTCGCTCACTGCAGCGTTCTCCTGCCAGCCCTGGAAGGACTGCTCGCCGGGGATTCCACTGGGTATCCCGAGTTGGAAGCATCCCCCAAGGCCCCTCCGCGCTGAGGCCCCCGTGGCTTGGTAACGCAGTACAACGACAGGGTTTGGACCACTAGAGCCACCGTAGGACCCGCCCCTTCTCTCCCAGCCTTTCTCTGGCCTCCGCCGCGCTGGAGAAGGCGGGGCCGGAAACTTCCGGCAGCACCGCGCTTCAGGATTGGCCAAGGCTTGCGGCGCAAGCGCTGCGTCACCGGAAGTGCCGCCGTCTCTCCCTCTCCTGAGCCTCTGTCGCTGAGGTTATAGGGCTGCCCCGGAAGTGGTCCGCCCGTCTCCCGCTGCAAACATGGCGGTGGACTCGGCGATGGAACTGCTATTTTTAGATACTTTTAAACACCCCAGCGCAGAGGTAAGGCTTCGCTTCTTGATTCCGACTTTGCTTCTCGACTTTAGGACCCTTGCAAAAAAAAAAAATCCTTAGGCGTGCCTCGACTTTCCCCCCGGCGGTGGCTGCTGCAGTTCCTCACGTCCACACCCCCTCCCCCAGCGGGGTGTGGGGGCCGCGTCGAGGGAGGGCAGCCGTGGGCCGGGCCGTTCCCTGCGTTGTCCCAGGCTCCCGCGTCTTTGGTTGAGTGGGCTGTTCTGTCCCCCCTCTCCCCCCGTCAGCTTTGGGCCTCGAGAATGTCTTGCTTCTCAGGTTTGCCTCAGGTGTTGGGGAGGGGTCTCGGGCAGCTGGCGTTTGACAGGAGCTCAGGGGACCGAGCGGGTCACGTTGGCGTCGTGATTCCTAAGCCCCTTCTCCTAGGTCCCTTTTCTAACGGGAGCCAGGTTGCCCGGGTGTGCCCCTCGCTCGGTGTTCCCCAGTTTGTGGCGTTCCCCAGCCTGTCCTGAAACTTGAGTGCTTTTCTTTGGGGAAGATCTCACACATTAGGACATGAACTATTTGCTCGGAAAGACCTTTGCGTGGAGGATACGTGCGAGGAGGGGAATATTGGGAGGCTCGTAGTCAAACTGTAGCACAGTGGTTTTGAGGGGCGAGGGTGGGGAATTGCGGAGTAATCTTTTCGAAATAAACGGAGCCCCCGTGATCGTCCGGCTGGCCCTGCCACATGTAAATCGAGTATAGCCAGACAGGTTATAAAGGTTCTCAAAAGCTGGTCAAGGATGAACATTAACCCAGTCCATAGAGAAATTTAAAAAACCTCAGAACTCACATTTTCTTTCAGTGTAAACGTAATCATTTTAGAGGACTGGTCTGTCTTTGGAAATAGTGATTGATAGTGGGTAGTGGTTATATTTTAGTTTTAATGCTTTACTTGACAAAATGAAAAGTCGACAACGTTGTTGTTTTAATTATTCTAACACATGGTTTATAGGTCTGTAAAAATAGAAACTTTGGAAACTCTAGCATATTTTGCTAACAGTGAATTCGTTTGTGGTCTCTCATTTCATGTGGGTCACTTAGCTCTGTTTGTTCAGTGATCATACTTTTCTGACTAATTACAACGAGGCTTTAGAAAACTCAGAATGGAGGCAGTAGATTTGGACCAGAACAAACCTATTATGTGTACAGAGATAGAGAAAAGTTAAAAATGAAAGAAAGAAGCATATGGTGAGTTAGTTTAGTGGTATTTTAGTTTAGGAAAATTGGCGTTCATTCACTTATATATTTAAGGGTCTAGTATTTCTTCATTTTTAGACAAACATTGACAACCGTGAGAGGATAGGACTGGTAGTGCGGTAGTAAATACCTTCTTCTGGCAATGTTTGGGAAAGACGTAGAAGAGATCTCATTTGATCTGATTCTTGAAGAAGTAGGGGTTTGTGGGGGGATATGGAATATTAAGATCTTTGTTCTCAAGGAGTTTATAAGTAACTATTGGAGATTAGGTCCACAACATTATGATTCAAGTTAGAATGTGATGAGTGCATGAAGAGACAGAGTGGGAATTCCTCGGGGTTTATCACCTTTATTTCCAAAATGCCCATCACTTGCTGACATATTAGGACCTCAGTCAACATTTATTTAGCTCTCTTTGGTGGTTCAAATAAACGCTAAGTGATTTTAGAGGAGGGAGAGATTACTCTTCATTTGAGAGTATTGGGAAGAGTTCATCAAGGCAGTTGGCACGTGAACTTGGTCTCTGGTGCAACAAGATATGTTCCACAGCCTGGCTGGCGTGGCCCAGTGGTTGAGCCTTGACCTGTGATCCAGGAGATTTCTGTTCGATTCCTATCAGGGCACATGCCCTGGTTTCGGGCTCCATCCCCAGCAGGGGGGGCATGCAGGAGGCAGCCTATCCATGACTCACTCTCATCATTGATATTTCTATCTCTCTTCCTTTCCCTTCCTCTCTCTGAAATCAATAACAATATATTTAAAAAAAAAAAAAAGGAATTTGTAGTCTGGTAGGGAAGACTGACATTTATTCCAGTTTCACAAGAGGAGTACTTACAGGGGTTTGAGGGTGCTGAGTGAGTTGCGAATTGTGTTTGTATGCCACTTTTTTAAAAAAAAATGTTTTTATTGATTTCAGAGAGAGGAAGGGAGAGAGAAACATCAATGATGAGAGAGTCATTGATCGGCTGCCCTCCTGGAAGCCCCCTACTGGGGAACCTGGGCATGTGCCCTGACTGGAATTGAACTGTGACCTCGAGATTCATGGATGGATGCTCAACCACTGAGCCACACCTGCTGGGCTGTATGCCACTTTTAAAAATAAAAAAATAACTTATTTTAGTACTTTTAATTTCATTATAAAAAAACTAGAAACTATATAAAAGCAGAGGCTTTCACAGTTCCACTTTTGTTAGTCCCAGCTATTATTAATTTAAAATGTTTTTTTCCAAATCCTCTAGTAAATATATACAAGGTAGGGCAAAAGTAGGTTTACAGTTGTGAGTATGTGGAACAGTTTATTTTTTGTATTATTTATTAATTATTGTATTATTTTCCATATGAACTAAATCTACTTTTGCCCCAGCCTGCATATGCTTAAATGCATACACTCATCATCCACTTTAATGTACTGATACGTTAATATTGTTCTGTGATACCTTTTCTTACCTAACGGTGCGTAGTGTATCTTTATAAGTCAAGAAGTACACCTATATAACATTTTAAAAGCAAGCTTCATTTTTAAATATTATTTCTTTTTTTTGACTAGGTAATACATGTATGAGGTACAAATTCAAAAAGTACAAAAGGGTATACAATAAAAAGTAAGTCTTTCTCTCATCTCTATCCCCAAGCCATCCTGCTTCCTTCCCTAGTCTATGCAATATCATTTTTATTGGCTGCCTCTTATTTCTTTAAGTGGTAATGCTACTTATTTATTAAATTCTCGTACAGTTAGGCTTCTGACTTTTTACAGTGATGTAATATTCCTGATGCTAAGTTATTTTTTACATCTTCAGTTATTTATTTTCAGAGTGGAATTGCTGGGTTAAAATTCATTCTTATGAGAGAGATTGATGCTAGGAAGCCCTACTTCATTTCAGAGTTCCTTTAAGAAACCAATTTGTAACTCATCTGAACAGAAGTGATAATGGAAATGTTAGGAAAAGATGAGATAGCCTTAGTTTACCCTTAGGAAAGGGTAAAAAAGAAAAAGGGGAGATGTGACCTTTAAACACACAAAGATTCCTTCAAATGGATAGGTATGGCTCAGAGTCCTGGAATCCGACCAGTCTAATCTTCACATTTCTGTTAGCTCCCTAGTTATAATCCTTCTGTGATTTCCCATGTTCAACCTGTACTCTAGATATTTTAAGCTCCTGCTTCATTGTAATATTGTAAACTCTGCAAATACAATTTAATAAACTTTTATTTTTATTTATTTATTTATGTATTTATTTATTTATTAAAATATATCTTTATTGATTTCAGAGAGAGGAGAGGAGAGGGAGAGAGAGAGAGAGAAACATCAATGATGAGAGAGTCATTGATTGAGCCCGCAAACCGGGCATGTGCCCTGACCAGGAATGGAACCCCGATCGCCTGGATCCCAGGTTGACGCTCAACCGCTGTGCCACGCCTGGCCGGGCAATAAACTTTTATTAAGCAACTAGTAAAAGTCCTTTTATTAAATGAATACGCTAAGTACTATGAATATAAGAGTAAACTCAGACTCAATTCTTGTCTTTTTGAAACAACACTCTAATGGGGAAGAGAAAAGTGGTGACTACAATTTAGTTCAATAGGAGATTTTGGATATATAAGGGGAGGCACCTATCTGGACTTGCTCTGGCTCATCTTTCAAGAGAAAGTTGACATCTGAAAGGCATTGTGACAGAGTGTGGGAGGATTCTAAGCAGAGACAGTAGCATGATAAAGATGAGAAAGAGTGCCCAGGTGGCCAGTTCCTTACTATCCCTAGGCCAAATTACTTGGTCTTAAAAACAAGTCTGGGCTCTTCTCGTCAGTGGTTGAGCATCAACCTATGATCCAGGAGATCACTGTTCGATTCCTGGTCAGGGCACATGCCTGGGTTCTGGGCTCGATTCCCAGAAGAGGGCCTGCAGGAGGCAGCTGATCAGTGACTCATTATTGATGTTTCTATCTCTCTCTTCCTCTTCCTTCTTCTCTCTCTGAAATCAATAAAGATATATTAAAAAAAAAAAACGAGAAAGAGCATGGTAAGTTGGGCTATATGTTTGGAGTGACGAGAAGAGCCCAGACTTGTTTTTAAGACCAAGTAATTTCGCCTAGGGATAGTAAGGAACTGGGAAGTAATACATTCATATTGTAGAAAGATCACATTGCAATAGGAGAATGGGTTGGAGGAGGGCAAGAAAGAAGCACAAAACTTTGGTACCCTATTGCTGTTTTTCATACTGGAGTGCAAAGTGTCTAGAACTAGAGGAGTGGCAGCAGGAATGGAGGGAATCACATAGATTTGGAAACTATTTAGAGGTTTAATGAATAGGACTTGATGTTTGGATGGATGAATGATTTAGGTGGAAAAGGGTGAGGTAGAAGCGAGAAATGATAATAGTTTCTGTCTTGGCCATTGTGTGGATGGTGGTGCTATCAATGAAACAGGAGTTTTTGGACTTGCCGAGTTTGTGGTGCCAGAGGGACATTCAAATGGAGATGTCCAGTATGCAATTGGATATAGGGGTCTAGGGCTCAGGAGAGAGGTCCTAGATGGAGATAATAGATTTGACTTTTGGCTGCAGATGAAAATCTTATTTCTTGTAATTCTATTGCTTGTACTTAGCTACTCTGCCCTACTTTCCTCCCCTATTTTGCCCTGTTGCCATGGTGAATTACGCTTGCAATTACTTGACCCTTCCACATTCTTGTGTGCTTTCTTTTTATGCATACTTCTTCCTTTGCCTGGGAAGATCTTCTCTTCCACTGTTTTCCTTGAAGAATTAATTAGCTAAGGTTCTACTTC
The DNA here is from genome assembly GCF_964146895.1 of Miniopterus schreibersii. Classification (NCBI taxonomy): domain Eukaryota; kingdom Metazoa; phylum Chordata; class Mammalia; order Chiroptera; family Miniopteridae; genus Miniopterus; species Miniopterus schreibersii. Next base: position 3,812,706 of record NC_138117.1, on the reverse strand, counting down.
TTTTGGGAAAACTTCCCTCCTTCTCCCTCCCCCAAATCTGAGTTAGGTAAGTACCCCTCTGAATTTTCATAATTTCCTGTGTGAGTTTATATCATAATAATTTGTCTACCCCAATAGATTGTTCCTTAATGGCAGAGGTTGCCTTTTCTTTGTATCCATAGGGCCTAGTATAACTTGGAACATAATAGACATTTAATAAATGTTTAGAAATAATTATTGAATGAAAGTGGTAGCACCTAATACAGAAAATCTTCTATTTATAAACAAAATAGATTTTGAAAGGCTGTTTTTAAAAAGCTTAAGTTCATTTTTGTAGGTCCATAGTGACTGTACCCTAACTACTGCTAATACTGTTCATTAATTAGTGACAGGCAAGTTGGAGGAGGAGAGAATTGATAAACTTTTGCTCTAAGAGTCCTTTGTAAAACATTAATGAGAGTTTATAACCGTGTCAGTAAAGGAGCTTCTGTGTACAGTCATATGTTGCATAACAACATTCTGATCCATGACGGACTGGATATATGAGATTATAAGATTATAATGGAGCTGAAAAATTACTGTCACCTAGTGTCGTAGCTGTTGTAGTGTCATAGTACAACACATTGCTCACGTGTTGATGGTGATACTGATGTAAACAAACTTGCACTGCCAGTCATATAAAAAGATAACACTTACAATTAGGTATGGTACATAATACTTGATAATAAGTGACTGTGTTACTGCTTTATGTATTTATTGGACTATACTTTTTGTTATTTTAGAGCGTATTCTTTCTACTTATAAAATCTTTGCTGAAAAACAGTGTGCTCTAAGGCCAGCAGCAGCTTCACAGATATTCGCCTCTTGGTTGCATCAGTTTCTGTTGTGCTTCATTTAATCTCTTGTTTTTTTTCATCATGGCCCCTAAGTGTTTGTGTGGTGACGAAGTCACCTAATAACACATTTCTCAGAATGTGTGCCACCATTAAGTAACACATGACTGTAGGAGACTTTTTAAGTATAAGAGTTTCTTACAGGAAGGAAACATAGCACCGAAGTTTGAGGCAAAATGCTTATTTTATATAAACCCATTGTAGTATTTGTTGAATACCTACAGTATATTTGTAATAATTAGGATACAAGTTGAGTTGCTGTCACAAAAGTCAAAATAACAGTGGATTGGATGATAGGATTTTCTCTCAGTAATGTAGTTGTAAGTATTCTAGGGGTAATATGACAGCTCTAGGTTCTTCTGTACTGTTCCCCTGCCATCTTTAGGGTATTGCCTGCCTTGTTCACAGTAGCTTACAGTAACTTCTATGTTCTAGAAAGACAACAGGATATTGGAAGAAGAGGTGGAACGAGTTTCTGAAGTCTGAACCTTCCCATTAATGTCGTGACCCAGAGTTACCTACATTATTTTCATTACATCCCATTTACCAGAATTTAGTAATCATATGTTCACACTGGCTTCCCAGGAGTATGGGAAATCCAGTCTTTAGTTCACTTATGCCCAGCTCAGATTTCTCTTCAGGAATGGGTGTTGTAAGACAGCTAGCAATCACTTTGCATTCATCCTGTTGCATTTATATCTTTGAGAGTTAAAGCATTTCAATAGTAAACATTATATTAAGATTTCTATGCCCTATATATTTCGTTGTAATCTGAGTTCAAATTGCAAAATTGGGAAGTTGTCCTCTGTCACATATTAGGAAAGACAAACTTGAACAGTCATTTGGTCTGTTGATATGCATTATATTCTTTGCAGCTTCAAGAGAGACTGAAGACTCGGTCTTTCTAGATGCAAATAATGTGAACCATTCTTCTCTTTATGAAGTTTGACCACTAGGTAATGATGACTGACTGAACTGCTAGGAAAGGTTGATGTAAAATAGTCCAAAAACAATGTGAAAGCTTGCTTTTAAAATTATTGATCACAAGAGCTTCATTTGTTTGATCCTATGTCAAATGCTAGAAAGAAATAAGTATACACTAAATTTATGCTATCTATTTCTTTTATTATGATAAACTTAATTTGTGTATTTTTTTCTTTTTTAAATTTCAGAGAGGGTTTACCTCAACTATTCTATACCCAAATGGTTTCTCTTGATATTAGTTGGTATGTTAAGTTTAATAAATTAAGCTAATTTAAATACAGATCCACAATCCCTTATCTGTGATTCAGAAATTCTAAAATGGCAGAAAAATCTGCCCTGAATTCATTTGAGCATGCAGTCTGATCTGACCTGACATGATATTAGTTAGAATCTTTATTTAGTGTGAATGTTTATATATGTGACTGCAGAAATATTAATATTTTGATTACAAGGTGCTGTCCCAGAAGCCGTTGGGGGTGTTAAATAATAAACAGTATTTGTATCATATTATTTTTCTAAAGATGTAAAAAGTCAGGATTCTAAAAGGTACCTGGCTCTAGAGGTTTCCAATAAGAGATTGTAGGTCTGTATTGGCCTAAAAAAATCAGGGAGAAAAATATGCTGTAGAAAATGTTATTATACAGATGGAAAGATTTAACTAGGTACATTTAATCACGAGCTATTTTAAAAAGGAATGATTTTTGTAGTATTGTAAGTAATGTAATAGCACTGCACTGTTTTAATGATACAGAGTTTATTTTAAGATTATTTGTGGCATTCTGAATGAAACAAATTGAAGATGAGTAAATTTTTTTTTAAAGATGAGTAAATTTTGAATAGACAAAGTATTTTACTTACAGTATGTCCTTCCCCCACTCTTCCCCTTTTAAAGCAAAGTTCTCATATAGATGTGGTTCGTTTTCCATGTGTGGTTTATATCAATGAAGTTCGAGTCATACCCCCAGGAGTAAGAGCCCATAGCAACCTCCCTGACAATAGAGCATATGGGTAAGTCAACTTTCCTTTTGAAAGTATTTTTGACTAAAGGTTTTCCTAGAAACATAACTTTTTTTGTAATTTATTTTTAAAATTTTTATTGAATTTATTGGGGTGATACTTGGTGATTAAACTTTTAAAAATAATACTCAAAGTGGATAGTTGGCTGCTTGAGAATTAGATGTGAATAAAATTACAGAAAATATTACAATTAACTGTATATTTTTGTTATTTAAATCTTAGGAATATTATATTTTAATTCTAGAATTGATTTTAATTTGTATTTACTTTGCTTCTTGTTGTAATTTAGGAACTATTTATTGCAAAGGCTGACGTTTCAACTTTTTTTTTCCCCCACAGGGAGACATCTCCACACACATTTCAGTTAGACTTATTTTTTAACAATGTAAGCAAACCAAGTGCCCCGGTCTTCGATAGATTGGGAAGGTATGTACCTACTAGGTAATTTCACTAGAAACTCATGAATTAGTAAGCAAACCTCTTCATTCTTTAGATAGACGAAAGGATATATTTGGTGGTAGACCCAGGAACTCAGGGTTTAATTTCATCAGTTGGCAATATTAAAGAAATGACATGTTCCTAAGAAGATGTTGAGTTTATTTACAAAATAAAATTTTAACTGTGTGAAACATTAGCCATCTTTTGCTTGCTTTTTATAGTGTATTCATTTCTTATACATGTCATGATTTGATAATAACCTAATTTGGAAAAGATTGCTTTTTGATTCTTATAAAAATAACTATATAAGTACATTGAGGGATAATGTTTTGTCTGTTTTTTATATCATACTACTGCATATTTAAAATTGCATAGTCATATTTTGTAAAATGAGAATATTGTTAATAGATAACTTCTTTTTGGATTATTTAACACGTGCTAGGTATTATTAAAACTAGTTGTTTTGACATCTGCAAAATAGTTGACTATTAAATGGATTTTCTTAGAATTCATTTATAAAATAAAAAATTTAAAAGGCAAATTAAAAATGGAAAAATTTCTGTGTGAATCAGGAATTAACAGTTTTTTTAGACTTATTCTTTCGTTGATTCTTTACTCATTTATTATTAAATTAGATTGATAATTTAACCTTTTAAGTGATGGGAAGGTAGATAATCTGAAGCAGCTAATTTTTAATATCATAGAATATTTTTCTTTTTCTTTTTTTTAATATATCTTTATTGATTTCATAGAGAGGAAGGGAGAGAGAGAGAAATATCAGTGATGAGAGAGTTATCACTGATTGGCTGCCTCTGGCACGCCCCCATCTGGGGATCGAGCCGGCAACCTGGGCATGTGCCGTGACCAGGAATCGAACCTCCATCTCCTGGATCCTAGGTCAATGCTCAACCGCTGAGCCACGCCTGGCCTGGCTAGAATATTTTTCTTATATCAATACCTACTTGATTAAAGTAGGTGCTCTTCTTTAATTTTGATCCCAGCATAGTACAGTTTTTGAAGACTATAATGGTCTGGTTCTCTATTTTGGCTGTACATTAGAATTACTAGGGCATTTTAAAATATACTGATACCTACATTCACCTCAAAACAATTATATCAGAATCTCTAGGGGTTTGTTTTATACTTTTAAAAAAAATAACATTTTGGGAGGAGTAGTAAAACCCAAACATTGCAGTTTATTAAATCAAAATGAAAATTTATCATGATTTTATTAAAATATATGAAACTAGAGAGACTTCTTGATGAACTGTGATGTTCAGTGTTTGAGTGTGTATATTTATTCCTACTCTTTTGGCAGCCTGGAATATGATGAGAATACGTCCATCATCTTTAGACCCAACTCAAAGGTAATTGTGAAAGTCAGTTTTCAACTTGTTACTACTGTTTGTTTTCACCTCCATTCAGAGTTTTTGATCCAAATAAACCAGTGATGCAGAATGCCAGCTTATTTGGTTCCAGTTCTACACAATATCATCATTACTTGTCTGATTCCTCTTGTTTCCAGAAGCTATTTTAAAATGGAGCAAAGACATTATAATGTCATTCTCAATGTTAAGCTCTTTCTGACTTGAGTCAGGAAGAGGTCAGCATCTGTACTTTCCCTTATGTTTAGGTCGCACCTTCAGAAGATGATAGGCAGGTAAATTATTAAACACTATTTTGCCTTAGTTAAAGTTTCCTTAAAAAGTACATATTCCATATTTCTCCCTTTCATATCAAAAGTATGCCTTTTTTTCTTGTTATACCAAATGCCATTCTAGAAGCATCTAGATCCCAATCATGGAAGATCTTAAATCCAAAAATAATTGTGATCTAGTTTGGGACTACTCAGCATGCTGTTTGTTTTTGGTGGGTATGGGTATTTAATCCTCTGCACTCTGTTTAGACTAAAAATTTTCTTATTTCTTTACCTTCTAATTGGATTTCTATTTAGAGTCTGTCAATACCTAGGGATAGCCTTCAAGCCTTTCTTCTTGTCCCCAGTTTCCCTTTACTAGAGGTTGCTAGAGTTAGCCAGGAGAATAATAATTTGTTCCTTATTGTGCCTCTAGAAGGGGTTCCATTACCACTTATTACTTCATCTTTACCTAACGTGGTAGAGTGTAAAGAGAACTCAGAAGTCAGGGGCTATTCCAGGTTCTTCTACTGACACTCTGATTTTCTTACTTGTTGGTAATACTTGCTTTGACTACCTCTACAGTTATTGTGAAAATAGAGGAATTAATGGAGATAAATTCTGGAAAAAAATTTATAAGAAAGTATTGAAGGTTAATGGCATTGATAAAGTCTTTGATCGTTTTAGGAGGAGGTTTTGCAAAAACAGTTCATTTAATGCTTTTTAAGTACAACATGGGTACATAAAAGTTACCTGCATGTTTGAGTTGGGCATGTTAAAAGAATGATATACAATTTTATGGACTTTATAAATAATGTTGAGACTGGGCACAGTTTGTACTTTTGTGCACCTCCATGACCCCTGTAACAGTTCGGGTTTAATTCGTTAATTGGCATTAACTCCCACTTAATTTCATTCTCATTTTTATTCCCTTGATTGGGAATCTGTTATGCTTTCGAATAAGGTTGACATAAAGTATAGGAATGGGGACAGTCTTGAAACGGTTAAGGGAGGTAGCTCTCGAGGGCCATATAAAAGCTGTGCCTTTTGGTGAATTTTCACCAGTATTGACCTTGGCATTTTCAGCATACTTTTAAAGACTTTAGTTGAGCCACAAAGTAATTTGGTAGCAGTTTACTTCTAGCATATTAAAACATTAATTTGAAAGATATTTTCCCCTAACAAATCAGGTGAATACTGATGGTTTGGTGCTAAGAGGCTGGTATAATTGTCTGACACTGGCAATATACGGATCAGTGGATAGAGTGATAAGTCATGACAGAGACTCTCCTCCACCTCCACCTCCACCACCTCCACCTCCTCAACCACAGCCAAGTTTGAAAAAGAATCCAAAACATGGTGAGAACTTTAAATTTGCTTTTGTCAGTGACATTTATGTCCATTATAGCAGGGAAAGGTAATTCAAAGAGCTCTTCTACCTTTTGAACCTTGCTTAAGACTTCACAAGGTATTTGTCAGTTTCCTTTTCTTTCCTGTAAGAGTTTCTTTTTATGTTGGAATGGTTACATTTTACTTTCTTCCTCTACTTTCCTAGAATGCTTTTTAAATTGACCTGAGGTTTTTTATAATTTAAATATATAAATGATAAAGTAATCCAGTGGTTATTCATGGTTTACTATCAAAATTATCTCTAAAAAGTTGAAGGATAGTACAATATCAAAACAGGAAAATTGGCATTGGTACAATCTCTAGGGCTTGTTCAAATTCCATCAGTTATACATGCACGTGTGTGTGTGTGTGCATGTAGCTCTGCAGTTTATGTCATGTCTAGCCTTTCATAGTCACCACTACAATCAAGAAACGTGATAAAAGCTTGGCTGGTGTGGCTCAGCAGTTGAGCGTCGACCTATGATCCAGGAGATCGAGGTTCAGTTCCTGTGAGGACACAGGCCCAAGTTGCAGGTTCAGTCCCCAGTGGGGGGGCGTGCAGGAGGCAGCCAGTCAATGACTCTCATCATTGATGTTTCTCTCTCACACTCCCGCTCTCCCTTCCTCTCTCTGAAATCAATAAAGACATATTTAAAAAAAAAAAAAAAAAATATATATATATATATATATATATATATATATATATATATATATATATATATTAAAAAAAAAAGAAACTTGATTATACCATCACAAGATTCCCTGGCATTACCCCTTTATAGCCATACCCATTTCACCTATCCTTAACCTTTGGCAACTACTAATCTGTTCTTTATAATTAAATTATTTCATGAATGTTACATAAATGGATTCATGCAGCAGATATCTTTTTGAGATTGGCTTTTTTTCATTCAGCATAATTCAAGGTTCATCTACTTTGTTGCGTGTGTCAGTAGTTCATTCGTTTTTATTGCTGAGTAGTATTACGTTGTATGAGTGTAATATAGTCTAGTTGACCATTCAGTCATTGAAGGATATTTAGGTAGTTTTCAGTTTTTGATGATTGCACATAAAGCTGGTATGAGCATTCATACCAGCAGGAAAATAAGTTTATTTCTCTGGGATAATACCCAAGAAGTATATACATTACATTTTGGTATGTGGGAAGTCAGAAATTCTTTCATTAATAGGAATTAGCAAAATTTCTCTTAGACATCAGGACAGGAAAGTTGATCCATAAACCCTTAAGAGGAAAACCTCAAATCATGAGGTATTTTTTCTCTGTACTGCAATAACTCAGAAGTTCTTTTTCTGTCTCTAATAAAACTCTAGCTGATGGGGAGAAAGAAGATCAATTTAATGGAAGCCCTCCAAGACCACAGCCAAGGGGACCAAGAACTCCGCCAGGACCCCCTCCACCTGATGATGATGAAGATGATCCTATGCCTTTGCCAGGTACAAATAAAATCAGTGCTAGTTGTTTGTTTGTTTTAACACTCTTGATTAATGTTAATAGTGTTTTTTGATTAAAGGAAAAAAATTAGATGCTAGTAATAGAATCTTAATGAATGCTTTTTCCCCCTTTCTTACTGTGCAGGAATTCCTTCTATTTTTCTGTTGGCATATGAACTTATTTTTAAAAATTTTTTATTTATTTTTAAATCCTCACCAGAGGATATTTTTTCCATTGCTTTCAGAGAGAGTGGAAGGGAGAGAGAGACAGAGACAGAGACATGACTGAGAGAGAGACACACCGATTGGTTGCCTCCTGCATGCGCCCTGACCAGGCTGGGGATTGAGCCTGTGACCAAGGTATGTGCCCTTGGCTGGAATCGAACCCAATACCCTTCAGTCTGAAGGCTGATGCTCTGACCGCTGAGCCAAGCCAGCTAGGGCATGAACTTATTTTATAAAAAAATCAGTGAATTCATTTGAAGGTGTAACAACATTGCTTTGAAAAGTGTTAATGTGCTGTAGTGTTATGTGCAGGAGAGTATCAGTAAAAATAAGCACTGTGTATTGTGAGAGATAAAAATCTGTATATTTAATAGATAAGAAAAGGACTAGTTTATGGTATTATCACTATTATTATTTTTTAAAATGTTCTTATTGATATTTAGAGAGGAAGGGAGAGAGAGAGAGAGAGAGAGAGAGAGAAACATCGATGAGAGAAACATCGACAGGCTGCCTCCTGCACGCCCCCTACTAGGGATTAAGCCTGCAACCAGGGCATGTGCCCTGACAGGGAATTGAACCAATAAACTCTTAGTGCATGGGATGATGATTAATCTTGTGAGTCTAGAACATAAAATAGTATACTTGATTAATTTAGACTATATAAAGTTGTGCAGTGTATACTCTTAATATTTTTTAAAAACAAGCTTTTTAAAAAAAGTATTTATAAGCTAAGTCATCCAAAATATCATTAAGTAATAGCAGTATCCATTCCTGCTGCCTCTTGTTATTTAAATTATTAAAATAATCTGTGCCTTGAGGACCTGAATAGACTTTTTTCCAAAAGGACATACACATGTCCAATAGACATATGAAAAGATGCCCAACATCACTAATCACCAGGGGAATGCAAATTAAAACCACAATGAGCTATCACCTCATATCTGTCAGAGCGGCTGTCATTAGTAAATCAACAAGCAACGAGTGTTGGTGAGGATGTGTAGAGAAAAGGGCACCCTCATTCACAGGCGATGGGAATGTAAGTTAGTGCAGCCACTATGCAAAACAGCATGGCGGTTCCTCAAAAAATTAAAAATAGAACTATTATATGACTTCACAATTCCACTTCTGGGTATTTATCTGAAAAAATCCAACACCCTAATTGGAAAAGATATATGTACGCCCATGTTTATTACAACATTATTTACAGTAGCCAACATACGGAAGCAATCATTGAAGAGAAATGGGTAAAGAAGAGGTGGTGCTTGCATACACGGGAACATTACTCAGCCATGAAAAGGAATGAAATCTTAACTGCTTTCAACAACATGGATGGAATTAGAGGGTATTGTGCTGAGCAGCATAAGTCGGAGAGAGAAAAACAAATAACCATATGGTTTCACTTATATGTGGAATCTAAAAACAAATAAACTTATACAGAGAACACCCTGATGGTGGCCGATGGGAAGGGTTGAGGGGGTGAAAAAGGTAGAAGGGATTAAACGTCCAGGTTGCCCGTTACAAATGCGGCCGTGGGGCTGTGAAGCACAGCGTTGGGAACGTAGCAAGTGGTCTCAGGACAGCTGGTGTTGGGTGCAGACTCAGCAGGGTGGTCACTTTGTGAAGTGAACAGACGTCTGATCACTGCTGTGCACCCGAACTAAGGTCATAGTGTGTGTCAGCTGTAGTTGAAAAATAAGTGTAAAAAGCGACCTGCACCTTACTCAATGTTTCAGTGTCGGGCGACAAGGAGGATGACGCCGCGCACAGGGAGGACTACTTTGAGCCCATCTCCCCGGATCGGAGCTCTGTTCCCCAAGACGGCCCATACTCCGATGAGGGCGAGGAGGAGCAGCCGGAAGAGGGGGACGAGGAGGAGGAGGAGGAGGGCGAGGAGGAGGAGGAGGAGGAGGAGGGCGAGGGCGAGGGCGAGGAGGACGACGAGGACGACCGGCACACGGTGGACAGCCTCCCCGACGAGGACGAGGGCGACGAGGATGGTGAAGGTGAGCCGAGGCCGGGCTGGGCGGGGATGGCAGGTGTTCGAGAAAGCCCGGGCTGGGCTGGGGGGTCCCCATCTCCGCTTTACGTTGCTGTTTGTTTTCAGTCAGCTAACCTGTTCCTCCATTCACCCCACAGCTTCAGCCTCCTCTTTCCAATCAGCCAGCTCACTGGCTGTGTCTGTCATGTCTAGTGTCCTGGGAGAAAGATTCTGTGTGCCTTGGTAGCTCTGAGTTGCCCTTTGATACCGTGGGCTTTGGTCAGGGCAGCAGGGTCATGCAGCCAGTACAGTGACCAGGATCCGCCACCTGTCTCAAAGGAAGGTGTGGTGGTGTGAGCTGGGTAGACGCCCTAAAGAGGCCTGCCGCCCAGCTTTTCAGAGCTGCATTAGTGTTAGGAATTCTGGGGGAAAAGAATCTCAGGACAGAGATATTGAGAGCATGATGTTAAGACTACTTTAGTTGGGTTTTGCCTTTTTTTGAAGCAAAATGTGAGAGATACTCCAGCTGTTGAACTCTTAATTTGTCCAGAAGATGGCATATGATGTTAAAGCATTTATTCAAAATGACAGATGGTCTGCCTTGTTTTTTTCTAAAATAGTGAGGCTTATTTCAGCATCACAGAGGCCCTTTTACAAAATATAAATAGGTTGAGTAAAATTTTTTTCCAAGAGGGCCTTTTTTCCCCCCAAAGAATTGTTTATTGTTTTTTAGAGAAAGAGGGAGGGAGAAGGAGAGAGAGGTAGAAACATTGATGAGAGAGAATCATTGATTGGGTGCCTCCTTCACATCCCCTACTGGGGATCGAGTCCAAAACCCAGGCGTGTGCCTTTGACCCGGAATCGAGCCCACAACTCCCTGGTGCGTGGGATGATGCCCGACCAACTGAACCACACTGGCCAGGGCAAGTGATACATTTTTAGCTTTCCCCATTCCCAGATCATCAAATAATCCTTTTTAGATTTATTGTATTTGACTGGAAAATAGTAGTTAGATTTTAGGCAGGGTGTTTTCTTAATCAGAGGGCATTTTAGTAGAGAAGGTGAGAGAATAGGCTAGTTAATTTCTGGTTTCATTTTTGTGAGGAAAAGATATCTATAGCGTATTTAGTTGTAAAGCTGAACAAATATAATAGAAGACTTTGCTTATGACGTTTCTTCATAAGTACTAGAAATTATAAATGTAATTGTTAAGATATTGAGGCAGAAGTTTATTTTGTTTAAATCATTCTTATTTTTTTCATACTATTAAATAAACTTGATTAATTAGACTTTTGGCATTAAACAATAATGATGTAATATTTAAATACTATCCAAACTAATTTTCAGGGGATGATGGTTATGAACAAATTTCCAGCGATGAAGATGGAATTGCTGACTTGGAACGTGAAACATTTAAGTATCCAAACTTTGATGTTGAATACACTGCTGAAGACTTAGCTTCTGTTCCTCCTATGACATATGATCCATATGATAGGGAGCTTGTGCCACTTTTATACTTCAGCTGCCCGTACAAGACTACTTTTGAAATTGAAGTCAGTAGAATGAAGGATCAAGGTCCAGATAAAGAAAATTCAGGGGCAATCGAAGCCTCACTGAAGTTAACTGAACTGTTAGATTTATATAGGGAAGACAGAGGCGCAAAATGGGTAACAGCTTTAGAAGAAATTCCAAGTTTAATAATAAAAGGATTAAGTTATTTGCAATTGACAAACACAAAACAGGACTCCTTTGGCCAGTTGGTAGACTGGACCATGCAAGCTTTAAATTTACAAGTAGCCCTTCGCCAACCCATTGCCTTAAATGTCCGACAGCTCAAAGCTGGGACCAAATTAGTGTCTTCACTAGCAGAATGTGGATCTCAGGGTGTCGTGGGTCTGCTACAAGCAGGAGTGATCAATGGATTATTTGAGCTCCTGTTTGCTGATCATGTCTCATCTTCTCTTAAGTTAAACGCTTTTAAAGCTTTGGACAGTGTCATTAGTATGACAGAAGGAATGGAAGCTTTTTTAAGAGGTAGGCAGAGTGAAAAAAGTGGCTATCAAAAACTTCTGGAGCTCATACTTTTAGATCAGACTGTGAGGGTTGTCACTGCTGGTTCAGCTATCCTTCAGAAGTGCCATTTCTATGAAATCCTGTCAGAGATTAAAAGACTTGGGGACCATTTAGCAGAGAAGACTTCATCTGTTCCTAACCATGGTGAACCTGATCATGACACAGATACTGGACTTGAAAGAGCAAACCCAGAATATGAAAATGAGGTAGAGGCTTCGATGGATATGGATCTTTTAGAATCCTCAAATATAAGTGAAGGGGAAATAGAAAAGCTTATTAACCTCCTGGAAGAAGTTTTCCATTTAATGGAAACCGCACCTCATACAATGATCCAACCTCCTGTTAAGTCTTTTCCAACGATGGCACGTATTACTGGACCTCCAGAGAGGGATGATCCATATCCTGTTCTTTTTAGGTAAGACTTCTGGTTTGGGAAATTATTTCACAAATCATTGGAGGCAGTTTTATGTGGTTGATTTTTTTTAAAATGTCATTAGATAATGCATATCTGTGTAAGGATATGTGATATTTCAAAATAGATAGCTGTGAGACTGGGAAGTATGTTACAGTGGGTGAGCTGTATTTTGTTATCTCTTAAAGTAGTAGTAGCAACTTAAGTTAGAAATACAGTAATAACAATGCTTATATAAGCATGTCTGTGAGCAAGAATAAATGAGAAACTGCTGAGTTCTAGGAAGGTGGTATAATAGGATGGATGGCATTAGGAAGGAGAGCTTTTCTGTATGAACCTCTTTTTACCTTTATTCCTCTAATATACTGTAGGTTAAATTTATATTTTACTAACTTAATTTTATGGTCTTAGTTAAACATATCTTTAAGTTTTAATTAGCATTTGTTTCTGCCATCTAACTTTCTGTTTATCTGTTGATACATTTTTGCCATTATTAGGATCATTACCCACAGCAGATTTTAAAAATTTTCTAATCTTTTTGGGGGGACATTTTGCCTGTAAATAATTTCATAACTAATAGAAAAATGGTATTTTTATTATTTTACTTCTTATAGCCGTGATTTCTCTGTGATTAAATTTGCCTTGATTTGGAGCATAGTGCAATAATAGGAAATAGGGTATTTGTTCACTCTTAGAGTCTATGCCTGTCCAGTCCTGTTTTGAACTGAAACAGATCTTGCCTTAGTTTGAGTTCTTGTAGGAATAAGAGATGGTAATTGCTGGAGCAAGTATCTGGTAGGAGAAGAGGTCAAGAGTACAAGTGTAGGGGTTTAGCTTTGAACAAGAAAAAAGAAATCTTATAAGTATACAAATATAGATACATTTGTAGTATGGAGACAGTAAAGGAGCCAAGGCACTTCTCACTGATCATTTTTAGTAAAGTAGAAGGTAAAGTCATGCACTGAGGATGGCTGAGGGTAGTGAGTGTAGGAAAGAGGTAATATTTTCAAACAGTCGGGAAACTTGTAATTAATGACTTATTACATATTGCTTTTTCCGCCATACCTCGAGGAGGTATGTTTGAGTATCAGGCTTTAGGAAGTAAAGGGTCTGGAATGCTGTGTTAAGGAATTTAGATTTTGTTTTTAGAATGTGGAAAGATCTTGAAATACCTCATCTGATATGATCAAAGTTGTGTTTTTAGGTTATATGTTGTGAGATGTATTGCAATGGAAAAGAAATTGGAGTTATTGGATAAACCAGTCTGAAGATTCTAGGTACTTGGTGTTGTGTTAAGTACTTGGCCTAAATAGTGGCACTTACAAGGAATGGAAAGACAGATATTGTGCTACTGTCGATAGAGTTTATAAAAGAGCAGTTATTGGGAATTGGCAACTGGACCAAGTAGGTAAGAGACAGTGAGGAAGAGCTAAAGATGTTTTTAGCTACGGTAACTATTGGAACTTTGTTGGTTTTATTGACAAAAACTGGTAAATAAGAAAGAATTTTGAAAGGAGAAATAATTGCATTTTGGAAGTATTAGTTTGAAATGATGGCAGTACTCTAATGTCCTATGTTGTGGTCTCCAAGGTCACCCTCAAGATTTGCTAGGACTCACAGGACTCAGTGTTGTACTCACAACTATGATTTATTAAAGCAAAAGGACACAAAGCACAATCATCAAAAGAAGAAAGTACATAGGGAGAAGCCTGGGGAACCAGTCATAAGCTTCTAGAGTCCTCTCCCAGTGGAACCAAACAGGACCCAGTTAATTCTCCAGAAACAAATTGTGACAACATGTGTGAAATGTTGCCTACTTGAAATCTCGTTAGAATCTCAGCATCCAAGCTTATTATTGGGAAATAGCTTACTAGTACGTAGCATGTACCAGAATTTCAGACTCCCAGAAGGAAAGCTTATGTTCAGCGTAAATTACATATTGTTTGCATAAACAGTTTAGGCACAGTGAGTATTCTTATCAGCTGGGCGATGGGAGCTCTCCCAAAATCCAAGTTCCCAGGTGCTAGCCAAGGGCCAACCTTGCAAGCAATAAGCAGTCTAAGGCCTGTCATGTTAACTGTTTTCTGAATAAGGTAATGATGTTCTTAGAGCATAGTAATTATGGGGTTTTGTCTTTTTGAGAGTCTTGTTTGCCTTTATGGTAATGTTAGTAAGGGTGTTTATTATCATGAAATAGAAGCCTGAATGTAAGCAGTAACATGATTGAAGAGGCAGTTTTATACTGTGTGATTCTAATTATATATGACATTCTAAAAGAGGCAAAACTGTGGGGACAGTAAAAAAGAACAGTGATTTCTAGGGATTGTAGAGGAGGAAGGCATGAATAGGTGGAGTATAGAGTATTAGGACAATGAAAATACTCTATCAGTAGCAGTTGTGTCTATTTTGGGGTGCTGAGTAAATTCAGACTTTTTGTACAACAACCATGTATGCTACAAATGGTTCTTGGATTTAATAAAGAATGCTATGTATAGTAGTATTAACTAGTCAAATATGAAAAATGGATAATTTGAAATATTTTTCTCTAGAGGTACTATTTTACCTATAGTAAATCCGAATATACTATATATTTTTTTATGGTACATGTCCTATGTTTTTCCTAGATACACTAATTCAGATATGCCATGGATAAATTAGGACTGTGGTGAAAAAGAAACATTTGATAAATAGCCTGGAAAAAAGGCCCAGAATTTACAGTCAGGGTTGATCCTGAGAAGAGAAAACTTGTCAACAGTTGTTTATTCAACATCTGTTGAATGCTAGCAAGGAAAAAGCCTCACAGAACTTTCACGTTTGTTTGGCCCAGTGGAGGGAAAGTTTGTAACTCACCTTATGTTTTTAGTAAAGCAGTATATTGCTGAGGATAAGGATTATGGCCATTAAAATTTTTACCTCTCCTGTCTAATGATTATTCAGTAAGTGAAGAATGTTTTACACTGACTTAACATCTATCAATTAATTTTTCTACAGGTATCTTCACAGTCACCATTTCTTGGAGTTGGTTACCTTGCTCCTGTCAATTCCAGTAACAAGTGCCCATCCTGGTGTGCTGCAAGCCACAAAAGATGTCTTAAAGTTTCTTGCACAGTCACAGAAGGGTCTTCTTTTTTTTATGTCAGAATATGAAGCAACAAATTTGCTGATCCGGTCTTTATGTCACCTTTACGATCAAGATGAAGAGGACGGTCTCCAGTCTGATGGTGTTATTGATGATGCATTTGCCTTGTGGCTACAGGACTCAACACAGACATTGCAGTGTATTACAGAACTGTTCAACCATTTTCAGCGTTGCACAACCAGTGAAGAAACTGACCATTCAGATCTCTTGGGAACCCTTCACAATCTTTATTTGATTACTTTTAATCCTGTGGGAAGATCAGCTGTTGGCCATGTTTTCAGTCTTGAGAAAAATCTCCAAAGTCTTATTACTTTAATGGAATACTATTCCAAAGAAGCCTTAGGGTAATTTCCTATTTATTCATTAAATTTTCTATTATATTGGAAAATTACATCATTAATGGACTAGTTGTTTAGAAGGTGTTGCTTGGAAAGTAAAAACTATATTGTTTTGTTTAACACATAACCTAATAATTTCAGGATTAGAATGACAGTAATTTAAAAATAGAAAAAAATGGCTGTGAAACAATGAAGTGGATCTTTTAGCACCTTCTTTCTGTTTTCCTGTGGTGTTGACAAAGATTGCAACTGTAGTGCCCCTGCTAATGTGTGTGGAGGGGAATCCTAAGGCACAGGAATATATATATACCTTAAGAGGACTATCTTGCTATCTTCTGACCTCTAAGCTATTCATGGTGCTCTGGTTTCAGAAGTGCTTTGGGTGGAGGGGATTGAATGATAATCGTTTTCAAGTCCTGTCCAGTAGGGCAGAAGGTTTTAGCGTATGAGCAGAGAAACATGCTCTTCCTGGCTCGTGTCACACAGTGGCATCCAGGTAACTCACAGCTGGGTCTCAATGTGACTCCCTGAGTGACGGGTCTTTTAGGGAAGGCCAGACAGCAGTGGTTTCTATGTCAAGAAGAATGGTGATGGCAGTAGATTGATTCAGCATACTTGTTCCTGTTTAAACATTTTAAAGGAGACCAGTGAAGTGTTACTCTCTAATCATCCATTGCTAATGAAATATATTTGTTAATATTTCATTGTTTTTCTGATCTTATTTCTTAATAGAATTTCACTTTCCATTGTGATATATGTGCTTTGTTTATATACTTTTAAGGGTTGTTTTTAGGTGAATTGGAAGTGAAATTTAAAATCTCATTTCTTCAGGGAATGACTCAGGTTTCATTGTAAAATTCTTTGGTCTCTTTAAAACCAAGTAGAAAAAAATGTTTAAAATAATTCCGGAAAAATTGTTTTTGTACCAAAAACTTTAAAATCTTATTTTGTTTCAGTGATTCCAAGTCTAAGAAGTCAGTAGCTTATAATTATGCATGCATACTTATTTTGGTGGTGGTTCAGTCTTCCAGCGATGTCCAAATGCTAGAACATCATGCAGTATCTCTCTTGAAGCTTTGTAAAGCAGATGAAAATAATGCTAAATTGCAAGGTATGGTACTTGAGTTATTTTAAGCATTTATGATGTGTGAAGGAAAAAGTCTTCGAATATCTCTAATTAATACTTTATTATATTTTGATAATATTCCTAGTAATACTCTGTTTTTAAACTCCCTGAAAGTACCTTTTATGAAGGTATTTCATATGGCATTAAAAAGATTTTTAGGAAATTGCTGAAAGTACCTTTTCCTGGAAAGTCATGGAAGTTAGTGGTTGGTTGAAGTTCCTAATCAAAATGGAAAAAGTAATTTAAAGACAAACTCAGAAGTTCAGTTTTGAGTATAGTTTGCCTATGTATGTTTTTCCTATGTATATATTTCTAGGTTTAACACTGTTGTAAGTACAACTTAACCACTTGTGGTTAATTAACAAGTGCAGTCCTCAAAAGTATAATGAATAATGAATATGGACATTATGTTCTAATATATATAAACATGTTGAATGAAGTTTATGGCAAGGCTTATGTGGGCAGTCTTAATGTTTAAGGTATCTAATTACAGTGTTTTAGTATTTTATTTTGGTTCCTGGCTTGCTGACCTTACCAAGTAGAAAATTTGATAACACTGAGTAAATATTGTGAATAGCATGTAAGTTTTTTTCTTTTTTAAACTTCTTATTTATTTGTTTTAAAGAGAGAGGGAGGGAGAGAGAGGGAAGATCAATTTTTGTTGTTCCACTTATTTATGCATTCGTTGGTTGAGTCTTGAATGTGTCTTGACTGGGGATAGAACCCACAACCTTAGTGTATTGGTACAATGCTCTAACCAACTGAGCTACTTAGCCAGAGCCTTTTTTTCTTTTTAGCCATCAGTTTTATGTGATACTACCAGTAAATCTTGGGTAGTAAACTCAACTTCCAAACTGGAAATAGATTTTTCCCCTGAAGTGTGCCTTTATAGAAGGAGGGCACAGTATCTGCAAAGGTATTAATGCTTTACTACTTAATCTGGGCAGTGGGCCCACTTGTATTTGTTTTATTATTATTCCTTATGTTTTTCATTCGAGCAATATAGTCTGTGTATATGAAAGAGTTGATATTCAAGTGAGTAAGAAAAATACTCATGTACACAGTCGTAATCCTCATAGGGGAGTATAGAACCAAGGCAGACATGACAATTTTTAGTTTCCTTTAGTCATTCCTATAAAGTGTTTGAAACTGATATATTACTTTTTGTATTAGAATGCTTTTTAAAAAACATAATTTGGTGATTAAGTATAGGTGTTGGCTATAGCTTCTAGGAGAGTTTTGAGTTCAGTTGTAAATGGTGTATTTTATTCATGTTTGTTTTATAAACAAAGTTTGCTGTTATTATTTTGGGGTGATAGTGTCTTTTTAATATTATAAGGTCAAATTAGGAAAGTGACAAAATTTAAAATTCATGTTAAGGGAAAAGGTAGTCAGTAAATGCCTCCCCAGTGGGTTTGATCTGTTAGAAATGAATACATTTTTTTGCATGCTCTTTTTAGAGTGTGGGAGGCAGTGACAGCATTAGGTGAATAAACTCTGTTTTATTAGTTAGTTTATAAGCAGTCAGTTTTATTAAAAATTTTTTAATTTTGCAAAAACAATTTAGATTGTCTTATTTAAGAATTAAAACATTTAGATTTTCAGAAATCATATACTAAGAGTGGTCACTTCTTTCTTCTAAACCAGTATATTAAGGCATTTATATTTCATTTTAAAGTTTGTTTAAGGGATTAGACATGAGTTCATTCCTGTGTGAAATTTAGATTATTGAAATCAGTATGGATCTGTTAATGTTTTTCTTTGGAAACGAGTACCTTTATTTTTTCTTTTATAAAGGCTCTTATTTTAAAACATATTTTAAATTACTCTTTTTGCTTTTAAGAACTCGGCAAATGGCTTGAACCTCTGAAAAACCTTAGATTTGAAATTAACTGCATCCCAAATCTAATCGAATATGTCAAACAGGTAAGTAAAGCTTAAAAGTGCCTGATTTTGTGAACTTTTTGGTAGTATATAGCAATATTTCATTAAATCAATTGTGTAGATAACGCAGTAATTATTAAGTGTACTGCTTGATTTACTAGACTTCTATTTACAGATTGGCACATGAATGTAGGTGGGTGTGCGATTGTGTATATACATGAACATACATGCACAGAACCTCATGTATTCTGCTTTCCCCTACCAGATTCTGTCCTTTTTTCCCTCTCAAATCAGTAATGTCACCTACCATTTTGATGACATTTACAGAAGTGTTTTAAAGTTAAATGCTATGAGAATGTAACATGTAATTGTTTCAGTTAAACTTTAGTGAAAAAGAATTTCCCACAAAATTTTAGGTGAAAAGTGATGGAATCAATTCCAGATAATTGCAATGGAGGCTAGTTCTACTTTTGCTAATTTGGGACTATTCAAATATGCAATTGAAATAATTTATAGTCACCCTGCTGGGCCAGTGTGGCTTAGCTGGTTGAGCATCATACCATGCACCAAGAGGTGTCTGTTCGATTCTCAGTCAGGGGACATGCCTGGGTTTCGAGCTCAGTCCTCCATGAGAGGTGTGCAGGAGGCAGCCAATCGATAATTCTCTCTCATGGATGTTTCTCTCTCTTGCTCCCTCTCCCTTCCTCTCTCTCTAAAATAAATAAAAACATTTAAAAAAATTCATAAAAGGTGAAAATCATGTAAGTTATAATATTACAGTTGAAAATTTGTATACAGTTCAAGTAAATCATAATGAAAAAATCATTGCATTGTTAGTTTTGGAAGTTTAAAATTGAATACAATGTGTATGTATACACATTCAGGGCTAAAAGTGCTTATAAATGCACAAAGGTTTTGTGCTATAGGGGGAGAATGCACCTTGAGTGATCTTTCATTTAACAGATGGGCTATGTGTATGGTGTTTATGTGTGTACATGTGTGAGTGTTTGTAAACCATCTTGGTCTTGGAGTTGAAATGTATGTAGTATATTATTCAGTCTATTGCTATTCTGACCCAGCAACAAAGCGTATCATTTGGGTTTTTCTGCTTCAGAGTTTTTCTGACCGACTTGCCTTCCCTTATTTTCTCTTTTTACTCCATCTCTCCTTCGAGTACTTTCACCTCCTGTGGTATACTACCATATTCTTTGTTCCTTGCTCTGGCCTCAGATGGTCATCTGTAGCTTTCCATTATATTTAGTCTTTAATTCAGTAGCAGTACAGTAATGTCCTGTAAATTTAGATGGTCATGTGTTCAGGGTACTTGTGCATGGTCAGGAGAATGTATGAAGTAGTCAGTAAATTCCAGATGGCCTGTTAAAAGTATTTAACCAACAAGAAATTTAGTTCTAGAAATCTGAATTAATTGTATGCTGTAATTAAAAGATTTTTGATTTTTATGCAAATCCTCATCCCATTAATTATGGTTATTATAAATGACTCTCATTCCAAGATATACTAAAAACAGTTGATCTAAGACTGAAACTTCACTCTGTGGCTTCCTGCTGCCTTGTATAATTTGTGGAATTATTGAAAGTCATCGAGGAAGAGATAGAAGAAAAGATCATCTAAGGTGCAAAACTATGAGGGAAAGGACTGACTTTTAAGTTTCTCTTCTGAGGTTTAAAGTTGAAATAGCAACATTTTAATGTGTTATTTCTTCTTAGTTTTTTTAAACCATCTATATGTTACCCTGTGGGAACCATACACACACACACACACACACACACACACACACACACACACGAAATTTAATCATAACTATTTGTTGTCAGGAAACATAGTGCTAAGGACATAAGCAATTGTATTTTTTTTTGTCTTCTAACTATGCCCCAACTGACCATCATAACTAGACTCCGGTGGTATCTTTGTTTTTAAAAATGTGTGTTATGTAGTTGTAAACATTTCTTACTGCTTTTTCAGTTGTTTTTTTAAAAATCCTCATGCGAAGATATTTGACAGAGAGGGAGAGAGAGAGAAAGAAACATCAGTGTGAGAGAGAAACATCAATCGGTTGTCTCCTGTGGTATGTGCCTTGACTGGGAATTGAACCTGCAACCCTTCTGGTATACAGGACGATGCTCCAACGAACTGAGCCACCGTCTAGGGCTGCTGCTTCAGTTTTTTTTTATTTTTAAAAAGTATGTTTTTACTGATTTTTAGAGAGAAAGGGAGAGGGAGAGATAGAAACATCAATGAGAGAGAAACATGATATCGATTGGCTGCCTGCTGCATGCCCCATACTGGGGATTGAGCCAGAAACCTGGGCATGTGCCCTGACTAGGAATTTAACCTACGACCTCTTGGTTTACGGGACGATGCTCAGTTCACTGAGACATGCTGGCTGGGCTGCTGCTTCAGTTTTGAAAGAGGTTTATCACCTATAGGGCTTTGTAAAATCAGAATCTGGTTCATTTTTGGGAGAGAGGATGTATAGAAAGAATATACCAAAAGGAGCTATTTTAAATTCTTATTACAGAGAGTCTCATACATTTCTGTATGTTACTTTTGTTTCAGTACTTTTTAATATATTTGTACTTTGCAATTATTTTATTTACATAATATCACATGGTACAACATATGTAAAAGTTCAAATTTTTAAATTTAAGAACTTTATGTGAATTTGAAACTCATATTTTTAACTTATGCCTTCTCTGGAATTTTCTCTTGTTCTGATAGGTAACAAGAAATTAAACTTTGTTTATTTTTATTTTTAAAGAATATCGATAACTTGATGACTCCAGAAGGAGTTGGCCTTACCACTGCTTTGCGTGTTCTCTGCAATGTGGCATGCCCACCACCCCCTGTTGAAGGTAATGTGGCTACTAAACTTTTAAAACTACCAGTTTTTAAGCCTAGTATGAATATCATTTATTAAATAAAATATTCAAAAATGTTAACTGATTATTAACATATAAGTAATTCGCTTTTTTCCCCTCTTATCTTATATAAAGGTCAACAGAAAGACCTGAAATGGAATCTTGCTGTTATTCAGCTTTTTTCTGCTGAAGGAATGGACACCTTTATTCGGGTTCTGCAAAAATTGAACAGTATTTTGACTCAGCCTTGGAGGCTCCATGTCAACATGGGGACTACTCTTCACAGAGTTACTACTATTTCAATGGCTCGCTGCACACTCACTCTTCTTAAAACTATGTTAACGGAACTCCTGAGAGGTGGCTCCTTTGAGTTTAAGGATATGCGTGTTCCTTCAGCACTTGTGACTTTACACATGCTCCTGTGCTCTATCCCCCTCTCAGGTCGTTTGGATAGTGATGAACAGAAAATTCAGAATGATATCATTGATATCTTACTGACTTTTACACAAGGAGTTAATGAAAAACTCACAATCTCAGAAGAGACTCTGGCCAATAATACTTGGTCTTTAATGTTAAAAGAAGTTCTTTCTTCAATCTTGAAGGTTCCTGAAGGATTTTTTTCTGGACTCATACTCCTTTCAGAGCTGCTGCCTCTACCATTGCCCATGCAAACAACTCAGGTATCACTTCCATATAACATGCATCTTATAAATGACTGCAGTAACACTTTTTTAAAAGCCAGTGATTTTGTTAAAGGAAAAACTAAAACGAAAACAATCTCCATCCCCTTTCCCTAAAAAAGACGTAAAATAACTGGATGAGGGTGAGATAAAACTGAAGCAAGTTGGTCACTAAGGAAATACGGGGGTGACATTTAAGTTTTTGTTAATGTGAATTTTGTTATGCTGTTATGTATTCTTGTACTTTTGTTATTTTTAAATCCTTTTTTCTCCTTTATTATGTGTTAGACTTTGCCGTTTACTAGGTTTCTTCACCAATGGACTCTGCTCTACTGACTGCTAACCTGAGAACAATAAGATTTTTTTAGATGCATTGAATTCAAGCAAATGTTTAATTGTATAATAGATGTTTTAAGCATCTTAAATGTTTTCAGCATGCAGTAAAGATGTTCCTTTCATAATAGTCCTTCCTGAACAGTTTTTTGTGACTATAAATAAATACGAAAAAAAATCTACGAACACATACATTATACTTTTTTAACAGGTTATTGAGCCACATGATATATCAGTGGCACTCAACACCCGAAAATTGTGGAGCATGCACCTTCATGTTCAAGCAAAGTTGCTCCAAGAAATAGTTCGCTCTTTCTCTGGCACAACCTGCCAGCCCATTCAACATATGCTACGGCGTATTTGTGTTCAATTGTGTGATCTTGCCTCACCAACTGCACTTCTGATTATGAGAACTGTGTTGGATTTGATTGTAGAAGACTTGCAAAGGTATTTTTCATTTTGCATTAAATTTTTTTTCTTCAAGTTGTTCTTGACACACATACATTTTTTCCCCTTAAAACTTGGAAACCAGGGTGTAGAATGCTCAGATAAGATGTATACATACTAATATAGACCAAATATATGCATACACACATATATACATACACACCCACCTATACAAATATGAATATATATATATATCTATATATAGATAGTTAACTTTAATTAGAAAATTTTATTTCATTATTTCATGTGCAAATTGCCTTGTAGGCCTTGATTTTGGGTGTTTGAAAGGTGAACCATAATGTATTTTGATTTAAGGAAATACATTATTGAAAATCTAAATTTATAAAATTTTACAGTAATTGTAAAATTCCAGAGAAGTTGTCATTTTGAAATGTTTTATACAAGATTGGTATAGGTTGATATGTGTTGAGAAACAAATATTAGTTAAATAATGCCTTAACATCAAGAACTTTGTTTATTGAATGTATTGATTTTATTTCAGCACTTCAGAAGATAAAGAAAAACAGTATACTAGCCAAACCACCAGGTTGCTTGCTCTTCTTGATGCTCTGGCTTCACACAAAGCTTGTAAATTAGCTATTTTGCATCTAATTAATGGAACTATTAAAGGTGATGAAAAATATGCAGAGATATTCCAGGACCTGTTAGCTTTGGTGCGGTCTCCCGGAGACAGTGTCACTCACCAACAGTGCGTTGAATACATCACATCCATTTTACAGTCTCTCTGTGATCAGGTATTTATAGTTACTCATAAATTTTGTGTGTGTGTGTGTGTGTGTGTGTGTGTCTAAAAGCTGTTGATGTAATTCTTATCTGTGAACAAGGAGATCTCACCTGTTTTATTACTCCTGCTATTGTTCAGGGAAATGAATTTGACTAGAAACCAACGATAAAATGATTTGGTGCTTCAAAGATTTCTTTGGGTTTGTACTTCACAGGTTTCTTTGAAGAGCTCTTTCCTTTTCTTTATGAGATTGTGTCCTTGGATAGTTGCCTTATGTGACACAGTATTTTGGGGGGTTAGTTATGTCTAATTCATTTTCTTTCCAATTATATACCAATTCATTCTTGAATTTTATAGCTTTGTGATTGGTTGAATTAATATAATGTTTTCCTGTTAGGGCAACTTTTTAATACATTAAAAAAATTTTTTTCAATTACAGTTGACATACAGTATTATATTAGTTTCAGGTGTACAACATAGCGATTAGACATTTATATAACTTACAGAGTGATCACTCTGATAAGCCTAGTACGCATCTGACACCATACAGTCATTACAGCATTATTGGCCATATTCCCTATGCTATACTTTATATCCCTTTTGTGATGTTTTAAGTTCAAATATGGATATATTTATTAAAATTTATTTCTCTGAATAATTTCTTTGTAAGTTTAAAAATATTCAAATGAATGAATAGTGCAGTGATCTAAAATATTTTAGTACCAAAAGTACTTCACTCAACCAGTTGAAGATACAAACTATACTCAGTGCAATACAGAAGGAAAATTTTTTAAAAGGATGTTCTTTTAAAGTAAAAATATTATAAAATAAAATATTTAGGTTTTTATTTCTTTAGGTATATATACTTACCTTAACTTCTGTAGTAGGGCAGAATGATTCCTTTGTTTTTAATGTGTTGGAATCTGTGTTTAGGATGGGACTGGAACAATATTTTGATGAAATAATGACTAAGTATTAAATGCTAAGTATTTCTGAAATAAAAATGCTAAGTGATGGTGATAATCATTTTTAAAAATTATTTTTTCTTATTCCCCACCTCCCTCACAGGACATTGCTCTTATTTTGCCAAACTCTTCTGAAGGTTCTATTTCTGAACTAGAGCAGCTCTCCAATTCTCTACCAAACAAAGAATTGATGGCCTCAATCTGTGATTGTCTACTGGCTGTGCTGGCCAACTCTGAGAGCAGTTATAACTGTTTACTGACATGTGTTAGAACAATGATGTTTCTTACAGAGCATGATTATGGATTATTTCATTTAAAAAGGTAATGTTTAATTTAATATACTCTTGGATTTAATTTTTGTCTCTGTCACCCCCTCCCTGATAGTAATTAATTCATAGCTATTGCACAAGGTTGAAGGTGTGATTTATATTTATGGAGAAGATTTGTTAGCAGTGGAATGTGCTAATAATAATGAAATTGGGATTAAACATATAAATTGAATAGACAGACAAATTAATGTGGACATCTTAGAGTATTTAAGGAAATCTTATTATTCCAGGGATGCTAATTCATGCTTTTAACATATTTGTTTTGTGCTGGGCCAATGTGGCTCAGCAGTTGAGCTTTGACTTATGATCTAGGAGATCTTGGTTCGATTCCCGGTCAGGGCACATGCCTGGGTTGTGGGCTCGATCCCCAACAGGAGGCGTGCAGGAGGCAGCTGATCAGTGACTCTCATCATTGATGTTTCTCTCTCTCTTCCTCTCCCTTCCTCTCTCTGAAATCAATAAAAAAAGAAAGGAAAAGAAAGTGTTAATGTGCTATAGTATTATGTACAGAAGAATACCAGGAAAATAAGCACTGTGTATTGTAAGAGACAAAAATGTGTATGTTGCCCAGCCGGGCATGGCTCAGTGGTTGAGCGTCGACCTAGGATCAGCTGATTGGGGTTCTATTCCTGGTCGGGGCATATGCCTGGGTTGTGGGCTCGATTCCGAGTCTGAAGCGTGCGGGAGGCAGCTGATTGGTGACTCTCTCATCATTGATGTTTCTCTCTCTCTCCCTCTCCTTTCCGCTCTCTGAAATTAATAAAGATATATTTTTAAAAAATCTGTATGTTTAATAGATAAGAAAAAAAGGACTAGTTTATGGTATTTTTATTATCATTATTATTTTTAAAATATGTTTTTATTGCTATTGAGAGAGAAAGGGAGAGGGAGAGACATAGAAACATTGATGATGAGAGAGAAACAGCGACCGGCTGCCTCCTACACGCCCCCTACAGGGAATTGAACCAGTGACCTCTTCGTGCATGGGACAATGCTCAATCCACTGAGCCATTCCGGCTGGGCAGTTTATGGTATTAGAACATAAAATAGTATACTTGATTAATTTAGACTATATAGAGTTGTGCAATGTATACTTTTAATACTTTTTAAAAGCAAGCTTTTAAAAAAAGTGTTTATAAGCTAAATTATCCAAAATATCATTAAGTAATTGCAGTGTCTAATCCTGCTGCCTCATGTTATTTAAACTATTAAAATAATCTGTGCCTTAAGGACCTGAATCGACCTTTTTTTTTTTTTTTTTTTTAAGTGTATCTTTATTGATTTGAGAGAGAGGAAAGGAGGGGGAGAGAGAGAGATAGAAACATCAATGATGAGAGAGTCATTGATCGGCTGCCTAACCCGCAACCCTGGGCATGTGCCCTGACTGGGAATCGAACCCCGATCTCCTGGACCCTAGGTCGATGCTCAACCGCTAAGCCACACCTGGCCGGGCTGAATAGACCTTTTTCCAAAAGGACATACACATGTCCAATAGACATATGAAAAGATGCTCAACATCGCTAATCACCAGGGGAATGCAAATTAAAACGACAATGAGCTATCACCTCACACCTGTCAGAGCGGCTGTCATTAGTAAATCAACAATGAGTGGTGGTGAGGATGTGGAGAAAAGGGGTTGGCAAACTATGGGCTACGGGCCAGATCCAGCCTACCACAAGTTTTTGTAGTTTTATTGGGAGTATAGCTGGTGTTTTTGTGTTTCTATGGCCGATTTTTCACACCAGCAGTTCAGCATTTGTGACTGAAACTGTATAGAGAGAAACAGACTGTGTATAGACTACAAAACCTAAACTATTTACCATCAAGCTCTTTACATAAAAAACTTGTTCACACATGCTCCACACCTTTCATTTCCTTCTGTCAGATTATGGAGACATAAAGATAGTTGGTCTCTGTAGTTATTAACTTAAGCTTTTTGGTCAGGTTTCTGAGATAGCTATAACTTCCTTATGTTAGAGAAATCCTCAGGTTATAAAAAGTGTAAAAGGGAACCTGTAAAGTTCTTTCGCTAAGTTTTATACCTTTATTATTTGGTGGAAGGTTTTCTTGTTTTTGTGTGTGTGTGTATGTGTGTGTTTTTTAAGAGCTTAAAGCTTATCTTTAAAGGAAATGTCAACTATAAATAATGCTTTGTTACATGGTTTGTGTACACAGACATACCAGAGTACTTTTTACTTTTTTTTAAAATGGTGGACTAAGTTTTATTCTGTCTGAACTGAGATTGTTTCTCATACTAGATTAATATGCTCAAATTGTAAGAGTTTTTTCTATTTAAAATTTACAGTTCTTTAAGGAAAAACAGTAATGCTCTGCATAGTTTACTGAAACGAGTGGTCAGCACTTTTAGTAAGGACACAGGTGAACTTGCATCTTCATTTTTGGAATTTATGAGACAAATTCTTAACTCTGACACAATGGTAAGTAGATATGTATATTATATGTATTTGTATTTCTTACAGTTATAAACTTTTTATCATAAGTTAAAACTACCCCTTGGGTTCAAAAAAACCTTGGAATAATGTTTTTTGGAACTTGGAATTTAGAATCATGGTTTTTGTGTCCTCCCCTCACTATAAAATCAGATTGTTTATTTATTAAAAATGAGATGTTTGAGTAGTCTTTATAGAACTCTGATTTATTAGACATTATCAATTTATGAATACTTGCTGATTTTGCAACTTAAATACAGAAAAATACTATCTACAGTGTATTTTTTACATTGAGTTACCTTGCTAGGGTCACCAGAATAGTCAAGTTTTATCAGCCTCTAATTAAGTATTTATTTACTTCACTTAAATGAGCATTTACTGATTGTGTTTTGGTTGCTGTGATTTTGGGGTGAATGTAAAGTTTATTATACTAGACTATTTTGGATTCATGTTAGATATGAATTAAAGGTTATTTAACTCTAAAATCTTATTAAGAGTTTCTCTTATTAGTATTTTACAAAATCATGTTATATATTGTGGACACATTTCCAGAAACCATTAATCGGCCTGCCTTTATTTTATTTTTTATTTTATTTTATTTTTAAAATTTTATTTTACTTTATTATTTTATATTTTATTTATTTTATTTATCTTTTATATTTATTTTATTATTTTATTTTATTTCTTATTTTTTAATAGGTCTGTCTTTAAAAAGTGTTTGTGGTCAAATAAGTTTGGAAATGTCTCCCCTGATGGAACTTAACTATGCACATTAGTATATTACAAGCTCTAAAAGGTTCCAGATAAATAGAAATTTGCTTTACTGCAACCTAACCCAACTTTGTCCAAATGTATTTCTTGCAAAATCCCCCTGTGTGTGTGTGTGTGTGTACACAGCTGTTAACATTCCATGGGTTAGTATTCTGTCAACACTTATGTAAGAAATTTTGCTCATGTTTAAGATTTCTATTTGGGAAGAGGTGTAGGGGACCTGTTTAGTACAGTGTTACCAAAGTAAATATAATATGGAAGGATTTCATAAGAAAAAATTAAGTTTACTGTTTAGTGTATTTCTCTTATGCATATAATTTATGTTGAAAATATTTACTCCAATAAACCCTTCTTGGCTACCTATTGTATTTGTAGCTATTGCTGTGCCAATTTTATTGCTAAATTATTGTTTGTTTTGTGTCACAGGTAGTTTATTAAAGTAATTAAAGTTGCCAGATGCTTTGATTTTAGAAGATTGGTATATTTAACAGTAGGACTGTGGCTGCTCTGAAGAGATATGAGTTTTACTTGTTGGAAGACTACTTATAGTTTCATCAGATCATAAGTGACATGTTGCTGAGTAATCAATATAGTCATTTTCTTACACATATCATCAGTTAAACAGTTCCTAATAAGCAGCCACCCACCAGTTTATTCATGATCCAGAATCTGCTGGGCA
This sequence comes from Miniopterus schreibersii, assembly GCF_964146895.1. Taxonomy (NCBI): domain Eukaryota; kingdom Metazoa; phylum Chordata; class Mammalia; order Chiroptera; family Miniopteridae; genus Miniopterus; species Miniopterus schreibersii. Next base: position 3,783,465 of record NC_138117.1, on the reverse strand, counting down.
CTCAAGCACTGCTAACTGATGCTTTTATTCATCCCTCATCAATGCATTTTTGTTTCTTACCTCCTTCATTAGGAAGATTAAGGCTATTTTAATTTTTAAATCCTTTCACTCCCCCCTAATTGTTTCCCTGTTCTTTTTAATCTCGTTTCCTTCCTTAATAGAGAAAAATGTTCCCTGCATTACTTCATTTCTATGACGTCGATCTCTCTTCTAATAGTCTACCTGATTCCTTTTCTCTCTTCTCTCTTCCTCTCTCCTGCCTTTGCTCATAATGGATAGAATTTCTGAATGTCCAAAATAAAATTAATTATCTTCCCCCATAAACTTGTTTCATGTTTTTATACCATTTATCTTCCCTGACATTCAAGATAGAAATCATGAAATAGCCGGTTTTCCCTCTTTTGTTCATCTCCAGGGCTGCTCATCTTGGGTAGTTTACTCACAGGCCTTTCCTACTTTTGTCTTCTGTTGTGTTTCACGTGACCTTAGATTTTTCCCTTCTTGCTCCTTTTTTGGTAACATTTTTATTGAGATGTAATTCACACCCCATAAAATTCTCTATTAAACTGATGATTCAGTGGTTTTTAGTATATCTATAGGATTGTGCAACCATCATCACGATCTAATTTTAGAATGATTTCATAACCTACCAAAGAGCCTTTGTGCCCATTGATGGAAACCCCCTTTCTCCCTTGCAGCCACTAAGGGAATTGTATTCCATCTGTAGATCAATTTTGGGAGTATTACCAGTAAATCTTCATGTCCATGGAAATGGGATGGCTGTACATTTGTTTGGGTCATCTTTAATTTTTTTCTACGATGTATTGTTTTCAAAGTATAAATCTTATACCACTTTTAAGTTTATGCCTCTTATTTGGGAATTTTTTTAAGCTATTATAAATAGAATTGTTCATTTTTTTTAGAATTGTTCTTTGTGTTCAGAAGTACATTTTATTTTTGTATATTGATATTGTGTCCTGCAACCTTGCTGAAGTTGTTTATTGTTTTTTTTTAGTTGTTTCCTTAGGATTTTATATATACAAGATCATGTCACATACAAGTAGAGGCAGCCTACCCTCTTCCTTCCCAGTCTGGATACCTTTTACATATTTTCCTTGCCTAATTGCTCTCACAAGAACCTCCAGTACATGTTGAATACAGATGACAAGTGTTGACATTTTTGTCTTGTGTCTGATCCTAGGGAGAAGGCATTCAATCTTTCACTATTAAATACAATGTTAGCTATAGTTACTCATACATTCCCTTACAAGGCTGAAGACATTTTCTTCTTTTTGTAGCTTGTTGAGTGTTTTTATCATGATAGTTACTGTTTCTTTAGTTGTGTGACTTATCTCCAGGAAAATAAATTCAGGTTTCCTCAGTTCTTTGTTATAGCAGACATTTTATTAACTTGAGTATCAATCAGTATATTATGTGTCCTGCATGTACACTGGTATTTTCCATTGGATATTTTTGTTGTGAAATCTTGGTGCCAGTATATTGACTGCATGTGTTTACCTATTTATTTTGTGAATCTTACTCAAAGAAAACTTTTTTCAGTTTTGAGCTGACTAAATCCTTCTTGAAGCTAGCCATTTATACTAATGTAAAACCAAAACATTGAGGGGAAGATTGCAGCAAAAATGGCTTAAATATCTAAATAAATTTGGAAGCATCTTTGCAAATTTCGTTCTTCTCAAATTTGATTTGTGTGTGACATTTACAGGGATGTTGTGGAGATGATAGTGGTCTCATGGAAGTAGATGGAGCTCATCCATCACGGACGATGAGTATTAATGCTGCAGAGTTAAAACAGCTTCTACAAAGCAAAGAAGAAAGTCCAGAAAATTTGTTCCTTGAACTAGAGAAACTTGTTTTGGTAAAAAATAAAAATGAAAACAGAAATGAAATGAAAACTGCATTCCCAAGTCATATTTTCTTTTCCATTTGACTAGCTCAGGTTTTTCTAGTGACTTTTTAAAAATAGTGAATCCTTAGTTGGGTATTTATACCATTTGAAATAACTCTTTGAGTTAATAATTTGGAGTGAAGTCCTTCATACTGTTAAGAATCTTAAGGAGTAAATGAAGGCAGTATTTTTGGAATTGTTTATTGTTTGAATGCAGTGCCCCCTGCTATCATTCTTTAGAAATAAAATGGCAAGTGTTTTTGGTGTTTGTTTTATTTTAATATGTTTAATGTTAAGTGGATAATTCCCTGATGGTGCTCCAAATTTCTAAGTAATGAAATAATACAAACTTTTCTACTAACAAGTTAATAGATTTGGGGCATAAATGTTCTAGTTTTACCTGCACCTTCTTACTCTGTTTTTGTTTGTATATAGGAACATTCAAAAGATGATGACAATCTGGATTCTTTGTTGGACAATGTAGTTGGACTTAAGCAGATGCTGGAGTCATCAGGTGATCCTTTACCTCTCGGTGACCAGGACATAGAACCAGTACTTTCAGCTCCAGAATCTCTCCAGAACCTGTTTAACAATAGGTAAAATAAGCAATGTTTTGTGGTTGACTAGAAATAGTGTATTTGATGGCTGGGGTGTAGAGAGAGCCAGCTTACTATTTTTAATACTTTTACAGGGTAACATTTTTTAATTGTACTGTACACAGCTCTTACTTAGAAGATAAGCTAAAAATTTGATTTTGGAACTCTTCTTTTTACCTAATACTTTTCCTGTTCCAGGACTGCATATGTACTAGCTGATGTCATGGATGATCAATTGAAGTCTATGTGGTTTACTCCATTTCAGGCTGAAGAGATTGATGCAGACCTGGATTTGGTATAATTTCATTACTAAATATTTAGACAAAAGTTGGTTTTTTTGTTCTTTGTGTATTGTTAGCTCTAAAATAGGTTACTTCTAATATAGCTGTTAAAAGTTTGGGGATCAAGTACCACATACTTTTTATGTCAATCACCCACTTAATGGTGTTCAGGACTCAGTTTTTATGCTACTTGTGTTTTTTGTTGTTGTCGTTTTTTAAATATCTTTATTGATTTCAGAGAGAGGAAGGGAGAGAGGGAGAGTTGAAACATCAATGATGAGAGAGTCGTCATTGATTGGCTGCCTCCTTCAGGCTCCTGATTGGGGATCGAGCCTGCAACCCGGGCATGTGCCCTGACCGGGAATCGAACCACGATCTCCTGGATCCTAGGTCGATTCTCAGCCGCTGAGCCACGCCCAGCTGGCTATTGCTACTTGTTTTAATTCTTTCTGGTTAGTGATCTGTATATATGAGAAAGACATTTTAGGGGCAAATCCCATTTTTGCATAAGTACTCTGAAGTACTTTGTTTTCTTATATTTTTAGGGTAGAGAATAAATTATCCCACAAAATTATAATTATTCCTGTATTTGTGTTTAAGGAGAGAAATGGTGTTATGGTATTTTTTCTTAGTTTGGGGAAATGGAGAGAATGTATTTGTTAAACAATGAAGTACTAATGGGAATTGACAGCCTTAAACATAATGCTGAGTAGGAGATGGTATAGTTGCACTAAGACTAAAAACTCAGTGTAGTCTGTTTCATGCTTCTTAGAGGTGTATTAGGGAGGATGATTCAGCCACATCTTACGCGGTACCATATATGATTTTTTTTCTTGATCAAAGCAATAAATATATATTTTTTTCCTGGTCTAAAAAAAAAATGCTAATACTCATCATGTTCAATAAAACTAAAAATTTGATCCACACTTAAAGTGCACTTAATGTATTGAGGGTTCTTTTTCATTCTTTAAAAGATCACATACAATTCAATTTAAATTTCATTAGAGAGTTAATTTTTTTCCCATTGGAAATTGGTCATTGATTCTTTAGAGCTGTGCTCTCCAATAGAACTTTATGCAGTGACAGAAATATTCTATATTCTGTCCAGTACAGTAGCCAGTAGCCTCATGTGACTGGTGAGCAACGAAATATTGCTAATGTGATTAAGGAACTGCATTTAATTTTAATTTTAATTAATTTAAAATTAAATAGGCACATGTGGTTAATGGCTACCATATTTGGCATCAAATAAAACATTTGTGTTACAGATTGTTCTTTTTATAACTTTATTTTGAATCACAACTGTGTTGCAATGATCATTGTGACCTTACATGGCCTAGGTCTTTTAGGTTTGATAAATTTGAATAAAACCTAAGTAAATGTAATTTTCATTTTTCAGAAAGTAGACTTAGGTTGGAACCTCATTAAATGCATGGAACTTTGAGATCTGTGGCACAAAATCCTTTTATAGCACATATGTTGACTATACAAGGCTTGCAGAGTATGTAATTTTTATATTCTTTTGGAAAAGTTCTGTAGATACTACTTGTTAATTTATATAGAGAAATCTTGCGATTTTTTTGTCAGGCAGCAGAGGTCTCTTAGATTAATATCACTTTTGTGAAAAAGAATGCCAAACCTTTCCCCTGGCTGAAAAACCCCACAAGTGAATTCCTTTTTTTTTTTTTTTTTTACTACCAGTGATGTTGCTTTTTCAAAAGATGAGGGAAAGAGGCAGGCCTATAATTAATTTGAGTCATATAGTTTATAGGAAATAATTTCTGTAGTCAGATGCTACATTAATAGTTACATTTAAAGTGTATTTTTCATTTTGTTTAATGTTTATGACTGCAGGTGAAAGTTGACTTAATTGAACTCTCTGAAAAATGTTGTAGCGACTTTGATTTGCACTCAGAATTAGAGCGCTCATTTTTGTCAGAACCGTCATCTCCAGGGAGAACCAAGACCACTAAAGGATTCAAACTTGGGAAGCACAAGCATGAGACCTTTATAACTTCAAGGTAAAATTTATTCTACTGAGGATCTTTTTATTTTAAATGTTTTTATTGATTTCAGAGAGGGAGAGAGAGAGAGAGAAACATCAGCGAGAGAGTCATTGATTGGCTGCCTCCTGCATGCTTCCAACTAGGGATTGAGCCTGCAACCCGGGCATGTGCCCTGACCAGGAACTGAACTGTGATCTCCTGGTTCATGGGTCCATAGATGCTCAGCCACTGAGCCACACTGGCCAGACTCTACTGAAGATCTTGATTGTGGGTCGTGTAAGCTTATTTGCTTTAATGTATTTTAACCCAGATACATGACTAATGAAGGACAAAGGGAGCCCTGGCCGTTGTGGCTCCGTTGGTTGGACATTGTTCGTGTACCAGGAGGTCACCCGTTCAATTCCTTGTCAAGGGTACATGCCTGGGTTTTGGGCTTGATCCCTAATAGGGGGCATGCAGGAGGCAGCCGATTGATGTTGCACTCCCACATGGATGTTTCTTTCTCTCCCTCTCCCTTCCTCTCTCTCTAAAAATCAATAAACTACTAAAAATGAAAGGATAAAGGAAGTTGACATAAGGCTTGAATCATGAATATCGTTTGGAAATTTTTAAAAAGATAATTTGGCCAAGACATATCCAGTATATTTGTTTATTATTTTACTTTATGAGAGTTTGGAAGGTTTGAACAAGAGTAAACTGGATTATTTTAAATAATTGTTAGTAATACCAATAAAATGTGAGTACCATTCTTAGCTAGTTTTGTTGTATTTCCATCGAAAGTACAGGTATATCTTGGGAGATATGCAGGTTTGGTTCCATACTACCGTAAATAACATAATAAAGTGAGCAACATGAAATTGTTAGTTTCTTGGTGCATATAAAAGTTATGTTTACACTATACCATAATCTATTAAGTGTTCAGTATCATTATGTCTCAAACCCAGTGTATATACCTTAGTTAAAAACTACTTGATTGCTAAATAATGTTAACTATCATTTGAGCCTTGAGTCATAATCTTCTTGCTGGTTTATGATCTTGCCTTCAGTTTGTAAAAAATGCAATATCTGTGAAGTTCAGTAAAGTAAAGCACATTAAAGCAAGATTTGCCTGTCGTAGAGATATTTGCAAAGTAACCACAGTTGGAATAAGAAATAATTGAAATGTAGTTTTCATATTGCAAAGAGTGACTTATATTTTCATTGGAAATACATATTTTTAAAAAATGCTTTCATGGAGTATTTTTGTTTTAATAGTGGAAAATCTGAGTACATTGAACCTGCCAAACGAGCTCATGTTGTGCCACCACCAAGAGGAAGGGGCAGGGGAGGATTTGGACAGGGCATACGACCCCATGATATTTTTCGTCAGAGAAAACAGAACACAAGCAGACCACCATCTATGCATGTGGATGACTTTGTTGCAGCTGAAAGTAAAGAAGTGGTCCCTCAAGATGGAATACCCCCCCCAAAACGGCCACTCAAAGTATCACAGAAGATTTCTTCTCGCGGTGGATTTTCAGGCAATCGAGGAGGACGGGGAGCTTTTCATAGTCAAAATAGGTTTTTCACACCGCCTGCCTCAAAAGGTAATTACTTATATGTGCGTGCGTGCCTGCCTGCCTGCCTCTCTCCCTCCCTCTCTCTCTCTCTTTCTCTCTCTCCTCTCTTTTTTTTTTCTTTTTCTTTCCTTCCCTCACCCAAGGATATTTTTTCCATTGATTTTTAGAGAGAGTGAAAGGAAGACAGAGACATGCACAGGGAAAGAGAGAGAGTAAAACATCGGTGTGAGAGACAGAGACACATTGATTGGTTGCCTCCTACATGTGCCCTGACCAGGGCCAGGGGTCAAACCTGCAGCTCAGATACGTGTCCTTGACTGGGAATGGAACCTGTGACCCTTTGGTGCTCTAGCCCACACTCTAATCACTGAGCCACATCCGCCAGGGCTATATATTCTTTTTGATAGGTTAGAATGGCGATTTTCAACCAGTGCGCTACAATCATTTTTAAAACATTCAATACCTATTTAGTCAGGGGCACTGACCTCTTCCCTTAGATTGTCAAATAAAAAAATGACATCCGCCAACACAATAGCCGTCCAGTGTGAATGAATCAAAATTACACCTATTTTTTATCAGATCAGCAAAAAATATATTTTCTGGTATGCCACAGAATTTTAGTAATTATGTGTGCCATGAGATGAGAACAGTGGAAAATTGCTGGGTTAGAATATTGGAATATTAGAATGTTTAATAGAAGTGATTGAGATGGCAGTGATTCAGGTAAAGTATTTTCCTGTTACTAAAATTAAGCTGCCTCTTGACCAGTGGTTCTATTTGCAGAGTACTTTATTGGATAGAAAAAAATTCTTTTTTATATTAACCTTTGCTTGATTGCACATTTAGTGATGAGTTTAATTAAGTGTTGGGTGATTATTTTTGTTTTTACATTGAGAATTGTATTTATCCTTTCTGAATATTTATGCATTATTTTTGCAGTTGTACTTATCAATAATTTTCTTAAGATTGTTTTATATCACCATTGATTCTCTTATGTACTTGCCTCCTAATGTTCTGTTAATATTTTAAATGGTTTCAAGATTTTAGAAACGGAATTCATTATAGAAATCATACTTTACCAGTAGATTGATGACATGTTTTCCCGCTGTTGAGTGCAGAAGGTGAGAGGGAAGGAGAATAGGAGTTCACACTAATAGCAAACACATAACTGTCAGGAACTTCTATAAGCACTTGACATATAATACTCTCGCATCAACCCCATGAGGTAGGCTCTGTTAATACACCCACTTTACAGAAGAGAAAACTGTCAGCTGACCAGGACACATAAGTACAAGTGGTAGAACCACTATGTGAACCTGGCAGTCTGGCTCCAGAGCTTCTGCTCCTAACACTCTACAGTATATTTCATTTACAAAAAATTCAGTTTACCTTCCATTACTTTTGAAGGTTAAGGCAAACCTGTCAGATCTTTCTTAATCCAGTTGAAGTCCTGAAAAAAGATTTTGATTGTTACCTTTAGGAAACTACAGTCGTCGGGAGGGAACGAGAGGCTCAAGTTGGAGTGCTCAGAATACTCCTCGAGGAACTTACAATGAAAGTCGCGGAGGCCAGAGCAACTTTAACAGGGGCCCTCTCCCGCCTCTGAGACCACTTAGTTCTACAGGTACACTTTCTTCCTACTTGATATTGCTGAGAGGGAGGTGAAGTCTCACTTTCACATTGTGGAATGTCATGTACTCTGATTCTGGGAGAGAATATTTTAGAATGTAGATGTGCAATTCTAAAGTGAGTTAATTTTATATACGAATGAGTACCTAATGTACGTTTCTGTAGAAATAATCAGAATTTTAGTTTCTGCACTTTGTGTATAGTCTGAGCAGTTTCATGGTGATGTGCTCTGTTTTTATATTTCAATAGTGAAAGTGAATCCTTAAGGTATGTTTTTAATAAGAGGTATCTTCATAGGGCATATTCCATTTTTAGTTGCAGTATTTTATTGTGTGTGTAAGCATATGACCCTTAATAGCTTTGAGATGTTACTCTCACATATGAAACATTTTACCTACTTAGGACAGTTCACACTGGTCTTTAACACATTCCTAGGACTTACACTTGGATTTTAAAGGAGCAAAGAGTACTTTCTGTCTTGGGTTTGTGCTCAATGTGATAGACGAGTATTCATATAATGGGAAAGGAACAGATGTTGCAGCTAAATACTGTATTCTTTCTTTTACAGGCTACCGCCCAAGTCCTCGTGACCGCGCTTCCAGAGGCCGTGGGGGACTTGGACCCTCATGGGCAAGTGCCAATAGCGGCAGTGGAGGCTCAAGAGGAAAGTTTGTTAGTGGAGGCAGTGGCAGAGGTCGTCATGTACGGTCCTTCACACGATAAAAGTTATTTTGGGAACATCCTACGTGTATATGAACATTTTATGACAACAATAAAAATAAAATAAGACATTGAAGGACCAATTTAGACTTTTAGCAGTTATCTGGAGACTCTGAGAGAATATTTTTATCTGAAGAAAGCAGATTTTGTTTGATACCTAACACAAGATTTCAATAAAAATCCAAACTTTGTATGTTTTTATATATTTTTTCTCCTTCTTATATAAGACTAGAAAATTTCTTAGGTAGAGAATGAATGATGAAATTACTTTTAGGTTATACCTTCCTACACCACAGATGTTCCTGATACTTTCTCAGCTCATGGTGCCCTTTAGTGTTTCAGGAATTTTTTTTTAATAGCACATCTAGGACAAAAGAAATGCATAATACTTCCATTTATTAAGCAGTCAAGTCCAAACAGCTTAATAAGAATTAATACCATAAGCACTAGTAACTGTAGACCCTGTACAGCTCTCATACCTTGGAACCAGCTTGGATCCTCACTATTGCTCTCATTTTCTATTCCACTATACTTTTTGCACAGTAATTGTTTTCACAGCTGCTAAAAACCCAGATTTTGGAAAGAAATAATAGGGCTATCTAATATTGAAAGTGTAAACTACCTCAAACTAGTAGTTTGTGTTATGTCCAAGAAATGTGTTCCCCTCAAAAATTTAAACTGGCATTTGTGCTAATTTACTAGGGTGCCCTGGTGCATAGAAACACAACACTCTTCTATACATTAGAAATGTGTATGTACTTTGTGTTTCAGCTTTGTATCTACATTTGCTATTTTATTACAGTTATTTAAAGCCTAAAATGAGGTGTGTCCTAATAGTTATTTTGAGAATCCAGAGTATCTAATAAAATCTGGACTTCATATACAGAAATAAAGTTTATAACAGAAAATAGCCTTATTTTCCCCAAGAGATAACACATGGAGCTGACATAAAATATAGAGTTCTCTTTAAGAACAAAGGAGTGTATGAGTCTCATTTCATTCCTTTATTATTGTTTTGCTGAACTATTTGTGAGTGAATAGAAAGTTAGGTGAACACCAGTGAATAAAATCTCAGCTCTGAAGATTCTGATGTTTAATTGAAAAGTAAAGGAAATCTTCCCATATCCCCAATCGCCTCAAAAAACCCAAGAAAACCTAAACCCCTTTCAATTTTTTTTTAAAAAATATATCTTTATTGATCTCAGAGAGAGGAAAGGAGAGGGAGAGAGAGAGAGAAACATCAATGTTGAGAGAGTCATTAATCGAGCCTGCACTGGGCATGTGCCCTGACCGGGAATCGAACCCTGCTTGCCTGGATCCCAGGTCGACGCTCAACCGCTGAGCCACGCCCGGCTGGGCCCCCCCTTTCAATTCTTAAACCTAATAAGCTCATCTCTAAAGATGCCTTAATCACATTAGAATTTGAAGTTTGCCCCCAGTAGCTGATGCAAATGCGTGTAATAATTGTTTCTTAAGTAATTACATTTGTTAAATAATAAGGATATGTGACTATATGTACAGGTTTTTTTTAATGGAATGCTTCATGAATTTGTCATCTTTGTGCAGGGGCCATGCTAATCTCTGTATTGTTCCAGTTTTAGTGTATGTGCTGCCGAAGCGAGCACTACATTACATTTTTTGATTTTTTAGCTTTAAGTTGAATATAATCTTTGAGAAATATCAGAGAGTTGTTTATGCTATTTGACTGTTAGTGTAACACTCAGGAATTAAGGCCAGCCAAAGTAATAAGTTAGTACTGTAGAAGCAAATTAATACTAGGCAAATTAAAAATGTCCTGATTAAAAATCTTAGATAAATAAGAAACTAAGTAATTTAGCATGTTGACCATCCCTTTCATGCATATATTACTCAGTCTTTATAACAGCCCAGGAAAGGAGGTATTACCCTAATTTTACAGATGTAGAAACCTGAGGCGCTTGACTCAAAAGTGATTAAAACAGGCCCGGCCGGGCGTGGCTCAGCGGTTGAGCGTCGACCCTAGGATCCAGGCGATTGGGGTTCTATTCCCGGTGGGGGCACATGCCCAGGTTGTGGGCTGCGGCCAATCAATGACTCACTCATCATTGATGTTTCTGTCTCTCTCCCTCCCTCTCCTTTCCTCTCTCTGAAATCAATAAAGACATATAAAAAAAATTTTTTTTAAAAAGTGATTAAAACAGGATTTAAAACCATGTTGGGTAGCTTCTGAATTTTAGAAAAATAACTTTATTTTTCAATTACAGTTGGTGTGCAGTATTGTTAGTCTCAGGTGTAAGGATGCTCAGTGAGTTTTCTACCTCCATTTTTGCTTTTATCTCTCTGCTGAAGTTCTCATTAAGTTCATTTACCCTCCCCCTTAATTGAGCATCTCATAACCAGTGCTTTGAACTCTGCATCTGGTACATGGCTTGTCTCCATTTTTAGTTTTTTTCCCTGGAGTTTTGTCCTGTTCTTTCATTTGGGACATGTTTCTTTTCCTCCCCATTCTGGCTGCCTCTGTGTGTGTTTCTATGTATTAGAGCTGCTACGTCTCCTGGTCTTGGTAGAGTGGCCTTACGTAGAAGGCGTCCTATAAGGCCCCCTGGGGCAGCCTCCTGGGTCACCTGAGCTGGGCGCTTCAGGTGCGTTCCCTGTGCAGGCTCCCTTTACCCTCCTGCTGTAGGTGAACCTTGGTTGCTGTTGTCAGGTCAGTGGGAGGGCTTTACCCAGCCCAGTTTCTGTAAGGACTAGCTGAGTGCACAGCAGAGGATCAGCTGTGCAGGGGCCAACCCTGCGGAGCAGAACTCATTGCAGCAGGGATCCGGTGCCCCTGCTGAGCTCACCCCTGGAGTATGTCACTTGCTGGAGGAGGCGGTCGGGTGGTCCTCTGGCCTGGTCTGAAGCAGCCTAGGGCGGGCTGGCTCTTGGGCCTCTCGCGCACGAGCTGCAAAGCCATCTGTCCCTGGCTGCTATTTGTGCTGGGCTTGGGGGTGCCTGGGAGAGGCCACGCTGAGAACCAAGGTCAGCTGCCACCCGTGCTGGGCCTGGGGCCACTCAGAAGCACTAGGTGAGCCTGTGTGTAAAAGGCCCCGAAAGGGCTTGGGCGGGGTCTCAGGGAGTCACCAGCGCGGGGCGGGCAGTGTTAGCCAACTCGAGGTAAGCTAACAGGTGCCAGCCTGGAAAGGGGACAAACATCCGCGTGAGAGAGACACGCGGGGGGGTTGCCCCCCACACGGCCGGGGGACCCATCAAACCAGCCCAGGTAGGTGCCCTTGACCAGGAGTCAAGCCCGCTGCTCTTCCATGCGCAGGCCTAGCTCTAACCACTGACCAGCACTAGCCAGGGCCAAATTTTTTTTTAAAAAAATGTTTTTATTGATTTTAGAGAAAGGAAAGGAGAGGGAGAAACAGGGACCTGAGCATCCCCGATGGGCTGCCTCCTGCACGCCCCTTGCTGGGGATGGAGGGGCTCGTCCCCGACCCCCTGGAGCACTGGCCATGGCTCAACCAGAGGCCACACTGGCCAGGCCTGCGCCAGGCACTTTAAAGGGCTATATTATTTACACAAAGTTGATGCAGGCACTTTATTACTAAAACGCCAGTATAATTTAAGAGCTTTATAGTAAAATCTGTTTCATATGCATAGTTTTTTCCAAAGCAAAGCGTGCTGTGCAGACCACCCAACTGCGTGGACTGCCCACGTAGGTGTTTCTCGAAGTGCCACCCATCTGTTCAAAGGCGAGGTCCGCAGCCTCGGACCCACGCTGCCCGACGGCGGGCACAGTGCAAATACCTTTTGGAAACGCCAAGCGCCGCGCCGCGAGGCCGCCAATCAGCGTCGGGCTGCGCGGGGCGGCGGAGGCAGTGCGCACGCGCGGCGCGCTCGCCCGCCATTGGCTGCGCGGAGGCGGGAGGCTTGAGCTCGGGGGCGGGGAGGCGCCGGCTGCCCGGGTCCTCGCGGCGGGTCCTGCGCTGCCCCGGGTCCCGGCCGCCGCGTCCCGGGGGCGAACCGCCACCTGCGGGCTGGTGCGGGACTAAGAGGGGCGAGGCGCCCGAGCAGGCCTCCGAGCGGACGGCAGGTAGGCGGCGACGCGGCCGCGGCCGTTTCCTTCGGGGGCGGGAGCGACCTGAAGTGCGCAGCTCGCCCTCGCGGCGGGGCCGGGGGGTGGGTGGCGAGGCCGCGGTGGGGGCGCGTGTGCGGCGGGTGGCCCCCGGCGGAGGGCCCTGGGCCAGGGACGCCCGGGCGCGGGCCCCGCGGTCCGCCCGCCCTGCGCCGGTGCGCTCGGGGCCGGGTCCCGGGGCTGCGGCCGCGCGAGGTAACTCACGGGAGGTGTTTGGTGATCGGTTCGGCGCGGCCGTGAAGTCGGAGCAGCGCCTTCAGCCGCGCGGTGCGGAGGCAGCGCAGGGGCTCTGCTGCTGTATTCGGGTCGGTCGGCGACATTCCTGCTCCCAGAGGCTTGATGATCGCGCCCCCTCCGGCCTTCAGAGCCCGCACAGGTCCCCAGGTTTTAGTCCTGCTCCCCTCTGTTAACTACGTCCTTCCCTGTCCCCCCTCAGGGCACGTTCCCTTCGTCGTAGGACCTCCCTGGGTAGTAAGCGTGCAGTAGTGATTATGCGCAGGACAGTACAGGGAACATGAGTGCTGACGACGAGCGCGCTTTGTCCCGAGTGCTTCCAGCGTTTCCTTGAACCCCGCCGCGCCCCGAGGAGCTGCCGCGTAGGGCGCACGACAGACTGTCTCACCGCGGCGGGAAGGTGCGCGGCTGGTGCGCGCACGGGGAGGGCCTGAAGTGTGGGAGGCAATGGGGGGCTCTGGTTAAGCTGGAGTGAGTCAGGCACCGAGGGGCGGAAAGGCATCCCCAACGCTGTAGGAGCTGGGGCCGCGGCCACGGGGGAGAGAGAACTGTCTTGTCTGGGAAACTGCAGTACGAAGGCAGTTGTAGTGGTATGTGAACAGTGCATTCTGTTGTGTGGGTGTAACATAACTTATTTATCCACTAGTACGCCCCGCTCGCTGTAGACAATGCTGGCATAGATTATCCTTATGCCTAATGCTTTTTTTTTTTTTTTTTAATATCTCTTTATTGATTTCAGAGAGAGGAAAGGAGAGGGAGAGAGAGAGAGAAACATCAATGATGAGAGAGTCATTGATCGGCTGCAGCCTGCAACCCGGGCATGTGCCCTGACCAGGAATCAAACCCTGATTGCCTGGATCCTAGGTGGATGCTCAACCGCTGAGCCGGCGGGCATGCCTAATGCTTTGAGTATCTCTTTGATAATTCCTTAGGGTGAATTCCTGGAAGTAGAATTTCTGGGTTAAACAAATGCTTTTGGTAGCCATGCACATCCTTGGTGATGGCCCTTCTTGTTCAGTGTTCTGTGAAATAGCTGCGGAGTGCTTGCTGCTGCCCTTTGCAGAAGTGTGGCCTGTGTACCTAATGATGTTGTCTTCATGGCTTCCCCTGTCCAGTCCTGGCGGAAATAATAATGAGGAAAAGTTAGGAAACCTGGTTTTAGCGTCTTGATTTATATCGTTTAAAAATTCCACCATGTTACAAGGAAGTAGGATAGTAAAAATAAATTGAATTGTAAATTTGTCCTTTGAATTGCCAGGACTTCATTCATTCAGACATATTTGTTAGTAGTTGTAATGTGTCTGGCATAGTCGTTGATGCTGCTTATAGAGTGACGAAGAAAACAAGCTGCCATCGTGCCCCTTATGGGTCAGTGGGGTAGGAAAAAAAGCAACCCGCTTGATATATGTATGTGAATAATTATGTTTCCTTTGATTTTGAAACTACTGTCTAAATCCCATTTAAAGACTATATTATCATATATAACCTATAGTATTATCAAAATTGATGTAACGTATGTTCAAGTTTACACCATTCAATTTAAATTTAAATTCTTTTCAAAAGCCCTTTGGGATGGAAAATAAAATCTTACCAGCTGGTGAATTTGTTTTTTAAACCTACTTACAGGCTTATTCTCTTATATTTTAAAAGATATGATGGTTGTAGTAATGAGCTATTTTTATATTTGGAGGTGATTCTAATCAGATTTATGGATGATTTTTGTTTTTGGTATTTTTCAGGTTGGTTTTGCTGAATATGAGACGATCTGCAGCACCAAGTCAGTTGCAGGGGAAACCCTTCAAAAAACCAAAGTTTATACCACCAGCAAGAAGTAATCCAAGTCCAAATGAAGAGATTACAAAGCTGGACCCAGATACAGAATTATCTGAGGTAAAAAAAAAAAAAAAATTAAAGGAAGCATAATATAGAGAAGCATGTATCTATAGAAAGTGCCATCTAAAGAGTTAAAAGTACTTACTGCCTATAGGAATTTTCAGCATTTCTGACAAAGTCTTCCCAAAACCTTAGAAATAATTATGAAAAATTTTTAAAAAGGAATGACATGCAGTTGGGTCCATAAAATAAAATTTTGGTAACAGTAAAAAATGTCTCTGTGAGGAAAGGGGTGGAGATTCTTGTAAAAAATTATTCTGATGAGTGTTCTTTTTTTATTTGTTTTTTTAATTCTCACCTGAGGATATTTTTTCCATTGATTTTTAGAGAGTAGAAGGGAGGGGGGGCGGTGAGAAAGAGAGAGAGAGAAACATCAATGTGAGAGAAACACATCGATTGGTTGCCTCCTGCACACACCCCGACTGGGGCCAGGGATTGAACCCACAACTCAGGTAGTCGCCCTTGACCAGAAATCAAACCCATGACCCTTCAGTGGACCCATGGGCTGACTCCAACCACTGAGTCACACTGGCCAGGGTGATTTGTGTTCTTTTCAAAGATACCGTATCAATAAATGAAAACTTTAGATAAGGCAGTTTAAAGAGAAACATGTAAATAATGATTTAGGTCACTATTCTGGACATTTCATTTTACTTATAAAAAGTAAATGCTTGCCTGACTGGTGTGGCTCAGTGGTTGAGAGTGGGTCACCAGTTTGATTCCCAGCAGGGCATATGGCCGGGTTGTGGGCTGGATCCCCAGTAGGGGCGTGCAGAAGGCAGCCGATCAGTGTTTCTCTCTCATCGATGTTTCTCTCTATCCCTCTCCCTCCCTTTCTCTAAAAAAAATCAATAAACACACATTTTTAAAAGTTGAATTTTAAATTTATTTTTAAATATCTATTCCATATTTATATGTAGAGATACTAAACTGGTAGCTCATGTTTTAGATTAGTCATCTATTATGTAAATATATGGAACATTAGATTGACTTTCTGCATAAAATATATATATTTTGTTCTTTTAGGTTGCTGCAAATAATACTTTTCTCCAATCACAAACTGATCCCAGAATATACAGTTTAAATCTTCTGCCTGCTGAAGAAAGTGGTAGAGAAATGAATCATGGGGATAATTACAGGGGAAAAGACTGTTTTGAAACATCTGCAATGCCAACATTAAACCTACATCTTACAGGTAAGACTGTACTTTTTATTAATCAGGTTTACACTTGACCAGTTTTATTATAGCGTTATTTAAATTGATTACTTATAAGGATGAATATGTTACGTTTGAAAGTTTTTGATGTAATACCAACTAGATTGTTGGCAATTCAGATTTTTTGTTATAATTGATTTTTAATGATTGGGTTAATAACCATGTAATTAAGATTTTATACTTTATATTAGGTGTATGTCTACTACTGTTCATTATAAATGTATTGGTCAAA
This sequence comes from Miniopterus schreibersii, assembly GCF_964146895.1. Classification (NCBI taxonomy): domain Eukaryota; kingdom Metazoa; phylum Chordata; class Mammalia; order Chiroptera; family Miniopteridae; genus Miniopterus; species Miniopterus schreibersii. Next base: position 3,767,091 of record NC_138117.1, on the reverse strand, counting down.
TATGGTCTTGGCCTCAAGTACCAAGATACGTTTAAAGATTTGAAAAATAAAATTCCTAAGAAACATGTTAACATTACTAAAATCGGAGAGGCGAACTTGAAATAAGTAAAATTGTTCATTCATTATAGTCCATGGAGTAACTTCAGATCAGTTAGATGGGAATTATGAAGGTATATAATTGCAGGAAAACCAAGCATTTAACAAATGTTCCCTGCCCCCACTGTTCAATTGAGTTAAAATAATGGCTATGGTTCTTTTTGTATCTATAATAGATCAGTATTTTTCAGGTAATTAAAAAAATAATTAGGATTGTTCACAGACGTTTATTTGGCCTTGTGAAAGCCAACATCAAAACTACATTTTTCCAAATTGCATTTTATTAATTTTTGGTTGAATAAGTATATTCAGGGAACGAGCCCCAGCTGCTGGTCTGTAGAATTGTAAGTGCCATCCTAAAGATACCAGCATAAATCAGCAAAAAGTGCCTTAATTGCTTAACCCTTTTGAAGGAAGTTCTTGAGCTTGGTGACGACTAATTAATTTTACCTAAAAATGGGTTCCTTTCTTGTTGGGGCAGAAAGGAATTCTTTATTTTCCCAGCTGGCCAGGATCCTTGGTACCATTTATGCTCCTCATAACTTAAAAGTTGGGAAGGACTTTTGGAGCTGGTACCAATTCAGGGAGATTGGTAGAAACAGCTCTGGGCCTGGCAGTTTAGCTGCTCCCACGTTTCACTGATTTGCTCTCCTTATTTCTTTCTACCTTACTTTCCTCCCTCTTTTCTTCCATCTTAGTTAGTTGAATATCCTATTTTCCCATGTATGCCTGGTTTATTTTTGTGGGTTTTTTTCTATCATGGTAACTAATCTCTTCAGAGAATGATATTTAGACTCTACAGTATGTTACATTTCTTGTTACTGATTTGGGGCTTCATTTGTGTTCTACTATGGTTTCTTATTCTCTTCCCTGCTAAATAGAGGAGAGAGTTAAGAGTTAAGGTAAGTTGGAGAGGGAGTTAATTTACTCTAACCCTTAATCCCATAATCCTTCTCTGATTTAATACATTCACTGGACTGGGGAACCTGGGCCAACCTCCTGATACCCTCCTGCCTGTCATTCAGAGAGAGAGGTTAACTGGGGAAAAGAGCATTGTATTTTTATTTTTTAGAGAGAGGGGAAGAAGAGGGAGATAGAGAGAGAGAGAAACATTGACGTGAGAGTGGAATATCAATCAGCTGCCTTGAGCCCGCAACCTGGGCATGGGCCCTGACTTGGAATCGAACTGGCAACCTTTCAGCATGTGGGACGATGTTCCAACCAACAGAGCTACTGGGCCAGGGGCCTGCTCCTTCCTTGTCTCTTGTTACAGCCTTTGTTTTAAAGTCGATTTGTCTGGGACCCTAGCTTTTATTTTTGTTTCTATTTTCATGCAATATCTTTTTCCATCTCTTTACTCAGTCTGTGTGTCTTTTGATCTGAAGTCTCTTATAGACAGCGTGTGGAGGGGTCCTGTTTTGTTACCCATTCAGCTACCCTGTGTCTTTTGATTGAAGCATGTAATACATTTGCATTTAAAGTAATTGTTGATAGATGTATATTTATGGTCATTTTATTCCTATTTTTTATCTTTTCTCCCTTCAAGAAGTTACAATGCTGGTTTGGTGGTGATGAACTCCCTTAGCTTTTTCTTGTCTGGGAAGCTCTTTATTTGTTCTTTCGATTCTAAATGATAGCTTTTCTGGGTGGAGTAATCTTGGCGGGCCGGGGAACCTGCAACCCAGGTACGTGCCCTTGACTGGGAATAGAACCCATGACTCTTTGGTGCTCAGAGCAACCAACACTGTAACCACACCGGCCAGAGCCCTGTAACATTATTTCAGTTATTGTATTCTTCATTTCTGATTGGTTGTTTTTTATGTTTTCTATGTCTATTTTTATGCTTCCCATATTTTTAAGTTCTTACTACGTCCATTTACTCTTCCCCTGAGTTCATGTGGGGTCCTTATAACCAGGGCGTTAAACTGCATCTGGTACATTGCTTGTCTCTGTTTTGTTTAGTTCTTTCTCTGGAGTTTTGTTCTGTTTTTTCATTTGGGACATGTTTCTTTGTCTTCTTATTTTGGCTGCCTCCCTGTGTTTGTTTTGACGTGGAGTTGCTTTGTCTACCGATCTTGGTAGAGTGGCTTTATGTAGTAGGTGTCCAGTAGGGCCCAGTGGTGCAGCCTCCTCCGTCATTATAGCTGGATGCTCCAGGTGCTTTCCCCGTGTGGGCTGTGTGCACCTTCCTGTTTAGTTAAGCCTTGATTGCTGTTGTCACGTCAGTGAGGGGATTTTCTCCCTGGTTATTCCCTGTGGACGACTGGCAGTGACCATAGCAGAGGATCAGCTGTGCAGGGGCTGACCTCATGGTTCAGGATTCACTTCATCTGGGCTTTGGTCTGCCCCTTGAATGTGTTGCTCGTGGAGGTGGTTGGGTGGTGCTCCAGTGTGGTCTGAAGCCATCCACCAGATGGGCTGGCAGTAGGGCCTCTTGGGCATTGCAGGCCAAGGTCGGTCGCTGCCTGTGCCCTGCCTGCAGCCCCTGGGCATGAGCTACAAGTCGATGGCTGCTACTTGTGCTGGGCTTGGAGGTGCCTGGGAGAGACCAAGCTATGAACCAAGGCCGACTGCTACTAGTTGTGTGCCTGGGGCCACTTAGCAAGAGGTATAGGGCATTCTGAGGCCAGTTGCTGCTTGTTTCGTATTTGTGAGCCTTTGAGAGATTTTAGTAAAGTGTATACCATGAACCAAGACAGGCCATTTGTAATTTTGAAATGGTTTCCGGAGAATGTGAGTACTGCATTCATCTATGCCACCATCTCGGCCAGAAGGAACACTGTGGTTCTCAGGTGTAGATACATGCCCTCCATTTGCCTTCCCTCACTGCTGTTGATGTGTGTCCAGAGAGTCAGACTTGATTCTTGGCTAGATGTGTGTAATATCTGGACAGGGTCTTGGTCAGTCTGTACTTCAGGATTATTCTTCCTTAAAGTAATAGCTAAGGAACAATGTTCACAGTTTACCAGGATAAGGGAAGTGATCTCCTGGCCGTCCTGCTCTCTGCAGGAGTTGCTGCCATTGCTGTTCCCGCCAGCCAGACTCTCTGAACGTTCACATAAAACTTGCCTTTCCAACAGTTTAACTAATAGCCTACTATTGACCGAAGCCTTACCGATAAAACAGTTGATTCACACGTATTTTGTACGTTATATGCTGTATCTAATAATAAGGCAAGCTAGAGAAAAGAAAATGTTAAGAAAATGATAAGGAAAATACATTTACAGTACTGTTTGTATTTATTGAAAACTGCTGCATGTAAGTTGAACCACACAATTCAAACTTGTGTTGTTCCAGGGTCAACTGTAATTTTGTTGTACTTGTTTTTCATCGTATGTTTTGGAGCTTGTTGTATGTCAATACATAGAAGTCTGATTCTCTTATTTTAACACTGCCTAGTGTAGACCATAGTATTATAAAAAATGATATAAAGGGAGCCATTTCAAAATGGAGTTGCAGCTGTAATCCCACAGGTACTGCCTTGCCTGTCTGATCCTCAAACCTTTGGAATGTTAAAACTGGGCAAAATAATACTTGGTCTGAGCCTAAAGCAACATTGTGTTCCCAAGAACTATTTGCAGAGATAATAAGAAAGCAGTTATTATGACCACTGTACCAAAAATTAAAGACATTTTTAAGAATCAGCATCACTGTATTAGCTTATCTGCACCTACAGAATTTCCCTCCTTGGCTTATTAGCACCATTGATTCTATTCCTGTAATTATTCCCCTTTTCTGTCTCATCAGTACCCCATGCCTTCCCCTCCTTATCGGAAGACTTTGGGTTTCTGCCTGAATCACTGCTTCCTGAATAGCTATTGTTTTAGTTCTCAAATAAATGCTTGTTACCTATCACTCTGGTTATTTATTTTTAGGTTAACAATTTTGGAAGGTTTTACATGTGTAAAATATTAATGGATACTCCGAGATCGATGTCCAGAGTACTGTTTTACATGCCCATCGACAGTACAGAAAAGTGCTCTTGGCCTGCCCCTTAGCCGCTCTTGTCATTTTCAGCCTCTAAGAATTTTGCCAATCTTGTGGATGAAAACCATTTTTAGTATACATTTTCTTTTAATTTAGTAAGATTGAATGTTTTAAAAATATTTTTATTAGTATTTTGTTTCTTAACACAATATCTGTATTTCTTCCAAAAATAGTGAAATATTATTTAAAGACAGTTTATATCTTGTGTTCTCATTTTCCTTTGCATGCCTGTGGTCAGGTTGCTGGGGCTGGTCAGTTTTTCAGTTCTCATCTCTGTGGATGGTAATCGGGTGCATTACTACTTGCTACAATTTATTGAGCAATAAAACTGTCCAAAGGCAGTGAAAGGCTAGAACTACTGACAAATCAGATTCTCAGTAGGGTGCGGCAGACAACACCTAGTGTTCCATAGAACACCTGGCAGTCTTTCACTTTTTTCCTGACGGACACATTTAAAGCTTCTTGCACATTGTGTGGCTCAGAGTGAGGGCTTAAAACATTCAATTTGCTGCTCTTCCATTAAAAGAATGAAAAACAAGGAGTTGAAAATTTATGGCATTTCTGCATACCTACACTTTCCTGGATGGGGCTGTATCAGCTAGATGCACCTTTGTTTTCCTTGGGCCTGGCACAGCACTTGGGAGCAGTTATAATGGGTGTTCAGTAATTGTTCAGTTGAGTGGAACTGTGTTCAGATATGTTCTAATTCATTCTTCTATCTGGATAAATATATGTGTTTATATATATTTAAGGAGAAATTAGGCTTATTTTGCTTACATTGTTATTTATCATATTTTCAGACAGGGATTAGAAAATATATTCTAAGCATGCAAACTGGTAGCCTTGCAAATGGCTAGACTGGCTGTTTCCTTTCATAGCCGAGATTGTGTGAGTATGGCTAAATAAAAATCCCACCCTTAATAACAGCAAATGTGATTTTGTTGTGTGCAGCCTTAAGGCGAGATTATGCAGTTCTCCCCATGGATGGAGATTTTACACACGATAGAGCAGGCTGGCACGTTCACGTAGGTTACAACTGGAATGATTTCCTTGCTTTAAAAACATATTTTTTATCTGCTTCGTAGATTCATTGTTTGACAAAAATTTCTTCTTAAGTAACTGGAAAAAACAACAACGTAGTGGATACTGTAGATTGTGAAATGAAGGGGAAGCTTAGCTTTACTGTGGAGTCTGAGTCTGGGTGTAACCTAACTAGCTAGAGGATATGCAATTCCTGATTGACAGCAGGACCAGCATTATGCAGATTTTGTAAGAGAGAGGAGCAGCTCAGAAACAGTGATTAGGGCCCTGCTCAGTTAGGAGTCACTACACCACCACTCCTATCTTTAGTTAGTCATTTTTCTGTCTACTGGATTTGTAAACAAATAGGACTAAACAGTTCCTCTTTTGTTATTAAAGTCATACTGCAGTGCAGATTCAGCCTATCAGCTGGGCATACACGTGTGGAAATCTGATCTCACCAAATTAGCTGATTTTTAGCTGGGTTCCACGCTTATCTCTAGACCTTTGTGTATTAAATTCCATCTCGAGCTGTTCTCTTTATACACAAGTGTGTTTTGCTTGTGCCTTCCTGTCTGTTTCAGTGAGAAGCTTTATGTAGGTCAGGCTTGGCTTAAGCAGATTTCCTGAACCTGCGTCAGCTTAAGCTGGAGGAATTTTAATAAACCCTCCCCTGTAGGCGTGGGCCTAAATGAGGCTAGCCTAGTTAAGCCTGATCTTTTTCCGCTGGTGAAAAGAGCTGAGCAGAGCTGAGGGCTGCATGGTGGTTTCAGACACTGCCTCCTTAATTTGAAAAGAACAATGGTAGGAAAGGCTAGATCTTCCAATTTTACCTTATCGGAAAAGCTTGATTTGCTAAAGCTTGTGAAGCCATATGTGAAAATTCTCGAGGAACACACTAACAAGCATTCAGTGATAGTGGAAAAGAATAGATGTTGGGATATCATAGCAGTTAACTATAATGCAACTGGAGTAGACCGCCCTCCTCGAACAGCGCAGGGCCTGCGCACCCTTTACAAAAGGCTCAAAGAATACGCCAAACAGGAGCTGTTGCAGCAGAAAAATACCCAGTCAGATTTTAAAGGCAGTATTTCTGAGCCAACCAAGAAAGTTATGGAGATGATTCCCCAGATTTCCAGTTTTTGCCTGGTCAGAGACAGGAACCACACACAAAGGTAAGCTTTATTTTATTTCATTGTGGAAAATTATGGCGCCTCCTATCTGCTGGGCTCTGGCTTTGGCTGTGGTAGAGAGATGCATATTAAGCATCCCCACACGGAGCAGCGAATGGCGCCTTTGTTTTGCATTCTAAAAAAACCAAAGTGAGGCTATAAGGAATTTGCTGCTGCATTTTATTTAAACCACTTTTTATTGTCTTCCCTTCCCCCTACCCTGCCTCTGTAGTTTCTAAAAAGTAAAGGTTAGGGAAGAGTAAATGGGATGGGATGGGATGAAATCTGTGGCATCAGCTCATAAACTTTTTAAGCTTTAAAATTAAATTATTTAATTAGCTGAGAGAGAGGCCTTTTAAGATTTCATTTAAGATTACATTTCATTGCAGTTCTCAGGTTCATAAAAAGTTAGTTGCAGGAGAAGTGGAACCCTTGCTTTTATATGAAATTGTCACGGTCTCCACTTTTTGAATATTCTTTGAGCTAAAAAACTAAAATCAGTAATTAAGTAAATTTATTAATGGTGTTATTGCATATATTAAGACAGTTTAAATTATTTTTCTAACTTATACTTAAAATTAAAAAACACAAAAAAAGGAATTAACGCCTAATTAGGAATTCAGATTACTTAATAAAATTCCAAGTTTTTGTGTTTTTATTAATTAGTGTTATAGTTTCACTTTGATCTTGGGTCACATAGGAAAGGGCAGGTTTTCACAAATTGCTTTGCAAGGATATCAAACTATGAATTTTAATATACCAGTAAGAGCAACTGGTTTCATAAAGTGTTGGAAACATTTTTGTTGTGTTAAATTTATGCTCTCCATAACTACTTGCTTGGGAATCTTAGAAACTATTATCTTACTACTGATTCAAATTTTAACCCCTGGCAAAAGATAAAATGGCAGGCACATTCTTCTGAGCCATTTAGGGTAATTTAAACAAGCTGTAAACTTCTTGTTAGTTGAGGGACCTCAAACAAAGCTTTACAATGCGCTTTTCTATTAGTGGAAGAGTCCTCATATAAGCAAAACTATTGATCACCTGTGAAATCTTTTTGAAGTTAGGAGAGAAACACGGCGGGGGGGGGGGGACTTTTTAGCCAAACATATTTGTTATTTTGATAATTTACTGAGCCCAGCTTCTTACCATATACTGCTTATTTCTAGTTGACGGCATAGTAAACAGTTGTATTAAATCATGGGGCCACTGTCTAAAATGTTCACTGTGATGACAAATGATTAAATCCTGATATGCTGGATGTCCAAAAACCTCCACAGTAAGACTGATTTATGCTGTGTTACTTATTAAATTTTTTTCCTCCTCAAACTATAGAGGAAAGTGGCTTTTGCATTATAGGTATAAACCCATCCTTTGGGTATTAAGTATAGGCTTTTATAATTTGAAAACTACACATAGAAACTGTAGTTTTAGTTAGTTGCATATTTAAAAAATACAGTGGGTATAGAAGAGAAATAAGTTATAAGTATCTGTTAAATTTTAACCATTTGTATCATATTTTAAAGTGAAGAATATTAGAAATAAGCCATTTAAATGCTTGCTTATGTTAGTGTCTACACTGCCATTTTTTCTTTATTGGTGTTTTCATGTAATATATTGATATACTTAATGTGCTTATATTTATTTGACACCATGAATCTCAATAATTGTCTCAGTTTATAATTCTATAATTTTAATCATGCTTCTGTATAAACATGCCTGTTAATCTCACCAAACTCTCCATTCTTAATAAGGAAAATCTTACTGTTTATATTATCTAAGGTATTTAAAACTATACGCCTCTTTGGTTTAGGCTATCTCTATAACACATTGATTTATGTCTTTATTTTTACTTCTCTCTAGTATCAAATTATATTTTGTGTTTTTGTAACCCATTTGATCCTTAAAATTCATAGTTATAAATTTTAGAAGTCTTTCTGTTTATCACTTTTTGACTTTCTCTAAAGCATTTTTTATATAATGACCTTGTAATGTTTCAACTAAAATGGAATGGAATATTCCAGATATAAGGCATATTGTTAATTTACATGAGAATATAATGTCTATGTCTAATTGTGAGTATTATACATACTAATATGGAATAGTCACAGTGTAAATTTAAAAAATTTAATTTTCATCTGTAGTATTAATATTTTTACATTCTAGGCCTTAGAGATGTTAATAAAAGTAAATCTTACTAATTTGAATTACATTTATATTCTGTTGCTTTGCTTTTCAAAATCATGGGATGACAAAATAGTTAAGAGTGAAAATGAATGAATTTACGTAATCTACAAATTGGTTTTTCATCACATACTATATACCTTATTATTTCATTTGTATCTCTAGACAAATATCTGATATTTTTGGCAATTTAATGCCATTAGTAAGTGACATATGGGGATTTTAAATTTTTTCCTATGTTCTACTTCAGCTTGTTTCAGCATATTAATCATGTCCATGTAGAATATATCTTAACTATGTTACTTATCATTTGTAAAATGTTATCTAAATAATGTTAATATAGCACTTTCCCATTAATATTCCAATAATCTCTTTCCCTTTTCTAACTTTTATTTTTAAGTAAGAAACAAGATTATATATTCCTGATTAACAGTTTCATGTTATACATGAAACTCTTCTAAAAAACAGTAGAATTTTAAGGTACATTGTATTTACATCATAAAAAATATTGATAAGTTATGCTAAAACTGTAGGTGCCTGCACAGTTTTATGGAAATTACATGTAAACTTAATAAACTTTCAATATATTATTGTATATAGGCTACTTAAAAACATTGCATTAAAAAAAATTTCATTTACATTTAATCATTCCATATTTGGTGAGCACTTGCTGGGTTTCAAGTATAATCTTAGACTAGGTCTGGGGATAGAGCAGTCGATATAAACCCTTGGCCTGTTAACTTTACCTAACCAATGGTTGAAAGACTGAGAGAACAACTGGTATAGGACAGGTAAGACTAAACATTGGGTAGTCAGGATAACCATGATAGTCAGACAGCTGAAAGCCATCCAGAATCTTGAGGGCTTTTTTTGACAAACGTAGAAAACATTGCTTCTCGTAGATGGCCTTCCATTGTTCCCCTAGAAGCCTGGGACCTGGGTGACTTTTAGGTCCGTCTAGGAGAGCAGAAGCGGATCAGGGCTGAGGTGAGGAGTAGCAGGGCCCAGAAGGCAGTGAATGAACTTCAGTGCCATCCAGACGGCCAGGCTTACAGGGACAATTGGTGTCTCTTGAGACCACTGGAAACGGCTTTTCTTTCTTTACCTACTTGTCCTTGCGTAGTGTTTGTGATTTCCTGCCCTATCGAGAGCCCGATTTTAGGTTGGGAAAGAGCTGTGTGTCCATTATTAAAATCCTAAGTTTAGTCACTTTAATTTGCTATTCTGAGGGTTAACCTTTTTTTGTGTCATCATTTTCTTTACAGCTTTAAAGCTTGACAGTTTAGTGTGTGTTAGACGTGTAGCTGGTGTGCGTGTGCTCTGGCCTTCGTTCGATTGAACTTGACAATGCCTTTTTGTGTGCTGTAGCGCCGGCTGGGGCAAGGAAGCGGAGGCTGGCACCAGCTCCCTGCAGGTAATGTTGGACCACCACCCGGTTGCTAATACCGTGGAGGTGAAGCAAGAAGATGAGGTGAAGCAAGAAGACGACGTGAAGCCGCCACCTCCACTAGTTTTAAGTTCTGAACAGAGTTATGCTCTTGAGCAAAGAGAAGAACACGTGCTCGGCCATGCTTTGGAAAGTTCCGTGTCGCCGTCCCTGTCCTCTGTTGATATGAGTATGACTTTGTCTCCATCTTCCCTCCCGAGGAGAGAGGGACACTTTAGGTCACAGTTAGGATGTGATCCTCAGATTCTGCAAATGCTGAAAGAGGAGCATCAGATAATTTTAGAAAATCAAAAAAATTTTGGATTATATGTTCAGGAGAAGAGGGATGGATTGAAAAGAAGGCAGCAGCTAGAAGAGGAGCTGCTACAAGCAAAAATTGAAGTGGAGAAGCTGAAAGCAGTTCGCTTACGGCACGATCTGCCTGAATATAATAGTTTCTAAGTTTTTTTTCAGTCTCAGAATATGATAATATTAATTTTGGCCAAATTACTTTTGTTTGGGAATGTCCTAAAGCAGAATATGTATTCTTATAAAATGTCGTTAATTTCTATTATAAAAAAACCTTTTTGGCATTTTCTAACTATTTTCTTTTGAGATATGTTATAATGTATTGATTGGGTGGCATGGTTATATTTTTTTGATTTCCCTGAATTTTTTCCTAAGAAGTTTAATTGTTGGCCTTACAGAAGATGTTATATTTTGATCATTAAAATATAAGATACATAAATATATACACAAACACATACACATTTTTTCAAAGTTCTGAGTCTTCAGCATTTTAAATTAGAGTTTGGAAAGCTGTAGTTCAAGGTTTTTAATTCAGTCTAATTTAGAAGCAGTACTAGCCTACTGACAGGAGCTTGTCTTTATGACCTTGATTTTTATGCTTTCATTTTTTGAAGGCATAAGTCCTATGATTTTAGTGATAGAAGCTATTTGGAGATCACTTTTTCCCACCTCTTCAATTTAGAAGCTAATAAAAGGGGTCCAGGAGAACTCAGTGATGGCAGAGCAAGAACCAGCACTGAGTTTTTGTTTGTAACCTTTCCTCCTGCTATTCCATAGAAGTAAAGGTCCATTGCATACCCTCGATATTAAACAATTGGAAGTGTTTATTTCATTAAAATTGTTTTTAAAGATCAGGAGGTTATAAAATCGGGGATTGTGTGAATTATCCCATCTTCCCGTGTTTCTTTTTGGCCAGCAAAATAAGATTTTCTCTTGGAGCTGTTATATATCTTGGCTGTAAGATTTAATGTCTTAATTCATTTTTAATGTCTTATTCTGAAAAAGATTTCACAGTAAAAATTTTAATGAACAAAATTAAAATTTTACATAGATTAAAAATAGCAAAAAGTATGTTAATAGTTTATGATGTAATCTGTAATGTGTTTTTTTTTAAAAAAATTGCTATTTTAGTATTTGTGGGAATAAAACCTTCATTCTTAAAGCATACATATTAAATTTAAGTTAAATCTTTGATATGTATATTAAGGATTTCTATTTTTGCTGGGGCTGTGTTGAGGAAGGATTTTTAAGCCAAGCTTTAGAATTGGGTAGGTAGAATTTTAGCAGTGTAGTGGAGAAAGGATGTTTAAGTCAAAGTGAGCAACATGAAAAAGGCCTAGAGAATGAGGGAAAGTAGATCATGGTGTAGAAGCACAAGTACAGTGCTAAACCAGATGATTTTACATGAATATACTGTAGAGGGCCGATGAGGACAGTGGTAATCTGAACTAGTACATCTTCCTTGACTAAATGGGGTAGCAGCTGTTTAGCTCCAGGATAAATTTTACATGCAGGAATAAGCCAGAGATCTACATTTTATGTGAAAATTTCCCAATTTTAAAATGTTTGCAAATCAAAATGTTTAAAACACTACACAGACAAAACGTGTGAGTGGGCCTCATTCAGCCAGTGGGCTTCCTTTGTGGCCTTTGGAGTAGATCCTGACCAAGAGTAGATCCTGACCAGCAATATCAGCATCACTTGAGAATTTGTGAGGAATGTAAATTCATGCCTTTTGAATCTGAAGCTCTGGAGGTGGAGTCCAGCAATCTTTTAACACACCCTCTAAAGTTTGAGAACCATTGAAATAGAGTAGTTTGGAAGCCAGCTTGGTGCCTAAATCATACTAGAGTCTCAAAAAATTTGTTGAAAAAAGTAAAGGTGAATGAAGGGATATCAATTTGGAAGTTGGTTGGTGCCAGATTATAGACTGCATTAAAAACTTCTTTTTGCCCTAGCCAGGTAGCTCAGTTGGTTTGAGTGTCCTCTGGATAAGCCAGGGTTGTGGGTTCAATCCTTGGTCAGGGCACATACAAGAATCAACCAATGATGCATCAATAAGTGGAATAGTAAATCTGTTTCTCTGTTTCTCCCCTCCCTCTTCCTCCCTCTCTCTCAAATCAGTCAATAAATAAAAAATAAACTTTTTAAGGAATCAAACTCAAATGTACAATGGGAAGCCATTGAAGACTTTCGATTAGGGGGATGTAAATTAGAGCTCCAAGTTAGTGTTATAATAGCATCTTTTAGGGACGGGCATTGTGGTGAGAGTAAGGAAGTCTGAAATTTAGGTTATGACTATAGAAATAATAAAAATAAAATGGACTGTTAGTTTATTTCAGCTTGTTGATTGCTTAATTTTATCGACATTTTATATCTGCTATTATTTTATAAAAATGCCTTGAATATGTAATATGATCTATCCTTTTGACAATTTCATCATCTTTAATCTGTACTATGTCTTCTTTGAGTCTAATGAATTTTATAATTCTAATTTGAGGAAATGTTTTTACAATATAATTCTAGTAAATGTATTCTTACAATAGTCAGCTTTAACTTTTTGAGATTATTGAAAGCAAATTACTATATATAAAGTAATTCATACTACAATCTCAGCATGTTACTACTCAGAATTGATGATGAATGTTTAATTTGAATATTGACTCTGTGCAGCTAAATCAGTGTTTTCCAAAATGTGTTCTGTGAGATTAATTCTGTGAGATGTTTCTAGGAAAGAGTTTTGTGTTCAAAAAAGTGTAACATACATCTTTTTTTGGTAATTAGGTTCTAAAATTAGTGTTGAGGGTAAACATGTATATACAAAATAGCCCTTGAAAATTCTTTTGCTGTCCATAAAATAGTTGTAAACATAGTCTGCTGTAGTCAGATTTTCCTCCAGTATTGTTCAAGATTGTTGTTTTTTTGGTTGTATCTGGTGGCAAATTCATTAGCACTTAGGGTCTGAGTAGAATAAAAAAACCTTATTTTTACATATTTTTAAACACCAGAATTTCACTCATTGCAGTGAGTTTGCAGTAGCAGTTTTTTCCAGTCTGTCTTGTGTAATTTTAATTTGCAAAAAATTTTAAACTTATGATTCTGCTTCATTGTATAACCACTTCTACATACACGCAACTGTAATTAGCATAGTGTAGTTTATGAAAATTCCAGTATAAAGAAAACTCATTTGATCATTGAGCTCTCTTCGGAGGTGTTTATTATCATTTTGTGGCCTATCTTAGGGAACTTTTGAGCTAAAGATTTTTTCTTTTTGGTATTGAGACTTTTGAGTTTTTTGACTACTTAGCAACTTACATTAGCAGGTTTTGCTGAGGACAGATTTTACTAAGGAGAATGTATAAGGGCAAATCCTGTACCAATGGAATACAACTGAAGCCACCGGACATTCTGCATACTGTAGAGGACTGTTGGGGGCTGTGAGCTTTACCTACGCAGTGCAGTGCTGGGAAAGCATAGGGAAAGAGTGGTTATATTTTTGAAATGTAGACTTGGTTCCCTAGAAATATGTTAAATTTGAAAATACCCTAAGTCAAAATATTATTTCATCCAATGTGTTATACTTTAAATAGTGGATAGGTTATCTTTGCTGCTTTCCTATATCTCTTCTTATGTGAACTTAAATGATACCTTTTATTTTTCAGGTTGGTTTTTATTTTTTATTTATTTATTTTTTATGGTTCCTATTTTCCCTTTACTTTCCAATGGGGGTACGTTGTTATTTTTACAACTTATGATTTTCTAAACTAGGTATGATTTGTAATGACATCCTGAAAAAGACAATGAAGCTCTTCCTTTTCTAAAGATGCCAGCAGATTTCTTAAAATATTTAGATCAAGTGCTTCTGTATACTAATGAGACATCAACTTGGATTATTTCATTTTTGAAAGAGTCACTGTATCCTGTTGCATTTTTACTTATATAGAAATGTTTAAAGTATGAATTATTTTCCATGTGCCTTCTATTAGAGTAATGTCAAATCTTAAATAGACATGTTTAAATAATTTGGAGTGTGATAAAAATGTATTTAATATATATTGTCAATAATGGTGGCTGAATGTTTTGTTAATACATGTTCTTTTAAATACAGAGTAACACATAATACTGATTTGTGTACTGGTTTTGTGTGTCATAAGACAAAGCATTCAGTACTGTCGAGGTAAAATCTTATGATGAAGCATAATTGAAATAAATTTATTTACATGATTGAGTTATAGTAGATATCAGATGTACCATGTCTAAATATCATATTTATTTTTCAAATATTAGGATCCACAAATTCTCAAAATCAATTAAACAAATTTGATTATAAATACTTAAAAATAATTAGATGAAATATAGTTGCTGTACTTAATACAAAAGATTAAAATCTTAAAATATGCAACCTGATCATTAACAGTTATGCTAACTCTTTGCATATGATTTTGATTTGTTTGATTAAATTAGTAGCTATGATTTGAATTTACATTATTTTTAGTTTTCAGTTGCTTTGTAAATAGTGGAAAGCAAAATAAGTAAATAAGATAAAAAATACTACCCAAGGCAGCTCAGACATTTTAAAGTGTATATATTATTAGACTTATACTTTGTTAGTACATCTTTCATATTTTAAAATTATGTGTGAACTCACTTGTTACAAAGATTAAGAAACTCTTCAAACATACCGAAAAAGTCAAAAGCAATTTACAGTAAACTTGTCTGTCACCTAAATTCTATAGTTAATTTTTTACTGTATTTCCTTTATCCATCTATTCATCCATCAGTCCATTTTTAAAAATACGTTTTTATTGATTTTATGGAGAAGAAGGGAGAGGGAGAGGGAAATATTGATCTGCTGCCTCCAGCAGATCCCCCTACTGGGGCTTGAGCCCGAAACGCAGGCATGTGCCCTGACCAGGAATGGGACGGGCAACCTCTCAGTGCATGGGATGCTGCTCAACCAAAAGGCCACCAATTCATTTTTAAAGGAAAATTATTACTAGTTTTTTCTTTTGTGCTCAATTCCTCCATCCCCCCAATCCCTCAGCACCCCACCAATTACAGGCCAGTATCCCTGATGAACATAGATGCTAAAATCCTCAACAAAATATTAGCAAACCTGATCCAGCAATACATTAAAAAAGATTATACACCGTGATCAAGTGGGATTTATTCCAGCATTGCAAGTTGGTACAGTATCCACAAATCAATAAACATGACCCCGTAAAGAAAATGAAGGGTTAAAAACCACATGATCATATCAGTAGATGCAGAAAAAGCACTTGATAAAATCCAGCACCCATTTATGATAAAAACTCTCAAAGTGGGAATAGAAGGAACATGCCTCAATGTAATGAAGGCCATATATGACAAACCCACTGCCAGTATCATACTCAAGGGGAAAAAACTCCAAGATTGGCAACAAGACGGGTATGCACTCACCACTCTTGCTCAGCATGGCACTGGAAGTCCTGGCCACAGCAATCAGGAAGAAATCAGGCAACCAAGTTGGAAAGGAGGAAATAAAACTCATTTGCAGAGGACATGATACTGTATATAGAGAACTCCAATGAAAACTTTAGGAAAAACAAATTGATTTCAGAGAGAGGAAGGGAGAGGGAAAGAGAGAGAAACATCAATGATGGGAGAGTCGTTGATCCGCTGCCTCCTGCACGCCCCCTACTGGGGATCGAGCCCGCAACCTGGGCCTGTGCCCCGACCGGGAATCGAACTGTGATCTGGATCCTAGGTCGATGCTCAACCGCTGAGCCACGCCCGGCCGGGCAAGAAAACTTACTTTAAAACAAGTTGCAGAATTAGAATACTAAATACTTCAGCATGAGTATTATGAACTGGAGTTTAGTATTTATTTGTGTATGTGGTTTATTTTTTTTAAGTTAAGATTTACAAACTGAAATGCACAAAACTTAGGTGATGAGTGGCAGATAATGACACCTTTGTAGTTTAAAACCCTCTCAAATTCAGAACATTATCTTCAACCCAGATAGTTTCCTCTTGTCCCTTTCTAATCAGTCCTCTGGCAACCATTCTAATTTTGTAAAAAATTCATGAAGAAGTTTTAGAACTTCAGTACTTGGAATCATATAGCATGTACCCTTTGTTTCTGTTTTTCTTTCACCCATCTTAACATTTTTAATATTCACTCAAGTGCATCCATCTTGTCAGTAATTCACTGCTTTTTGTTGCTGAGTAGTATCCGTGGTGTAAATAAATATACCACAGTTGGTTTATCTAATATCTTTTGATGGACTTCTGGGTCATTTCCAGATTTTGGCTATTATGTATAAAAGTTCTGTGAATAGTATTGCATAAATTTGTTATGGCCATAATGTTGGATTAGGGAAGGTATACAGTTAACTTTCTAAGAAACAGATTTTCCCCCAAAGTGATTGTATCATTTAAACTTCCATTTACAGTGTGTGTGTTTTTAAAAAAAATAAAGTTTCACATGTTCAGTGATTGGAATGTGAGAATTGAAATGGATGAATAATTTTTATGATATTTAAATGAAATGAAATTGCTGGGCAGATGATTAAATATGTGGAAATATTGTAGTTTTATTCATTTTTTTCTATTTTGGCACTTACTGCGTATAATGCTTTGATGAGGTGTTGAGAAATATGATGAGATGTATAGTCCCTGTCATGCTCTCATAAAATATCATTCTGAAAGTGACCTTTAATGCAAAGAAATACCCTCTAGGTTTATTTTATATATAATGATAATTGTCCTTAGTTGACATTCAATCTCTTATTACATAAAGAAAACTGTGGTTGATTACCAGTTTCAAGGAATTTGTGTATTAATGTTTGTATATTTTTAGTGTAATAAAAACTGTTTCAAATCTTAAATTTATATTGCAGTTACGTTAATGCATATTAAAAGTTCTGGTATGTTTTGGTAATTTTAAAACTAAAAAAAAAAAAAATACAGCTTGCAAGAGTACTTACATTCTTTATTGAACTTGATAATATAAAAAGCATTTTAACTTTCTTGTGCTCACTTGAAAACAGCGTATTTATGTAGAACTTTTGGAAGGAAAGAAAGATTATTAAAGACTTGGGTTTATGCAGTGCGTAATTAAGCCACCCAACCCTGGAGTGACTGTGCTTATGAATCATTAAGATTATAATGTCCACCAGCAGTATTAACATGAAATTTTGTACCTCTTTTTGTTTTTTCAAAGAATGGTTTTAAGCATCTTTACCTTGTGAGTCTTGCTGATGGGCTTTAAGTCTCTTGTTTATGTTGACCATTTTTTTGTTACTGATTTGGGAAGACTGGGTCAAGGGGGAAATAGATCAGAACCAAGTTCAGAAATGAAAAAGTACTGTTATGGTGGAATTGTTAGGGGTGGTTAGTCTGGGATGTTTCAAACTAGTCAATATTTTATGTAAGACAAGTAAGGTAGATATAAGAGGTGATGTTCGATATATGTTTTATTTCCACTTGTCTACACTCTACTTTTTGGAATTACTTTTCCTTTCCTGCCCTAAGTCCTACAGTTAAAACGGGACTAAGTGGCAAAGGCAGAAGGGCCAGATGATGATGATGATGGCAGGTAACATTTAAGGAGTACTTATTATATGACAAGTCCTGTTCTAAGTGTTTTACATATATTAGCTCATCTAATGCCCACAAGTCTGTGAGGCAGGTGTTAATATTATATTTATTTACAGATTCATAAATTGGCATAGAGAGATAACTTGTCAGGGTCACATGGCTAGTAAGTGGCAGACTCAAGATTCAAACCCAGCCAGATTAGGTCTTAATCCTGCTCTTCTGCAAAAGAAAGATATATCTAAGTCTGAGTAGCTTATGGTATTTCAAAGTTAATTATAGGTAATTTCTGAATTCTCAGAGTTTACTGTCTTTTGTTGTATTCTGTTTCTTGTTTGTTTGTTTTTTGGCAGGGGGTTATAACAGTCACTGTTTTAGGTCCTAGGAATACAACCATTTGATGAGGACATTCCCCCCTCCCCCCCTCCCCCCGTTTTACAGCAATCCTGAGGAATTACATTTTTCTCTTGCCCAGTATAAAACAGGAACAAATTTTTAAAATGCAGAAAGATATCATCAGTCTTAGATATTGTCAGTCTTTTATTTAATGCACAGTAACTGCTACTGGTAGAAATAATGCAAAAAGAAAACGAATAGCATACCACAAAGCTTTTTTAGAGTTAAAAAACTAATCAAAACATCTGGGGTTTTTTGTTAATGCTAAAAACTTTATCTGGGAAAATCAAGGTTGGTAAAACAACCAAAATCACACATGACAGCTATCAACTTATCTAAAAACTGGTAAGTTTTCTTGACTAAAAACTGATGGAGTGATAAATTCTGATAATATTTAGGTATTCAAAATTTGACTTAGCAAAAGTGCATTTGGTTAGGGAAGTTTTCGGTCATTATCTCTTCAAATAGGTTCTCCATCCCTTGGCTCTTTCTCTCCTTGTACTTCTGTGATGCAGATGTTGTTATGTTTCATGTTGTCCCAAAGGTTTTTAAAACTGTCCTCATTTTTTAAAATAATTTTTTCTTTTTGCTGCTCTGATAATGTGTTTTTCTATCTTGTCTTCCAATCACTGATGCAGTCCTCTGCTTCATCCCACCTACTGTGTATTCCTTCCAGGGTGTTATTCATTTCAGATATTATATTATTCATTTCTGGCTCTTTTTTTATGGTTTCTATGTTCTTTTTCATGCTGTTGAGCATCCTTATAACTATTGCTTTGAACTCTATATCTGATAAATTGCCCGACTCCTTGTCATTTAGCTCTTTTTCTGGAGATTTCTCTTGTTCTTTCATTGAAGCCTGTTTCTTTGTCTCTCCATTTTGGCTGTCACTGTGTGTTTGTTTCTATGTATTAGATAGAGCTGCTGTGACTCCCAGTCTTCCTAGGGTGGCCTTATATAGTAGTTGTCTCTTGGGTCCAGTGGTGCAGTCCTCTTGATTGCCTGAGTTGGGTGCTCCAGGAATGTCTCTTGTGCAGTTATGTGGGCCCTCCTGTTGTTATTGAGTCTTGATTGCAATTGGCCTGTTCCTGCTTGGGATCGACCCTGAGGCTGGCTTACTGTGAGGCTCAATGTCAGCCATGGCATGCAAGCTGCCATGCAGGTGCTGGCCACACAATGTGGAATTTGCCTCCGCAGGGTTGGGTGCCTGCCAAAATCTCCGTTTGGATATGCCACTTGTGAAACTTATTGGATCCTGCTCTGATGTTGTCTGAGGCTAGCCACTGGGTGTGTTGGTTCTGGGCCTCTTGGGAGGGATTCTTGTGCAGGATTCTTGTAAGACACTGCCTGTGGCTAGCCCTCAGCAACTTGTTTGGAGCTACAGGGGAGCCATAGGTTGTGACTGCCTGTGCTGGGCCTGGGTGCATGCGGGAAGGACCAAGCTGCACACAAAGGCTGGCTTTTTCTGGCACTGGGCCAGAGTCAGGTCAACAAAAGTCCTGAGGCACTCTGAGATCCGTGTCGCCTTCTTCCGCCCGCTGGCTGCCTGTTAGGCTCCATCACAGAAAGAGCCTCTGGCTGTACTCCTCAGCAGGGGTGAGCTCCACAGGGTGGGTGAGAGGGAGTCCAGCAGGTATTGCATGTTCTAAAAATTCTTGCAACATACTGGTTGAAAATCTTCGACACGTAACATTATACTAATTTCAAGTGTACAACGTACTATTTTTTATATGTTGTGAAATAATCACCACAATAAGTCTAGTTAACCTTGGATATGTGTTTATAAGGTGATTCTGGAAGTGCTTTTGAGAAAAGTACAGGCTTTTGTAAGAAGGAACTTAGAGCCTTAGAATCAGTGGCCCAGCCCGATTACTCTCTAACTGGGATGCAAAAGTATTTTAAGGAAATTGAATCTCATTGCTACTTTGCTCTTTTACATTTGTTCTTATTTGAAAAAACTACAGATTTTTCTTTCAGAGAAATTTGTGATCTTAGTTTTCCTGACTTGTATCACTATTAAGTCAGTTGTTCAAAACATGATTTTAGATATTTTCCCATGGATGTTGAAATATTATTTTAAATTCTTAGAGTTTTAAAATGTTTGCAGTGATTATTATGTCATTTTACTTTAACTGAGTATGTATGAGTTTGAGATAAGAAATTTACATTTATTGCACACATGGTAATGCGAGCACCTGATTTGAGTTTCTCAGTTTATAAAATGCTAACATGATATGGTCAAATATTCTTTCATGCTTCTTGATGCAGTCTGATTTCCTTTTGTGTCTTTTTGTTTGAATGGTTTTACTTTTAGGTATTGAAGTGATCTTTAGTAATGTCGTTTATATTTTATATTTTTATTCTAGTTTACTCATCGTCTAAAGACATAACGGTGTCTAAGGAACAAGAAGTGGAACCTGATAGTGTGGTTAAATATTTCAGTGTTGTTTGGTGTAAGGCTTCAAAGAAAAAACACAAAAAGTGGGAAGGTGACGCTGTTCTCATTGTCAAAGGAAAATCACTTACATTGAAGGACTTGGGAGGCAAAGACATTGGAAGAGGTATTGTGAAATTACCTAATGTTTGTGATTTGGCCTAAAATTAGTATATACCTTTGGTTACATAATTGAAATCTGATTGGGTTTTATAAAGGGGGTAGATTAAGATGATCTTTTATGCCTAAATTATCTCATAAACATAAACTTTTCTCATACTATTTAGTCTTATGTATATTAACTCAATGAGGCAAATCCCATCTCATAGTTTCATTTTCTCCAAAAATTGATTTTTCTCAAAAAAATCAAATGGTCAGCCAGCTGTATATAGTTTGGCATTTTTCTGAGATGAAGCATTTTGTCCTAGTACACTTCCCCCCCTTATTCTTTGCAGAATGCTAAGTGATTAAAAGTGAAAAAGATGTTATCAGGAGTGGAATAAAATCTAATTTCAATAATTTCAAATGAAAATTTAAAAAGAGCAAGGAGATAATGGCTAGGCATGACCTAGATTGTACATTTACATTGGAGGTTGCCATTATGTCTGTTATAAAATGTTGCCAGCGTGATTTAAACTAATACAAATGAGCCCGCAGATTCAGAATGCCTAACACCAGCCATGGTTTTTTGCATTGCTGCTTATTGTTAATTTTTTTTTCAATCCTCACCCAAGGCAACACTTAATACATGTCTGTTGAATTAATAATAATTCAAACAGGCTTGATTTCATAAAATAACCCACTTTTTAAAAAACATTTTTTTATTGATTTTAGAGAGAGAGACATATATCTGCGGGAGAGAAACATTGACCCGTTGCCTCCCGCATGCACCCTGACCAGGATTGAACTGGCAGCCTGGGTATGTTCCCTCACTGGGAATCGAACCTGTGACCTTCTAGTGCACAGGGTGATGCTCTAACCAACTGAGCCACACTGGCCACAGGTAAAACTTGGCTAATTTTTATAGCTATATTATTATTTATTTTTTCTGATTTCTCAGGGGTTTTTTTGTTGTTTTTTTTGTGTGTGTTTTTTGCCAAGATGAGAAATTATGTTTTCATTCTGGCTAATGGGTTATACAAGGCTATTTGCGTTCAAAGCACAGTTTTTCTGTACAGTTACAGGGAGGTGACTATGGTATCACTAATTCAGTCATCTTAGAGTGTCAGGAAATTAACTGTCTTTGTTCTCAATTTAAAGGCACTGGATATAAACGCAAAGAGCTTGAGAAGATCGCAGAGGGCCATACGATGGTGATTGGTGGGAAAGAGGTAGAAGTCATGGGTGTGATCTCCCCAGACGATTTCAGCAGCGGCAGATGTTTCCAGGATAGAGGAGGAAGTCCTGCTGTATCAAGTTCTCCTGCTGCCCAGAAGTGTTTTACTAACCCTTTAAAAAGTGTCTATAAACCAAATTCAAAGGAAAATAGGCAGAACAGTCTCCAAAATTGCAAACCTCGCCACGATCCATGTGCACCAAGTAAGAGCTAAAAAATAGTTTGAATATTCTGTCTTTCCTGTCAAAAGATTTTTGGTATGTGAATTTAAACTTTAAATTTTCTTTTAAAGTTTTTGGGTGCAAGTATGTATATAATTCTTCAGATGCACAATCTGATTTGTAAGAGAGAATGTTGATGTTGAGTAACAATATAGTTAGTGAATTACAAGAAACTAAAAAAATTCTGTGCATTGAGGGAAAATATGCAAATTGTAGATGTAAACACACATTCATATGTGTGTGGTTTGGGATAAAATCTGACATTTAGGAAGGAGGAAAATTAATAAATTCATGAATCAGGATTATTTTTTTTACACTTCCATTTTGAAGACTATGTTTTGATTACCTGCATTATCATATTAAAATGTTGAATAATGAGATGTCACATAAAGAATTCAAATTTTACTTGAGAATTTTGCTCAATTAGTTAATTTTCACATTAATGAATTTAACTTGAAAATCACATTAAAAAATGAAACCTAGTCTGTTTTTGATTAAAAAAATAAATTGATTATGTACTCAGTAAGTATTTCCTGATGCCTTTTTTGTACGGGCTCAGAGGTAAAGCTCGTCAGAGAGCTGCTCATTCGGTGAGGACACGGGAACATTTGAATTGTGGCACGGTGGGGAGGTTGGGGAATAGAGTGGGCTTGTTTCATAACAGGAGTAAAATGAAAGTGTACGAAGTGGCATAGTTAAGTCTTTTCCTTTCTTGCAAGTATCATGGAAACAGTTTTTGAAATAAAGGCGCCTTGGAGGTCGTGGAGATGAGCTACTTCACTTTGCATTGGAGGAGGTGAGGCAGACAGATGAGCTGGCGCACCTAAATTCAGACGTTATTGGCATAATTGGGGTAAACACCCCAGCTTAAAAACGTCCAGCTCTCTCTGAGCCTGTTGAGACTCAGTTGAAATATAGACAGTGGAAGCTTATGTTTCTGCTTTTTCCTTTATCCAGATACTGTGTCCCTCCTGCTCTTTTAACAAGCTTCCTCCCTCTCCTTTACCCTTCCTTCTCTGGACCGTGCTGTTGCGTGGCAGAGGGCGTGGGGAGTGGGAGAGAAAGGCACTTATTCGGAGACAGAGAAGTATATTCAAAAAGTCACTTGGATGAGTTTATTATGCCTTCAGATTTATCTAAAGTTGGGACCTGCTCTCTATTTATATTTGATTTTGTATTTTTTGGTGGCATTTTAATAAATCTTTTAAACCGTATTAGCATACCTCTAAAGAATTACTTAATTCTTCCATGGTTACTTCATGCTGCTTTGCAAAGATTCATTAGTTTGACACTCATGAGTGTAGTGATTAACTTGAAGCAGATAATGGTGGCGAAGCCAGTGGAAAGCCCTCAGATCCTCTGATTGATGGGAGTGGTGGTCATTGTCCCTGTGCGCAGCACTGGAACTAAAGAGAGCCTTCCAGAGTAAGAAGCCGCCGGCATTAGCAAGTGCGTCTTGGCAGGCTTCCAGCCTGTCTTTCTGTTGGGTAGAATAGTTCTCTTTGCTTTGACTGAACTATTAAGTGGTGTGGCCTAGTGGATTTCTTATTAGACAATGGTGGTTTCAGAGCACTTTGAGTAGATGAAGTTTAGAAAACTCTTTGTAATTCTTTGCATGAAGTCTTACATCAATAAGGCATGAGATTTTATTTTTAAAATTTTGTACCCTTGCTTAGGGTTAGTGTTAGTAAATTTGAAGGTTTTTGTTTGTTTTTTTGCCACAGACGATGGCAAACAGTTCAATCTGATGCATAATTAAAGCAAGGTAATGTAGTTGCCAATGAAGCGAAATTGCAGTTCATTTACAGTCACTGTTTTACCTTTTTCTTAAGATTCCCTTGTGATGCCACGACCCAACAAAGACCACCAGAGGATGTTCAATAAGAGTAGTTTCCCTGTTGTGGATGTGGTGATAGATCCTCACCTTGTATACCACCTTCGACCACATCAGAAAGAAGGAGTCATGTTTCTTTATGAATGTGTGATGGGAATGAGGTAGGAAAATACATAATTCATTGAGTCTAATCTGAGTTTTGATTTAGCCTGTAACATGATGGTTTTCTAGGAAGAGTCTGATACAGTGATTCTCAGGGGATCCATCATGCATTTAGTTGGAATGATGAGTGATACTTAATGTGTGCATTTATTTCAAAAGTAGTTCTTGATGGATACCATAGAACAGCCATCCTGCTAGGAGCTGGGTGTGCAGGAGCAGGACCATAGTCCTAGGAGCTGGGCACCAGGGCCTCACTCTTGTCTTGTTTATTGTCTAGTAATTTCGTAGACAATAAATATATAATGAATACAGTTATCAAAGATTCAAAGGAGAGATGTTGTAAATCAGATGAACGAAAAACTAGAAAAAGTATTTAGGGGGGTAGGATTTGTTTTAATTGCAAAATATCAGCTTCTGGTTCTTGACTAATGAGCGATGATAAAATATTTTCCTGTTGTGATTAAAGGAGTGTAATTATTTCTAACAGAGTGACTGGCAGATGTGGAGCTATTCTTGCTGATGAAATGGGTTTAGGGAAAACACTGCAGTGCATTTCACTCATCTGGACCCTGCAGTGTCAGGGTCCCTACGGAGGCAAGCCAGTAATAAAGAGGACACTTATTGTCACCCCTGGAAGTTTGGTGAATAACTGGAGGAAAGAATTTCAGAAATGGTTAGGAAGTGAGAGGATTAAAACATTTACTGTCGATCAGGTAAGAGACTTAAAAGTCTAGCCTCTGTCATTTTCTAAACCTCTAGTTTTCCAAATCAACACTGCAATTTTCACCCTCTAATGTGGCAGCTTTTCAGCGCATGTGACTCTCCACCTCCTTTGCGGAAAAATGGAGCCTTAGCATACAGTTTGGTTTTGAGTGAACTTGTTCTAATACTTGATTAGTGGCTGTGAGAAATATGCTATTTAATTTTCATTTCATACAGTTTCTGCCCATGATTTGTTAAATATTTCCTTTTTTCTTAGGACCACAAAATAGAAGAATTCATGAGATGTCCATTTTATTCTGTTCTGATTATCAGTTATGAACTCCGTTCCCTGGATCAGATTAAGACTATGAAATTTGATCTTCTGATCTGCGATGAAGGGCATCGCTTGAAGAACAGTGCCATTAAGACAACCACGGCCCTCATGAGCCTTGCTTGTGAGAGAGGAATAATTCTCACTGGTCAGTACTCACTTTTGGGTGGATGTGATGGACTTGTTGCCCATTGAACATGTAAGACCTGTAATATGATGCTTGGCACCCAAAGAACCTGTGGTGTTGGATGGGGTTCATACTAATACACCTGTGATAACTGAGCCTTGGTAAGATTGAATTTTCAAATCCTTGTGTAATTTTCTGCAACTCAGATTTTGGGTTTTTGAGGAATAAACAATGGTCCGGCAAAGAATGTCGGAGATGGGGTTGGACTGCCTGTGCTTGACTCCCAAGTCATATTTACAGCTGTGCAATGTTGGGCAAGTTACTTAACTTCTCCATGCCTCAGTTTCCTTATCTGTGAAATAGGGATAATAATACCGTCTACTTCACAGAGTTGTTGTGAGGGTAAACGAGTTGAACTACGTCGATGGTGTGTGAGACTGTGTCGGGCTGGGAGCTGAGGTTTTTGTGAATCTAGGAGGGTGGATTGGATGAATCCCTGGGGTTGTATGTGTGGTTTTCCCCAAAGATCTGAGTCTCTTCAGTAATGGTTCTGCTCAGAGCAGATCCAGCCTCCTATCTGTTCCCCAGAGCATTTCCACATCCATAGAGCTCAGCCAGGGGTGAAACGGGTTTGAGGTTCTGCTTTCTAGAGGGTGTGCCCCATGCCCTTTGGTACCTTGTCTACTACTTTGTCATGGTCTCCCTTCCTGTTTTTTTATTAATATAGCCAGTAAAGTTTTGTTTGGTGCTAACAAATACAAAATTTACCATGAAAAATATCCTGAGTTTAACTGAAAGAGCTAAGGCAGTTTGTTCAAAGTCATACAGTTATAATAAGAATTACTGCTTTGCCCTCAGCTATAGGGACTTGGCTTACATTTAGCTCTCTTAAGGAAGACAGTACAAATTTCTATGTAGACCTGTGATTGTAAAACACAAACCTGACCTCATCGCTTTCCTCTCCTTAGGTACTCCAGTTCAGAATGACCTGCAAGAATTTTTTGCATTAATTGATTTTGTAAATCCAGGAATATTAGGCTCTTTGTCATCGTATAGAAAAATATATGAAGAACCCATCATTATTTCGCGACAACCTTCTGCTTCTGAGGTATAATTTTTTTAAATAAATTTAGGTTCAAAAAGAACAGTATGAAAAAAATAAAAAGAGCAGTATGTTTGGGAAAACTATGTATAACTTGGGTAGTTTTAATCTAGGAGAAATTATATTAGTGTAGTGAATTTTTCCCCCCCTCACAGTCCTTCAACTCCTGTATTCCTTATTTTAGGAAATAACATCACTTTTTAAAATTTCATAAATAGGTACTTCATAAAGAATTATAATTGACAGTAAACATGTAAAAATGCTCACCCTTGCTGGCATTGAGAAGTGAACCAAAGTGGCCCTCGCCGGCGAGGCTCAGCTGGTTGGAGCGTCGGCCTGTGCACCAGAAGGTCATGGGTTCGATCCCCGGTCGGGGTGTGTATGGGAGGCAACCAGTTGATGTTTCTCTCACATCCGCGATTCTCTCTCCCCCACCCCTGCTCTCTCCCTCTGTCTCTCTCTAAAATCCATAAAAACATATCCTCGGGTGAGGGTTAAAAAAGGAAACCAAAATAACCATGAAGTAACTTTTGTACTTTCCTGTAGATGTTTTAGTTGGTTAGATTTTCATAGTAATAGCAAGTGTATATGAGTGTAGTGGCCTTTACTGGTCGGGATGTAAATTGGTACAAACAGGATAGTTTGGGGGGGGTGTATCAAAAGCCTTAGAATGGTGAATGCCTTGTTGCCTTGTACAGCTTTTAGGAATTTATTATAAAGAAATAATCATAGATATGCTTAAAGATTTAGTAGTAAGGGTAAAAATCAGAAACATACTAAAGGGAACAAACTAATTGGAAGTAAATGTTTCTGAGGTAAGAAAACAGAGTCTACATGTTGTGCATACTCAGTATTTCATTAAGTCCAAGATACTAACAGTTCTAAAACGATCACTATTATGTATATCAACAAGAGAAACATGCTATCAGTTATTACTGTAAGAAGTCACTAATTATAAAAAAGCGTTCTATTTAAGAGAATATGCAGTGTAAAAAAGTATGTCTCAGAATTAATAAGATATGGTAATTGGTCAACAGACATTTATGGAACATTTCCCTTGGAACAGAAACTGTAAACACAATGGTTTATGCAAGTATTTTATAGCATGGAGAATGTTTATGATGCATTGCTGAAAAATAAATCACATGTATTTATTTACCCAACATATATAGCAAACCCTAAAGTTGGCCAAATGCTAAATTTTCCTTTCCCAAACTTGTATTTCATTTATTCTGTTAAAAAAAAATTCGAATGGAAGTAACTAGTTGATCATCATAAAATATTTCATGTTCGTTTTAACGGCAAGTGTTTTTATCTTAGCACTACTTAGGTCTGCTACTTTTTCACAGGAAGAGAAGGAGCTGGGAGAGAGGAGAGCAGCTCAGCTCACTTGCCTCACAGGACTCTTTTTCCTTAGAAGAACCCAGGAAGTCATAAATAAATACCTTCCACCTAAAATTGAGAATGTGGTCTTTTGCCGACCGGGGGTGCTACAGATTAAGCTTTACCAAAAGCTGCTGAGTTCTCAGGCTGTCAGGTTCTGTCTGCAAGGGTCGTTGGAAAGTAGTCCTCATCTGATATGCATAGGCGCTCTTAAAAAACTGTGCAATCACCCCTGCCTTCTGTTCAACTCCATAAAGGTAAGTGTTGTGTGAGACTGTCAGGCTGGGAGCTGAGGTTTCTGTCATGTGCATCTAAGAGGGCAGAGTGCACTGATCCCTGGGGTCCTGTGTGTGGTTTCCCCCAAAGATCTGAGTCTCTTCAGTGTGGCTCTGCTCATGGGTTTGAGGTTCTACCTTCTCGAGGATGTGCCCCATGCCCTTTGGTACCTTGTCTACTAATTTGTCCTGGCCTCCCTTCCTGTTTTTTATTGATATAGCCAGTCAGTTTAGTGTCGGTCATTCTGTTGAACAGGAAAAAGAATGCAGCTCAACTTGGAATGAAAATGAAGAGAAGAGTTTATATGAAGGCTTGGCCAGTGTGTTCCCGGCTGCTTATGACCCTCTCGTGTTCGCTGAGGAGGAGTCAGGAAAACTGCAGGTGCTGGCAAAGCTCTTAGCTGCCATCCACGAACTTCGTCCTACTGAGAGGTAAGTGGTCAATGTGATCCCTGCTTGTTAGTGCTCGTGGAGTTTTGGCTTAGAGTATGACCTCACTCCCGCCCTCCTTTTCTCTTTTCTTTTCTTTTCTTTTCTTTTCTTTTCTTTTCTTTTCTTTTCTTTTCTTTTCTTTTCTTTTCTTTTCTTTTCTTTTCTTTTCTTTTCTTTTCTTTTCTTTTCTTTTCTTTTCTTTTCTTTTCTTTTCTTTTATATATCTTTATTGATTTCAGAGAGAGGAAAGGAGGGGGAGAGAGAGAGATAGAAACATCAATGATGACAGAGTCATTGATCAGCTGCCTAGCCTGCAACTCAGGCATGTGCCCTGACAGGGAATCAAACCCCGATCACCTAGGTCCTAGGTCCGTGGTCAACTGCTGAGCCACGCCCGGCCTGGCCCCGCCCCGCCCCTCCTTTCGAAAGAAGAAAACATTAGCAGTAAGTAGTTTTCTTTGGGGGCATGATCAGCTCCTAGTATTTGTTAAACTTGTCATTAGCAATGCGTCTGTAAGTTTTTATTTAAGAAAAAACAAAACATAAGTACATATATTTTAAAAACCCCTAGAGATGACTTTTGGCATATGACACCTAGCTTGTACCTTAATCTCTTTGAGGGCCTTTCCTTTACCATACCGTCAGTGTTGATTCTCCTCAGCCACCTCCGTACTCTGAACACCCTTCCTGGGTGATCGCTACTCCCCGTAGTTTTAACTGTCACCCATATAGTCCAAGTCTGTCTCCAGTCAACCCTCTCTCCTAGTTTCCACACCCTTCATTCTGTGTAGTGGACATCGAAATCTGTCGTGATGTCCTACTGGGTTTTAAGCTTCGCATGTCCTGAAGCAGCGTCATTCTTCTGCCATTGCGAGCCCGTCATTTTTCATCATTCCTCAGCTTGATGAGTGGGACATAATGCAGACAAAAAACCTTCTCATGCTAGACCCCCTTTCTCTTCTTGTCCTCGACATCATCAGTAACTAAGTTCTGTTGATTTTATTTCCTAATCTCAGGAATCCATTTCCTTCTGGTACCAAGATTTTTGTTTTGATTCTTATAATTACTGATTTGGGTTATGATAGTCTATTATAAACCGTTTATTTCTCTCTTACTTTCAACTCCATTACATATCAACAGTGCCCTAAATGAATTTCTAAAATAGAAATAAAATAGAAATGCGACACGTCAGTCCCTTTATAAAAACTGTTCAAAGACTCCCAGTCGTCTTCCAGAAATGTCTAAATGCTTTAGCACATTGGGCAAGATTCTTCATGACCTGGCTGGCAAATGCCTCTTTTTCCTTCAATTAAAATAACCTAATATTGCCTTTAAATTGCATATATCAAGTCTTTCTTTTTGATTGACAGGGTGGTGTTGGTATCCAACTACACGCAAACTTTGAATATTTTACAAGAAGTATGCAAGCGTCATGGATATGCTTACAAAAGACTTGATGGACAAACACCCGTCTCTCAGAGGCAGCACATTGTTGATGGCTTCAACAGTAAACACTCTTTGGATTTTATTTTTTTATTAAGTTCAAAAGCTGGTGGTGTGGGACTCAATCTTATTGGAGGATCTCACTTAATTCTCTATGACATTGATTGGAATCCAGCCACTGATATCCAGGTAGGACTATTTTTTATGCATTAAATAAGCCTTATAGAATGCCCACTGGGGATGTACCTGCTGGGGATACGGAGATGGTGATGTGTGAGAACTGATGTTGCATCAGGCACTCTGCTAAGTGCTTTCCATCTACTCAGCCTTCACAATAACTCTTGCCAGTGTGCATAGCCCCATTTTGCAGATGAAGATATGGAAGCTTGCTCTAGGTCACATAGCTTACAAGAGGCAGAGCCAGGATTCAAACCCAAACCTGTGTGTGT
The DNA here is from genome assembly GCF_964146895.1 of Miniopterus schreibersii. NCBI lineage: Eukaryota > Metazoa > Chordata > Mammalia > Chiroptera > Miniopteridae > Miniopterus > Miniopterus schreibersii. The sequence continues at coordinate 3,736,692 of NC_138117.1, read as the reverse complement.
CTGGGCTCTAATTCACTGCACAGTTGGGACTTCAGGATGCTTATGACCACCAGGGGAAGACAGTCAAGTATTGCAGTTGCTGCGATCAGTGATTGTGCAGAGTACAGTAAAGATACAACATTAGCTTATGTAGGGAAATATTTCAGAAGAAGCCTTTGCTATTCTTCAGAGTACAGCCTATCCTTATGTGTTTTGAGATTTCTACTTATAGACTTGCACCTCCGTTGGGACCTGTGTTTTTATTACAGCGAAAAGAGACAGACTAAAATCAGTCAAGGTAAAGGGTACATAGGGCAGAGTCCAGAACTGGAGACCAGGCAAAGCTTCCAGTTTTCCTCCCCTGTGGAGTTGTATGGACAACACTTAATTCTCTGAGAATCGATGAGTGACACTATGGATGGAGTATTGTCAAACAGAATCTCCCTTGCATTTTGGTGTCCAGGGTTTCTGTTGGAGGTTAGTCCTGTGGACACGAAGCACTTGAGTGACTGACCTTAGTTACTCCGTCTCTAGTCCCACCAGTGGGCACACTGATGGGACAGGGCCCAAGGCCCTTACCTGAACCGCTTGTTCGCATAAACTGTCTGGTGTGGCACAAAGCCCCAGGTAAACAAAGACCCTCTTATCCGGCAGGATATTCCAAGGGCAGAGGTTATCTCCTAGGAGCTGGTTGGAAGGCCAGACTTTTCTTTGGAATGTGCAAGTTTTGAACATGAACCCTTTACTGCACAGTATCATTGATCCTGAAACCACATGAACTACCTAGAGCCTGAACTGGTTGCAGGCATCCTCGTGATTCTTTAGGGAGGAATCATGAGCTACTGGGACTGGGAATGAACCCTCCATGCTCATGCTACATGAGGCCCTTTGCATTCTTGCTGTCTAAACTCACGGTGCCATTCAGTGATGCAGGTGGGCGCTCTCACTTTGCTGCCATCCCGCCACTATTTTACGGTACCACAGTGGCCATCCATCTCTTCTTTTTCTCAGGAAGTGGGGAATGCTTTGACATAATGCTGGGCTTTGGTTTTTGAAGCTATGAGTAAAATCTAGAATTCCTAGTCTTAAATGTATTAATGCAAATTGCTTATGTGGAAAAGGCCATTTGTTTCAACTGTACTCTCAGAATTCTCATTTATTTCCCCAGGCAATGTCTAGAGTGTGGCGAGACGGTCAGAAACATCCGGTCCATATTTACAGACTCTTAACCACAGGTAATAACCCTTCGATGAGCCTAAAAATGTATTTCCTTTGAATAATTAAAACATTTTGTTGTTAATCTGTGCTTCAGTGTTAGTAATTGTTCTTTTGTTAACTAGTATGCTAACCATATTTTACCCTACAGAAATAACAGACGTAACCATCTGGAGTAGACCTAATGAGTGTTTTCTCCTCAGGTACGATAGAAGAAAAGATCTACCAAAGGCAGATCAGTAAGCAGGGCCTCTCTGGGGCCGTCGTAGATCTAACCAAGACATCGGAACACATCCAGTTTTCAGCAGAGGAACTTAAAGATTTGTTCACATTCCATGGAAGTTCGCCCTGTGTGACCCATGACCTGCTTGCCTGTGAATGTGCCGGAGACCAAGACCACACAGGTGGGCTGTATTTTAGTTCTGTGATGATGGTCGAGTTAATTTGTCTCTTCAGCAGTCGAAAATATGTAAATACAGAATAACTAAAATATTTACCATTTGTATACGTTACTTTTTCCCCCTTCAGGTCACAGGCAGCTATTTGAGAAAATATGAATCAGAGCCTCATTCTCAGTTTTGCTGCTTATTTCTGAACCAGCTGTGGAAAATTTAGCTTAGAGAAATCTTTCAAATCCGGGTATAATGGCTTCAGCGTTAGAAAAATGTTTTCCTGCTTATTTCTGTTTCACTGAAAACATACACTTGATAGGATGGTCTTGCTCTTTGTTTATTTTCTGTAGCCCTTAATCATAACGGGCGCCCTTTCCGAGGCGGTTAGCGCTTCCCATACTCGGTGAACTGCGAGTGCTGGTGAAGTGAAGCTAAAAACATCAGTCCCCTGTAACTAACGCCATTCGTGCAGGCACTGGATCACCACTGGGACTTGAGCAAGCGATGCTCAGGAGTTTACGAGGGCAGCGGCATCCTAGCTCCCAAACCAGATGAAGACACTGCAGGGAATGGAAATGAAAGGCCGTTACCTGGGTTCCTTCCACCCTGGGCTCTGCCATCCCCTTAAGCATTAGGGGTCCCTTCTGGGACCCCTGCATCTGCCTGCCAGCGGGTGGGAGGAAAAAAGAGGTAGAAAACCGTGTGGTGGAGAAGATTTTTATAGGCCAGGCCTGGAATGGCCTAGATCACTCCTGTCCATGTTCCACAGGCTAGACCCTGGCTGCGTTGAACTGCAGTGGAAGCTGGGAGCTGTGGCTCCCTGCCCTAGGAAAGAAACTACCTTTACCTCTGTTTATAAGGTAGTAAGTAGTCCATAGTCCCTTATCTTCAATTTTGAAATCTAGAAAATTCGAAAGACTAAAACCTGTTTTCTCTTTATAAATTTGCAACAAACTCATTTGGTGGCAAAAACCTTACCAAAATTGATGTGAATTTATCAATAGCCTTTAACCCATTTCACAGGACTATTCATAAGACTTGCTGCAGAATATTAACGGGCTTGATCATGGGGTGCTGTCCCAGATTACTCCAATTATATTCTGAATTTGGAAATACCTCTGGTCCCAAAGGTTTTAGATAGGGGAATGCACACCTGTAACTTCTCTCTTTGGATGATGATTTGTTTACTGTCCGTGTCTCCCAGTAGACCCTCAGGCCCTCGAAATCAGAGAAGGATATGTAATAAATTGCATAAACTCGTTATGTCATAAAATAAAAAGTACTGTATGTAGCTGAATTTTATCTGGTTTAGGATTTTCTCCTTTTACTCGTTGCAGGTGATTCATTGAAAAAACTCCCTGTCTCTAGAAATTGCCAGCTCGGTCCACACAAGTCTGACCTCCTGAAACCTCTCTCCATGTCGCAGCTAAAGCAATGGAAACATTTTTCTGGAGACCATTTAGATCTCAAAGATCCTTTTCTCCAGAGAATAAGAGAAAATGTGTCATTCTTTTTTCAGAATATAACCAACCAAACTGCTGCTCTGTAACAAAAGATTACTTCATGGCATTTCCTTGCCCCCCTTAAAAAATAACAGTAACTAACTGGAACTTTTGAAAATGAATAGACTTTTACATTACAATAATCAGTTTGTTGCAAAGTGCATCATGGTTTTGATACACAGTCAACTGTTTAATTTTTTGTAGATATTCTTAAATGTTGAAACAGTAAAGACATCTATCTTCATGCAATTGTTTATTTTTAATTCCATAATTAATGCACTTTTATCAGGTGCCCGCTAAGGAATTTTCGTAGGGAATATTTTAAAAGGTAATGGTTACAAGGGAAGCAGATCCTTAATGTTAATTGGACGAATATAAAATCAGCCTCGCCGCAGGGGCCAGTCAGAGCTCTGGCTTCCGAGTCAGTGATCTGAATTGAGGGTTCTGTCTACGGCCATACCACCCTGAACGCGCCCAGTCTCATCTGAATTGAAGGTTCTAGCCAGAGCTCTCCCATTGATTTGGCTTCTGATTGTACAGAAGTCACTTAATTTTTGCACTTTCTGGTAATAATAATAATAATGAATCAATTGCTGATCGCTTACTATGTGCCAGTCATTTGCTGAATGCTTTATATTTATGATGTCATGTATTCCTCTTGACACTCCTGAGATTTTATTGTCCCCATTTTACAGGGATAAAACTTAGGCCTAGAAAAGTTAACTACTTCCCAAGAGCACAGTGCTGGTTAGTGGTAGAAGCTGGGTCTGATTCTGTCCGATGTGGTTTTAGAATTCACTTGCGTGTGCCAGCCCTAAACCTGTGAGCAGGCCCGCCCATGTGAACCTGGAGTGATGGTTCGATTCCTGGTCAGGGCACCTGCGCAGGTTATGGCCTCGGTCCCCAGTAGGGGGCGTGCAGGAGGCAGCCGATCAGTGACTGTCTCCCATCATTGATGATTCTGTCTCTCTCTCTCTCTCCCCCTTCCTCTCTCTGAAATCAATAAAAACATATAAAGAAATAAATTTAAAAAACAACAAAGAAAACCCTGTAAGCTAGAAGAAAATTTAAGGAGCATCTTGTAGTCATTCCGAGTGGTAGACTGTGGACCTCTACCTCTTACCCAGAGCCACTTGTTCTCAAATTAAGATACATTTGCCAGAAAAATAATCTTAAAAAAAGCAAGAATTATGGGGCTCAGGAAAGCAAATGAAAGAAGGAATAAGAGAAGGAGGCAGACTAGGTCCATTTCTAGAAGAAAAGGTTACGCACAGTGTATTTTCTAAAACTAATTGTCACTGAGAATACCTGCGAAAGAGATTTGTTATTTCATCTAAGGATTAGGTGGGCAAGAAATATCTATAGATGATGAGTTGGAAACAAAGGGGAAAAGATCATTTTGTGAGCATGACCTGCTGGTGGCAGCAACAGATCACAGTTGTCTCGTCGGATCGGGCATTCCGGGCACGTTTAAAGCAAAGAGCTTTCTGTTTTCCTGAGAGTTGAGACTGCAGGCTGCTGTGGTGAGAGCTGTAGAAATGGGCAAGTCATTCTAGCTGTCCATAGGGCTGACAGGATTTTTTTCAAGAGCATTTTATATCGCCAGAGTTTTATACTCACTTCCCCATGGGGTTGTGGGGGTAGAAGGGGGTAGGCGTTAAATTATAAATTAAAAAGTGAGCAACCTTTGAAAAACCGATGGAATGAATAGACTGTTGAAAGCAGTCACCCCTTAGTTGTAAGGTAAAGACGGGTTTAATAAACTGAGTTTTGCACAGAATGAAAAATTTATTTTACTGAGAATGTTTTGAGAAACCTTCAGGAATGATTTGTTTCTTACGTGGTTCTGTTGATGATGGACAAGAGGATGTCAGGGTAAGGGAGAGACCAAGAAGCGGGGGAGCAGCCCCTGGCGCAAAGTGACAGTGAATTCCACTGGCCTAAATGCGAATCACTTGCTTGTAGGCTTATTTATACCAACGGCAACCCAGGAGATGCGTGAACAGCTGGATCTGCTTTGTGTTCAGTATGTTTTCTTTTAATCTTACCCATAGATCATGAGTATTACATCTTCCCAGGAAACTTCTGGGTATAAAGACCCAATTTAAGAACAGTGGTGAGCCCAGCTGGTGTGTCTCAGTGGTTGAGCCTCGACCTATGATCCAGGAGGTCAGGGATTGATTCCCGATCAGGGCACACACCCAGGGTTGCGGGCTCGATCCCCAGTGGGGGGTGTGCAGGAGGCAGCCGATCAATTACTCTCATCATTGATGTTTCTTTTTCTCTCTCCCTTTCCCTTCCTCTCTCTGAAATCAATAAACATATTTTTGAAAAAAACAACAACAGTGTTGAGAGATCGTGTCTGACATAAATCCCAGGGATTCCACTGACCACCAGCCCAGCAGCAGCGCCCTGGCTGAGAGGCCCTGGGACTGGATCTGCTCTGCCTCTCCCGGAGGCTGGTGTTAAAAGGATTTATTTCCAGCCTGTTCCTGAAACGTGCCGTCCGTCCGTCCTCGTGGCCCTCCCTCTGGCCTTCTGAGCCGTCTCACCTGGAGGCCTCAGAGCTCTGCTGCGTCTCAGGCGCTGCGGGCAGCCACCCCGGCAAAGAATGGTTTTGCTCCTTCATCTCGAGGTAGAATTGTGACTCGGGTATAACCTCCAGAGAGACCGTACACTCGTCTGTGTCCAGCCGAGGAGTTGGTCACACAAATTGCGGGTTGCGAAGCAGCATGACATACACTTCCTGAGCTGCCACGGTGGCCGGCCTGCTCTGTCGGTGACACACGGGACATGCCCAGGGAAGTCCAGAAGGGTCATACGGGGTCTCCTTTCGTTTCGACCCCAAGTTCTCCTTTTTTCCTTTCCAAAACCCTTCGGGTTGGTTTCACACTTTGTAATCAGGAGTGAAGTAATGAGACACGGACGAATGGAGAGGGAGCTGGTCCTTTTTAATGCCGACTGTCAACTGAGATACCAACATATCTGGGGTGTGTGTGTGTGTGTGAAATGCTTTACATCTACGAACACCCACGGCTAACTACTCGTTCTTTGGGTTTCAATTTAAATATCCCTTTCCCCGCAAAGCTCCCCAAGACTGGATTAGGTGTCTCCTGGCATGGGTATTTTTGTTATTGTTGTTTCTGGTTGTTAACACCCAAAACCCCTACTGAATGTTGGGAGGAACCCTCCGTGTGCAGGACTCGTGAGGTCCCTTCCTGTTCTTCCTGCTGAGGAAGCTAAATGGGGGGAGACCCCCCCAATCAACCCAAGACTCATCCAATTAAATTCTACTTTCTGGATTTTGGATCCTCTAAGTGACACAAAGACAAAAGAGGTGCCTAGAATTGATTTCCTGCTTCCAGTGGCAGGGACAGCTGCCTCCCCGAAGGGTTATTTTTTCCACATCACGTTTGAAGCCTTCTGGGGTCCCCACCTTTTCCTGAGCTTCCTCCAGCTCCCCCTCAATCCTTTAAGCACCACATAAGAGAACCCCATAGCCTTCCAGGGGAGTCTTTTGGTCTAAACCAGCCAGAATCCATCCCCAAGCTTGACCCAGGAACGCTGAGTGAGCCGCTCTCCTAGGTGCTTGCAGAGTCTGTTAATTCCCTACGGCTGCCATAAAGTATCTCAGATTCTGTGGGTTCAGACAGCAGCAACGTATTTTAGGTCATAAGTCTGAAATCAGTGTCACGGGGCAGAAATCAAAGTGCTGGTAAGGAAGGCCCTGCTCCCTCCAGACAGGAGAATCTGCCCCTGGCCTCTAGCTCCCGGCTCCTGGGGGCGGCCTTCACGCCTGGGCTTTGACCTGGGCTTGGGTCACCTGGTCTCTGCCCCCGTGGCCACACTGTCTCCTCTTTTGTATGGGTCAGATTTCCCTCCGCATCCCTTTCGTAAGGATATATGTGCGCGCACTTACATTCTTTACTTTGCTCACGACCTGGGTGCTTAGACCTGTCTGCGCAGAACCTCAGGGCCTCAGAGAGACAGGCTTGGGAGGGTCCTGAGAGCCTGCCCTTCGTCAACACCCAGCTTCAGGTGAGGACACTGAGGTCCTCGGGAGCGAAGTGTCCTGCAGTTGTCAGCGTTTGAGCTCCATGTGTGTGTGTATCTAGCTGTGTGACAAACAGAAGGAAGGAACTGAAAGGGAATGTATTCTACAGAAAGCTGAGAGCAGAAAATGATAGATTGGAAACTGGGAAACGAGCATTTGACATGGAAGTAAATTCCCAAACTGTCTCTGTTGTCTGGCCATTTGGGTCAAAGGAATGATATTAATAGTCCAAAGGGAATATTAACATGTAGTACTAGTGTTAGGTGGGTAACATGGTAGAGATTTTTTTTTTTAAAAAATGTTTTTGTTTTTGTTTTTGAGAGGAAGGGGGAGAGAGAGAGAGAGAAACATCAATGATGAGAGTCATTGATCGGCTGCCTCCTGCATGCCCCCCACTGGGGATCGAGCCTGAAACCCGGGCATGTGCCCTGACCGGGAATCGAACCCTGATCTCCTGGTTCATGGGTCGATGCTCAACCCCTGAGCCACAGTGGCTGGGCACATGCAAGAGTTTTAAGGATGCAACAGATTCTGGATGACTTCTGGAAACCACAGGCCTAACACAGTCCTGGCACATTGCGGGGGCTGAATAAATGGACTCAGGGAGGATTGTAACAAGTAGGCCTGCTCCGAAGTGTAAGGACAACCTCGCACAGTGTGTGCAAACTTAAGAGGCTGTGATTCCTGCATCTGTTTTGCAGGTCTCTGTGGGTACCAGCCCGGGTCCTGAAGGTCACCTTTCTTCTCCGGGCCTCCTGTCCTTGATGTTTTCCATCAGTGAAGAAGAGCCTCTGTCTGCCGCCAGCAAAGCCAGATGAACTCAGTCCCACAGTCCAGACATTCTGCGTGTTCGCTGCTTGTCCTTCCTGGAGAGCAGGACTCGAAGGAACAGAAAGCAGAGGCAGGCCTGACGTCCAGTTTCTGTTGAACCATAGCAACTAGCAGTAACAGTATTTTACAGTCTGCACAACATCTCACGTCTTCTCATCCAGTGACCTCAGCAAGCCTACCAAGCCCAGGCTCCCCTGAGAGAACCAGGCTGCCCGTGGCCAGGTCAGTGCCTGGTTTCCTGCCCGCTCTGGGTTCTTTCAGCGCTGACCACCTGCACGATTTACCCCAGCACCTCCATCAGAGCCTTTCCTGGGTGCCCCTGGGTCTGTGCACCCTTGGGCAGAGCTTCCCTTAGGGCTCGAATGCCCACGAGCCCTCCCTCCCCTCGGGAGATGTTCCGTGCCCAGGGGACATGACTCAGAAGCTACAGGAAACTCCTGGCATGCTGCCTGCAGGCTGAGAGGACAGCGATGCTTTAGAAGTCGTCTTTGGTGAAGGAGAGGGACACGAGCAGTGAGAGCAAAGTTTCTGGCTGGGAAACACCTGCTGCTCCACGGGGAGGTCTGGCCCTGGCATGGCAGAGCCCTGCACGGGATCGTGGGCCAGCGGAGTTGGCACGGGCCTCTCCCGTGTTCCTCCCCCTCACTGAACTTGAGTCTCCTGACCTGCGTCAGGTGCTCTGGATGCTGATACTTCCCCCGGGCTCCTGCCTCAACCTGCCGTCCTCCGGACGCCGCTGTGGATTTGCTTCCTCCCTTCCTCATCGGATCATCAGCCTTGTCTCCGCTGGATCGAGGAGGGGAGCTGGTCGTCCCGAGTCTCCTGTAGCCTCACAAGGGCTGTGCTGTTAGGAGGTAGTTAGCATGCACTCAGTTTTTCAAGCAGTGAATATTAAGATTTTAATAGCAAGAGCCCACTGTGTACTGGAGCCTGGGATGCAGTGGGAAGCGAGTAACACCTTCTCTTTACGCTGATGGAGTTTGCAAGGAGGTCTGTTTTGGGGCCAGGACAGACCGTTAAACAGGCAGTGACGACACCACATGCCCGAGGAGGGGAGTGTGCCTCGGGGCAGTGGACAGGAGCATCTAAGTGCTTATAGGTGGCCTGACGGCTTCTTTCTTCAGACGGGGAAATTTGATGGTGGATTTTCAGGCAGCGGGGCAGGTTAGCCCCGGGAGCCACGGGGCCCAGTGCCAGGCTCGTTCCTAACTAGCTGGGTGGCTTTGGCAAGTCTGTGTGCTTCCTGGTCTTGTTTTCCTTCCCAGTATGAGAGCGTCGGTCTCCACGGTGTCTACGGGCCCTGCAGATGCTGAAAATGTTCTTACGGCCTGGCTGCATCTGATTTTCTTTGGGAGGCTGATACTTAGTCAATTTTATTTTATTTTTGACTTCACTGAGGAATAATTGAAAAATGCAGTTGTATATATTTCAAGTGTGCAATATGACGACTATATATATATGAATGATTACAAAGTTCAAGATAATTAGCCCATCCATCACCTCAGACAGTTACTCTTTTTTTGGTGAGAATGCTTAAGATCTGCTCTCAAGTAAACAATACACATTAGATCCTCAAAACTTGCTCTTATAACTGAAAATTTGTACCCCATTTCCCTCTCCCCTCATCCCCTGGCTACCACCGTTCTATTTTCTGTATCTACAAATTTGGCTTTTAAAAAATTTTTAGATTCCATATACAAGTACTACTGTTCAGTATTGTCTTTCTCTTTCTGGCTATTTCACTTAGTATCATGCCCTCCGGGTTTATCCATCCATCCTGTTGTAGCAAATGGCAGGAGTTCCTTTATTTACTTGTTTACTTATTTATTATTTATTTATATTGATTTCAGAGAGAGGAAGGGATGGGGGGGAGAGAGAGAGACATTGATGAGAGAGGGAAACATCCATCAGCTGCCTCCTGCACGCCCCCTGCTGGGGATCGAGCCCGCAACCCGGGCCTGTGCCCTGACCCGGAATCAAACTGACCTCCTGGTTCATAGGTCGACGCTCAACCGCTGAGCTACGCTGGCCCGGCAGGAGCTGCTCCTTTGACGGCTGAATAATATTCCATTATGCGTATGTGGAATATGGAATATATATGTGTGTGTATACACACACACACACATATATATAACATTCTCTTTATCTTTTCATTTATTGAAGGTCGTCTAGGTTTCTGTATCTTGGCTACTGAGAATAAGGCTGTCATGACCATGTGTGTGTGGGGAGGCTGATTCTTAACCTTTTTGGGTAACGGATCCTTTTGAAAACTGTTGTTTCTCCCAAGGAAAATGTCCTCAAGCCACACAACATCTTGCATATAATTCCAGGCGACTCTCAGCGTTAGGCAACACTTGGCGCATTTCCAGTGACTTTGACACAAGGGCAGTAAAAGCAAGTGTTTGCCTTTGTGGGAAGTAGACACCAACCCTTAACGGAGATCGGGGCGTCTTGGAAAGAACCCCTGGGAAGGGTTTGGCAGACCCCGCCTGCCTTTGTGTCGGGGGCTCTCTGCCTTCGGGGCCCTTGAACTCCTCCGAGGGGCTGAGCGGGGTGTGAGGAGGCGTGGAAGTGTGCGCACTGGGGTGATGCCGTGTGTGTTGGGGGCGAGGGTGCAAAGCCTGCCTCTGCCACGAGCTGGCTGGGTGATCTTGAGCAGGTTACTTAACCTCTCTGTGCCTCAGTTTAGCCACCTGTAAGCGACAGGATAATGCCACTCGTGCGGTTGTTAGGGGAATGAAATGAGGTGAACCCAGGGTCCGGCACATAACGGGACTCAATGAACCCGAGTGACCGTCTACACTAAAGCAACCCTTGTGTGTCGCTCTCCTGTCTCCTAGGTCGGGGAGAGAACCTTGACTGAGACATGGAGGGTGGATCTAAAACTGCCACCTCGATCCTGACTTTATCAACCGCAGGCATAGAAAGACCCAACAAAAATGGCTCATACAAATACGGACGTTGGGTATTTCCTAGAGCAAGGTGGTTCTAGGACTGGTTAATTTGGAGCCGGATGGGGTTAACCATGACCCGGTCTTCTCCATCCACCTTCTCAGGAGTCTTTGGACAATGGCTTGTTGTTGAGCCTGTCTCTTCAGGGTCAGGTGTGGAGGGTCACCTGGCTGAAAAAAAAACATATTTCCTTCCACGGATCTCTTTTAATTTGGGAGGAAACACCCTTCCATGAAACCCCTCAGCCCCTGCTTCCCCAGCAGACATCACCTGAGGATGCTCTGGCCAAGACGGGGTCACGGCCAGGGCCTGCTCTCCCGGGGAGGCCGCGATGGGATCCGAAGGCTCGGCCGCAGCCCTGCAGTGTCGGTGCCCTCTGCCTCCCTGACACTGGGGTGGCCTTGGCCCAGATTCCTCTCTCAGCAGCATTCCAACCCTACCCCTGCATGTCTCTTCCACAAAAAAACCCTCTTTTTAATGTACAATATATTAAATTAATAGCAGCCAGTGAAATCGATGCTTTGGGAAGATGCACCTGGGGTACCCCGTAGCTTCCACATCAGTAGGTCCATGTGGACCCCAGTTGGACAAATCCAGAGATAATGAATTTTGGTGAAAATACATTGCAGAATTCACTGAAAAGCTTTCCAAAAAATGGAGGGATTCCAAGAGAAAACTGCAAACCCCCAGATTTCTAGGTTCCAAGCTCCTTGGGTGGAGGTGGTGGTAGGGAGTGTGGGCATGGTGGCAGGGGCAGGATTTTATCTGGATGGAGGGTGGTGGGCATGGTCAGTCCTTGACTGGGACGTGATAGCCTGTGGTGCAGCCCCCGGGTTCTGCTGTAGCAGGAGTTTGGCAGCTCAGAGGCCCGCTGTGGGGGGGGGGGGGGGGATGGCATGCTGGGAAGGCCCGTTTGTTTTGTGCACATCTGGATTTGATCAGCTGTCGAGTGGTTAATAAACACTAAAGTGCCCGCAGAAGATGTCTCTGGTTTACCAGTTTACTGCTGGGTGAGAAGTGCCTGTGTTTTGCCACCCTGGGGCATGGCATTTAATCACGGTGGGGGTGGGTGGTGGTGTTTTTCCTTCTAGAGATTGGCTGGCAGTTGGTTTTCCAGGGGATAACATTTCTTTTTTTTAAACTTTGAATCAAGTGGTTCTTTTCAAACAAGTACCTCCTCATGGCCAGGATTCTTCTCCTCTTGCCAAGGGAACAACTCCTCCCAGGGTTTCTGACAGGCCCCTCCTGTAAGCGCTGGAGATGATTCACGGGAGGGTCTGGCTCCAGGGCCAGGAGCTGGGGAGTGTGTGGTGATGGGAGCTGGGCTGGCAGCTTTCAGGCGACAGGCCAAGCTTCACCCCTGTGCTGGAAAGGGCCTCTGACATTTTTTTAAATTTATTTTTCCCCCAAGTACCGTATGGGTGTGTGTATGTGCATGTGTGTGTGTGCGTGAGCCTGAGAGGGCATGATTGCCCAGGAGTGTGATATTTCTCAGTTGTCTTCCTGTCAGTGTTCTCTAGAGTGTATACGGGTATAACACTGCCTGCTGTGGGGGTGCTGAGAAGCAGAAGTCCGAATCCCTGTCGTCTTGAACGAAATAATTTAGTTCAGAAGGCAAGACGCATGCATCCACAGTAAACTGACAGGACGCAGAGCGAGAGCCATCCCCTGCTGAAACATACCTACCTGAGGCAAGGTCCAAGACTTTAGAAGGGAGGCTGAGCTTCGTGTGGTTGGGGGGAAGCAGGAAGGTGGCCAGGGAGGGCTTCCAGAAACATACCAGCTATGTTGGGCTTTACAGACGGATGGAACTGGGACACTTGGATGTTAGTAACAGTAACGATGGCAGCCAATTAGTGGGCTCTCACAGGTACAGGCATCCTGCTAAGCATTGTTCAGGTATTATTCAGTCTACAACAACTTTATATTGAATGTTACTGGATCTATTTAGTGGATGAGAAAACTAGTTCATAGAAATTAAGAAACATGTCCAAAGTCACACAGCTAGTAAGAGGGGGCTCTAGGATTTGAACAGAAGTAAGTATATCACCAAAGTCTCTGTTGCTACCTTCTGAGGTTGGTGGGCATTCCCCATGCATCTGCTGAGTTTCTGCATGTCTTGTGAGTAGGCACCGGTTATTCTTTGGCTACTCTTTGTTTGGTATTATCTTTTCAAAGATGTTTGTACAGCAAACAGTCTTGGAAGATGGCAATGTTGTCTCCTTCCAGAACATGACATAGGCATGCTCACTGCTTGCTATAAAAGATTCGGGTTCCCTAAGCATTGGGTTCCTCTCCTGTAGTGCAATCCCTGTGTGAGCAAGTGGCCCTCTTCACGTTGTCCTGTGGGAACTGGAGCTTGGGAAACCAGTGCTGAATATGCTGATGCTCAGGCCTAAAGTCCTTTGTTTCTGACCAAGACATCTTGTGTCTTCTGCCAGCATCCATGAAACTGGTAGACTTAGTTGTTAGCTTGCAAGTAGGGCAAAATCTCAAATCCTTCATAATTCTTGACAGTGTAGTGTGTGTGTTTCTCCCTCATCGATGTTTCTATCTCTCCCTCCCTTCCTCTCTCTTTCCTTGTAGGGGATGGCACAGGTCTGTCAGGCAAATTACCTTCATTAGTTAGTGCTGACCAGGCGATTCCTGGTTTAAGATTCCATTTCTGGGAAAGCCAAAACTCATTAAGACTCAGTTTGGTGACATGAAGTTTAGTACACTTACCCATTTGGGGCCTGTTGTTTTATTTTTTAACAATATTTAAATGATTCTGAGATAACTGTACTCATCTCTCTATTTCCAGTACTTAGCATGGTTGGTGAGCGACAGATAGGGATTGAACGAGTGAATAGATGAACGAATAAATTCACCAAAGATGCTCAGACACTATGGATGCCTGAATTAGGATCAAAATTTGACTTAATTCCCTGAATTCAAGCCCCGTGTACTCTCTTCTGGATTTGTTACAATCTGGGTTTAGAGAGGCCATCATAAAATTTGGTCATTAGGGAATTGTCCCCAGCCCCAGGGCCGATTCCTTCCTGAACTGGCTCCTGATTCCAGCCAGGGTCTGATTCCACTGTCTCAGGGCTGTTTACAGAGCCAAGCAGAACCATCCCTTAAACAGTCTCTTCTTTTACAGCCTCCATAATTAACAATGGAGAGGCCGCTGCCGGGGGAAGAACATTCTCAGGAGCTGTGCTGTGGCTTGCCTGTCCTGATGCTTTGCCTCGTGGCGTAGGGAACGCCAGGAGAATAGTGCCAAGACCTGGGACCAACATGAAGATAATTAAATAAAATCTCAGAATCTTCCCAAGTAACAAACAAAACCTTTCATAAGGGACTAATTGTTAGAAAATCTGTAGGTACTTTGCAAGTCTTAGTAGCTGGTTCATGTTAGCCTGGGCTATTTTCTTTCATTGCTTCACTTCGGACATCGACTGTTTCTACTTAGGTCTCCCTGCCTCCCCCCTTTTCTTTCACTCCAAAGGCAACAGTTGATTCAACTCACTTAAGATTTTACCTCCAAGAGTCTGCAGAATATGAGGCCCTTTGTGGGGACGTGATGTAGGTTGTGGCATTGCCCTCAAAGGAATGGGTACAATGCTGCAGGCAAGCTTCTAACAATTTTACATGCACCGTTGTGTTTGCTTTCACAATGGCCCTAGGAAGTCGGAGCCTTATTGTTTTCACTTTACAGACAGGAAAACTGGGTACAGAGTTCCAATGGCTTGTCCCAGTCGCACGGCGAGGATTCAAACCCACATGTATATGGCCTCAAAGACTGAGGTCTTCGCTGCTGCGTTGTATTTCCCTCTGGTGACCTGCCTATGATTTACACAATGAAATCTGAGCATATAAAGACACCATGCAATAAAGTGTTACATGAATACTTTAATGCAAAACTGTTAACAGATAAACCTTTATAATCATGCATAGATATAGCTACAGAGGTTTTCATTTGCATTTTCAGTTATTTGTATGTTATTTTTCAATTACAGTTGACATTCAACATTATTTTATATTAGTTTCAGGTGTAGAGCATAGTGGATAGACATCTGTATAATTTATGAAGTGATCCCCCATAAGTCTAGTACCCACCTGGCACCATACATAGTTATATTATCTGTGCTGTACTTTACATCCTTGTGACTATTTTTTAACTACCAGTTTGTACGTCTTAACCCTGTCCCCTTTTTTACCCAGCCTCCCAACCCCCCTTTCAACTTGAACTGTCAGGTTGTTCTCTGTATCTATGAATCTGTTTCAGTTTTGTTTGTTTATTTTGTCCTAAGGGACTGTCCAGTTTTTGCAATGAAAAATCGAGATGAAATAGCCGGTGTGGTAACCTGGATGAAATTGTGCTCCGTGAAACCTAGAAGGGCAGCTGTCAAGGTTTCTCTCCTCTCTTACAACAAGCTCCCAGCAGAGTATTTGTATTTTCTCGCAACCTAGAAGGGACTGACCAACAAATATACCTGAAGAATCTGACATGGTGGAACGAATGGAGTTAGATCTTCAAACACCAAATACCAATTTCTATTTTTAGATACTTCTGCTATTTTTCTTCTCATTACTTTTACTTTGTCTATGGCTCTGCTCCTGGAAGGCAGGGTCTGTCTTGGCACCACAGGAATGGGGAGAGCCCCTGCTCAGGCTCAGAGGTCCCTCTTTCCCCACTTAAAGTCTCACTCTGATCCTGCCGTCTGTGCCGACAGGGCTTGGCCTTCTCGGTGAACAGACACCTCGGTACAAAATGTGGGTTCGGGGACTGTGATTATGGGGGGCGAGGACTGTGTTGCTGCCATTTGTTTACCCTGGAGCCTAGCACCTGGCCCAATCCCTAATAGGCCCTCCATCAAAATTTATGGAGTGAAAGACTGAATAAATTGCTTTTCTCAATTGCAGTGTGAATGTACAAAAAAACACACCAGAATATAAAACCTGAAACCCAACCACATCGTAAATTATAAAACCCGAGCACACAAATAGGTAGATGCCTAATAAAAGTCTTTAGGATGTTGATTACGATGGTATCTTCGCTGTGCAACTTCTTAATCCTCACGGTGTAAATCCCTCACGTGGGAGCATAGAGAAGAATACTGGGTCTGTGTGTCATTGCGGGGAATTTCCCCCCAGACAGTGTTTTAATTTTGAAGGCAAAGTGGCAAGCTCAGTTGCCTCTGGGTTATGTATCACTCCTGCTGAATTCCCCAGGGGAGATGACTTCACAATTTCTCGGAAGCTTTTACTTATTTCACTTGTCAGAGGAGCGTGTTTAGTTTTAATATAAATTTTAATGGGCAGAAACATCTGTTCCCCATCCAACCATGATGTTCCGTGCTGGGTATAGATGAGAATTCCTTGGCCCGGCACCGGCCGTGTACACCGTGTATCGGACGCTCAGAGAAATAAGGCAGAGTGAGGACAGAAGTGGAGAGGAGTGAGGCGGTCGGTGGGTCGGTGGGTCGGTGGGTCGGTGGGTCGAGGAGGAGAGAGGGAGCTGCGGAGGGAAGGCGGGTGTTGGGCAGGAAACCTCTCGGGGCTCTAGCTGGAGGCGCTGTGTGTGGCTGTCCCTCCTGGGTGGCCTCACTGGTCCTGGTGGATCCCAGGCCTCCCTCTTCCTCTGGGAGCACAGCCAGGGGCCGTATGAGCCTCTTAGCTCCGTCCTATGGAGCTGTCCCCTCCTAACATTGGAGGTGTCTCTTGCGCCCGTGTGAGAAAGAGTGGCACGCTCAGATAGTGAGTGAATGACTGAATTCATATGGTGGCATTTTATTTATCTCTTATTTCTCCTACCAGACCGACCCTACGTTGCGCGAGTGGCACAGGCGCGCGTCCTGGCGCAGGCAGAGGCCAGCAGTTACTGCGGTGCCGTGAAGGAAGGAGGGGGCGAACCTGCACAGGGAGGCGCCCGGGCCTCCTGAGACACGCTCCGGGTCCGCGCCCCCTGCGGGGTTTTAGAAGGACCCCTAGAGGCCTGCGGCTGCTGGGCTAAGGAAATGGGGGCAGAGTGACAGCTGCAGATTTTTCTCAATGGAAAATTAAATCTGTTCAGCGGAGTCTGATGAGAATCAGGGGCTGGCGGAAAGGAGGCTGCGGCTGGAGGGAGTGTCCGCGTGGACCCCCAGGCTCTGGGTGTGGGAGGTTATTCGTAGCCACCCTTCCTTCAGTCTCTATTTTCTCTTAATCAGGGCTGTCTTGATTTTGCAATGGGAGCTTCCCCCCCTTCTGTAAGCAGTGATTTTCCATACAGTCATTCTTTCCTTTACTCTTCCCAGAAGGGGTGGGTGGGTTTTTTGGGGCTCGAACACTTTGCACGTTCCCTCGCGCTCGGCTCCTCCCCAGCCCCAGGGCCGGTGGACACCAATTCTGTGCGCTGGAGATTCGACCCCAGCTCCCTGTTTGTCTGCCACTCTCCTTGCTAATTCCCTCTTCTCACTAACAGCAATGTGAGTACATTTCCCACCCTCCCTCCCTCTGCTTCGTGTGTCCTGAATTCCGCTGGATTAATTTAACTTGAGTTTTTACAGGCAGCACAGCCCAGGGCAGGCTGCCAAGCTCCACTCCCGGGCTCCTGCGTCATGACCGTAATCGCTCGCATTTCCGCAGTGCCCTGTGCTGCTGACCGGGCACTTCCACAAGCGGGGGGCTCTTTAGCCCTCAGGACGACAGGAGGCACGGTCCTTGGGGTTTGGTGACGTCCTCCAGCATCCGGTTGCTAGGACGAGGGAAGGCCTAGGGTTTGAACTTACTTTTCTGGTGCTAAATCCCCAACATTGTTTTTCAGCTCTTGCGGGGGTCACAAAGCCAAGTGCCCTTGGGGCCAGGTAGATCATCTAAAGGAGAGAAGCTGAGGGGCAGCAAGCTTTGGGGAGTGGCCAGGGTGTGGGGAGCTGGAGAGCTTGCCTCGCCTAAAGGCATCAAAACGCAAAACGTTTCAAAGCAATTGAAAAACATTTCAGTCTTTGTTGGTGGGAGAGGGGGACATGTGAATGGCTCACTCTACCGCTGAGTAGCCTGGTCAGGTTTGGCCGGGGCTGTGTGAGTCCCAGTGTCCATGAGGCAGTGTGGCACGCTGAAGACTGAGTGAGTGGTGCCAGGGCTCATAGGACGGCGTTACAGGTGTGCAGACCCCGGGCCTAGAGTTCCCAAGGGGTGAGATTCAAAGGGATGTTACGTGAATGGCTGTGAGTCCCTGATGCCCTACCCCACAGCCCTGGTCAGAGATTTGCCTCTTCCTTCCCCACCTCCCCTCCCCTCCTGCCCTCGCACAAACCAGTGAAAAACAGCTCATAGTGATTGTTGCCTACGTGTAGAATTTGGGTCTTGTCAATGGGCAAAAGTGGAATTGAGAGGTTATGTGATATGCTTAAAAATTCTGATTTATTCTTAATTTTTACCCACATGATGTTTCTTTTGAGACCAGTCGGCAAAGCAGGAGGCTCGGTGTGGAAAGAGCACGGGTAATTCTGAAATGCAGGTGATCTACAGGTTACTTTCCTTGCGTTCTAGCGTGGAGTCAGCAATGCACCCCTTGTTGGTCTTTCTCTCTCCTCAACCCCGTTGTCCCCCTTTTCTTTCCCCCCATAGGTTGTTATTTCTTCCTGGCTAAGCCCAGAAGAAAAATTGATCGAAGTGAAGGGCACCACCCAGGAAATTATGATACCCACGATCCAGTTCCGGCCCTGCCATCTACAACTCAGGGCTAGACATCCCTCCGGGTCTCAGCTTCCTCGCATATAAAATACGCAGGAGGCTTGGGTCGGGGCAGCTGGAACTAAAGGAGCTCTGAGGTCTGTGGATTCCACCTTTGGGCCTGGCAGGCCTCGGCAGCTGAGGCTTGGATAAACCCCAAAGCAGGTAATTGTCTGCAGGACGATGAATTGACTCTGGCCACTCAGATAGATGCGGGCGCCTCTGGCTGCTTCCTGCAGCCACCAGCCAACAGAGACGAAGCCGTCTGGAAAAGAGAATGGAAGTGTTGGAAAGGCCACTGTCCTCTCTCCAAACAGCATCTGGGAGGTGCCCATGTCCCCAGAAAGGGGTCACTCAAACCCTTCAGCTGGCGGCACAGTGCAGAGTCGGGCAAACTAGGTGTTAAATCCTGACTCTGCCACTTACATGGGCTGTGTGACCCTGGGCAGGTGCTCTGGCTGAAGGTCATTTTCTCCTATGTAGAATGGGGTGGCAATGTGTCCCCCCCATAGGACTGAGGTGCTGCCAAGGCCTAACCGTACCTACTGATTACAAGCACTCAGAGGTACTTAGAAAAAGGCAGTTACAGTTGTTGTTGTTATTATTATTATTATTATTATTATTATCTTGTGCCCTTTACGCACAGGAGTCTCTGGGGCGCGGGGGTGGGGGGCAGTGGGCCCCAGGGACGGGCCCAGCGCTCTCCCCACGGCTGGGAGGCGCTGACTGGCTCCAAGCCCAGGCCCAGACTCCTGGCACAAAGACCTTGCTGGTTCCGACGCTGATTAAATTCCCTGCTCGAGGAGCCTCAGCATCCTGACCTGGAGCAGGAGGGCGGACATTAGCGCAGGCTGGTGGAGCCTAATTCAGTTATCTTTCAGAACTGCTCCTTTCCAGGTCTCGTCCCCTTTCCTCGCCTCTCCCTGGTCCCTTCTTTCTGGGTCCCTGTCGGAGAAGGGAAACAAACTAGTTCGGGGCTTCCCGTCCTGTCCTGTCCGCCGAGAAGGGGACAGGGCCGCGCACAGGCCGGGGTCCGCGCGGAAGGTCCGGCGGGCACGAGCCTTGGCTGCGCCCCTGCGAGAAGCTCAGGTCTCCGCGCCTGGGGGACCCCCGTTTTTTTGTTTCTGTGTTTTTCGGTGTTTTTTTTTTTTTTTTTTGGCAAAGCTGGGCTCTCAACTCAAACCTGCCTAGTGCTCCATCCCGTCAGGACAGTTTGCGAGCGCTCTTTTTGCGGCCCCTTCTAGGAGCTCCACGAAGCGGCACTTAGTGTATTTTCCCATCTTCCCGCGTCCAGCAGGTGAAATAAAACAAAATGTAGCAGCGGGTGTGTGTGTGTGTAGGGGGACTGTCGTTATTTTTCAAAAGGGGAGAGGGGTCACATGACTTCGAGTAACGGATTGAGCGGAGCCGCTGCAACTCGGGGTTTGCTGCAGAGCCCCCCCCGCGCTGACGTCACGGAAAAGCCCCGCGCGGCGGGCGGACTGGCGGCTATAAACCGCCGGGCGGCTGCGGGCGCGGCGGCTGCTCCGGGCGGGACCGCGCGCTCCGCTGCGGGCACCTTGGCGCGCACCCCCGCACGCGCGCACCGAGGCGGGGATGCCCACCCGGCCGAGCCAGGTAAGGGGCTCTCTGGGGGGCCCTCTGGCCGTCCGGGAGCGAGCGTTCCCAGCCCCCAAACTAAGTTGAGACGCAGCCCCTGGAACGTGCCGTCGGCGCCGGGGTTCTCCGGGTGGAGGCGGGTTTTAAGGACCATTTGTCAACCGCAGGTTCTTGTTCAGTTCAGTTCAGGGGGAGGGTCACCTCCTCCTGCGGGCTGAGGAGCGGTCAGCGGCGCTCGGCGTTGGCTGTTTGCGTGCGGAGTGCCCACGCGGGCGCTGCGTCCGAGGTTGAGAAACCCGCCGGTCATCGCGGCTGGAGGCCGGCGTGTGGGAGTGTGGAGTGCGGGGCGGGAGTGGAAGGGAGTGTCTGTGTCCCGCACACTTTCGCGAGCGGATGTCGCTGGTGAATGTGAGACTTCCCTGCGCTTAGCTCAGGCGCGCGGCGCAGTGGAGCGCGGGGCGGCGCGGGGCTCGCGAAGGCAACATTGTTGCCAGGTGGCCGAGTGCGGGTGGTGGAGCCGAGTGCGGGGCGGCGCGGGGCTCGCGAAGGCAACATTGTTGCCAGGTGGCCGAGCTCCGTCGGCGAGGGTCCTGCGCCTCCTGGTTCGCTGCAGGAAGGTGGAAATCCGGGTTGGATTAAAAAACTCCAGGAGCGGGCGTGGTTTAATAGGAATTAAGCCTTTTCTTTTTTTTCCTGCCAGTGTGATAGGTCTGAACGTGAGCAGGTCATTTCCCTGCCAGAAGGACAAGGCTTGGGGCTGGCATGGTTTAAACGTGGGCAAGAGGGCAGAGCTGTGGCTTAAACCTCAAACAGGGATTCTTTATTCCCCGCCCCCAAATAATAGCTCATTTAGGCAGCTGGAGAGCATCAGGGCAACTTTACTAAACATGGAAGTCCCAATAAGTGCCTGTCCAGCCCGGCCTGCGGGAGTGATGTCATGGCCACGTGTTCCCCACCCAGGCACAAACCCGCTGGTGCAATTAAGAGCCATGTTTAGACAAGAGCAGCTAACCTGGCACCCTGGCTCCCAGCTCCATTAGCTCCTGGACTTTCCAGCCCTCCTTGGGGCTGCGGTCCCTTCTGGCTGCCTGAGTGCGGGCTCCGAGTGGGCTCCCAGGGCTCCCTTGAGGATGGAGGCGGCCCCCGGGCGGTGGGCGCTGCTAACGGTACCTTTTTTCTCTTTGCAAATGACGGATGGTCAGCGCAGGAGCTGGTTTCTAACTGTGCGTGTGTGTCTGTGCGTGTGTCCAGTCGAAAGCCTGTTGGATTTGGGGGCTGTTTCACCGATGTTCCTTACGTTAGGACTACTGGGGTCTCGCCCCGTGAATAGAATATCACTGATGACCCACTGTGCGTGTGAGCCCCCTGAGCTCTTGCCCATGCTTATTAGAACTGCTAACATTTTGGCCACTTTGCTCTCCAGGACCCGACGATGACCCTCAATAATGTCACCATGCGCCAGGGCCCGGTGGCTGTGCAGCCGCAGCAGCGCTGGAGCATCCCGGCGGACTTCAGGCACCTCATGGTGCAGAGGGAGCCCCCCCAGCGCAGCCAGCGCAGCCGGCACCCCGCTCCCCCCGAGGAGCCCTGCCGCCGCAGCTGGTCCTCTGACTCCACGGACTCAGTCATCTCCTCGGAGTCGGGGAACCCCTACTACCGGGTGGTGCTCATAGGGGAGCAGGGGGTGGGCAAGTCCACTCTGGCCAACATCTTTGCGGGCGTGCATGACAGCGTGGACAGCGACTGCGAGGTGCTGGGAGGTAGGTGGCCCGGCTCCAGGGCGCTTCTGTCCGTCCGCAGGTCAGCAGTGGTCCAGAGTGGGTCGTTTATCTGCAGAGTTGAGAACTGCAGTTATGCGTTCTTGGCACTGACCCGGGAGCTAAGTCCCCAGAAAAGCATTGGCACAGGCCTGTGGGACAATAAATGAAAACGCTTATAGATAAAACAGAAGGGGGGTTTCTTAGATTCCAGCTCTAACGGGTCTGGGGGCACCGATGGAAGAGGGCAGAGCTAGAGGGTAAGGCTCCCACCTCTGGTTCCTGCCAGCTCTGCCCCGGACCTTTCAGGAGGTCACTGTAGATGCAGCTTTTTCCCGTGGTTAATCCTGAAACTAAACCGATTTGAAAAACCGATTCATCAGTTTATTTCCACCAATATTAGAGTGGCTTTTGAGGGTGTAACATAGTTTAAAATCTGTATTTGAAATACTACAATGTTTTTAAACATTTTTTAATTATAGCAGTAATGATACATATGTTTGTATAGAGTCTTACAGTTTTTCAAGAAAATTTTCCCTGTATGATTCCATTTAAAATGTTTAAGCCATGTCTGGTGTGTGTGTTTTTAATGTATCTTTATTGATTTCAGAGAGAGGAAAGGGGAGGGAGAGAGAGAGATAGAAACAGCCATGATGAGAGAGTCATTGATCCGCTGCCTCCTGCACGCCCCCGACTGGGGATCGAGCCCGCAACCCGGGCCTGTGCCCTGACCGGGAATCGAACCCCGATCAGCTGGATCCCAGGTCGACGCTCAGCCCCTGAGCCACGCCCGGCCGGGCACCATGCCTGTTTTTAAAACTGATTTGAGGTCACACCGTCTCCACAGTACACGTGTGCCTCCAGTCGTGGAAAGCACAGCGCTGTGTTCTGGGGACTGATGGGAAGGTCCTGATTGTCCATGGTACTCAGACTGTGTCTTTCAGCCATGGTTTCCGTCCTAGCCTGCCTGGCCGGGGTGGCTGCATGTCCCTAGTCGCAGCCGTGGAAATGGAGGAAGAACCTTGCCCGAGTGGCACGGGCTGTCTGAATTTCACCCGTGAGCCGCAGCTGAGTCACGGGCTCGGGGGAGTGGGGAGATGCTTAGTGATGGCTCGGTTCTGCCCTGCACTTGTTGCTCAGGAGTCTTGCTCCGTCCCTGGTACCGTCTGCCCGCTTCCATGAAATGTTTATTCCCCTGACTGTCCCCTCCGTGAGGGAATCCACTGCTCCGGAAGGCAGGCTCCTGACCTGGCCTGTAAGTGATGACTCATCGATCGGGACGTTGATTTCTCTCCGCACGCTGGACGCTCGGGGACTGTAGCTAAACAAGAGTCAAGGGAGAGGCAGGGTCAGTGTCCTTCAACGGCTCTTTTCTTTCCTTTCGAAGGCCGGTGGACGACTGTGGCTGTAGGAGGGAGGGAGTAACTAACATTTAGATGCACGTTTGCACCCTAGCCAGTTGCTCAGTGGTTAGAGCTTCGGCCCTCGGACTGAAGGGTCCTGGGTTCGATTCTGGTCAAGGGCATGTACCTCGGTTGCAGGCTCCAGTCACGGTGCCCATGGGAGGCAACCAGTCGATGTGTCTCTCTCACACTGATCTTTCTCTCTCGCTCTTGCTCCCCCCCCCCCTTCCACTTTCTCTGGAAAGCACTGGAAAAAGTATCCTCGGGAGAGGATTGAAAAAATAAAAAGACAGAGCGCACATTTGCAGTGGGGAGGCACTTTATGTGGGTGCCTTGTCTTTGCTGCTGTTTATTTTGGTCCTCACAAAATTTTTGTGCTCACAGGAGTAAACTGAGTCTCAGGGATACCAAGTGGGTTAGCAGGGATTAGAACATGGGGCTTTATCGTCTTGGTTTGATATTGTCTTCATTCTGTCATTGGCAGGGAGCCTGTGTGCCAGGCGCTGTGCTAAGTACTTCCCGTTAACATTTTTGATAACGCGTATCAAAACTGAACCAATTTGGTACTTATACCTGTTTTACAGGTGAAGAAGTGGAAGCTTAGGAAGCCAGTGACCTTCCCAGGGTGGAAAAGCTAGTCCGTGGCCTGGCAGGCTTCAAACCTCGTTGTTGAACCCAAATCCCGCGTTCCTTCGCTGTACCCTGCAGCCCTTGGATTTGGCGTCCAAATGCTTTTAAGTGCGGCTGGGCTTGGCCGCGCGCCTGGCTCCGGCCGAGGCTCTGTGATGGACCAGGTAGAGCAGACCCTCTTGGGAAGCTGCTAGTACCAGCGGCTGTAATCCAGGGCCGGGCAAAACGCGCGAATACCTTAAGAAGTAACAGTGAAGTGCTTTGGGGATTAACCGAAGGGAGGGATTACCTGAAAGTTTTTGTTTTTTTTTAAGAGGGGGAAATTGTAAAAGTTAGTGGATAGCAGACTTTCAGAAATGTTTGTCAGAGTGGAGTGGTATTTATGTGGAGGGTAGTTTTCCCATAGGCCCAGAGGGTTCGGAAGACCAGCTCCTACCTGGGATTTGGGAGCCAGCCTTCGGTATTTGGAAACCTTTTCGTTTAATGGGGGAGAGGAGGCAAGACTCATTTCTTTACCTCTTTGAATAGAGAATCTTTGGCATCAAGAAGCTGCTCAGGTGACCCACCTAATGTGTCCTAATTGAGCAACTTAATTTGTCCCACCTGGGATCACCTCCCTGCTCTGTAGCTGGCTGTTGGAATCACTAGTGGGCTTTATGTTCCCCAAGATGAGGATTTTCTGGGGCACAGCCCTATGTTGTTGTTTTCAGCATTAACCTTAAGAAAAAAATCTGCACAATACTCTCATCACTACTTCTCCTGATAAAGATGGGTGCCGTGTGGTTACGTTGGAACAGCCTTATGACTGTGTGCACATTGAATGCCCTTCATGTATTTATTCATTCAGCCGCTCAGTCATCTCTGAGCAGTTACTGAACATACACCGTGGAACTGGGTGGAGACTGTGGGGACAGAGTTGTGGGTTTTTCCCCGACGATGCTTATGGCATATGCCGTGGAGGTGAGAGCAGGGACCCGCCAACCGTAACTCGAGGGGCGGTGATAAGTGTCTGGAGAGATGTACAGGGACAGTGCTGTGGGAACTCAGAGGAGAAAAGACTACTTCTGGCCGTGGAAGTCAGAAACAGGGTTCCTAGGAGAGGTGGGCTCTGAGCTGGACCCTAAGGACGAGCAAGATTGGGGAGCTTCCAGGCTGGTGAGAAGGCACCGCGCACACGGGCATTGCCCGAATGGGCACTGGGCGCGCGGCCTGCTGGTGTGGGCTCGGTCCCGGCTTCAGCATGGGTCAGCTGCGTGCTCTCGGGCAGGATTCCCCATTAGTAAAGGAGAGATAATACCTGCTTCGTGGTACTGAGGGGCTTAAAGGAGGTACCGTAGCAAGCAGGTAGCAGAGTGCCTGGCACATAGCGAGTGTGAGGTGAACGTCCGTTGGCTTTTTTCCTTAGCTGTGGGAACACGGCACGTTCCTGTTTCAACTACCAGGGACTCAAGCAAGTCCCTTGTACCTGTTTTGAGCGGCGGGCTGAGGGCAGAGAAAGGGCTCTGCTGAGTTTTCTGAGCGCAGGGAGAGCTTTTAGACAAAGCCCCCACCTCCCCACCTGTGCTGCTTCGGTTCCGATACAACCACTTGGTTATATGAATTTGCTTGTTGCGGTCACGAGGCCCCACTCTCCAGTAAGCCAAATTGTGCACCCACTGTGATCCGACTCATGCTGAATATTGTGGGAGGCAGACACAATGGGCATACGGATGGCTAATGCCCCAGGGGGAACAGTGACCACGGGTTAGAAGAATGACCCCTGAAGGCGGCGGGGAGACTGACAGGAAGACAGAGCCAGTCCTCCCTGGTTCCCTTTCTCCTCATGGGGCCCATGCGTGCTTTGCTTTTCCTTCCCGATTCTGGTTCCTAGATGGAGGAGTGCCGCTTTTTAGAAACCCCTCACTGTAATAAAAAAAGAAATGCCCTGGTTCCCCATTGTAGTGCTTTGTTTTTTTAATCCTCAACTGAGGATATGTTTTTATTGTTTGTTTTTTTAGAGAAAAAGGAAGAGAGAGAGACATCGGTGTGAGGGAGATGCATCGATCGGTTGCCTTCCGTAGGCACCCCGACTGGGGATTGCACCTGCCACTTAGGTATGTGCCCTGACTGGGAGTCGAACCCACAACCTTCTGGTGCATGGGACAACACTTCAACCAACTGAGCCACCCGCCTGGGCCCAGGTGCTGCCTTTAAGCTCCAACTTAGGTACAGCAAGAAGGGCCGAGAATAGCAAGAGCAGATGGCCCCCATCTGAGGAAGTGATGAGAGCAGCTAACGTTTACTGCATTTCTACTTTCTGTGCAGGCATAATGTCTGTAATCGTCAGACAGCCCTAAGACGTGGATGCTTTTGTCAATCCCAGCTCATAGCTGAAGGGCCAGAGAGTTTACGTAAGCAGTCCAGAGCCACACAACTAATAGAGGGTAGTGCTCGGATTCTAATTTAGGTTCGCTGGTGCTCACAGCCGAAGTGCTGTCTTTATGACTCATTCATTCATTTGATAAGTATTTACTGAGCACCTGCACTGTCCCAGGCTCTGTCCTGGGTGCTGGGGGTTAGAGCAGTCAACAGCACAGATGTAGATCCACGCCTTAACATTCTGAGCACAGGGAGGGACATTAAATAATAAAAGGAGTACATTAAATCGATTGCATGTTAGATGGAGATAAGCACAGTGAAGAAAAATAAAACAGGGGAGTAAGGAATGTTAGTAGAGAAAGGTGTTTGAATGGATGGTCAGGGCATACATTGGAGGGAGAGATTAACCAAAGAACATAGATGCAGAAATGCATAACCCATGGACACAGACAGCAGTGGGCAAGGCCTGGTGAGGGGGCGAGAGGGGGTGGGAGGGGTCAATGGGGGGGAAAGGGACATCTGTAACATTTTCAGCAATAAAGATAATACAATAAATAAATAAATAAATTATAAATAATAAATAGATGCCTCACCCAGAAGGTGGTCAGATATTTGAGGGAACAGATTCTAGGCAAAAGGAACAGCAAGAAAAATGATTAAAGAAATAACTATAAAAATTGTAAGTTTTAAATGATGAATGTGAAAATAGAGTGGGATGGGCTCAATCATGGAGGTGATGGGAATCTTACCTGCAAAACTTCCAGTTAAGTCAGTTAACCGCCCCTCCGCCCCACTGATTTTTCTGGGCTGGAGCTGCCTTGGCCCGTTACACTGCGCTCACCCTTCATCCACACGCAGCCTGGGCTCAAATGCAGGGAGGAGTTTCCACCACCAAGCAGAGCTGGAGGCTGCACTTCTGCTGTCCCTAAGATAGAAAAACAAGCCCGTTTAGTCCTAGGGAGATGTGTTTTTTAAGGAAGAAAACAAAGCAGGGATAGTCTCAAGATTTTTATTTTATTTTATTTTTTTCATGTCTCAAAAGAAGAGAAGTGTCTCTTCGCTCAGAGTTCCTGAAATGGCCAGTGAATGCTCAGTGGTCACCCACCGAAGGGTGCAGTGATTGTAAGGCCTATGAGCAAGGCTCACAGCTCCACGGGGCAGTTGGTGTCTTCTCGTGGCCTCGGAGCTCGAATCCAAGTCTAAAGCTCTCCAGTGGGTTTATACTCATGGATGGTTTTCTATAGCACAGATCTAGGCATGAGGAAAAGCGGGCCTCGCACTGCAGGCCGTCCAGTGATTCGCATTCAGAGGACACAGGCGTCCTGCCTCTAAGGACCGGAGGAACATACGTAGAATGTTGTTGAAGGTGATAAAAGAGAGAATCTTGCCTTTATGAATACCGGGATATTTACTTTAATTAATTCCATATTTAGAATACTTGTTTTCTAGTCTATTTTTTGCATGGTCCTCTTATATAAAAGTGTTACTGATTGCTGACTCCAGTACCACTGTTCTTTCCTTCCTAGAAGACACCTATGAGCGAACGCTGCTTGTTGATGGGGAAACTGCAACTATTATACTCCTGGACATGTGGGAAAATAAGGTACGTGGAGCCCGGGGCTCTGTAAATTCCCTCGGGGCTTGTCTTCCGAAGGGCTGCTGGGCGTGAGGGTGACCTTGCACTTCTTGGTTCCGATGACGTAGGTTGGTTTTTGTGATCAAGTGTTTGCTTCAAGTATCACAAGATCTCACTCATATGTGGACTCTAATGAACAAAACAAACTGATGAACAAAATAGATCGGGAGACATGGAAGCATGGACCAGACGGAGGGACCTCAGAGGGAAGGGAGGGGTGGGTGGGGAGAGATTAACCAAAGAACTGACACGCACAGATGCATAACCCACGGACACAGGCAGTCGTGTGGGGAAGGCCTGGGGCGGGGCAGGTGAGGGCTGGAGGGGGTCAATGGGGGGAAAAAAGGGGGAATCTGTAATACTTTCAACAATAAAAATAATTAAAAATAAATAAGTAAATAAAATGACCTAACTTCCCAAATCCGAAAAGAAAAAAGTTTATTTCTGAAGTGTGAGAGAGACTGTTCTAATGAACAGATCATTCACAGGTGAGTTCTGAATAATAAGCAAGTTGCAGTGATTTGCCCTTAACTCTACTCAAAAATACAAAAAAGTGCATTCGTTTTAGGGAAAGTGCTAACAAGTATGAATGGTAATTTTAAACTGTATCAAACCACATTGTATGAAGTTGACAGTCTCAATACTAGCCTTCAGCATTTGGGCTTCTGGGCATATACACTAGACTTTCTGTTTATTGAGAACCCCTCTAATTCTCACAAGAGGATTCTTAATTTTTTCACCTGGGAAAGAAGGGAGTTTTTTGGAAGTCAGAAAAGGCACATTTTTAGTAGTTTAGATAAAGAGTGGAAATAATGTTTGGCTGAGTCACTGTATAATTTATCAACTCAATTGGACAGTAGGAACTTTTTGGCAAGTACTTTATGGGCTAGCAGTCCTTACAGCCACCAGACATCTTGCAGGCATGGAAGACTGATGCATTTTGGGGAGTTGGAATAAGTTTTCTTTCTTTCTCGTATCGGCAAGGGTACTTTAGCATACATTTATTGTTCCTTTTGCAAACTGATGCCTCATTTACCAGTCCTACGTGCGCTCATGGGAGACCTTCTCATTTCATTAGGGGGGGAATGAGTGGCTCCAGGACCACTGCATGCAAGTCGGGGATGCCTACCTGATCGTCTACTCCATCACAGACCGAGCCAGCTTTGAGAAGGCATCTGAGCTGCGAATCCAGCTCCGCAGGGCCCGGCAGACGGAGGACATTCCTATAATTTTGGTTGGCAACAAGAGTGACCTGGTGCGGTGCCGGGAAGTATCTATCTCAGGTAAGAGGAGTGGTGCTAATTCCATAGAAACAATCCCTGGGTCACCTGCATTTTCTTTCAAACAGCTATTCTTCCTTTCCTCTTTCATGAACTTGGAACCGGGGACTCATTCAGATGCTCTGTGGAGCTTTATGCGCACCCTATATTCCCAGCCTGTCAGCTCTGTGCTGGGTGCTGCTCCTTTGTTCATCTGGCCTACCTACAGGATTCCAATCTCCCCACACCCCAAGGTTTCCCTGGAATTCCTTCAGGGAAGATATCATACTCAGGGGTTACTAGCAGTCCCAAACCTTTTCTCCTGGTCCTTTCTGTTTTCTAGGGAGATCTCGAGAGTTCAGAGAAGTAGAAGTAGAAGTAGAAGTAGTATCTTCGTGCAAGACAGATGGGAGCTCTGATTTAGGGGAACTGTGAGAAAGAGTGTCATTGAGAATAAGACTTCTATTCAGGCTGCCTCTAGTTCCTGTAGGCCCTAGAAACACCCTCCTCCTACCCTTTGCTTCCTAAGTTTCAGTTAAGACATCTTTTTGGGTTTGATACAATGGTAGAAAATAAAATACTGCATTGCCAGGCTCTGCTCAGGAGAAAAGACACCTATTAAAAGTTTGATGGACACAACTTGTTGGGACTGTCTTACTCTTAGGAAATGTTGAGCGTCTACAGGAATCATTCCTTTCAAGCCAACCTTGGACACGTAGCCATTAAACACAACAGAACATGTGCAACTGAGAGAGTTCCAGAAAAGCTTATTTGTATAGTTTGCTGTAACTGTATCATATGTTTGTGAATGCCTCAACATTTTTTCAAAATATCTCATCAAAACTTCAAAAAGTAAGGGGGCATGCAGGAGGCAGCTGATCAATGACTGTCTTTCATCATTGATGTTTCTATCTCTGTCCCTCTCCCTTCCTCTCCCTGAAATCAATAAAAACATATAAATTTTTTTTTTTAAAGCTTCAAAAAATTTTTTAAAGAGAGAAAGCCAAGTAGTGGGATTCTTATTTTCAGTTCAGGAAACTGAGTCAGGAGAAAGAGTTAAGAATATGAGCTTGAGAATGAAGCAGCCCTGGATTCACAGCTGCCACTCACAGGCTATGTGAACTCCCTCAGGTTTTTAAAAGGCCACCCTTCCCCGCAGTTTCTTTATCTACCTGAGAGGGATAATATATTTTTCAAGATTGTGAGCATAAAAAGTGTTTACAAAGCAGTTCCCAGCGCATAGTAAGTGCAATAAATTAAGGCTATGGTTTTTGCTGTTATAATAAATAGTGCTTTTTTGATGAAATGGCACCTTCCTGCAGTGAGTGTGGCGGACCAGGCCTAAAGCCCACCTCTCCTGCTTCCAGGAACCCTCCTGTGAGACTCCTTGCTTCTGTTTATGGCCTGGGAGGACATGTGCCACGGTGGCCTCGCATGCTCATTGCATGTGGGACTGACTCAGAGTTACTGTGAGGACCACTTAAAATCGGGAATCCTCGCCCAGCTGGTGTGGCTCAGCGGCTGAGCACCGACCCATGAACCAGGAGGTCCCAGTTCGATTCCCGGCCAGGGCCCAGGCCCGGGTGGCGGGCTCGATCCCCCGTAGGGCGTGTGCAGGAGGCGGCCCATCAGGGACTCTCTCTCCCTTCCTCTCTCTGAAATCAATAAAAAAAAATAAAAATAAACTGGGGACCCCTCCAGCTTGGCCGAGCCCTGCAGCCCCCTCTTCCCTCCGCCCCTTGCAGAGGGGCGCGCGTGCGCCGTGGTCTTCGACTGCAAGTTCATCGAGACGTCGGCCGCCGTGCAGCACAACGTGAAGGAGCTGTTCGAGGGCGCCGTGCGGCAGGTGCGCCTCCGGCGGGACAGCCGAGAGAAGAACGACAGGCGGCTGGCCTACCAGAAGAAGAGGGAGAGCATCCCCCGGAAGGCCAGGCGCTTCTGGGGCAAGATCGTGGCCAAGAACAACAAGAACATGGCCTTCAAGCTCAAGTCCAAATCCTGCCATGACCTCTCTGTGCTCTAGGCACCCGGGGTCACCCAGATGCCCCCCGGTGGGCATCGCTGAAGGCCACTGGGACCGATAATCTATATTAGATTGACTCCTTAAATACTGTTAGACGCGGCTTCCCCTTCTGCGGCTGGGAATTCATGTGTTAGCCTTATGGGCAACTAAATGCATGGGCAGTGAGAGATCTTCGCAAAGGGTCAGTATTTACTTGCGGGAAAAGCCTGACCTTGCTCCTTGAACACCCGAGACTCACTAGAGGATGTGTGTGGTGTTCACGTGAGTGTCCTCTTTCCTTTGGAGAGTAGAGAATCGAAGCCTTAAAAGAATGCCTAGAAAAAGAACTTTGCATTATTAAAATTTCCCCCAGTGTTCTGATATGGGAATTTGAGGCCAGTGGGTCATAACCAAATATAAGGACCAGTGAAAGGGTTTATTCAAAGGAAGAAGTACCTTGTATTCATGGAGGTAGACTGTGGAATTGAGCTCATCGTGACTATCACTGCTCCATCAAGCTGTGAAAGGAAACGATGGACCTGGCTGGAAACTAAAGCTTGCAAACAGTTTTTGTTCAGTGCCCACAGCTGGGGATCCAGAAATTTGTAGAATGTGGGAACTGACTCATGTACCACGGTGGGTTTCAAAAATTGTATCTGTACTTCTGTGTCTTATAATTTTGTATTCAGGGGAACTTATTTTAATCAAATTCAACTTAGTCAAATCACTTTTTATGTTTCATTATTTTTACAATCATAGGGCCATCCTAAAAATATTTTGAAAATCTGAATTATTGATAAGCTGCAGTGCAAAATGCCACATTTTGAAATATAATCAAAGGTCTGAATTTTTATAAAATACAAAACATAAACACTTCCAGTACTTTGAGTTGACCCTCGTATGCCACAGCTCTGCTCTATTTATTGTTATTTTGCAAAATAATAACCATTTTAACATTTGATAAAGCATATTTATGACATGTTTCTTAATAAGAAAAATGTCCATTTTATTATCATTTTCTATCTTTTTTAGAATATGCAAGTCTTTACCTATATGTCTTATAATAAAATAAATAAAATCTTTGGAAAAAAGGCATTCTTAAATGTTTTTCCTCCCCAAACAAGGTGGTGATGATTCATATTTTGATATAGCTTTTAGAATAAGCACATTCTAAACAACTATACCTATTACTTTATTCCTCTTTTTCATTAGCAAAGAATGCCCCTGACATCCCCCCTTTTGGAACCATGATTCACAGCGATGCAGAGTTACTTTTGGCAGGTACGGTTGCAAAGTATTGGGGGGTCATCTAAATGATATGTTACAGTAAAAGCCAGGTTGATTTTTTACTTGTTTGGCAAATTCCTGGCTGAACAGATGGGCCTTGCTTTGCTCCCTGAAGGCTCGTGGTCCTAAGCTGGGCTAAAGCATTAGAGGAAATTATAAAGGATTAGGAAGAAACAGAAAAAAAAGAAACTGGTGATTTTCAGCCCGAAGTCTAGCCAGGCAAGGCTTTAACCCAACGCCTCTCTCTGACATTCATGTGGTTTGACGTTAATCACGTGGCTTCTGTCCGATGGCCATGTGTAACCCTTTAGATGGGATGGAGCTTCCTCGGTGCCCCTTTCACATCTCTGGCTCTCACGTGTTCCCTCTCTGACTCTCTCCCCTTATCTCCCCGAGGTTGTCATCAGACACACTAATAGTGACAATCACAGGGCCTCAGATATTGACTAAAGTGGCACAGTTTTAAAAGATGTCTCTGCTCCGCTTTATGTGGCCTGTCTCCTTTTTCCAAGTTGAGAGCGAGGGCTCCCATCTCTGGGCGCTTTCATCTTTGACTAGCACAAGGAAACAGTACGGCGAGTGGTGAGGAATGATTCAGGCCATACAGGCCTGGGCGACTCTTGTCTGAGCCAGTTAACATGAGTGTGTCTTTGGAGTAAAGATTAAACTATCCATCAGTTTTCTCATCCACAAAATGGGGTTGCTAATAACACCTATCTTTTATTTAAAAAATTTTTTTTTAATCTTACAAAAGGAGAGAGAGAGAGAAACATTAATCTGTTGCTTCCAGCACACGTTGTGACCGGGGATCAAACCCACAACCTGGGTATGTGCCCTGACCAGGAATCGAACCCTCAACCTTTTGGTGTCTGGGAGACGCTCCAACCAACCGAGTAATACCGGTAGGCCAGGGCATAGCACCCATCCTTTGACCTGCCATACTATACAGAGCTCAGGAGAGGTCAGTTTTCTTTGCCGACTGTCTGCCACTGTACGTAAAGTAGAGCCTGCCTCCCGCAAGTGGAATGGGACCCCTGAAAATCAGGGGCCGCTCCTCTTCCCTTGTCCTCTCTCCTCTCCTCTCTCCGCAGAGCAGCGCCTCGCATCCCTGGGGCCTCTGTAGTGTTTCATCTTGAGTAGACTCTCTCCAGGGCCCCCAGGCTTGGCAGCCCATTTTGCAGCCAGCGTGTTAGGATCAGTGACTCGTCCAAGTTTTCCAGCCGTTTAGTGTCTGGGTCGGGACTGGAGTCCCTGACAAGTGTGACTTGCTCAGGGTGACTTAGGAACCCGGCGCTTCAGATCCCAGCTCGCCGTCCCACAGGAGCAGGTGCTCTGAGCCCGAGCCCCCGGCGGTCAGGCAGCTGCCTCCCTCCAGCTCAGAGGGGCTCGGCCACCCTGCGGGCCTCCCGCTTGCTCATGCCAGCCCCAGGCTTGGCCATTCTCAGGGCATCTCTAAACTTCCCGACACGGGCTCGGGCTTCTGCCAGCGAAGGAATGTGTAAGAGCTGTTGATAACTGCAGGTATCTTGCATCCAGAGCACACTGGGCTGGGAGTTAAAAGCCTCAGATGCTGGTCCTGGCCTTGCTAATCACTAGTGAGCTTTCCAGTCCTCACATGCAGAATAAGGAACGTGATACCAACCCCACGGGGCTTTTAAAATGACAGGACGAGACAAGTAAGAGTGCTTGGTAATGTCCCGAGAGTATTCACATCTACGGGTTCGTAAACGACTGTGCACACGTGAGGGGGGTCGGGGTGGTTTGCATATCAGTGGCTACAGCAGTGCTGGGGGGGGTTACAGGTGTGTATCTCTTGGAGCAGGAGGGTCTCTCAGGCCCACCCCAGCTCGCCCTTGGGATTCCAGCGTGTAGACACTCACCCGCTCGCTGACATGTTGGACTGGCCTTGATCCTGGTCCCCTGGAACGTGTAAAGCCAGTTAAAGACCATTAGCAGCGGGGAAAATGCCAACACTCTCTCTTTTGGCAGCAACAGAGGAACTCTTTATTTCCTTCATTGTGCCTTTGAGAGTCTCTGTACAAATTGGACAACAGGAGTGCTATTTCAGGTGTTGAAGATGAGGGCGTTGGACTCATAAAAAACCAGTTCGATTTTTTCCACCTTCCTGCTTTTATGCAGAACAGCACCCCACTCAACAGGTGAGTGGGCCGCTAGGGCTTCACAGGTGCCTCCGGTTCTAACCGCGAGTGTGGGAGAGGAGAGAGCAGCGCGCACGAGGAACCCGCCCCTTCGGTCGCCCAGAACATGCAGCTGTGCAGCCACGGGCAAGGCTGGCCGAGAAGACACGGTGACGGGCCTTGAGGAGGGGCTTCTGGAGTCCGGTTGCCCGGGTCTGTGTCCCAGCTCCACCTGTGCCCCGCTGGCTGAGCGCTCACCCAAGAACCAGGAGGTAACCGGTTCGATTCCGGGTCAGGACACACGCCTGGGCTGCGGGCTGGATCCCCAGTCGGGGGCGTGCAGGAGGCAGCCGACGGATGTTTCTCTCATGGATGTTTCTCTCTCTCCCTCTCCTTTCCTCTCTCTCTAAAAATCAATTTAAAACAATTTTAAAAGAGGTTATCTACTTCTTGAGGTTTTTTTATGGGGAGGAAAATGCATACAAAGTGTGGACCCCGGCACATGATGAAGGCTCAGAAACTTTTAGCTATATTTTATTATTTTCTTTTTTCAAACGAAAACCAAGAGCCTTCTGAAATCAGTTGCTAGGAGGAAGTAGTGAGCGGCCGCCTAATAAGAGACTGTCTTACTTTGTTTTTCTAAACTGTCATCTTTCTCTTGGGCAATCTTAGTACCATTATGGTGGGTAATTCAGCTTTAATATCCTGGCCAAAGGGTGGAACAAACTCCCTGCCAAAGGAGTTCCCCTTAGCAACTGAAAACAGGTTAAAAATTTGAAAAGGCCTTTATTAAATCCTGAGGTTGCTACGCAACCTGAATTCTGAATGTAAACAGGAGCCTGTAATGCCGAAGTCATTAGCCCTGGTCTCTGGGGGCGAATGCTGGGTGCTTACCGTCTCAGGCCTTTTGCGTGGGTTTCTGGTTTCTAAGCTCCCAAAGCTTGCTGCCAATAAAGGGCTCCCCTAAGTTTTCCCACTCAGGAGGCACCTCACTGATGTCTTGACATCAAGACTCAGAGAAGCAGATGCCATTTCTGCTTCTCTTAGTGGTTTAGTGGTTTCCCTCCGAATCCTGGTTTATACCGAGTGAGAGAGATGCTGGCATCTTCCTTCCTTAGATGACGGGCCCAATATGTTTCTCCCCACATTAGGTGAAGCCCTCCCCCTACTGGACCCTGGGGTTTTATCCCTGAAGGTCCAGCCAGGATGCCAGATGCCAGCCTTTCCCCAGGTGTGTTCTATGGGACCCTTGCTCTCCGTGGTATTCAAGTGAGTGCTGGTGAAAATGGAGAATTTCATGGTCAAATACCGTCAGGGAAAATTAGGAAATAGAAAGTGAAATAGGCTTATTTTTAATTTTGATAAAATACACATAACATAAAATTTACCATTCTAACCATTTCTGTTGGTAGGATGGATAGCTGCCAGGGCAGGAAAGGGGGAGCGGGAAGAAAGTGGGGAGTTTTCCTCACCCACTAAAACAAAGAAGCCAGCCGCCTTAGAACATGCTAAACAAGATGACCAGGTGCGTGTACAAACATAGGCGATAAGCGGCAACCGCGTAAAGGGGACTTTGGAACCTATAGGGGGGAGGGTATAAACCCCCTCGAACCCTGCGGGGGCACTCAGACTGGCCGAGTTGCCCGCTTGTGCTTTATGCCAAGTGCATTTTTACTAAACTTGCTGGGCTCTGCTTCCTTCCTAAATTCGCTCGCTCTGTTTCAGGGCTGCTTTCTGTCCCGCATCTGAACTCCTTCCTGCACGACTGACGGGAGCGGAGGCGGGAGCCCGCCTCGGGCTCGGGGCACTGCCCGGCGCGTTTCTGAGTGTGCGCTTCGGGGCCGAAACACTGAGTTGTGTGGCTGTCACTGCTCTCCACCTCCAGAGCGTTTCCATCTTCCCCAGGGAGCTTCTGCACCATTAGGCAGTGACACCCCAACCCCCGTCCCCCCGCCTCTGGCAACCACCATTCCACCTGCTGTCTCCATGAGCTGGCTCCTCCAGCTTCATCACGCACGTGGAATCACGCTGTGCTTGTCCTTGGGCGACCGCCTTGTTTCCCTTGGCATAATGTCTTCAAGATTCATCCGTGGTTTTTTTGTTTGTTTTTTAATATATCTTTACTGAATCCAGAGAGAGGAAAGGAGAGGGGGAGAGAGAGAGAGAGAAACATCAATGATGAGAGAGTCATTGATCGAGCCCGCAACCCGGGCATGTGCCCTGACAGGGAATCGAACCCCGATCGCCTGGATCCTAGGTCGACGCTCAACCGCTGAGCCACGGCCGGCCGGGCAGATTCATCCATGTTGTAGCATCTATCAGAATTCCATTCCTTTTTAAGACTGAATAATGTTCGTTTGTATGCATCCACAACCATATTGTACATTTTGTTTATCCTTGATCTGTTTGGTCACTATCAACTTCATTTTAAAAAAATGTATTGGGGTGACACTGGTTAATAAGTTACATAGGTTTCAGGGGTACAATCCTATAATACATCATCTATATATTGTATTGCGTGTTCACTACCCCAAGTCAAGTCTCCCTCCATTATCATTTATCAACCTAACTTTTTAATCAGTCAGAACTGGATTTAAATCCAGGTTTCCTGATTCTCAGTCCTGTGCTCTGTGCTCTGTAGCTGGTGTCTCTGACTCGCCTCCCTCCTCCCAGATTTTCCCACCCAGGGAAACGATAGCTGCCATTTACCAAGTACTTACTTCGGGTCCAGCTACAAACATTATCTATGGAATCTCACAGCAATCCCATTGGGTACTATTAGTATTGTCATTTTACAGAGGAGGGAACTGTGATTCAGAGAAGTTGAGTGCCTTGCAGAGAGTCACACAGCTTGTCAGTGGCTTTTGACCCGAGGCCTGTCTGGAGCTGCCAGCTGCTTGCCTCCAGGAATCACTGAGAGAGATGACTGAAGGGACAATGGACTGTTCTCTCTGGGAGCGCTGAAGGTTGTGCCTTTGGCAGGCTCCTTGCTGGGCTGCTACTGGAGGAAAGAGAAAGAGCCAAAGGACTCTAGTGAGCTAGTTGCGAAGGGGCCTTGGGCACGGCCCGCCGCTCGGTTGAAGGCCCTATGGCTGGGGCCTTCATGGGAAAATACGAGAGACTTCCTAGGCCTCTTCGACTCAGAGGCCCCAGTAGGAGTCAGCGGAAAGACAGGAGCCCCTGTCATTGTCCCGGAGAGATGCTGTCACTGGCTGGGGAAGCCGCTCTGGAGGCCGAGGCCCTGCCTTCCCGCTGTGCCTGCCTCAGGTCCCAGAAGGCCTTTCTTTCAAAGGCCTGACCGCACTGTTCCCTCTGCCTAGTGCCCGAGGCCGAGAATAATTAACCCTCAGGGCCCCTGCTTGGCCTCAGGTCATCGTGGGAAGGCTGAAAAACAGTGGGCGCATCCCCACAATGAGATGGGGAGCGTAGGTTTACAGGTGACAGAACTGGCTCACTAACTAATCAGGGACAGCAGGATCGGGGCCTGAAGCTTGACCTTAGTTCCCAGGGCAGGGTACAGGGCGGACCCAGCAACGCGGGGTAATGGTCGCTCTCACCTGGAGTTTGTTTTTAGGCGCTTTATCTCATCTACAAAAACCCTGTGAGGCAGGCAGTAGGGTTCCCATTATACGGAAGATAACTAGCCCAAGGCCATGAACCTTCTGGATCCCTCTAGTGTGTCTGCGCTCCCCTCTGCCCTTGCAGCCTGTGATTTTCCAGACCTAGGAAGTTCCAAGTAAGGTGACAGTTCCCTGGATGTGAGGCCCAGATGGTTCTCTATGGTGGGTGGCTGGTAATTGGGGCCCTGATTGCCTCAGAAAGTTGACCCTCCAGGCCCTGATTTTTAATTATCTTGCCAGCAACCATGGAAAGCTCAGACTCATTTGTTAGCAACAGGAAGTGTGTGGGATGTGTCGAGGCTCCAAAGGGACCTTTTAAGGTAGCGAGCAGCTCAGGGACTGTCACCGATGGAGTGAGCAGAGCAGCCCAGAGAGAAACCCAAAAGCCTCATAAGAGGTAACTCTGACAGCTGGAGAGGTCACCCACGGGTGACAGATGCTAATGGATGAAGGTCACAGCCTCCATGGAGATGGGCGTCAGGCACATACCTGTGAGTCACTGTGGGAGAGACTCACAGGCATGCCCCAGCCCAGGGACCTGAACCACGTTATAGAGATAGACGCCCTCCCATAAAACACATGATTATCATAATTATGATAAAAGTTTCTTACAAATGTGAGGCTCTAAATTGGGTTTGCAGTTAGCACGAAGAGAAGGTGATTCATGTTCAGTTAATTTTTGTCTGTCCTGCTCTGCTGCTGCTAAGGATGAAATTCTCTGCCAGGGCGGGTGGGAGCCACAGCTCAGGATCCTTCCAGGCTGGAGAGGGTGTTTGTGACAGAGCAGACCAAGCAGGAAGGAATAATGAGGTTCATTGTCTTCCTTCCCCTGCCCTGGAGACCTGGGGAGGTAAAACCAAGGCTGCCCTTTTGGCATCTGAAAGAGAAGTCAGGTGGAGCACTTTATTTTTTTTCCCTTAAGGAAGCATAATTTTTAAGAGGAAAAATTTCCAGTGGACACAGAAGATTCGAACCCTGCACTGGCTCGGAGAGAAAGGCAGGGCCCTAGCTGGCGTGGCTCAGTGGTTAGAGTGTCAGCTCTCCGACTGAAGGGCCTCGGATTCGATTCCTGGTCCAGGGCACGTACCTCGATTGCAGGCTCGATCCCCGGCCCAGGACCAGGCACGTACGGGAGGCAACCAATCGATGTGTCTCTCTGACATCGATGTTCCTCTCTCTGTCTCTTTTTTCCACTCTCTCTAAAAACTCAATGGAAGAAATATCCTCAGGTAAGGATTAACAAAACAAAACAAAGAGGCGGGAACACAAGCTGTGGGCTGGGCTCCTCTGGGTTCCTGAGACTCCCTGTGACCTGCTTCATGTCCTGGTTTCCCTCGGGTACAATGCAGAGGAACTTGCTGGAGTGTGGGGGGCTCGTTCTGAGAGTCTCCGCCAAGCACGGGCTCTGGGGAGAAGCACCACTTCTCGGGGTGGAACCTGATCCCCGGAGTGAACCTGGGCTGGTCCCAGGTCCTGCCCTGAGGGCCCAGCCCCACCAGGTGGGGGAGCACAGGTGGTCACAGGAGCACCGAAGCACCGGCTCTTGTTGGAAACAGGGTGCACAGGAAGCGGGGAGCCCAGGGGATCGGTCACTGGGGTGAAAGGTCCCAGGCGGATGGTTGGGATGGCATCTGGATGGGATGGAGGATTTGGAGCTGGGGACCTGGAGTCACTTTTTTCAGCTGTCAAATAAGGCCAGGACCCAACGGAACGCCACGGCCCAGGAGGCCTGGGAGTTCGGAATTTCAGTAACGAGTGTTCAGAACTCTGACCCCCTCTGCAGATTTACTCGGAGAGCTCGAGTCCCATAGACCCGGCTCCACCACTTTCCTGTTGAGTCATCCCGGGGTGGCTACCCAGTTATAACAGGAGGGTAATAAACACCTCCCAGTCGGCGACGTGAGGATCACAGGGAGTGGTACCCGGTGCTCCAGGGGCTGCTGCAGGTGTGTCCTGAGCCCTACAGCCAAACAGTCACCTTTCCTTTCCATATCCAGATGGGCCAGACCCGTCTGAGGCCCATTCCACATCCTGCGGCTTGGCCCATCTCCCCCCTTCACAGCTCTCTGAATTTGGGGAGGAGCTTTGTTTCCCGCCTGATAATCTCTCTTTCTGATTTCGTGTCTCTGCAGAACGTCCAAGTCCTCAAGTCAGCTCTCCTGCTATGACAGCCCTCACTGTCCCCCAGCCCCTTTATTCACTAGGAAAAATATCATTAACCAGGGCGGTGTGTGTATTGAAGATGGGGGCCTAGCTGGGGTGGTTCAAGAGGGTTTACAGCACAGACCGGACAACGACCTAAAGCCGAGTATTACGTATCACCTTTCCAGTGTCTCTCAGCCATCCCACAGGCCACCTCACCAGTCATCTGTATCAGTTAGCTATTGCTACGTAACAAATCATCCCAAACCCAGTGGTCACAATGCTGTTCATTAACAGCTGCGGGTCAGCTGTGCGCTTCTCCTGGTTTCAGCTGGACTCTCGTATGGACCTTCAGGGAGATGTGGGTCAGTTTTTTGATCTTGGCTGAACCGTCACCTGTCTAAGATACATAAGCCCTATTTCGCCATGTCTCTCTGAGATGAATTTTGCCTCTTCCTTAAAATATGGAATTCTTAGAAGCTTTTTCAAAAAAAATTTCAGGAGCAAATTCCCTCTTCACTTGTAACGTGTCCCCTGCATTGCAGGTACTCATGAAACACAAGCTCTCACCATGTTACTGTTGCTGTCATGGGCAATGGAGTGGTGAGGGTCACGGGGGCTGAAGTCAGGCCAACATAGCATAAGGGGATGAGCAATGTGATCTCATATATTAAATAACCAATTTGGGTTAAAACGTGGCCAGCCCAGTACAAGTCACATACATGGAAAATTCTGGAGGTAAGGCATAGACAAGATCTTATTTGGTGAAAAAAGTGTTGACGTGATAAAATACAGCAGTCCTCCTTAATCACAGTTTCACTTTCCATGGTTTCAGTTACTCATGGCCAACTGCAGTCTGAAAATATTAAATGGAAAATTCCAGGAATAAACAATGCGTCAGTTTCAAAGGGTGCACTCTTCGGGGCCGCGGGACGAAATCCCATCCCATCCCACTCCATTCTGCCTGAGTGCGGCTCATCTCTGTCCAGGATGCTAAATGAACCAACTTTTATTACATTACTTGCCACAGGGGAAAAGGGGCTGCATTTTGTCTATAAAAATATCATTCATAATCTATTTAAAAGTGATGTAAGGTGCCGGCCGGCGTGGCTCAGTGGTTGAGCATCGACCCGTGAACCAGGAGGTCATAGTTCGATTCCTGGTCAGAGCACAGGCCCGGGTTGCAGGCTCGATCCCCAGTGGGTGGCGTGCAGGAGGCAGCCGATCAATGACTCTCTCATCATGGATGTTTCTCTCTCTCTCCCTCTCCCTGAAATCAATAGAACATTTTTTTAAAAAGTGGTGGGAAAAAGGGCCTGTAAAATACCCTTCCTCTTCGCTCATTGCCCTCCAGCACCTGCCAGACTCTCTGAATGCTTTTGTCCGATCTTGTTTCGTCTATGCTCCCCTGCCCCCCCCCCCCCCAGATGGATTCTTCGGAACCAAATCCAAAACTGCAACCATAACTTTTTCCGTATGTATCTCTAAATGCTAAGGCTCTTTGAAAACTGAAACCACATAACCATTATCACACCTAAAAAAGGAAACGTTGGGATTTCCCTAATTGTATTCACACCCCCCCCCTCTTTTTTTTAAGAGTTGCTTTGTTTCAATCAGGTCAGAATAAGTTCCAAACATTCCCTTAAATTTCCCTGAATCTGAATGCTTCTCTCTCTTTTTTTCAACGTACATACACAGACGAGAGTCATCTGTCCTGTAGTTTCTCGGACCTTGTCTTTTGCAGTGCTGAGGTGTCATTTTATCTGCACCCTGTTTCTCTGACAGCATTCCCTGTAAAGCAGTGATTAGACCTACACTCTAGGATTGGAGGTTTAATAGATTCAGGTACAATTTTTTTTTAAATTCAAGAATTCTTCGTAAGTAGTATTGATACTGTTGTAAATAACCTGGTTATTGATTAACAGGGAAGGAGCAAAGGGAAGGCAAATATTATAGGCATGTCCTATGGGTGACACAAGGAAGGTCCTTGCCTCTCAGTCACACCTGGGAACAGGTCATTGGCCAGAGTGGGCGTGGCCACGGCAGCTTCGGGAAGATCTGAGACACAGAAGCTCCTAAACAAAGGAGTTTGCTCTGTTGCCTCTTGCCTCTTGGCGCTCTCGCCTGTTGGTTCAGCTCCTACCTTGGGGGGCCCTCACGCTCCTGCATTCACCCACGGCCATGGGGCCCCCACACAATGGACCGATGGACTGGGACTAGCCTGATAGGCTGTCCTGGACCCGGCTCCGCCATGGAACGGAAACTGGACACTGGCTTTGCTTC
Source organism: Miniopterus schreibersii (assembly GCF_964146895.1). Taxonomy (NCBI): domain Eukaryota; kingdom Metazoa; phylum Chordata; class Mammalia; order Chiroptera; family Miniopteridae; genus Miniopterus; species Miniopterus schreibersii. The sequence continues at coordinate 3,693,955 of NC_138117.1, read as the reverse complement.
TAGCTCGGCTGAATCCCCAGCTGCACCTCTTCCAGGACTGGATTAAGGGAAACGGGACTTTGCAGACACAGGGATGTAAATCCACGCAAATAAAAATCATGCATCCTCTCGTGCGGATCTCAGAATGTAAGGACCCTGCCCCCAGCATCCAGTGGGGAAAGGGATCCCCCACTTCCACCTGTGGACACCCCACTTCCACCAACAACAGTGTTGCATCCCTGCTTCTCTCCAGAGGCCCAGAGTGAATAGTTGTCTTCATCTTTCTCTAGATCCATTATCTCATCAGGGGCTTCAAAATGGCAACATTCTAATTCTGGTGCCCTTTCATTTATTAGCTGGAAGATTTCTATAAAGAGGAACTTTTCCTTAAAAACTATTTGGTTACCCTGACATACAGTTTGTACAGCAAGGGCAGGTTAAACCCTTGACTCTTGCCTTGTATTTACATGCTTTCAGAATAACGAATTGATTCCCTCCAAAGGTGATCAGTAAATTTTTGTTGTTGAGTATAATAGTGGCCTCATGGATTTTTAACACATTTGATGTATATTAATTCATTGCAGGCATTATTCTTACGGGTTCCCCCAAATTTTCCATCTTTTGCTAGTGAGAACCTCTCACTGTTGGCCTCTGAACCCTTTGGTAGAGCTCCCGATGTATAACTTCCTGCTGCTGGTATGACAAATGTTCTAGGTACGTTTAAACATTTCCTGCGCCAGGCCTAGGATCAGCAATTTTTCCAAGGAGGCTTAGTTCCTTTTGTGAAAAACAATATTTAAAGATCACAAGCTGGCTTTAGGGCTGCCCATTGCTTAAGAGTTGATCACTATTTCTAGGCTGTTTCGTTGGAAATTCTGAAGAAAAATATTTAGGAGAAAATGCATCATGAGTTTCTAGTAATATTTTGAATTTAAACTTAGTATTGTAGAGGTTTCTTTTTTAAAAAAATCTAACCTCTTTCATTGTATTCGTGTATCCTCTCTTCTGCCTAACGTCTTTTAAAATAAAATTAAAAAAATATGTCTTTATTGATTTCAGAGAGAGGAAGGGAGAGGGAGAGAGAGAAACATCAATGATGAGAGATTCACTGATCGGCTGCCTCCTGCACGCCCCCCGCTGGGGATCGAGCCCGTGATCCGGGCATGTGCCCTGACCGGGAATCAAACCGGGATCTCCTGGATCCTAGGTTGACACTCTACCACTGAGCCACGCCAGCCGGGTTGGGATACATTTTAGAAAGCCCACTGAGTCGGGAACAATTCAGTCACCGCTGGGGTCAGGGTGTGCCTCGTTATGTGCGTTACGTGCAGCCCTTTGAATGCTAAGGCCGCTAGACCTGGCTCGTCTGAGCTGCGCCGCGCTGAGGCTGACCACCTCCTTGTTAGCTCTGGCAGAGGGTGACCGTCCCCCAGACCAGCTGAAAGAGAGTGACTGTGTCCGCTGTGGACAGAGGCGGTCTCTGTGCCAGGGATGGCCTCTAGCCAGAGACAGTACCCTGCGTCCTCAGCTCTTGTTTTCCTGTATGAATGAATTAAAACAAGAGACAAATAGCAGCAAAAGCAGGTGAGATTTTATTTGCAGAAAAGGAATACACTCGCATATAGTCCGAGTGGGAAACGCAGCGACGGAAACCAAACCAAGTGCTCTGATATTTGGGAGTTCAAAGGATTTATACCCCTAGGCTGGACTGTCCCCAGGCAAGGACCAAGTCACCCCCTCCCGTCACGTCTCAAAAAAATATATCTACTTAAGCTTCAGGGCTGCGCTATCTGACACTGCTATCAGACCACATCCTAAAAGGGTTTTTTGTCTCCACTTCCTTCCTATTTGGGTCCCTATTTTTTGCTAGTTTTAATTTGTCACGTTTCCCACGTGCCTCCTTTAGGGCCGAAAGACTTCTCCCAGCTCATGGTTGTCTAGTTGCCTCTTCTAACAATTGGATATTTGTCAGCCGAGTGATACCACTGTTCTGTGACAGAGGAGCTCAGGAGGAAATCTAGGAGCATATCAGCTGGATGAGTCCCTGGGACAAAGTGGTTGGTATTATCAGTTCATGGAAATGATATCTGGGTGGGTTTATCAGTTGGGGCAAGAGTCCCAGCGATGGAAGTCTCAGAAAAATTGGAATGGGAGGGACAGCTGGTGGGAATGTTATTGGGGTGGGGGTCTTGATATTTTGGTTGTGGATCTGTGAGCTGATCAGTCTGCTTAAGGGACTTGAGCCATCCCTGATTCCTGTTCCTTGAAGGAGACGTATTCAGCGGGCTGTTCCTGGAGCTCAGCTGAGGGTACCTGTTAAGTGCTTTGATTTTTTTGGCCAAGAAAAACTTCTTAAAGACTACATTTTCAGAGGCAATCCCAATGTTTTGGTGCCTAGTAACAGACTCTCAAGTAGAGAAGGGAAATTGATGTTTATTGAGCTTCTAGTGTCCAAGTCTCAGATGTCCTGGGCAAGGCGGGAGAATCCCAGGCATATGCATGTACCTTGCCAGCCTCCTACTTGTGCCCATGACAGGAATTATGAATCAGTCACAGCACACTCTGGCTAAGCCTTGGTCACTGCCAGGGCTAACACGCAGGGATGGTACCAGGAGGATCAGTTTGGGTGGAACTAAAACACTGAGGTTAATTTTGGATATGTTGTGTTTATTGTGCATATGGGACATACAGGTAGGGCTGTGGCATTAGGTGGTTGGATATAAAAGACTGGAGCCCAAACTAAAGGAGAGATCTGGACTAGGGAGGGAGACTTGAGACTTTGGCCTGTAGACTGGAGCGGATCCTTCCTAGAGTGAGTGACAAGGCATCTGATAAGCCCACAAACCGGAAGAAAGACCAGGAGAGAGTATTGGCAAGGGAATCAAGGGTAAAGGGAAATGCAGGGAGAGCTATTGGTAATGTCAAATGTCATGAGAGGTCTGGTAAAGTACAGGCTGGAAAGGGTTTCTGATTATTAGGAGGAGGTTGTTGTTTACCTTGGTGGGTGCATCTTTGGGGGGATGGGGGAGGTGGAAGCTCTCGCAGTCATCTGAGCAGTGAACTGGATGTGAGCAAAGACTCATGGCCCTGAAATCTGATGGGAGAGACAGAGCTAGGTCTCAGAAAACCAATAAGATTATTGCAATTTCTTGGAATTTAAGAAGAATCTGAGGTGAAATAAAAAATTCAGTAGACTGTGAGAAAAATGAGACTGTGTCTGTCAGTTCGGCCTGCATGCATGATTCCAAACCAACAGCATCATTGTCTGAGACATTCCTGCAGAAATGGACCCCAAATATGGGGCAAAATGAAACAGGTATGGTCCTCACTACACAGAATCTCTAAGCTAGTGTTTCTTATAGAAGATAAGGTGATATAGTGATCGCTGGGTGAAGGAGCCCCCAGTGCTTTAAAAATGATTCCTGGGATGCATCCTGGACCTTCCGAACCAGGATCTCATGGTGTAAGGCCTGTGTTTAATAAACTTTCCAGGTTTAGGAAGCTCTGGAAGGCATTTGTCTGATGTACAGCTGAAGGTGGGGTATTTACTCACCATTCTGTTCATAGGATTCTCCAGCAGTTTCACAACATGGTTAACTAGAGCTGGATTAAGGACCTTGCCTACTGGGCAGTTACCTGGAGCAGCCACCTACAGATAGAGTTAAAATATTCCTGTAATAAGCAACTGTAAACTGGGTCCACTTCTGTGAAAATAGATAGTATGTGGGGGGGGGGATTTACTATCCTCAATCTGTCTTTATTGAATATTTTTAAGTGGCTGTCAGATAAGATTTTGCAACAGCATTACGTATGGTTCTAGTGATTTATTTTGTTACCTAAGTCTTAAATCTGGAGTGATTGGCTTTTATTGTTTAATCAGAAATCTCATTTTGAGTGGGGAAAAGTAACTTGCTGTTAGGTAAATCCATTTCAGAGCTGTGAGAGAAAAGATTTTCGTACACACAGACACAGGGGGTAGTCCTGAGACTGAAGCTCTATCTCTGTAAGCAGAAGGCAGGGAAAGGCTGGAGAAAGGCTGTCTGGTTTGATAATTAATAGAGCTTATAAGGGAAATTTACATATAAGGCATGTCTTGGGTGGTTGTAAAATGACATGGATCCCTCCACAGCTTGGCAGGTGCCCAAGAATTATACGGGGTGAAGTGGGAGATGGTCATGGATACCGGTACGTGAATGCTCCCAGGCACGGGAAAGTGCTTTACGAGACTGACCAGCCAGGACGGCCCCTGGCCAGGAACAGCCCCCAAAGGAGGCAGGGAGGAGAGCTGATTGTGTCAGGATGGACATCAGTTATAATCAGTCTCTAAGGGGGTTGCTGGAAGCAACGTCCGCTCTGGCCGAGTCCAGCTTGCAGGACAGAGCGGTCCTGTCACAAAGCAGTTGCTCCTGCACAAAGGACTTGGCTTGTGTTTTACGCGAAGGCTCCTCCTGGCTGCTTCATGCAGACTTTGAAGGGAACCCGAGGAGCTCAGAAACAGGCGCAGCCAGATGGAGTCCTTGGTGTCCCCTCTGAGGTCGTTTCCTGTCTCCCGCGCTGGTTCTCAGCGAGCTGCCACCGCTGGGACGCGGGGGATGGAATCTGCTCCCATGTGGGTCCCCTGGGTTTTCTGCGCCGGCCCCGTTCAGTGTTGGGGGGCGGGTGCAGACTACTGTGGGCAAAACTCAGTCTTTGATGTCACGGGGCTCACACTCTAGGAGTAGCTGAGTACACAGGAAGCTTTTACACTCGAACTTCTCCTTGCCTTCTAACTTACTACCTACGTTCAGAAATTCAGAGACGTGTTTTGAGATGTCCTCGTTGTGAACGAGCTGCTTTTGGTGCAAAGCAGCTTCCTCCCCGGAGTGAATGTCGCATTACCTCTTCTGCCGTCCGAGGGCTCCTGGTTAATGTTTGACGGAGGCGAAGGGAGAGGCTTCTGGGAAAGGAGAGCAGTGCAGACGGAGCGTCCTGGGGAGATACTTCGGTCCCAGCAAGAGCCTCAACAGCTGAATGGAAGAAAAGAACTTTTAGCAGACATTTTATTTATTAACAGAAAGGTAAGTGTTGACACCTCTTATCTATGTGAGCAATGTATTTCTTCAAGAATGGCAAACTAGATGGTGGGGTGGGGCACTTGCGAAGGCTCTGGACAAATGTATTCCTTGAGGGGGGCTGTGCAGTGTGGCCGGGAAGGGCAGTTGAGTGCTGGTAGGACGAGCTTTGCTTGCCGAGCATAATTCCTTAAGCAGTTTCTTGCCATTCATCCGTCTTTCATAAATTCATTGGGTGAGTGGCTCTGGGTGAATCTAACTGGACAGTGGAATTCAGGAAAGGGTGAGTTTGGGGATGTTTAGGTGAGTATGACGACCCTTCTCTGTGATTAAAATATGAAAGCGCCCAGCTTGCGATGCTCTGGCTCTTGGATCCTAGAAACTGGGGTTGGAAAGTCATCTCACAGGAGCCCTGCTCAGATGTGGTCTTAGGAAGCTGAGCCTTCTGACTATTTCTCCGAGGAGGAGATTCAGTTCAGAGCTCTGAGGGTTGACCGGGATCCAGCGGGGAGGAGAAATGTGTGTGAGAAAAGAACCTTTCTTAAAAGAACTACAGCAAGAATTGAAAACGGAGCGCCGGACCTGCTCTCACAGTGGGAACGCTGGGCTCGATGGGCGTGTTTGCCGGCTTCTGGCACCTCTTCCAGCCTCATTGGTGGAGGCACCATCTGCTCGTGGGTGATAATTTTGAGATGTCAAGTCACATATAGCCTCCCGGTGCCTTCAAAGATCCAGTCCCTACCTCTGTTTCAGAGGCGACTTTCTGGGGACTGACGCCCTCTGAGATGGGGGCTGTGGAGCAGGAGATTGGAAGGACAATGCATTCCCTGATCTGTGCTTGTCTTTATTTTCCTTCCAAAACTTAGACAGCCAGGGAGAAAGAGTTGGAAAGAAGCAAGTACATGCTTAGATGACAAGGAAAAGGGACTCTTTCAGCTCCCATCAGGAAATAAAATGGGTCCTTTACTGAGCTGAGGCTTTATCGTGGTTTACAGGGCGTATAGTTTATGAGTCTTCAGGGTTGGGCAGTGGGTTAGGCCACTTTTATTATTTGCCAGCCGGCGGGCACCGAGCAGATAGCTCGAACTCTCCGAACCTTCATTTTCTCACCTATAAAACGGAGACACTCGCCCAACCACGCAGCTGTGAGAGTAAAGGAGACGAGCATGTGGGGACCTCGGTGCTGTTCGCTCTCTTTTCCACGAGAAAGTTCCAGTAGGCGACTCGGGTCAAACAGAAGCTGCTATGTCATTCTCCAGGGGGAAAAACAAAACCCATCAGGCCGCAGAAATTATATGTTTCATTGTACAAGTGAGCAGCTGACGCCACCCTGAGGAAGCGGAGCTCAACAGCCTGAGGGCGATCTACTCTTTTTTCTGAGCTTTTAGAAGCCCCTCTGAGGTTTCCTACGCAGGCCTTCGGTGAGGCGTGGGAGTGGCCTCCTGAGAAACTTGCTAAGATGACCCTGGGAAAAGTCAGGGTGAAGTCACCCTTCTAGGTGAAGGTTGCATTTCTGGCGCCGCCTCCCTTTTTTTTGACGAAAGGCAAACTGCATCCTGGCAGCGGCTCAACTTCCCGCGAGCGCTCCGGGCAGGAGGGCCACGCTGCTCTGTCACGTCGGGAGGTGGCTCCAGAAGCAAGGCTGAGCGTCGTCGGGCTCCTTCCTCCCAAGCCTGCGAATAAGCGCCTTTATGGGGGGAAGCTTCCATGGGTGGAAATCCACACATGCATTCGTCGGCCTAACATTGCGTTTGTTTAGAAACCCCCGGTGTCAGATTTGGATTCGGCGGGTTGTCCTGTAGCCTGCTCCGGATTAAACGAGGAAAGTGGTGCCGAGGCTTGTTAGAGGCTTATCCACCCACCTGTGTTACTTGTGAGACCAGACGGGGCTGATCACTTAGGTATAAGACGTGTTAACAAAAGCGGTCAGTCACTCAGTGGTTGACGTATTAATTACACTAAAGTTGGTTCTCCGCTTCGGCATACGGAACAGGCCAAGTTATCCTTGGTTGTTATGTATATAGCACAAAGAAAACTTAATTTCTCTTAAAATAGTCTCTAAAACGGACATAGGGAATTTTTTTTATTCATGATATTTGGAATCAATCATTTCTTTCTGTATTTTAATTAGTTTAAAACATTAGGACCTGTAGTTCTTGATTAAGAAACAAAGAGAAATCAAGATGGTAGATTTGTGCTCTTGAAGGATGTTTAAGCCCCGGCAGGTGTGGCTCGGTGGTTAGGGCTTCGGCTGGCGCACCAGAGGGCCGCTGGTTCCATCCCAGGTCAAGGGCATGTTCCTGGGTTGCAGGTTCGATCCCCACCCTCGGTAGGCAACCAATCGATGTGTCTCTCTCTCCCTCCCCCCTACCTGCCACTCTGTCTGAAAATCAACGGAAAATATATCCTCAGACGAGAATTTTTAAAAAAAGAATGTTTAAACCAAAGATGAACACGTCTTCCTCACCTCCCTGAGTTTGGCTTCCTGCCCCGTAGGATGACAACAGGACCTAAATTGCGGTATTTGCATGAAATAAGTTGTCCAAAGTGCTTAACATTTAAGCTCACAAAATGCCCACTATTTTTAAAGTTTTAATTATATGAAACTAACACATGAGTGAGATTTCATATGGTATGGGATCCCTTACTAAACTAGAATTAAATTTATTTTTCTCTTACTCTCTGGTGCACCCCAGTCATCAGCTTTGATTTAATTACAGAAATCGGAAAGTTTCCCTGCCTTTCGTGAGCGTGATTGCACGTTTTTGTCGTTAGACTCTTGCCTCAGAGTCACCTTGTAAAGGGAACTAGTATTACAAGAAGTGGTTTGGTTTTTTTTGTTTTTCTTTAAATCTCAGTGTCTGAACCCAGTGGGATGGGCTCTACTTTTGACTTGCCTCATACTGCATTTCTAAGGCCAGAAGGTGAGAAAAAGCTCATCGGTCGACTTTACGGTACCCGGAGAAATGCTGTGCGAAATCATCAAGCCGCCTCTTCTGGGGAGCAGTGATGCCAGCCCCCCTCTTTGGTCCCGGAGGCCCCTGTGAAGCTCTGCTAGATAGTGAGGGAAGAGTCCTTGGCCCGCCCCCTCTGGGTGTCCGAGGTGTGGCCAGCACAGCAGAAGCCAGCACCTCAGGGGAGTCAGTGCCACCTGCGTAGGCCTCAGGGCAGCACCGTGGCCGAGTGGCCACCTGTTGTACCCAGGTGGGTGCGTTCTCCCCTTAGACCTTGGCTGGACGACCCTTCCGGTCAGGGCTGGGGTGTCCTGTGTGAGTCTGAGGGGGGACAGGCACCCCTCCTTTCCATCCTGCCTCCCTCCTCATCAGCCTGAAGTTCGAGGCAGCAGCCCTGATGTTATGCCTGCTTGTTTCTAGCTCATTAATGGCACTGTATTTGGGCCCCTAATTTGTCAAGAGTGCCAATCCGTCTGGTCCTCTAAACCTTAAGTGATGTAATTGGTGCCAGAGATTCGAGAGTGAGACCAAAAGGGGCGCGATGGTCTGAGGTTACTTGATGAACAATGGTGTGAGTGAGTTTTAATTTGGTCTTTGTTAGTGCCTGGTCTTGCTTTCCAATTGACGCTGCTCCTAGTGGTCGACAGTGCAGAGGGGCAATGAGGGGCTCGCAGGATACTGGGTGCTACTGGGCCTGGCGGTGTTATGAACTCCAGTCACAGCCTTTCCTGCCCGCATCACCTGTCATGTTTGAAAACAAATTTTGCAGACCCCTCTCTCTGCTCCTTCATTGTTCTTTGGAAGCGCGTGGTTCACCTTTAGAAAAAGATGAATTAATTTGATTCCAAGCCCTTAGTGAGTTTTGTTTGTTTGTTTGTTTTTAACAAAAAGGATGAGATAACTGGCTATTGAAGGCTTGCCTAGAGCTTAGCTTTTTATAAGGGGGGAGGGGAATCAATGCTTGTGTATTGAGTTACTTGGAAGTTTTGACACGTGGGACAAGATTCCCTGTCCTCACTCAGACAAATGGGGAAACGACAGGTTGGTCTAAAAATGCCTCTTGGGGGTGTTGGAGCCCAGCAGAGGAACCAACCAACCTCCGAGTGGACCTGGGTGCACTGGGCGTTGCATGTGTAATAGCCGAATAAAGCTCCATGGAGACGACCTCTATCCTGGGGTGGCAGCACCTTGCTCAGCAAAAACTAGAGTTTCCTGGTGTGTTCGTTTGCTAGGGCTGCTCTACCAAAGTACCACAGGTGAAGTGGCTTAAACCACAGGAGCTTATTGGCTCACACATCTGGAGGCTGGAAGTCCAAAATCAAGGTGCCAGCAGGGTTGGTTCCTTCTGGGGCTGTGGGGCTGTTTTCCAGGCTTCCCCCCCTAGGCTTGTGGATGGCCATCTTCCCCCTGTGTCTCCTCGCATGGTCTTCACTCTACGCCTGTTTCGGTGGTACCCAAATTTTCCTTTTTTATGAGGACACCAGTCATATTGGATTAGGGCCCACCCTAATGACCTAACTTTAACTTCACCACCTCTCTAAAGACCTATCTCCAAATAAGATCATGTCCTGAGGTGGAGGAGCCAGGATCCAAACCAGCCTGTCTAGAGCCAGGGCTCACGCCCCTCACAATTGCATCATTGTGAGGCAGGTTTGTCTGCAAATAAATCATGGAACCCTGGGCACCAGGGTGGCGAGGGATGACTTCCATTTTTCACGAGAAACCCTGCTGTGAGGGATAAGACTAAATGTAAAAAACAAAATAAAAGATGAAGGCATTGCTACTTTTACTCCTTAGATTTCATCAAAACACCCTGGCTCTTGGCCTGTCGGAACATCTGACTGAAATGAGACATTTCTTTTTATTTGCTTTTCTATCATTCAGTTTACATGTATTTGGAAGATTAAAAGTGCTAAAAAGAAAATGAGTTCAAGGTGAGACGATCTATATTAACCAGTTCTTAACCTATTTACAGAGCAGATATTTGTTAGTATATTTAAAAGTAAAACAATCCTGCCCCGGCCGGGTGGCTCAGTTGGCCGGAGCGTCGTTGAGTACGGGAGGCAACCGACCGAGGTTTCTCTCTCTCTCCCTTCCTCTCTCTCTAAAAAAAATCAATAAAAACATATCCTTGGGTGAAGATTAAAGAAAACAAAAAATAAAACAATCCTTTGGTCAACAATTAAAAATTCACTACTTTGTGTCAAAGTAAATCTTTACATCTCAAGTTAGTTTCCTTTAACGCTTTACATTTGCTCTGCAATCTGTCCTCATGGAGTGGACCAGCGAGTAGCATATCAGGGTCAGACAGTCACAAGTGTTTTAGAATTGAACAAACGTCTGTTGAGGGCCTACCATACGCAAGGCATAGTGTGAAGAGCTGTAAGAGGTTAAGAAATAATTTTTAAAATCAGGCCTTTGCCTTGAAGGATTTTATTTTCTAACAGAGGCAATAACACACACATGTAAATGGCCAACAGAAACTAAGATGTGGGCAGGAGGGGCTTTGAGAAGATTCTTCGGGCTGGAAATCGGGGATGAGCGTGTGAAGAAAGTAAGATTTCAGCTTGGGCCCTGGCTGGTTTGGCTCAGTGGTTAGAGCGTCGGACCGTGGATGGCAGGGTCCTGGGTTTGATTCCAGCCAAGGGCACGTTGCAGGCTCAATCCCCGGCCCTGGTCAGGCCAGTGTGGGAGGCAACCAACTGATGTGTCTCTGTCTCTCTGTCCCTTCTGCTTTCTCTGAAAAAGCAATGGAGAAGGTATCCTCGGGTGAAGATTAAAAAAAAAAAAGATTTCAGCTCCAGCTCCAGGAAGGCAGACCCTGGACTCCTTACGGTGGTACCTGCTGCTTAGCGCAGGATCTGGGACATTACAGAAGCTTGTTAAAACAATTCAGTACTTTTCAAAGAAATGAGTACTTTGGAACTAGGTGATAAGATATGAGAAGTGGGAGTAGAGGTGAGGACGGCTACTCTCAATGGGACTTCGTGGAGCAAATATCCATTGTCCATTGATTCTAGGTGGGGCCTGGTGCTGGGTTGAGAGGACAGAGTGCCAAGGCCCGGAGACAGGAGAGCTTGGGGTGCAAAGTCCGCGGGGCAGTGAGGCTTCCCGGGCGTGGCAAGGGAGTGGAGATAAGGCCGGGAGTAGGCCGGCTCACACTGGAAAAACCATGTCCCGGGGAGTCCAAAGAGAAAGATCTCCAGGTCTTAAAATCTGTTTGTCACAGCGTGTCTCGGGATGAAAAGTGTAATTTCTGGGAGAGAAGGGAAAATAACATTAAGCAGCAGAGGATAAGGGCAGGCTTTTGATTCTATTTTAGTTCGTCTTGGAGCAACAAGAAGGACAAGTTTCCTTGAGTGTGTTGCATAGTTAACAACATCTAGGAGACCGAAGACGCAGCGGGTGAGGTCCTTGAAGGAGGCTGGTGAACATTCTCGGTTCTTTCTCCTTGAGGGATCTCGTATACTTGTAGCTTTGAATCAGAACCAGAAAGATTTTAGTATCTCGTCACACTGGCCTTTGCTAAAACACAGCTTTTCTGCCCACAGAATAGGAATGAAAATTATCCATATGACCTGTCATTTAAGACCCTTAAATGAGCGTGGGGGATGTGACTTGCGCGTTGCTGCGGGTGAGGTACTGTGACGCTTCCTGAAGACTCGGTGGTTCCGTGCAAGGCAAGACCGGCCTTTAGGGATCCTGCTCTACTATGTTCGTAACTGGGCATCATCCAACACTCTTTTCTGGCTGGAAAGACATGATTTTAACAGACTGGTTGCTAATCCCTTTGATCTCTGGTTTATTCGCAGGAGACCGGATAAAAGAAAACTACGATGGCACAGGCCCGTCTGAGCTGCTTGTGTCTCCTCACATTCTACTTGGTAAGGGAAGAAGCTGTTCTTCATTTATTTACTAAAATATTTTCCGCCACCCTTCTGCCACACAGCAGGGAAACAATGATTATCACTTTTTTAAAAAGTCTTATCAAAATTAAATCTCAACAGATGAGACAAAGCAATAGAGATGAAGGCTTATAAGATGTATTGATTGTTTTAAAAATTAAATCTCGTGGAAAGGACACATAGCTTGCCCCAACGTGATATTTTTGATGAAATGGCTGCAAGTCTTGTGCCTGTAGTTTCTCTTCAGCTATTAAAAGCCAGTAGCACTTGGGCGAGATTTAAAACAAACTGGCTACTCAGGTTTAGACCTCTGTGTAGAGCTAAAAGCATGCTGATATGGGTATTAGTCTAAGTCCCTTAATCGTGACCTTTTTTTTACCTTAACCATGAAAAATTACTACTAAAACACACAAAAAAGCATTTTATCTATTTTCAACACTGCTCTACTCTGTATTTTTCTTTCCATATATGATTTGGAGTTTTCTAGTTAAATTTGTCTTTAGCCATTTGTTGAGCAAAACCTATTATTGGCTGACAGGCTTCTAGAGGCTGGAGCTGGATGAAACCTGGAGAAATACAGCCCTCGATCTGATTGTACCCACGAGACTCACAAAAGTCACACACTTGCCAGTTTGTTGTATTAGGAAGCAAGGTTATGGGGAAGCCATTGCTTTCTCTTTAGAAGGATGTTTCTAGATGCCCACACCTCAACTCTTGGTTCCCTTCTCCTATGACCCCAAAACAACATGGCAAATTTCAAGTCCCAGAGAGTTTCCTAGAGTTTTCCACACAGTTCAAAATATTTACAGAGTGAAGTAGAACTAAACTTTTAAAACTGTCGTAGCCCTCCTCCCAGCATTGGGGATGGAGGAGCAGATAACCTGCAGTTCAGACTTCATGAGCAACGAGCACCCTCGAAGACCCCAAAGCTTGTTACGAGGACTGCTCGAACCCTGGGCCAAACATCCCTGCTTGACTTCTGTACTCTTCCTATCCTCGGAAATGCCCTTTACTATCTGTATTATCACAGGGTTGTGGTGAAGTCAGACCTAGGGTCAAACTTGGCACCGGGACTTCCCAGTGATAGGAACATGGGTGAGTTGCTTAAGTGCTGAACCTCAGTCTTCTGCCCTATGAAATGGGTCTGTTAAGAGTGCCCGCCTTATAGAGTGCTGTGGCAATTAAATGAGCTAATGCATTTCGAGACCCCTCAGACCAGCGACTGGCACAGTCTAGGTCCTCAGTGAGTATTAGCTGTCATTGCTGCCGTGTTTTAAATATGCAGTGTCCGCACGTGCGTGGACGCTGAACTCCACGAGGCAGAGACTGTGTTTTAGTCATCTTTGCAGCACATAGCACGGAGCCAGAAATAAGGTAAAAATTAAATACAGGGTTATGGGCCTATATTAGGAAACAACGATGGATCTAAGAGAGAGAGAAGATTCTTCCACAGTAATCTGACATGAAGGCTCACCTGCTTTTTGTCTAAGAAGAGGACATGCGTTTTCCTCCCTGGATAAAAGCTGAAAAGTCCTTCCCTCCACTCTCTTTCCAGTGGGGGTTCTACCGACAGTGAGCAGCAACCACGTGGGCGCCGGGAACCTCGCGCAGGAGACGCCCAAGCACAGCGGCCTCTGGTTGAAGGGGGAGGTTGCTGCCTGTGTGGGGTGGGGGCGGATTTCAGGGTCGGTGGGTGCAGCCGCTTCTCTCTCCTGCCTCCACGCACCTTTGCTCCCAGGCCCTTCGCTGTGAGGAGTGGAATAGTCCAGCTGAAGCCTCTTGCCTTCGGCGTAAGGCTTTCTTCAGCAGAGAAAGCCGTCTAAAGGGGTTGCCAGTCACACATCCCATCCTGCACGGGGCTCTCTCATTGTTTCCTGAGAACTGGTTTTCACGAGGAGGTCGGAAACGCTGCATGAACACCCTGCAAGGGCACTGAAGAGGCAGTGGGTCGCCAGGCTTTGGGAGGGGTGATGAATAGGAAGGGTGGAGGAATCAGGGAGGGCCCACCTACTTTAGAGTTTTGCCCTGGACTATGCTTCTTCGGGAAGGGAGAGTAATCTGGCATTAATACTATATAATCAATGCAGAGAACTCTTTCTGGGAAGTGCAATGAGGGTGGCTCGGAGGCAGCAGATCTGCCCATTGCACATGTCCTTTGATGGCCCGGAAGGCGGTGTAGCAACACGGTTCAGAGATGGGGCTTGGTGGTCCAGCAGGGCTGGCTCCAGCCCACTGCAGGGTATCAGTGTCTGAGCCGTGGGACTCCCCTGGAGACAGTTTCCTGGCTGATGTTGTGAGGACCCGACGAAATGATGTGTGTGGAGGGTCTAGTCCCACAGCTTCCGCACAAGAAACACTCAAAACGTGTCCGTTCCATTCTCTTCCCCACTTTTCACCTTTTTGTGCAAGATGGTGGATGTCACCCTCTCCACGTTGGTCTTTTTTTCATCAGGGAAACAAAAGCTTAACCAGAATCCCCCAGCAGACTTTCCCTTTTGCTTCATGAACCAGAACTGGTTCACTAGGGCCACCCTCCTAGCTGCAAGGGAGTCTGGAAAAGAGAACACACGACTTCCCAACGGAGGGAGGTTAACAATGGCAGGGGACAGCTTATCTTGCGTAAACCCGCTGGTCCTTTATTTCCACCTCACTGTCCTTCCCAGTTCTGGGAGGATGGCCCAATGACTCAGAGTGTGCACATGGATTTTGAAATCTTTATAGCCCAGATAACTACGTTAATGGGCAGGAAGGAAGATCTGTTGCCCTGGAATAAGAACGCGACTTTGAACCTTGCACTGAGACATATCTTCCTTTCCTGATAGGTGAGCCAGCTTGTCCACATAGGAAAACCGCAGGCTGCTTTATGAGGTTTGCCTGACTGATGTAGTTTTCCTCCAGATACCATCACAGGTGTGATCAACTTTGAAAGGCTGACGGCTCACTAGTGTGAATGGAAAGCTGACGAAGGCAGTTTTCTGTTAAGCAGGAGCCATAATGAAATTAGCAAGTGATACATTCACTGTAGATGGTGATGCCAATTTTTCTTTTTTAACAGACAACTGGATACAGCCAAGAGGGGAAGTTTAGTGGACCCCTGAAGCCCATGACATTTTCTATTTTTGAAGGCCCAGGACCGAGTCAAATCATATTCCAGGTAATGACTCCATTTGGTCACTGCCATCTTGATTTCTCGTGCTCTCAGCTGACTTTTATTCCTTCCTTCTGTGCAGCATGAAATAGAATAGAGGCCTGGCAGATCTTAGATCAAGAATGACTTCAGGGCTAAGTTCAACAGAGAGGTGGTGGCCTCAGGACTGGAAGGCATTGTCCCTGCCATCCTCAGTTGGACTTCCTCAATTGTGTCTGGGGCGAGTTCTCCCATCCGGGAGCAGAGGTCTTGGTGCCTGTGGGCTCTGCCCCGCCCCCCAGGGTGGGAAGAGTTTTGGGAGCGGGGTGGCCATCTCACCCTCAGTCTGTTCAATGCGCTGGCTACTTGAAGCATTTGAAAATGGGGGTCTCTGGAGCAGTGCTGGAGCGGCGCCTCCATCTGGCCGAAGGCCTGCTTTTCTTCACCACCGCCTGGGAGCCCAGCCCTGGGCCCTTGCCTGTGGGTTGACTGCGGCACACTGGGAGGCAGGGATCTCCTTTAGTTAGGTGACTGGGAAAAGCATTAGATTAAGGGGTGGCCTGCAGGTGAGAGTGAGACCTCGCCTGTAAAGGGCTCCGAAATAATCCTGGAAATGTGACGGAGAGGGAGAGAACCGCACTGCTGCACTGACCAGAAATCCCCTGGGGAAGCCCGCTCGGACTCAGAGCGGTTGAGGGCGCTTTGATAAGCCTCTGGGGGTGCCGTGACCTCCACTCCCCGGGACCCTGGAGAGCAGAGAGGGTTGCTAGACTACCTCCCGGGGCAGCTGCCTTCCGTTGTTTGTTGGACAGTTCTGTTCCCAGGGAGAGGCTGAGAGCGGCCTGCTGCCCCTTCTCTCATTTGGTATCAGTGCAGATGAGTGCAGGGGGCCCAGGGTATGGCTGGCAAGGGTGCAAGTGTCTCTGTGCAGCCCTGCCGTGCAGGGTGTTGTAGGGGTCTTGACCTCTCCAGCTGGGGGAGTCAGGCAGGGAGGGGGAGCGGATGCTTTGGGAGCTAAAGGCTCATTGGAATTCACTTGGAGAGTAAGGGAGAAAGGAGCGTTGCAGCCAAGGCACAGCGTGGACACCTGCCCCGTGGACACCTGCCCGGTGCTGGGTGAGAGCAGCGCACACTCCAGGGCTGGCGGGAGGCCGGGACTGGGGAGCAGGGAGCAAGGAGAAGAGAGGGGGAGAGGAGGCTGCAGACGGCGAGGGCCCTGGCTCCTAAGGCTCTTAGGTCTTCTCCCAAAAGCAATGGCCTAATTCAGGTTTCCATTCAGGAAAGACTGGTCTGCCGCAAACTGGAGGGAGGAGAGAGGGAACAGGGCAACGGCAGGGGCTCACACATGGGATCATCTCATTTACTTACTTTCCCCGCCTCGCCTGGGGGCACTTAGATTTTCTCACATCATTTTTTATTCCTTTCATTTATGTATTTTATGCTTCAAAACCTTTCCCTATTTTTCAATTGAGTTATTTGTCTTTTCACTTTAAAAACTCAGAACTTCTTAATTAACGATTGTACAAATGAATATATTACCTGAAATTGGTGACTTTCTACAAAACCTACAACATTGTTTTTCTTACAGCCTCGGCCTAATTTTTGCTTTTTCCCAGTTTAAGGCCAGTTCTCCTGCCGTGACTTTCAAACTAACTGGGGAGACAGATGGAATATTTGAGATACAACCAGATGGACTTCTGTACCACACTGGAGCTCTGGACAGGGAGACGAGAGCAGTTCACAAACTCCAGGTGAATTGAGACCAGAAAGAGTCACCTAACTCCACCTAACTCCTTTCTGAGCTTCCTTTGCCCTGGAAACATCACTGGCACCGTCAGCCCTTGCGTAGAATGCTGTGAGGGCTCTCCTCACGTGAACGGTGTGCTTGGTAAACCTCATTTGTCCATTTTTCACCAGCTACAGAGGGGTATGGCAAAGGTCCCCTCTTCCTTAGACATTTTGACCACAGCAACCCAGTTTGCATTGCCAAGGCCCTCAGGTGGCATTACGCGTTCAAGTAGGGCAGGCTCAGGCACCTGGATCAAAACCGAGCCAACACTTCTGTGGTTTTCACTGGTACCTGCCTGAGTCTGTTGTGTGGGCTCTGGATCCACAAAGAAGGCAGCATCAGGGCTGGGATGGAGCTTCTTTGGACCTTGCAGGAAGCAGAAATAACCAACGGTCAGCTTTGGGGTGTCTGAAGGCGCAGGCACGGTGGAGAGCTAATTGTGGGGGGAAAGAGCAAGCCCAAAGCTTTCTGCTTGGAAACTTCTACTAGTGGATCTGCAGGTTGACCATGAAAATGCCTCGGGAAGAGGACATCATGCCCCCTCCATCAGAAATCAGTTTTCATTTAATCAGGAAAGCCTGATCAGAAATCAGGGTCAGAGTGTCCTGATTTCATTGGCTCCAGCTATTTAGGGAAGAAGCGTGTCTAGTGTAGAGGAAACCCCAGCACTGGAAAAGCAGTCATGATAATCCAGGTTTAACTCATAGGGCCCCTATCTTGGCTCGGGCTTTTATGGGAATCTTTCACCCCTTGTTTCCAGGTGTTGGTTCTTGGAGCTCTAATTTCCCTCGAGTGACTTTCGTTGTGTAATGTGAAGCCCAGAGCCGCCAAGGCAACCGGTTTCCTTTCCTCTTTCCACCCCAGGTCTCAACCGTGGATTCCCACGGAGCCACGGTGGAGGGTCCGGTTCCCATCACGATAGAAGTGAAGGATATCAACGACAATCGACCCACGTTTCTCCAGTCAAAATATGAAGGCTCGGTCAGGCAGAATTCTCGGCCAGGTAATCAGGGCCCGGAGGTCTTTATGGAAAGATGGGGGGCTGCGGGGCAGAAGGGCCGGTTTCTGTGGCCAACAGCTGCAGCGTCATTCGTGAAGCATTTAAATTCTTATTTAATTTCACAGCAGTCCTCTGGGAGGTGTTTCATTATCTCTGTTGCTCTAGGGCAGGATTTCTCAACCTTGGCACCACTGACATCTTGGGCCTGATAATCCTCTTTTTGGCCAGGTGTTGTTATATGCACTGTGGGATGTTTAGCTGCACCCCTGACATCCACTCACCAGATGCCAGGAGAAATGCTTACCCCTGTTGTGACGCCTCATGTTCCCTGGGGCTCCCCAGTTGAGAACCACTATTCTTGAGTGAGCTTTAGAACACCTTAGAGCTCTGTAACACTTCAGAATACTCTGGAAAGGGGAGCTCACCCTCCCAGGTCCTCCCCGAATCTGACATCCTCGAGGTCACTGTCAGCTCCCATTTCTTCTTCTCTTACTTCCCACCCGAGCTGTGACTCATCCATTCACTATGTGACCCTCCATTTCCACAAAAGCCCATCAAGCCATAGGCGTGTGCCACAGACTTAACTGGGATCTGGGGAGACGAAGGGGCATCACATGACACTGCACGAAATGAACGGAGCATTAGACTTCCCAGTTCTCCGAAAGGTTATTGGCCACTTCTATCAACTCGCTGTCAGGTTTCCTTCTACGCTACTAAATCCTATCTCTCCTTGAATGCCCACTTCCAAAAACTCAGGAAGAGTATTTTTTCCACTTTATTAGGTGCAGCAATTTCAGTCTCTGTCCTTGAAATTTCACACCAAAGACTCTCAAACTCTGCTAAATAAGAGTCTGCTAAATAAGAATCTTCTATGTCTTTTCCTCTCTCTCTTCATCAATAGGATCTGCCGGATTAGTGGTTCTCAAACTTTTCGGTCTGAGGGCTCTTGTATTCCCTTAAAAATTATTAAGGACTCTTGTGAACTTTTGGATGTACCCAGTGGTATTATATGTGGGTTCTATCCAGAGGGGTGCTGGTAAATGTTTAATAGCTGTCTCTCTGGGGGGAAAAGTCCCGCTTATAGCACATTCTTACTATGGCCTATTTTAAGTTATCAATGGTGTTAATAATTTGCTCAAAAAACTTCTGGGAATTTAACAGTTGGCTCTCAAGAGCTGGCTTCAGTCCATTACTGGTTATCTCTGTCAATATTGATCATACTAGAAATTAAAACTGAGAAACGTCAAAATATTTATTAATTCATTTAATATAATAAACTTTTAATAAAAATGATATATTCAAAACCAAAAAGAATTATTGAGAATGGCATTGTTTTGATCTTTGCAGACCTTTAATGCCTAAATTAAGAACAGTTGGGTTCTCATGTCTGTTTCTGCACTCGCTCTGTTGCCGTTTGCTGTTTTGGTTGGAGCTTATGAAGAAAAACTTGCCTCACACAGACATGTACTTAGAAAAGGGAGGGTACTGTAATAGCATTTCCAGATAACTATGGGTATTCTTTGATATTCTGCCTAAACTCAACAAGTGATGGCTTCCTAAAGGCTGGTTAAAATGTGGAATCTGAAACCATATCATTGCCTTTTTTGTTTTTTTTGGTACTCCTTTACACTAAAATACATTAAATTAACTTGTGCTTTGAGTGGATCTTTTTTACATGTGCATACATTTAGACTCCATTGACCCTAAAAACAGTCTCAGAGACCCCTAGAGGTCCCTGGACCATACCTCATCCTAGGGAAAGGAAGCAGAATATTTATTTCCCCACTGAAATGAATTATGGCATCTTACCCATTCTGTCTTTGCCTCTTAGAAGGCCAAAGTGGCTATGGTTGGTTTGAGTTTCCATTAATATCTTTTTTTTTTTTTCCTGGATCCGTTTTGTTAAATAGGAAAGCCTTTCATGTATGTCAATGCTACAGACCTGGATGATCCAGCCACTCCCAATGGCCAGCTCATTTATCAGATCGTCATGCAGCTTCCCAAGATCAACGACATCATGTACTTTCAGATAAACAACAAAACAGGGGCAATATCACTCACCCTTGAAGGTAAGTCCAGTGATGCACTCATAGGACTGGGTTGGAAAAAGGGATCTAGGTCTGTGCCAGCTTAGATATGTTTCCTTTTCTGTTCTTTCCTACTTTCCATAGGATCTAAGGAATTGGATCCCATGAAGAACCCTTTCTACAGTCTGGTGGTCTCAGTGAAGGACATGGGAGGCCAGACTGAGAATTCCTTCAGTGACAGCACATCTGTGGATATTACAGTGAAGGAGAATATTTGGAAAGCACCAGAACCCGTGGAGATTACAGAAAACTCGACTGAGCCTCACCCCGTCAAAATCACTCAGGTAGTGCCTAGGGATGCCGAGAGCCCACCGGATAAATGTTCTCGCTTTGCAGAAGCCCACCCTCGTGGTCTTCAGGGACACATTTATTATGTACATGTTTACACAGCCTCATTATAAAGCAAACTAAGTAGACAAAGTCTCTGGCCCCAAGTCTCTGGAGTTTACCATCATGGGTAAACTCGGGGGTTCACCAAATTGGGTTCACATCTGAATCTGCCTATCTATATATCCTCTATATCTTTAGAAGAGAACTTCATCTAAGATTCCCAAGGTACCACTGATGTTTGCCGTTCCCCGTAAACAATCTGGGGTATGGCTGCACTAGAGCGGGTTGTGTATGGTGCACACATCATGTGCATACATATGATTTGAATTTTGAAAGGCTGTGTCTTGTGCTTGTGGGGAAATCTCTCTCCAGTAGACTCATCCCCTCATAGACTGAGGAATGTAGACAGGACTGGCCAAGAGTAAGAGCTGAGCAGGCCACCCTTGGAGACCACCCTCCCCAGCTCCAGCTCCTCTGTGTGCCTCTCCTCTTCATTCGCATGCTCTCCTCTCCCACCTCGGTGGCTGATGCCCTCACCCTGAGTCCCCTCCTCCCCCAGCGCCTGTAAAATACACTCTGGACTCCACCTAGATCTGATCTTTTCTGGAAAATCAGGAGTTTCCTTGACATGAAAGCTGCGGGTTAGAGAGAGAGCACTGGATTTGGAAGCAGATGACCAAAACCATGTCCTTGCTCCATTACTTTAATGATTGACCATAGAATAAGTCATTTCACTGTTCTGAGCCCCAACCTCTCAACAGTAAAATGGGACAGTAACGCCTCTGTGGGTTGTTGTGGAGATTAACTAAGAGGTCGTGTCTGTGAGAGTGGATGACAGGTATTAATGTTACGAGTGAGTCCCAGCCTGCAGTTCCCCTAAGACTGTTTCAAAATCACACCGTTGTTGCTGAGGGGCCCTGGAATGGTCCATCCCATATCTATTGTATAACCTAAAAGAATTTTTATTTATTGAATGTTGAATTCACAAACTTCAGCATTAAGGAGAAAAAGATGAAAGCAAGAGTTATTCTGCTTTGCCAGCTGAGAGGGTGTGTCGGGACTCGATACCACGACAGCTGCAGATTTGGGGCCTCGACTCAAGTCTTCCTATTTCGTACTTAGGTTATTCCCATAAGGATTTGTAAATGCTAAAAGGGTGCGCGTGCTTGTTTGCTCCGGGGGCTGTCGAGGAAAGTGTGGGCGCGGCCGGCGGTGCGGCCGCTCACGCGTGGGCCTCTCTCACGGGCGCTCTGGGCCGCAGGTGCGGTGGAACGAGCCGGGCGCGCACTACTCCTTAGTCGAAAAGGAGAAGCTGCCACGGTTCCCGTTTTCGATCGACCAGGAAGGAGACATCTACGTGACCCAGCCCTTGGACAGAGAAGAGAAAGATGCAGTGAGTAGACCTGGGGGGCGTTCCGCAGGCCACGGGTCACGGGCTGGGCTCGGGGAGCTGACAGCAGGAAAGATTTTACTTAAAAACAGTAACAAAAAATGCCACACTGTGTTCTGAACCCCAGTGCGTACATTATTGCTCTCAGACATGGTATCCCCACAAATCCACCCCATTTCCTTTTTTTCTCACTTCGCAATTCTAAGAAGACTGGGAATAGGGGTTAAGTGGCCTAGAGCGGGAACAGCCGACTCCTCCGCCTTTTGAAGGCAGTGGCCGGGCCACGTCTTAACTCCCATCTCCCTGTCGTAGTATGTTTTCTACGCGATTGCCAAGGACGAGCTTGGAAAACCACTCTCGTACCCGCTGCAAGTTCACGTGAAAGTTAAAGACATTAACGACAACCCCCCCACGTGCCCGCCGGCAATGCCTGTGTTTGAGGTCCAGGAGAATGAAGGGATAGGTAAGGAATGGGAGCCGCTGGGCTGGTGACAGCCTCGCCTCTGCTGCCTCTAACCCCTGCCCTCTCTGTCCTGTAGAAGGTGGGCGTAAACCCGAGTGGCCGTCAGGTGTCCATCCTGGCGCCGTATGGGGGCTGAACACACCGTGAGGCTCACACAAGCACAGCCTTCTGGCTCAGTTACTATCCGGGCAGTGTCTGCAAATCGGAGCGTTTGTGACTACCATCGCCACGACTACCACTGTTACTGCCCCTACTAGTACTGTTACCGCCGTTACGACCACGGCCACCCTTTCCACTAGCACTAACACCGTAACCACTTACACCACTGTCCTGTGCCCGTGTATAAGGTTATCGTTTGCAAGGTTTTTACATAGATTCTTATTTGCCCTCTAACAAACTCAGTCACAGATAAAGCCTCATCAAATTTGCTAAATAATTTAAATCAGCATTTACACCCAAGGTCAGATACTCTGCAAAAAGTAAGCACAATAAATGGAGAGTGCCTTTTGGCCCTTGGTGCTCCCTCTCTAGGGAGCTGATGGTAATGGCTCGGAGGCTGGTAGATGAAGTTCAGTCCTGTCTACTTTTGCCCCTTTGTTCCTGACTTGCTTTGTTTTCTTTTCTGTGTCTCAGGGTAGCTTTCGTTTTGCACAGGGACAACTACATTAGGATTTCCGGGAGTTGTATGACTTCCCTGGATTTGGGGAAACTCTTCTCTTACTCCTTGGTGTTGAGTCCATTGGCTGGGCAGGGTGGCTGCTCAGACATCAAAGGATCCCAGAATTTAGTAAGACCCTCTTTTGATCCAGCTCAGAGATACTTTTTTTAAACAAGGGCAGAGATGCCACAAAGGTCACTTGGTTGTGATGGACTCGGAAACAGCAGCTGCTGCAATACTAGATACATGTTTTTTCTCCGCTCTGTTGCTCATGACGCCGTCCTTCCTCAGCCACGAGACACACCTACATGGGCCCAGTTCTATTATAGACGTACGCCAGAAGTTCCCTCCCCCCAATCAAAGTCCTTCACGTTTCATGTAAGTCAGTAGATGCCAATTGATATGGCAGAGAGGGGAAAACCTAGCTCCACAAATGGGACATATTCAAGTTTAGTCCCACGGTGGGGTCATGCCTCAGGTAGAGAAACCCAGGATTCCCCTTTCACAGAGCAAGATGGTCCATGACCTATCGGGCCCCACCCAGGCCTGGGGAAGTGCTGAGCCGTAACCTCTGGCTTTTGGAACTCCCTGGGCTGAAACACGCACAGGCGTAAACACGCAGGGCCATAAACTGCAGCAAGGCAGAGAGGACACCTGTTCTGTGCCCCGTGTTATCTGTGGGGTGGAGTCAGTCTCTGCAATTGTTCCATAATGTTGCTAAGAAGGGACCTGCTGTTGGCTCCCCCTTTTTTAGTTATACCATTTGCCTTGTGTGTTAGTGTCTGAGGGTGGTTGTAGCAAAATACCTCAAAGCTGGTGGCTTAAAACAACAGAAATTTATTCTTTCACAGTCCTGGAGGCCGAAAGTCTCAAATCAAGGTGCCTGCCAGGGGAGAGCTCTCCCCTGCTTTTCCTGGCTTCTGCTGGCTCTTGGCATTCCCTGGCTGCTTGCTCATCTCTACCTCCTGCTTCACGTGCCTCCGCCTCTGTGTGTGTGACTTTGTGTCTTCTCTCCTTATAAAAACACTATATCAGCCCAGCCGTTGTGGCTCCGTGGCTGAGCGTCGACCTAAGAACCAGGAGGTCACTGGTTCAATTCCCGGTCAGGGCACATGCTGGGTTGTGGGTTCCATCCCCAAGATCCCCAGTAGGGGGCGTGCAAGAGGCAGCTGATCGATGATTCTCATCGTGGATGTTTCTATCTACCTCTCCCTTCCTCACTCTGAAATCAATTAAGAAAATATTAAAAACACTAATCACTAGGTTTAGGGCCCACTGTAAATCCAGGATAATTTTATTCAAGACCCCTAACTTGTTGCATCTGCAAAGACCCTATTTCCAAATTAGGTCACAATGAGGTTCTGAGGGAACCTGAGTTTTTGTGGGAGACTATTTGTTATGGGCTGAACTGTGACTGTCCCAAATTCATATGGTAAAGTCCTCATGCCTAGTACCTCAAAAGGCCACTATTATTTAGAGAGAGGGTCTTTAAAGAAATAAAGTTAAGATGCTATCATTCGTCCGGGTCTTAATCCAACATGACTTAATGTCAGCATGGCTAAGACTTGGGGACATGAGTCCCACAAGATTCTGGCTAATATAAGACACCAAACAGAAGACTATAAAAATACTGAGGAATAATTTAGTACGTTGTTGAGCTAGACCGTAAGCCCCCCAAAGGGTGGGGGCGTAGTTCTGTGCCCCTTTCCCCCTCCGTGTGTAGAATAGACACAACACTCCGAATCCGTCCCTGACGTGGTGCTCTTCCAAGAAGAGGAAACCTGGACACACACATGCACAGAGGGAAGACCATGTGAAGACACATGGAGAAGACGGCTGTGTGCCAGCCAAGGAGGGAGGTCTCAGAAGAAACCAACCTCGCTGCCCCCCTGACCTCAGGCCTCTCTGTGAGACCCAGAAACTGCGAGAAGGTGCATTTCTGCTGCTAAAGCTACCCGGTGGCACTTTGTGGTGACGACCCTAATCCCACAAATACACCGCCCAACGCGCTGCACCGTGGAGAGGGCTGGAAGGCCCAGACCAAGCCTCAGGACTCCCGTCGGCGGCGCGGCGTGGCCTTCAGACCTCCTAGGAGCCCGCGTGTCCCGCCGGACGGCTCTAGCTCGCGCGCCCGGCCCCTAACGGCTGCCCTCTCCCCCTCCTTCCTCACAGTGAGCGGCATCGGGAACTTTATCGCCCACGACATGGACGAGGCGAACACGGTGAACAGCGTTTTGCGCTACAGGATTTTGGACCAGACCCCGAAGCTGCCCCAGGACGGGCTCTTCCTGATCCAGACCTACTCGGGGCTGCTGCAGCTGGCGCGCCAGGCCCTGCGGAAGCGCGACGCGCCCCAGTACAACCTGACGGTGGAGGCGGCCGACAAGGGTGAGTGAGCGTGGCTCCAGGCCGGCGTGGCTCGGGCCTCTCAGCTGGGCCGGGGCGGTGTCCCCGTGCCGGGCGTGTCCCAGAGGGATGCTCACGTGCCACGCAGGGCGGCTGGTCCAGCTCACGGCTCAGGCAACATTCCCGTGTTGGTCCCGGTCCCCCAAGAAGCAGGTGCCAAAGGGGACTAACTGTGCCAGCCCCTCCCCTGCGTGGAGCGAAGGGAGCAGCACCCTGCCCCTTCCCACGGCGGGCAGCGGGAGACGTGGGGCAGTAAGCGCTGGCGTGCTCAGAGGAGGGAAGAGCCGCTGGGCTGCTCGGGGGAGGGTTTCTGGAAGGGTGGTTTTGCTCTGGGCCTTGAAGGCTACGGAACTTGCGGTAGTTAGAAAAGAGAGGCTGCTTCACGGGAAAGGAAGGCCTGCTGGAGAACAAGCCTTCCCCTGGACGGGCAGGCGGAGGGGGTGGGAAGCCCAGGTGAACCCCTTTTAGGGCCTTCTTCAGCCTCCCCGCGGTGACCCTGCTTGTGGGGGCAGGTGGGGAGCAGAGAACCCCGGCTCCGCATCAGCGGCATGTCAGTAGCAGAACCGTGACTGTGGCTCTCACTTCACTAGCCAATGTTTTCCTCGCAGGTTTCTGATTTTAATGCACGATTTTTCAGTGAAAAAGTTTTGTGCTATGACTTTGATTTTCAGATTTCAAGACCCTCTGTCCAGTGCAAATCAACGTTATTGACATCAATGACCAGATTCCCATCTTTGAGAAGCAGGATGTGAGTAGTGGTCACCCGTTGTTTTTTCTTTCCTTCGTTCATGCGACTTGATCCCTCCTTCTGGAATAGAGACACAGACAGGAGTTAGAGAAAATGCCAGACTTCACAGGTAGCCTTGGCCAGCACATTGGTAACACACCCCTGCGTTGGACAGAGGGTGAAGCTGAGACTTACGGACGTTAGGTAACTTGCTTCGGCTCAGCCTGCTAATACGTGGCAAGCCTAGGATTCCTACCAAGGCTGTTTGACTCCAAAGGTCAGGCTCTTAACCACTTCTCCTTGGTAGATTATGGACTAATTAAAATAATGCATATAGAATACCTGCCACATTATAAGTACTCAATATATAGTATTTATTTACATCCTCGCTAACATAATAATTACGGTTATTAAATGTACTGGGTGTGGGGGTGGGAATCTGTTTTAGAATCCCACCAGCAGGTGTCTGAGACGTTGTGGTTCTTGGTACGCTGGATATCAGTCTATGAGTCTGACTGATGTCAAAATCGACTGCAACGTATTTATTAATAAGAGAAAACATGCTTGGTGAGTACTGATGCAAACTATGACCTGTGTCCATTCCAAAGATAGAGAGACAAGTTGGCCCTTTGACAATTAATTATTCCTGATGACAATGCACATTCTTACTGTTTCCTTCTCAGTATGGAAACCTAACTCTTGCGGAAGACACAGCCGTTGGAACCACCATCTTAATCATCCAGGCCACGGACGCTGATGAGCCATTTACTGGGAGTTCTAAGATCGTGTATAGAATTACAGAGGGAGACAGTGAGGGGCTCCTGGGGATTGACACAGATCCCCAAACCAATGCGGGATATGTCATAATTAAGAAGGTAAATGGCCCTTTAGTGGAATTTGTCTTCCCCATTGATTAATTTACTTGTGACTGTGCAAGGACCGATCAGCAGAGGTGATGTATTAGCAGTGACCTCTCAGGCATGGTGATGGACGCCTGGAGGACTCTCAAAGGCCAGGAATCTAGCTCTGGGACTGTCATTACCTGACCAAGGGAGCTTTGTGGATGGAGGGAGAGAGGGCTGCCATATAAACTCCGTAAAATACACGATTAACAATTTGTAGTATATGTTTGTCCCATGTAATATTTGGGACATACTTATACTGAAAAATTGTTTGTTGTTTATCTGAAATTCAAATTTAACGAGGTGTCCTAGGTTTTTACTTGCTGAGTCTGGGTGGTGGGGGTGTGTGCTTAGGGCTTTACTTCTCCCGTTGCAAATGTGGGGTGTTGGACTAGATGGACCCCATGAGCCATTTAGGCTATCGGCCTTCAAAAGTGCCAGCCAGGACTCCTACTTTGAAGTTTTTTACACATTGTGCGTATTAACCCCTCACCAAATCTATGGCTTGCAAATATTTTCCCATTCTGTGCTGCCTTCTCACACCGCTGATTCTCTCCTTGGTCGTGCAGAAGTTTTCTAGTTTGATACGGTCCTGCTCTTGTATTTTTGCTTCTGTTGCCTTTGCTTGTCGTATTACGTCCAGAAACAAAGCCTCTTCATCACAATTCTATCGGCAACTGTTCGTCTAAATTACAGATGTGCTCATTGTAGGTAAAATTCTCACTGCAGCTCCATTTACTTTCCTATTTACTTTCGGACGCTCTGACCACTGAGCCAAACCAGCTAAGGCACGACCTGTTTTTTAACCAGCCCCAGTGTTGCCTGGAAAACTAATACACACACTTTTTTCTCATTACCCATCATTGGTAAAAATGTTAAATATCCCCCATTGCCACTCCTCTCCCTCAGCACTTCTAGCTCTGCCTTCAGGTTGAATCTAAATCACCAGGTTTGGCCTTTCAGACGATTGTGTGCAGAACAGGAACTGTGGTGGGAGCATATTTTTTCAGCTGACTTGGTGACTGTGTCTCCTAGACGGATCCAAGGCCGTCCAGAGAGGCCGGGATGGGCCTCTGGACTTGGCTCTGCAGGCATATCCCTGTGTTATGAAAGATGATACACATGGTGTGACAAGACTTGTCCTTGATCAAGCTCTGCTGAGTATCATTAGCTAATTTGGTATCTTTCACTTCTAATTTTTTCCCCCTGGAAGATTTGGCTCCATGTTTTTCCTGGTGTGAAAGTTAGGCAGGCTGATCAATGCTGGCTGCTCCTGGTTTCCTCTGTTCTTCCATTCGATCAGGTTAAAGGGGCGCTGACACCTTTCCACTCTTCAGACTTAGGATATTTTTTCCCCTTAGATTCATGGACCCTGTGCCTTGAGGGAGACCTTAAAAGGCCCATAGAACCAACCGCTTAAATGACATGCAAGTCTTCTCTGCACTGGCCTGTCACATGTTGCTTAAGCCCATTCTTGAAACCTTCCAGAGCTGAGAACTTACTGATTTTGAAGCAGCTCTTTCTGTCTCGGGTAGCCCTAATGTAGCCCTAACCGTAGCCCTAACTGTAGTGTTAAGTATTAAATTCTTCCTCCCACTAAACCAAAACTGGCTTCTTGATTTTCCATTTCTGGCCTGTCTGGAATGGCCTGGCACAAGAGCGGGTCCTCTCTCTTTCGATCATCTCTTCTCACCTCTTCCGCCCTCCATGAGTCTAAGGACTTTTATTTCGGGGTTTGGATCCCGAGGTCCCTCTCAAGTCATTCTCCATATAATGTGGAAATCTCTACATAAGCATTTTCCACACAGTCTCCTGGGAACTCTCTTGAGAGAACCAATAAGTTTCTGCTGAATGAGTGAATGAACTGTCTCGGGGTTAAATAAATTTGAGGAGTGCTACATTGATTTGCTCTTCTAGGAGAGTCCAAATGCATATTAGCACATTAAAGGCTCTGCTAAGTCCTGCGGCACAGACTTTTCACAACTCCACTATCATTCTGAGAAGCAGGTGTTGCTGGCACTGACTCGAGAATTGCCGCTCTGTCCGAGTTTTTAAAGGAGAAGAGGGAATGACTCTTTGAAGGGAGCTAGTCATCCCTGAATTAATTTTCTCTATTTTTTGCCCTCCACAGCCTCTTGATTTTGAAAGAACGGCCATTCACAACATCGTGTTCCAAGCGGAAAATCCCGAGCCTCTGGTGCCTGGTGTACAGTACAACGCCAGCTCCTTTGCCACATTCAATCTTTTTGTAACAGATGTGAATGAAGCACCTAAATTTTTCCAACACATATTCCAAGCAAAAGTCAGTGAAGATGTGCCTGTACGCACTAGAGTGGGCAATGTGACCGCCAGGGACCCAGAAGGTCTGGACGTAAGGTAGAGAGCTGGGCAGGGCAAGCCTGGCTGGCTGAGACCAAGGCCGGTGGGAAGGAGGAAGGCCTGGGAGGGGCAGGGGAGCTGGTCTGACTCCCAGGCTCTCTCCCAAGGGAGCCCCCAGCGATTTGAAGCCATGTCCAGTGCACATGGTGAACTTGACCTTGCTTGCCAGAAAAGTTTAACCTTTAAAAGACGACATTTAAATTCCCGTAGTGGGGTCTCCCGGCCAGAGCTTTTTTGGGCATTTAAATTCAGCTCTGCAGGCATTTACTTTTTTGCCTCTATCTTATCTATTTTTTGAGTTATTTATGAAAAGTAAAAACATTTATAAAGAAAATGTATTGTTTATTATTAAAGTTATCTTTTATTCGGCCAGCGGGACCCACTCCTTGCCGGGAACTAAAGTTCCCTTTCATCCGATAAAGTTTAACTGTTTTCCCCCAGAGTTTGTGACTGTGCATTTTCTAACAAAACAAGTAAACTACCACTTTGTAAAGATGGGCAAACCTTCATCTTGAAGATAGACGTTATGCAAATAGATCGTTAATAATATTAAACGATGATCTTTTAAACGCACCGTGAGTAATATGCCTGTTGACATAACAGCACATGATGCGTAAACTACCTTCACGCTTTCATGGAAAGTAATGCGGGCTTTCGTTTGCTCTTTTCATGTTATGAAGTTATTCACTGAGAGGCGACACGAGGCACTGGCTTAAAATTGACCCCGTCACAGGCGAGATCTTCAGCGCGGCTCCGCTGGACAGGGAAGCCCAAAGTCTGTATCGCGTGCAAGTGGTGGCCACTGAAGTAGGTGAGCGAAAAGAGTACCAGATTCTCAGGGGGTCGTCAAGAGAAACGGGAGGGCGGGAAGGCGAGTGGGCAAGCTCACGGGTCGGGCTGTCAGACGGTCTGGTGGCCGAAGGACAAGACGCGCACGGAAGTGGAGGGAGCTCCTGCCTGGCTCCGGCGGAGGACGCCCTGCCCTGGCACCGGCGGGGCCCATGGGTGCTGCTCACTCTGGTTTCCCGGAGCCGCCGCAGCTCCAGGGAGGTTCCCGTGTGCCCGCCTTCTCCAAAGTGCTTGGGGGTCTCTCCCGGGAGCCGGGTCAAGCTCTTTTTCAAGGTAGAGCAGGAATTCTGTTGATCTTATGCTGATTGAGCCTCTCATTAGTAGGTAGTCACTATATCTGCTTGGTTTACCAAAAAAATGAAAATTGAACAAATTATGACCAAAGAAATACAGTTTTAGACCAAAAAATAAACTTTCAAGCCCGGCCGGCGTGGCTCAGTGGTTGAGCGTGGACCCATGGACCTGGAGGTCACGGTTCGATTCCCGGTCAGGGCACAGGCCCGGGTTGCGGGCTCGACCCCAGCAGGGGCGTGCAGGAGGCAGCCGATCAGTGACTCTCTCACCACTGATGTCTCTCCCTCCCCCCCCTCCTCTCTCTGAAATCAATAAAGACATATTTAAAATACGTATTCTTTCTTAAGAGGAAATGAGAGCTGACACTGTTTGGATGACCGTTCCTTAGGTGGGTCCTCCCTGAGCACCACGGCGGACTTCCACCTGTCGCTCACGGATGTGAACGACAACCCCCCGCGCCTAGTGAAGGAGTACACGGGCCTGTTCTTCTGCCACCCCCTCCCCGCCCCCGGCAGCCTCGTCGTCGAGGCCACTGATGACGACCAGCAGTCCTTTCGGGGGCCACAGTTCACGTTTTCCCTCGGCCGCGAGAGCCTGCGGAACGACTGGGAGGTTGCCAAGATCAATGGTGAGTGGCCGCAAGCGCAGCGAGAGGAGCGCCGACGGGCGCCCGGGCGGGTTTTGTTCGCCCGGTGGTGGGCCTGCAGCGCCCGGCGCAGGGCACCGCCGCCCTCCGGGCATGTCCTGCTTTGGGCCTTGCCCAGGGCGGTTCTCCAGAGGGAGGAAGCCCAGGCTTGGGAGGGACGAAGGGCTGTCGACACTCAGCCGCCGCCCCTGGTGAACGGAGGTGGATCGTTGGATAATCCGAGCAGCATCTGCAGAATCTCCAATGGCAGCTGAGACACAGGTTTCGTAATGATTTGCAGAAACAGCTTTATTGAACTATGACTGACAGACAACAAGCAGCACATATTTAAAGCATATAATTCTATGAAAATTGATGTGTGTGTACACCGTTGAATGCAGTCAGCACAGTCAAGATGAGAATATTTCCACCCCCCCCAAAGGTGTTACATGCTCTGTTACGATCCCTATCACCTTCCCCCATCCCCGGTAACCACTGACCTGCTTTCTGTCTACTGTGGATTAGTTTGCATTTTCGAGGATTTTATCAAAACAAATTAATACAACTTCTTTAATAGATAGAGGGCTATTCAAGTTATAGACTTCTTCCCGGTTGAGCTTATAGTTTATATCTTTCATATAATTTGTCTATTTCATTTGACTTGTCTAATTTATTGGCACAAGCTATTTGCAATATTATTTTATTATTCTCTTAATATCTGTAGACTTTGTGGCGATATCACCTCATTCTGGTGTTGGAAAATAATGCCTCTATCCCCCCCCCATCAATCTGGCTAGAGGTTATTAATTTTATTGATATTCTCAGAGAACCAGCTTTTGATTTCATTGATTTCTCTATATTGTGTTTTTGTTTTGTGTTTCATTGCTTAGATATGTATTATTTCCTTTATTCTTCTTATGCTATATTTAATTTGTTCTTGGATGATTTTCATTATGGTGGAAGCTGAGGTAACTAACTTGAGAGCTTCTTTCTTGGTTAACTCAGGCATTTGGTGCTATAAATCCATCTGTTAGTGTCACTTGACCTGCACTCCACAAAGTTAGACGCATCGCGTTTTCATTTTCATTCAATCTAAAATACTTTATAAGTTTGTTTTTTTTTAGATTTCTCCTGTGACCCGTGAGTTATTTAGAAGTGTGTCACTTAGTTCCCATATCTTTCTGGTTACTGATTTCTAACTTAATTCCACAGTGACCAGAAACCATTGGGCTGGAACACTTTTCGGCGTATTGAGCCTTTTTTTCAGTCCTTTAAAGATTTCTCCTGTGCTCTGGATTGCGTTTTTTCTTTTTGGTTCCCTTGAATGTAATGCGTCTTTTTTCTCTGGATGCTTTTAAGATTTTTCTCTTCAGTACCAGCTTTGAGCCATTTGATTGTTATGAGCCTTGTCGTAGTTCCGTGTGTTTTGTTGCTGTTGTCTTTTCCCTGAGATTCGCTGATCTTCTTGGACTGAGGATTTCGTTTTTATTAAATCTGGGGTGGCAAGAATTAGCAATTATTTCTTCAAAATTTTTAAATATAATTCAGCGTTCATGCAACTTTATCAACTTAACTACCGGGAACAATGACAACTGGCTGCATTTAGTGCTTGTTTCTGCAGAGAAAGCGTGAATTGAGGATTTGCAAAACGCTCTAGACTGTGGGCGGTGCCTGTGGAGCGGGCACACTTTGGGTAGTTTAACTCCTGCTTCCAGTTAACCACTCCCGCCACCCTTAGCATGTGAGACAACCATGCGCTTGGTTCCTGCTGCCCTGGGTGCTGGCTCTGCGAGCCTTTCACTCATTTTGCCCCTGTTCTGACAGGAACTCATGCCAGAGTCTCCACCAAGCACACAGGCTTCGAGGAGAGAGTTTATGACGTCCCGATCCGCATCAACGACGGTGGGCAGCCACCCTTGGAAGCGACCGTCTCTTTACCAGGTAGGTATCTTGCTGCAGGCCGTGTCCATTCCCGGGGCTAGTCTGAAGGATTTCTCGTCTTTGACACGAGGCTCTGCAGTTGTTTACTTAAAAACTTAAACCACCAAATGTCCTTCTGCTTGTCAGTTACTTTCTGCACGTGTGTGGAAGGAAGGTGTTTCCAGCCAGTGGGCCACCAGCGTGGGATGCCCACGGTGGGCATGGCAGTTGGCATTCTCCTGACCACTTTTTTGGTCATCGGTGAGTATAACATCTCAGGTTCGAGGGTTTCCGTCCTGGGCCTCAGGAACAGTGGCTCCCCTGAGGGTCAAGGCCCGGCATCCCCCTCCCACCAGGACAGGAATTCTGTCGAACCACAAACGTCAATGAAGTCGCGGGGCTCCTGCCAGGGCGCTGCTCTGTAAACGGGGCGACGGCTCTGTCCGATCGCCCGCCTGACCGAGTTTTCTCGCGCAGGTGTAATTTTGGCGGTGGTGTTCATTCGGATGAAGAAGAATGAAGGCAAAGAGCATGTGGAGGGCGCGCCCGCATCTGAGGTCCAGCCTCTGAGGAAATGAACTTGAAAGGGGGTGTTTGCGCCTCGGCACCAGGGGCCACCCCGGGAGCACAACCGTGTAACCCCATCAATCAGGCTTTTCGTCCAACATGTGCCCTGTGATTTTTTACGGACATACCTCCTTGCCCTTTAATGTTTTATCACGTTTAGTTATTGCTGTGCTATAGACATCGGAGATATTTTCCATTTCCTCGTGACACTGTCCCCTCCGCAAGAGCCGTAGCTATTTATCCCGACACAGAGTGCGTGTTGGCCCCTTTGGAGGACGGTGGGCCGTGGAGTCGCCCGGGGCTTCCTGTCGTCGTGACCGGCGCTGTGTCTTCATCAAGGAGACTTACCCGACGTCCGCCACCCACTTCCCGGCTCCCACCGACGCTTTGTACCCGTCCTCCGGCTCCTTCCTGCCTCCCCTAGTATTTCACTAATTTAAAAGCATTTGCTGGAGGAAGAAACAAAGAGAAGCTTCATTACAAATGAAAAGGCGAGCCGGGCCCGCAGCTGAACAGAGACGCTGGTGGCGCCGGCCGCCTCCCGCCCAGCGCGGCCCCTGTCCCCGTCCACTCGGGAAGGGACGGCCCCGCGGGGACCGCCACGCGCTGGGTCGCGTGCCTGCCCCGCACGCTCGCCCCGCGTGTACCGTGATGAAGGCTTGGTGGGCGTGTGTTTAACGTGTGCGGGGAAATAAGGCGGCACGGAAGGAGTGACAAATCAACAATAAACGCTGGCTGTTTTGTTGCCCGAGAGTCTCTGGCCCTGTTCTTGTTCCCTGCGCCTGTTGAGAAAAGGGCTGGGTGACAGGTTACCTGTTGTTTATCAGACTTGCCTCCCGCGTGGAATTAGCCCAAGAAGAGGGGGCTGCGAGGAAATGAAGATTCGCTGCTCTCAGGACCATGGGTTGAAGGGTTGAAGGCAGATATGCTAGGAATTTTAAACATTCAAGTGAGCACCTCAGAGATTTGGAAGCATTTTTAGGCCCAGAGCTGTCTGTGGTCTGACTCCTGATTTGAGCCTTGAGAGCATTCAACATTACACTGCCTCCCAGAATGTTCAAGAATTTTCTGAAAAGAACTCATATCTAAAAAGGTGCTCTTGCCCAGCCGGCGTGGCTCAGTGGTTGAGCGTCGACCTATGAACCAGGAGGTCACGGTGGGATTCCCGGTCACGCCACATGCCAGGTTGTGGGCTCGATCCCCAGTGGGGGGCGTGCAGGAGGCAGCCGATCAATGACTCTCTCTCCTCATTGATGTTTCTTTCTCTCTCTTCCTCTCTCTGAAATCAATAAACACATATTTTTTTTAAAAAAAGCATTATCAATTAACTTCACCATGCCATCGTTATCAGTCAGACGCATCCTCAGTTTCAGAGATGTTAAGATGTTCTCATGGACTTCACAACTGAATAGTTCCAAGACCTTTTAGAAGTTCAGTTATTTGCTCTTTTAGCAGAGCAAGTTGCCTCAATTCAACTGAGCTGAACATGATTGCCTGCTAACCCATATAAACCAAAATCAGTGTCCTCCTTGTCGGACTATTAATGAGCAGATATTCTAGCCTTAACTGACCTGTGACTTCATCTGGGAAGCTGCTCCTTACCAAGATTAGACATGATTTAACAAGAATGCAGAAGAGTGAACTAAAAATAACTTTCTGCTATAATGGAACAACAATTTTTTAAAAATCTAAGCAAAACTCTTTGCCACAAATCTCACTAACCCTTTCAGAAGCTTCTAGCTATCTCGGAATTTGAAGGGACATCAATCGCCACACTTTGGCCAAGGACAGCACCACGCGACGGAGCTAGGAATGAAGTCATCCGGGTCTGTGTTTTCTGGAATTCTGCCCGGAATAGTTTTCTTCTTGACATTATGTCCAGCTCTTTAATACAGCTTAGCATTAGCAATGTGCATAGCTCTCCTAATAAAATCATGCTTAGAATATAAAGGAAGCATAGAAAAATTCCAAGGGTGAGGGAAAGGGGGGAACATTAAGGAAAAAATCATGTGTTGAGGGCGAGCGAGCCTTCACCCTGAGAGTGCACGGTGAGGCCTGCGCTGCTGATGGGAGCCTTAGCCGTGGAGTCACCTTGGCGGTTGACAGGATATTTGCTTCCTGAATTAGGACACTCTAAACTCAGCTAACGGTCAACTCTGGATGAATGAATTTTGCACTTAATTCACAATTACTATTCACTACATTTTTATTCCTAATAAGCGGGCAGGAAGTGGTAACAACAACCTCATGCAGGCTTCTTTCCCTTAATCTTCTCACTCAGCCGAATCCTGTCAGGTCTTCAGAAAGAATTTTAGATGTTCCCAAGCTCCAGGTTCAAAAACTCTTCCAACAAAGGATTATGTAAATGTTTACAATAGCCCTGGCTGGTTTGGCTCAGTGGTTAGAAGGGTCCCTAGTTTGATTCTGGCCGATAGTTGCCGGCTTGATGCCCAGCTCCGATCAGGGCATGTGTGGGAGGCAACTGATCAAGGTCTTTCTCATATCAACGTCTCTCTCTCTATCTCCCACTCTCTCTGAAAAGCAATGGAAAAAATATCCTCAGGTGAAGATTAAGAAAAATGTTTACAATAATATCTATCCTCCTTGGACTGTCCCGTCTCTGGTATTTTACGCAATCAGAGCCTGATTATATAAGATCAACTGAAACACATTTTAAAGAAATTAAAGGTATGAAAACTCCTTTGTGAGGCCAGATCTTTGGACTTACAGAGAGACAGGGTAAAGGCTCCCCAACAGCTGCGAACAGTCAGCCAGAGGGCGATGCAGAATTTACAAACCATGCTAAGAGTTTTGATGCCCTGGGAAAAGCTCTGAAATGTTTCAATCATTAAATTACTCAACCAAAAATACTTACAGATGAACAAATTTAGGACAGACATTACCGGCTTTGGAAACTACATCATATGTTCCCAGAGCAAAATGAGACACAATGAAGTAGGATGGTCTGTTTGTATCCCACCTGCTCACACGGGTGATTCAGATTTGATGCGAGGAACGTGGAACAGACAGGAACCTCTGGCACGTCTGCCCTCACAACCAGTGATGTGAGCAGACCATTGATTCACGAGTTTAATCTTTATGGTTGTCAATTAGAGTGGTTCATGGCAGGGCCCCAACACATGGCAGATGCTCAGTAAATGCTCATTGTATTGATACATAAATAAGTGGATCTATGACATCTGATGATGCCCTTATCTGTGGTTTCACTTTTCATGGTTTCAGTCACCTGTGCTCAACCAAATTGGGAAAGTATTAGTGACATAAATAAAATATTTCAAATGATATTGACGATGGAAGAATTCTGTACAAAAAACAAAAATTATTTTTCAGTTCAGGAAAGAGATGAACCAATGTCTGGAAGGTACATCGATCCGAGATGCTGACTCTGTGGATGGGAAACCCCCAGAAATTGGCAACTACAGGAGATTATTAATAAATGTATGCACTGGCATAAAATGTTTAATTTATAAGCCACTTTCTTTCTATTTATAAAGATTCTTTATAGCATTGCTGGGATGCTTACTACCTTCAAAATTGAAGGTTATATTTCTGTAGTGTCATTTTCTATGATTATGCTTCTCCCTATTATTACAAAAGCTACCAACTTAGCACACATTTATCAAGCACCTACTATTTTCCAGCTACCGAGCTGGCTGGAAAAGTAATTCTCATGTACTATAACTAATGCTTTAAGAAAGAGAGGTAAAAACTTCCATGGGAGGGGAAAAAAAAATGCTTCTGTATTCATCCTACCTTAATTTTTTACAAACATGATCCTGTCAAGCAATTATTATAATTATTATTTCATTTTATAGTCAAGGAAATTGAGGTATTAAAAAAGCCGATTCAGCATCGTTACCATTATTCCCACTGTCACCTTCGTAATACCTACTGAGCACTTGCTAAATGCTTACGCTTCACAGTTACTTACTCATCTAACGTTCACAGCAACCCTGAGGCTGAAAGAGGTTCATCCAGCACCGAGCGTCTGCTGCCCAGGTGCTGGGAGCGCAAGGACGAAGGGGGCATAGTTCTTGCCGTCAGAGAGATGTGCTTGCAGGGGACACGGAGCAGAGGCAGAGCTGAGGTTTAAACAGAACCATCTGTGCTCATCCCACTGTGTCCAACACGCTCGCGTTGACTTGCTCGGGCGACACCGCAAGGAAGTCTCCACGCGATAAAACAGCTGGGACTGGACCCCAGATCTCCCTTCCCAACCCCACATTCTCCCCCCACACCCCTGCAGCCCTGGTGGCCCCAGATTGGGCAAACCCCATGGGAAAGGCTGGGGTGTGCGGTCTCACCTGGCTCAGAGGCACCCCCACCCCCAAGCGGGCCACCCTTTCCCGGCCTGAGTGCCCGCTGGGCACATCCCCCTCCCAGTGCTGGAAAAGGGCACTCATGCCATCCCTCACTCTCTGTCTCTCCTTCCTGGGCTGGGAGAGGGCAGGGACTCGGTGAGGCTCTTATTTATTCTTGTCTCCTTGAGGTTTGGCTTATATATTCTAGTTTCCAAAGTGCTGAGTGATATATTGTCTTTTTTTTTCTTCTCCCTGGCCAGCTTATGGCAGAGCTACTCACAGAATAACAAATTTTAAAAAGAAGTTGCTCCCATGTAGACTGCTCTTTAAGGCGTCCTTGTTACACTGTTAGAGCCACTCATCTTGACCTCCAGGATTTGCGTCACCCAATGAAGGTTGCAGCAAATATAATTTTTGCCTAACCTTTTACAGTTTTAGTAGGAAGTTTAGGATTGCTTCAATGCAGATTAAACCCCTCCCTCCCTCCCTCCCTCCCTCCCTCCCTCCCTCCCTCCCTCCCTCCCTTCCTCCCTCCCCTCACCTGAGAATATTTTTACCCGAGAATATTTTTCCATTGCTTTTCAGAGAGAGTGGAAGGGAGAGAGAGAAACATCGATGTGAGAGAGACACACCTATTGGTTGCCTCCTGCACATGCCCTGACTGGGGCAGGGGACCCAGCCTGCAACTGAGGTACGTGCCCTTGGCCGGAATCGGACCCATGACCCTTAGGTCTGCGGGCCAATGCTCTAACCACTGAGCCAAACTGGCCAGGGCTGTTTCCTTTCTTTGTAAAGGTCAAGGACCGACTGACCCCTGTAATTCTTATAGGACATTCTTAAATAACCAACAGTCCTCTGATTATTAGGTGAATAATCTTTTTTTTTTACTTATAGAAACGAAAACGAGTTAAAATGCCGAAGTCAAACAATTGGAACCTGGCGATGCTGTGGTGGAGGGAGGCCGAGCCACTGCGCAGAGGCCCAGACAAACAAAGTGAAGGCGGGCCAGGCAGCCCGGTCCCCTCACACGCTCCGCAGGCATCTCCGGTGCGCCCCTGCACCGCCTGGAAGGGAGCCGCCAACCGGGGACACGGCTGACGTCCACCTGATCCTAACTGACGCAGATCAATGGCCCCTGGCACCCGGTGCCTCTCTTATTCGAATTGCTTTTGCAGGCCCAGTGCAGGAAGCGCCAACAGGCTCTGCAACGCAGTGTGCTCATGGCTCTGGCCGAGCGCGCCCCAGCGGTCGCCTCTCCTCTGCTCTGAGTCATTCCCCCGGGAGGGGGCCCTGTGACAAAGAGCAGGGAGCCGGCCGCCACGTCCCAGTTAGTGCGGACGGCCCGTCGCTCCCTCTGCCTGAGCCACAGGCCCGGGAGTGTGGCCGGAGGAAAGGCCGGGCCCGGGAGGAGAGGGGCAGAGTCAGGCGACAGTGCCCGGCAGGCACAGCGCGGGGGGCCGATGCCCACGGTCCGCTGAACTCCCCGCGAGGCCTGAGTCCTGCGGGCCAGGCGCTCTCTACCCTGAAGCCTGAGCAGGAGGCAACCCCCAAATCGCAGCCAGGCTTCACACCCCGGAGCTGCTCTCCTGCCCCGTGCTGTCCCCAAGACCGGCCGGCCTGTGCGGCTGGCTTCCCTCACACCCAGCCTTCTCTCTGTCCTTCCCCACAGGCCCTTTGCATGTGCTGTTCCCTTCACTGGGAGCGCTC
This sequence comes from Miniopterus schreibersii, assembly GCF_964146895.1. NCBI lineage: Eukaryota > Metazoa > Chordata > Mammalia > Chiroptera > Miniopteridae > Miniopterus > Miniopterus schreibersii. The sequence continues at coordinate 3,654,524 of NC_138117.1, read as the reverse complement.
TTCTGACCCCCTCCCTCTACCTTTCATCTAGTTAACTCAATATTTAGGCCTCAGTCCAAGTTTCCCTTCATCGGGAAAGCCTTCCTAACCCCGCAGTGTATGCCTCGGGTCTTAGTTACAAGCTGCATTTCCTTTTTCTTTTTTTAAAATATGTTTTTATTGATTTTAGAGAGAGAGGAAGGGAGAGGGAGAGAGAGAGGGAGAGAGATAGAAACATCAATGAGAGAGAAACACCAATCGGCTGCCTCCTGCACGCCCCCTACTGGGGAACAAACCCACAACCCAGGCCTGTGCCCTGACCGGGAATCGAACCGACGACCTCTTGGCTCCTGGGATGAAGCTCAACCACCGGGACGCACCAGCTGGGCACAAGTTGCATTTCTTCCCTTCAAACCTCTTACATCAGCTTGTAATCACGTGTTTATTAGAGGTTAATAAGTTAACGTACTGAGTGTTTTACCTCTGTCGTTAGCACAGTTCCTGGCTGTAACGCTGAACTTCTAGAATTTAAACCCCATCTCCACACCTGCCAGCTGTGTGACCTGGGCAAACTCTACGTCTCTCTAAGTCTCGGTTTCTGCATCTGTAAGATGAGGGTTTGCATGGTGTCAACACCGTAGAGCTGTTGGGACACTTCAGTGAGCGAACACCCTCTGGAGTGTCCAGGTTGCTGCTTCTCCCTGGTGTTGGCGTGTTTGGATTTCTGGTTTCGCGGGTGTAGCCGGGACCTCAGCTTTACTCCTACCTCCTTGCTTCCACCAGCTGGTTTTGCTGTCAGATTGTTTGACTCTTGCCTGGGGAGCTCATGATTTTTCTCTCCACGCCCTGGCCCTGTCTCTAGCCCTGAAGCGACATGGACATCAGTAATCCTGGCTCCAGTCCAGGTCGTGGCCACGGTGCCAGAGGAAAGGGAAGGACAGGGGACAGCGAGGGGGACTGGAGGGACCCGGCCCTGACCTGAAGACTCCACCATCTACAGGCTGGAGGCAGGAGGGGCAGAGAGCTGGCGGGCAGATCAATGCTGTGAAACTTTCCGAACACCTGCCCTGCGGCGTTTTGCCCAGTTGTCTTTCCCTCCCCGCCCCGGCCGGGCAGCTTCTGTCGGCGCTCAGCTCCCGGCCGACCAGTGACTCAGCCCTTCAGTCCTGAACACAGCCCTGGGGACAATTGTGTTGGTGGAGTGCTTTCCATTCTAATCATTCTAATAGCATGTTATGGTGAGATTTTTATTTTGCTTTAAATTAATTTTTTATTATGAAAGCAATATCGATGCATGGTTTAGACGTTCAAACTGGTCAGAAGCAGAGAAAAGTCATTACAAAGCTCTCCTCTGACTTACATAGACTTGCATACTATCGTGTGTCCTTCAAGAAAAATGTTTGCCAGATACGAAATTTGTCCAAAAATGTGTATTATACATTCCTTTCTAGACAAATGATATGTCATAGGTATTGCCCTGCATAAGAGCACTTCTTTTAATGAAATCGTAACTTTAATCCATCATTTAAAAAACGGAAGGAGAAACAGACATTTAAAGTGCCGCTAATAAACCTCCCAGCATCGCTGACGTGTGACTCAGGACTCATCCTGCCCAAGGTGATACCTCTGCTCGGGAAACCCAGAAAGTCGTCATTTTAAAACCAAGGGAAAGCTTCTGTCTTAAACAGATATTTAATAGTCCTTGTACAGAACAGGGTTTTCCAAATGTTGATATTGCTATTGACACAGTTGTCATCACTGTTACTGTAGAAGGGGGTCTGCCCAGAAGGACTGGTTACCCCTGTGCCTCCACCGTCCCTGTGTATACCCGGTAGCCACATTCATAGCTGTAGGTTTATAATGGTAGCTCTAGATTTATGTCATTTCCTGTTGAGGGCTCTCTTTCAAGTCCCAAGGACTCAGTAATGCCTGGGATATAATACGTGATCAGTCTAAATTGAGTGATTAAATCAGACAAAGGGACAAAAATATTGTATACAAAAGGCTTCACCACTTCACTGTTATATCCAATGTCTATTATGAAAAATTTCAAACTGAAAATGTGAAAGAAAAATATAGTGTATTCCTATGTACCGACCACTTAGATTCAACGTTCTGCCACATTTGAAAGTCAGCCACCAGCATCCTGACATGTCATCGTTCATTCCTTAAGCCAGTGCTGTGTTAAATGGCAAAGAGTTTTAGACAGAATGGAGCATATGGCGGCAGAGGTTACAGGATATTATGTGGACATTAAAATGTTGTTCACGATGCATTTTAAATTAACTGGAAAATGCTTGTGGCATATTGCTAAATAAATGAAGCAAAAGTCAAATTGTTTGGTTAGAGCATCGTCCCAATATCCTAAGGTTGTGGGTTCGATCCCCGGTCAGGGCACAAGGCACAAACAAGAATAAACCAGTGAATGCATAAGTAAGTGAAAGAACAAGTCCATCTCTCTCTCTCAAATCAATCAATACATAAAGATTTTTTAAAAAGTCAAATTGTATGACCTCAACTCTAAAACACCAATAGTTAACAGCGGGTATTTCTGGGTATTGGGATTGTAAGTAATTTTTTCTTTTTATATAATGTTTCTTAGTTTTTAGCAAAAATAATGCATATTCCCAATTAACGTTTTAGCAAAAGCAAATTCCAGAGAAGTGATTTGTTCCCTCAGCAGATATTACACCGAGAGTTCTCCCCTGTGTGGAATGCCCATTGCACCCCAAGATTAACACTGCTTCTGCGGTCAAAAGGCCAGTCTACAGAGCTTTAGTGAAAATCTGTGGTTCCTCTAGGTTTTTGTCAGCTGTTCGCCTTTGAGCCAAGTTCCTAAGCTGCACATCATTTATCGGAAACTAAGAGTGAATTCCTATCTGGGTCAATCCAAGATTGTGTCTGTTACTATTTTTCCGATTCCTGGTGACCCTGGAAATTGTCCTGAATTCCAAATGGTTGCCTCTCTTCACTGGTCTGGAGAGCTCTCCCCTACTCAAGCCTATCCAGCTCACACACACCCCTCCTCTAAGGTCTTGCACCTGATACCCCAGGGGAATGAGAAAAGTGCCCGTCCCAGCCAGGGCTCCTCCCATCTCTGGTGCCCTGGGGCTCTCTTGCAGCTTGGGGTGGTCACCAGTCTCCTCTCCTGCCTCCCACACTAGACCCTTAGCTCTTGAGGACAGGACCTGCCTGACCTCAGTCTCCCCAGAACCTAGATGAAGGTGGGGCTCAGCCACCAGGACTTTGAATGCCTGCTATGTGGCTCAAAAGGTTGTCCCAACATCCCCTTGGCTTGTTGGGGTCTTACTGAGAGAAATGCCTGAAAAATGTATGGGCTCCCATCAGGCCACCGAGCAGGGAGCTCAGAATTTTTGTCCTGCCTCTGGCCATGTGCCCCAGTAGGGACAACTTTCTCTTTCAGAGGGAAAACCATCTGGGAATGACCCAGATCACCTGGACACCTGCTGTGGAAGGAATGACAGCAGGGGAGGAATCAAAGATAAAAGCTACTTTTGAGCTAACAGTGAGCCGAATTCTCTCCACTGGCAGGTTCCCCTCCTCTCGGGGCTTGTCGCCTTGGCTGTAAAATGCTAAGTCTGGACTTGACTTCTAGTTCAATGTGAGCCCGAGGCACTGACCCTCACCTGAGCCCTGGGTCCTGGTAGAGAGGATAGCACCTGCCCAAATACCTAGGCAACTCCAAAGAAAGAGGGCATTCAGCCCTGGCCGGTGTGGCTCAGTGGTTAGAGTGTCGGCCCACATACTGAAGGGGCGCGGGTTCAATTCCCGGTCAAGGGCACGTACCTGGGTTGCAGGTTCGTTCCCCACTCCCAGCAGGGGCTCGTTCGGGAGGCAACTGGTCCGTGTGTCTCTCACATCCATTTTTTTTCTCTCTCGCTCTCCCCCTCCCTCCCACTCTCTCTGAAAAGCAGTGGGGGGGAAAATATCCTTAGGTGAAGATTAAAAATAAAAACAGAACAAATATACTACAGCGTTCTTACTAGGCCTTTTATGAAATGCTGCTTGCCTGACTGCTCACACTCACTGGCCAGCGCCTCCTGGTGAGAGCCTGAGTGCGTGGCCGGCGCTGGCCTGTGGGATCAATTCCGATCCCTTGCTGGTGCCTACGACCTGCCTTCCACCCCGATTTCCTTTGACCTCTAGGGTCATTTGGAAAACAGATGATGCTTTGCTATGGAAAGATCTGCTCTTGGAAGTATGCCCAAGCTTTTGATGTGGGAAAATTTTATATCTATTCCCAACACACGCCATAAAACCCCCACAACTCAGGGCACTTTAGTTCACTGTACCAAAAATGAATAAATTAATTAAAAACAACAGGGGGGGATTATTTCCCACAGTAATTGAGAGGGGGGGACACCAGCAGAGGAGTAGGGTCACTCCTCTTTCCTCTGGCTCAGGATGGAAAAGGGGGACATTCAGGTCAGACCAGCCTGATCCTTTCTCAAGGTTTCCTGCCTTAGTCTCATCCTGTGGGGTTCGGGGAGGCCTCACGATCCCTCCAGGCTCTGTCAGCAAAGGCCGTTGGGCGCCGGGGACTCAGAGGAGGGCCCAGCGTTTCCATTCATAACTTACTTTGTTTTGTACATTCCTTTTATGTCTTAAAAACCTTTTGTCACTTAAAGATTTTCTATCTGGGTTTTTGCATTGAAAACCAATGTCTCACTCCGAAGTCGTGCACCCCTGAGGCTGCTGGATCTGAACTCAAGCTGCATTATCAGGCCTCTCCAGACACACCGGGGCAGGTGAGGGAGGGGACCAACCTGCTGATCTCTCAGTCACGGGGGAAATACTTTGTAGCTTCCAAATTTAAGCACTTTAAAGGTATTGAAGGTATCAGAGGTCATACTGCTATGAACCAGACAGAATTTAACAAATGTTTTCAGCTTTATAAACATGTGCTTAAGATAAGAGATATATCTTTGAGAACAATTAGATTTTTTCAGAAAATATGAGCTATTTTTGAAAAAGGTATGAAGCAAAATAACTGGAGACATTTGGATAAAGGAATGACGAGAATCCTTGAGCACTGAGGAAGGCGGAGTCACAGCTCATGCCTCTCTCCCAGCATCCATAGGCGGTGAGCTCTTACCTGCGCCTGACCAGAGGCTGGTGACCAAGGGCTGTGCTTCCTAATTCTGTCTATTGTTCACCTCCTGCGGGATTCGGTGCAGTATCTCATCGGAAAATAAAAATAAAGGTTTAGCCCAGCTGGTGTGGCTCAGTGGTTGAGCATTGGCCCATGAACCAGGAGGTCATGCCTCAATTCCCAGTCAAGGCACATGCTTGGGTTGCAGGCTTGATCCCCAGTTGGGGGTGTGCAGGAGGTGGCCAATCAATGACTTTCTCATCACTGATGTTTCTCTCTCTCTCTCCCTCTCCCTGAAATCAATTTAAAAAAAACACCAAAACATGTCGTGGCAGAGGGTAGTGGAAGGACCCCTTTCCGAATACTCTTTGCTAACTTACTCATAAACTCATTTAATCGTAAACTCATTAAGTTACACATAAACTCATTTAATCATCTTGGCAACCAGAAGACCTAGTTACTAAGGTTCCATTGGGTCCATTTTAAAGATGTGGAAACTAAGCAAAGAGAAATCAATTAAGTTGATGGAAGTGGAGCCAGAATTTAATCCCAGTTCTGTTTACTTCTGAGCCCATCCCGCTGATCACTGTGCTCTATTTCTTCCCGCTTCTCAATCTTTTATCCGTGAAACGGGGATTAGAACACCAGCCGTAACGTCTGGGAGATGACACTGCACGATGCCTGCTAAGCGAAGGTGATTTGCAAACTGTGAGGTGCTATTGGAACACTTTCTGTGGATATGAGATGAGAAGGGCAGCTTTGTTTGGAACCGCAGAATTTATTATTTATTTATTTATTCACTTATTTATTTTAAACCTATCTGAGGATATGTTTCCATTGCTTTTTCAGAGAGAGTGAGAGAGAAACATCGATGTGAGAGAGACACTTCCTTTGGTCGCCTCCGGTACTCCCCCCAACCAGGGCCGGGGATCGAGCCTGCAACCGAGGTACATGCCCTTGACTGAATCAAACCCCAGACCCTTCAGTTCTTGGGCCGACACTCTAACCACTGAGCCAAACCGGCCAGGTCAGGAACCACAGAATTTAAAACTTGAAGTTTTCCGTGGATTGTTTGCTAGTTTTTTCCCCCCAAATCTGGATACTAAAATTCTAGACGCCTCCTACCAGTTTTCCTTCTGCAAACACTACTGAATATGCATGAAATCCCAAGGTGCAAATGCAGCTTTCTTAGGAAAATCATCACCAGTTAAAACAAGCTGTCGGATTGATGAAGAGGACAGTTAAAAATCAAAATAGCAAGCTGGCTCCCGGAGGGTTTTTCTTGTTGACCTTGGGATTCTGAAAGAAAATGATTAAAGCAGGGCCTGTGCAAGGTTCTCACCAAGATTTATGGACAGAAACTTAAATACCTCAACGATTCCATCTCTTTAATTGCCCATTGTCAGTGACTTCCACAGTGGAAAATCTGAGTCTGAGGATGGGGAGGCGGGAGCTTTGAGGGTTCACAGCAGCGAGGACACCGCAGCCGAGAACCTGAGAAGCCTCACTCCTGCAGAGGCCCTTGGCCACCGTTTGCACGCCAAGGTCAAGGTGTGAGGGAAGGACTCCTGACAGCCACAGATATTTTTAATATTGTTTGTCCCTAGGCTCATTGCTTTGACTTAGTATTTCCAATCTCCATGTTGACCACAGATCCTACTCCCACTAACACACATGCATGGGCACATGCTTAACTTTCCAAAATAGAAGAGTTTGCCAAAAGGGAACTCTGGGACCTTTGTTGTTTAAAACAGCATCCATTTCTTAGAATTAGTTACTCATCAAAGCCAAGGGTGACTTAAGGTCTTAAACCGCCACAATGAAATGTTTCCTAGTTTCGTCTACAGGACATGCACAAGGCGGAAAAACAGAAAACCTGCTGCTGCAACCCAGGTCTTCCCGGTCCAGGTAGTACGTTGTAATTCAGAGAATTGAACTTGAACTTCATTAGGAGCAAATCCTTTCTATTTTCCCCTCTGTTTTCCTATTTTTCAAAATTTGTTCTAGCCTGGCCGGCGTGGCTCAGCGGTTGAGCATCGACCTAGGATCCAGGCGATCACAGTTCGATTCCCGGGTTGCAGGCTCGATCCCCAGTCAGCGGCCTGCAGGAGGCAGACCATCAATGACGACTCTCTCATCACTGATGTTTCAACTCTCTCCCTCCCTCCCCCTTCCTCTCTCTGAAATCCATAAAAGATATCTTTTTAAAATAAATAAATAAATAAAAATTTTCTCTAGATAATGCTTACATGGCGACCGATGTAAATAACAAGTCACCCAGCTGAAAGACGCTTCCAACGAGAGAATGCAGCAGAGAGGGCAGAGAGACACGCCTGGCTCGCCCTTTCGAAATGGTTTCATAAATGCCCCTAAGTCCAGCCTCTGTGCCCATATTAATGCACATACATGGGCTCACCCGCAGCCAAATTCATCTGAGTAAGTCCACAATGTGGCCGAGATCCTTGCTGCGAAGAAAAGAGAGGCAAGGGAAGCACTTGAGCCGATTTCCTTACACTTCCCAGAGGCCAACGCCTTTAGCTTTGGCCAGGTGAGATGTATTTAGGTCATCATCTTAAATCCTTTCACAGATCTTTAATCTGAGGTGATTATTGATTTTCTCTGGAAGCCAATCGGCTGATGGAGTCCCTGGAGCTCCAACAGGAGCACTGGTAGAAGGTGTGCACCTGACGGATGGGTGCAGCAATTCCACTCCTGGATACATGCCCAGGAACTGAACCCGGGGACTGACACATGCTGCGCACGAGTGGTCAGAGTGGCATTACTCACAACAGCAAGAGGCGCAAACAGCCCAAATGTCCAAATGTTACTTAATCATATATATATGATACAGTAGGCAGTCAGGCGGACATGAGCTGAGCAGGAACAGTAGGCTTAGCAATTGGCAAAACAGGGAGGACAAGTATTGCAGGGTGAGACCTCACCCCCAGAGTGACCGCTCCTCCCCTGGCATGTTGTGCGTCATGTGGTTTGGACCCTCCCCTGAGCTTCCTCCCCTGGCGTGTCGATCGTCACGAGGTAGACCCCCTTCGAGAGGGAACAAGAAGGGGGGAGAATAGCCTCCTAGGACTCCAAAAAAAGTCCTTGCATGACCACCCCCTTAAGCATTAGGCCCTCTCAGGACCATGACATTCTGATCCACACCAAATAATCTTAGGATAAAGCCTGAAGTAATCATCTGAAATGCTTGCCGCAGCTCCTGTGAGCAGCTGACACACTCTGGCACGTGTTTCTGCGGCTCCCTTTCATACCCACCAACCAGTGAGCTGTCGCCAAATAAGTTCCTTCTTGTGACAAGCAGTATGCTAGGAGCTGGGGCACGTGGCAGTGAGTAAGAACACAGTTGTCCTTGCTTTTAAGAAGCTTATATTCTAGTGGACAGTGACCAACATTATAAAATACAAAATTAATGATAAAAACATCAGATGGAGGTGAGTGCAGGAAACCGAAATAGGGCTTGACTGGTAATACCTTATCTTATCTTGAAAGGTTGAACAGGTGGGTGGTTTGGCTTCTGGTTCCTGTCTTCAATGGCGCTGTGACTCAGTCATATTTTCTTTTAAATCCATTTCAATGGCTTAGTCAGACACAGTTGCACAATTTTAAGGTCTAACATTTTAAAAACTTCATGATTCATAAGATCCTATGACACATACTAATATTAGTGGAGTCTTCTTAGGCACAATGTGAGTCATTCTGTATTCATTGCTCTCCCTTGTATATTCCAAACACACACACACACACACACACACACGCACACACACACACACGTCACATGTCATCTCTACCTGCCATTTCTCTAGTCCACTCACCCTTCAAGTCCTTTTCATCCATATAGCATGTGTGGTCCAGGCCTTCACCACCTCTTGTCAGGCTCTGACATCAGCCTCCTGATCACTCTCCAAGGCTTGCTTTTCTCTGCAGCTTCAACTAGTGTCTAGAAAAATCTTCCTCTTTGTCATTTTTACCCACTGGTCCTGGTTACGCCCTGTAGATTCAATAAGTAAATGCAGGCATTCCACCAGACAGCTGCCCTCCCAGTGACTAAACAGGACTACACGCCCTCCTGGTCTTGTCTCCAGCCGGCATCCCTCCCGTTCCTTACCTTTCTCGTTGCACCGTGGATTCCAGACTCTTCTTCATTCTGGTAACCTTGACCAGGACATAGTTTGATGCATTGTTTTTAAAATGTACTCAAAACTGAACACAGTATTTCAAATGTGGTCTGAACAAAGCAGTCGTTCTATTTCTTCTTTTGAATTGATACTCTTTTTAAAAATAGATCTTAAGAGGGAAGTTCTGAGTTTTGACAAATGCCTACAGCTGTGTAGCCACCATGAAATCAGGATAGAGATCATTTCCATCACTGCAGAAAGTTTCTTCCTGCCCTTTCTTACCCCAAACCTGCTAACAATAGCAACCATTATTTTAATTCCTACCACAATAGATAGTTTTGCCTCTATCAGAATTTTATACAAATAGAATCCTATAGAATGTACTCTTGTGACTGGCTTCTTTCAGTCAACATTATGCTTTCGAGATTCATCCATGTTGCTGCATGTGTCAATAGCTTGTTCCTTTATGTTGCTGAATAGTATTCCATTGAATGGATGTACCACAATTTATCTCTTCTCCTGTTGATGGCCATTTGGGTTGTTTTAAGTTTGGGGCTATAATTAATAAAGCTTCTATAAACAAGTAGTTTTATAGACTTTTGTTTTTCTTTATCTTGGGTAAATACCCAAGAGTACAATTTCTGGATCATAACAGAGCTTCCAACAGGCCTGGCATGATAGTCCATTGCAAAGCCTTGGGCACCCTCTCGTGTGAGGTGAGAGTCCTAGTTCTCCCAGAATTCCCAGACGGGACCTGATGTCCACTCTTTAACTCTGTCCAACAGCATGGCCAACTTCAGAGAAGAGCCCAAGCCAGCACTCCAGTGACACAGTTGTACTTGTTGGCTTTTACCAGTACCTGTCAGAAATGGAGAGCCTGACCCCTTCTCATCTGTCCTCTTACGGACAGGGATTCTACCTGGTATGCACAAATTTCCTTGTTCCTTGGGCTATGCTCCCTTCCAGTACTTGTTTTTTCTAAGCTACCATTTTTAAGCATTTGCTACATATCAAGTCTACTGCTTGCCTGGCTTTAACTCCATTACTTTAAGCTTCTCAGCAACTCCACAAATAGGTTTTATGCTTTCAATTCACATATGAAGAAAATGGAGCTTAAAAACATTAAATAACTTACCTATAGTCACCCAAAGAGTAAATGGCAGCTCCAAAATATAAGCCATCATCTCCACACCTGTGCATTATTGACTCCTGCCTCCTAAGCAGCCACTGAGGAAGGGATCTCCTTGTTCCCTGCACCCCCCAACCCCCAGCTTGATGGGACATCTCGGCCCTACCACCTCTGTGCTCCTCGAATTCACCTCAGGTAGCCCTCCTGGGCTTGCCTTTTTAGCTGAGTCACTTCCCAGTTTATAATTCTGCCTAATGACTGGGAGTATAAGCTCAAACTGTCAAAGAAGAGAGAAAACAATGCAGAAAGGCCTATATTATTTACTTTTTTAAAAAACACACATGTCTTTATTAATTTCAGAGAGAGGAAGGGAGAGAGAGAGAGAGAGAGAGAGAGAAACATCAATGATGAGAGTGATTGATCGGCTGCCTCCTGCACGCCCCCGACTGGGGATGGAGCCCGCAGCCCGGGCCTGTGCTCTGACTGGGAATCGAACCTTGGTCACCTGGATCCTAGGTCGATGCTCAACCACTGAGCCATGAGCGGCCGGGCGGCCCATATTATGAACATAACTCATAACCAGTCTACTTTACGTTGTCTTATCAAGAAAAGAAAGAACAGTGGAGGGGTAAAGTGGATTCAGCATTCAATAACCCAAAACAAAGATAAATGTGAGGAAAACACAGAGCCCCGACTGACCTTCTTACAGGCCAGAATTGTGCTGCCAAATCCGGATGACAGCCATCTCCAAGATGACATCATCTTGGCAAAGAAACAGGGTCACAGGAAGCAGCGCCGAACCAAAAACCCTGGCTTGCTGAGCATGAACCAGGTAGAACCTGACTTTTGCTGCTTTGCCCAATTTGCTGAACTTATAGAGCAAAAATCAAAAGCAAGCCCTTCTCCCACTCATCTGTTTCTGTGAGTCTGTCTGCATGACCCAGACCTCTGGGTGGCAGAGATCCAGGCTGTCGTTCTGCTGTTTTGACAGCCCTTCAGCTGTGCCCCATGCGCTGGAAAGCTGGAGAGCTGTGTGCAAGGGTTTGGTCGTAGAATCGTCAACATTTTCCAAGTGATGAGGTATTTACAGGCTGAGAGCGCAGAGAGGGTCCAGTGCTTCCAGGAATAACCCTGAGGCTCTTAATAACGTATGTTGCGGATTTCTGCTGCTCCTGCCTGTGGCTGGGATCACATGAGTTTTTATGAGTCATGAACATGAGACTGTTAAAAACAGCCAAATTGGGATTTTCATCCAGATTGAGAAATCCTAAAAAACAGTCTCCACTGTAGTTTCAGAAGGTAGGTTTGTAGGAGGCATTCCCGGATATTCCGTAAAAGTCATTAGCGTCGACATGGTTGAATAAACACGTCCTTAGCATTTTCTGCATTGCACATATTTATTTAACCACAAAAAAGATGGAAATAACTAGAGAATAGAAATAAATAAAGTTGGCTCAGTAAAAAGCTGCCTCAGTTACTCCCCAGCCATTTCTGGGTCACCTGCTATGTGACATATGCAAGATTTTTCACTTAATCTTTACACTTACTGGCCCTTAACTTCTCCTCTCTTATCCATTTGCCTACTCTCTCTTCTCTCTCCCTCTTTCTAGAGTTCTTTGTTCTCTCATCATTTACATAAGGTATTGAAATCCTTTCAAAAATTGCTGTTAAATAAAAACAATGAGGAAATGGAAAGTTGCTGCCACACTCAGGCTAGGAAATAACTGAAAACTCTGACATTATCAAATAAACATCACACCAATAGCTACAGCTGGCTAACATCACACCTACTTCTGAAAAGTAAACATTATGGCAGGAAAAAAAAAAATCCCACGATGACATAGAAGTACTTTGATTTTTTAAATTTCCCATCCAGATGATACACATAGGGTCAGTAGTACTTGGCTTGTTCCAGATGATGAAGTATTCCACCAGGTTGCATCCTTCATCTGAACAAACCTCTAGGCTCTGTGTAGTTCAATATTCCCTGCAGCTGTTACTTAGGCTTTTGCCACATGATTACTGTTTCTTCAAAACCTCTCACTAGGGAGGGGATTTACCCGGTCCTCTCTCGCATTCACGCCGTGACTCCCACATTTTGTTCTTCGTGCCAAATGTTGGAGGCAGCTTTTAGTCTTAACCAAAATATCCGCACGATGCCAAATACATTTCTGTAAACCATCAAAATAAAGTCTGTAGGGAAAGAATGAAAAATGTGCATGAAACGAGTCCTTTGGAACAAAGGATCTTAAAACTGCAAAGAGCACAAATAAAGGGGCCGCCTTGGTTATGAACAGTAATGATAAAGGCATCTGAGGAGTGCTGGTGCTCCCCATGGGCCCAGGCCGCTCTGAGGACCTTCCACGTGTAATCTGTAAATAACCACATTCCATAGGTAAGAGCCCACTTTACAGATAAGAAATCGAGGCACAGAGAGGCTACGTCACTTGTCCAAGGCACTTCAACTAGCAAGTGACGCAGCCTGAATTGGAACCCAGGCAGCCTGACTCCAGAGCCCCTGCTTGAACTGCCACACCACACTCTTCTTATGGACGCTATTTCCCTACACTGGTACATATTTTTTCAAGAAGCCCAACATCCTATGTCCCAGATAAAGGAGAAAGAAGGACGGCAGGAGCCTCAGCTCCCTGCCCTGACCCTGGCCCTCCTTTCAGCTCTTCAACCCCTCACCCCCCTCTCTGCCTTCACAGCCAATAAAGTCCCTGTAGGGCATCCAGCTCCATCCAGCTGCCTTTCCTATTAAAGTTGGTTTAAAAGACCCGGCCTCAGTCTTCCAGCAGTTTATAATCCAAATAAACAATATAAAGAAGTGTATAATTTATAATCCAAGAAAATATATAGAGGCACATAAAAAGAACATTTAGCCTGGCTGGTGTGGCTCAGGAGGTCATGGCTCCATCCCCAGTAGGAAACGTGCTGGAGGCAGCCGATCAATGATTCTCTCATCACTGATGTTTCTCCCTCTCCCTGTCCCTTCCGAATTCTCTAAAATCAATAAAAACATATTTTTTTCAAAAAGAAAGAACATATAGCCATGGGAGAGAAACATGGGGGGGGGGACAGAATCTGTACCAAGTTTGACAATAAAGCGATGGCTTTTGAGGTGTGTGACTGATAAGCAGCCTCTGACAGCAATTCCAAAGGCAGATTCCACTAGGGTTTCTGCCCACTCGTGGTGACAGCTGTGAAATGACAGCCCACGCTCGGAGCATCTGTGCGAACGTGTCCCATCATTTCACACGTACACCTTGAGTAGCAGGTGGCGCTCCCCTCCCCAGCCATTTAACCGGCTCTCCCTGTCTCCCCTCCGCCTCTGCTTTCCCCGGGGGGGCCCCCCGTAGTCACTCACAGCTCCGGTGGGACAGCTGGTCTTAGAGGACACTGCTCCCGGGCGCTGAGGGCTGCCACGAGCTGAATCAAAGTCCCCCTTCTCGACGAGCTGAATCAAAGTCCCCCTTCTCGAGGCGCTCACACAGGGCCATCTTTTAAAAACGCAAATCTGATCCCACTCATTGCATTTAAAACCATCCAATGACTTTCCATTGCTCTCGGGAGACAGAACAAAATCTGCGCAGGGCCTCCCTGAAGCTCTGAGTGGATGGGTGGCCCTGCCTTCGCTCCAGCCGCTCGCATCCCGTACACTGTCCCCTCTGTTCCTGCCTCCCAGCCTTTGGTCCCCTCCTTGCAGGTGCCAGGCCAGTTTTATCACCTCCCCTCGTCAGCATTCACAGACGCGCGCTCCTGCGATGGTTGATTGCTATTGATCTCCCCACTGGACTGTGAATCGCAGGGGTGTGGGGAGGAGGCTAGAGGTCCCCAAAGAGATAAGGCAGGAAAACGTCAGCTGCAGTCAGGTTGTGAAGAGTTGCTGGTGCCAGACTGAGGAAATTGGACATGATTTTGTGTACTTTGGGGAGCCTTTGATAGCTTTTGAGCAGCTAAGCCAGGCGATCAGAGGTGTGCTGAGCAGCTGAGTCTAGTGGCCTTAAGCAAGACGCGCTGGAGAAAGACGGGGCCGGGCCCTGTGGCTGTAGTTTGAGTAAGAGTTCGAGCGGTTGCCCGAGGGCCATGGGGAGGAGAGGAAGAGGTGGGGAGACTTGGCCAAATCCACACGTGATCTTCGCTTGGATGTGAGAACTGAGGGACGGGGCGAGTCCAAGAGGATTCCAGGTTTTCCAATCAGGGTGTCAGAGCTTAAGTCACTTAATGAGTAGAAATAAAAAGGTAGGAGGAGGAGGAGGCCCGGCGGAGGGTACAGTGACAGAGCCCGTCCTGGAACTGCTCAGCCGCAGGTCAGGCTGGGTTTGAACATTTAGGACCGGGGAGCAGAAGAAAGGTCCTGGCCGGCGAGGGGGCTGTGGGTGCCACAGAAGACGTGGGTGCCCCGTGCACTGGGACGGCGATCGCAAATAGGGGAGGGGGAGAGGAGGAGAAGGAGCTGGAAAGGGAAGGAGCATTTAGAGAGAGCGTAGAAGTAGGGGAGCCAAGGGAGGGGAGAGCTCAAGAGGGAGGCCAAGGCCAGGGTGCGAAAGCGCTCTGCCCAGAGTGGACGCGGAGGCCCAGAAAAGCCCCCTGCGGCCTCCAGCTACTGGGGGCCGGAGAGAGCAGTTTCGGGGAGCAGCGTTTTGAGAGGAAAGGCCAAATCGTGGGGATGTCCCCAAGACTACAGAGGTCATCCGGGCTTCTACTGCCCTCTGCTGTTGAACGTCACGTAATTAAACAGGGTGAACGGCAATATTTACGACCAGCTGCCAGGAGTCAGATGCTTCCCGCTGTTTAATTGTTTCCGGCACAGTCTCGTGGAGAAGGTATCGGCACCATTTCAGTATTTCAGTGTCCATTATCTATCACTTAGTTAAAAACAAGCTCAGGGAAGCGCTGTAACCTGCCTAAGGACACTAGGCTCTAAGTCCCACAAGGGCAGGAATCACGGTTTCGTTCACGGTCACCTATGCCTAGATGCTTGGCATATAGGCGGATTTTTTATTTATTTTTTGATAAATGAATGAATGAACAAATGAAGTCTGGCATTAAAATGAATTCCAAAGCCCATAAGCCTTCCAGATATACATGGCTGTCTCTCACCTTTATTTTAACAGAAGGGATGGTCCTATTACTGATTTTTCTCCCCCCAAAATCTCTTCAGGTACAAGAGTGAAGAAACTGACTTTGTGACAAGTGTTATTTCTGAATAAAAGTATGTGATTATAACTCCACTTTGCAAATCACCCAGCTGTTAAATCAAACAATCAAGCCAATCACAGCTAACTTAATCTCTAGGCAGCTTTGTTCTCTAGATTGTGTGTAGGTCAAAACCCACAAGCAAATAAATATGTATGAACTTTAAGAAACATATTTCAGGAAGGAAGACTCATAAGAATCAACCATGGGCCAAATTGTTTCAAATTATAGGAAACAGCTTCTCATATATTTTTTAGAGAAAATTATTTTCCTGAAGTGATTTTCTTCCGTATATATTTCAGAAGTCAAATTCATGGGAAATAATGGTCACATATTTGAAACTAATTAGTAGAATTCGAAAGGAAAGAGATTTAAATTTAACTTCTATAGGATATCAACTTCAACTCCTTTTAATGAAAACATTTGGTAAGGCGTTTCCTAAGAAGGAGGGTTCGGGCCGCAGTGACCTATTTGCTTCTGTTATAGGAGCCTGGGAATTATCAACTTCTTCCACTTAGTCTAGTTTCAGCTGGGAGGCTGGATGGTCTATTAAAAAGCATTGTAGATGCAAACAAATTTCAGGTCTACCTCTAATTAAATGCAAGTCTGGGTAATCAATTAGACCATCTAAATATCAGCTTTTCCATCTGTAATATGGGATTAAAAGTGGCTGGTGCCCAGCCGGTGTGGCTATGTGGTTGAGCGTTGACCCCGGGGTCAGGGCACAGGCCTGGGTTGCGGGCTCAGTCCCCAGTGGGGGGTGTGCAGGAGGCCGCCGATTGATGATGTTTCTCTCGAATCGATGTTTCTATCTCTGTCTCCCTCTCCCTTCCTCTCTCTCTCTCTCTCTCAAATCAATAAAAACATTTTTTAAAAAAGCGGCTGGTGTACCTAATTTACACAGCTGTTTTAAAGAAAAAAGCAGGTACTATAAATATAAAATTGATAAGAAATGTCAAAGCATGCAGTACACATGCAGTGCCCTTGTCATCACTTCTTTCCTAAAAGATGCTTCTGGTCCATCCCCAGCTGAACAGAGGAACAAGCTTCGGGTAGTCCTGTTGCTGTTGGGTTTTCTTGCGTCAGCCTCTTAGTGAAACACAGAACTGTGTGGTCCTTGAAGAATTTTCCAGGCAGGGCTGTTCTGAAGCAGCCTGGAAAAAAAATTGTCTTCACTCATCTTACAAAGCTCCAGAGTTGCATGTGTCTGCCTCCGGGGAGCTTCTAGATGTTCCTGAGGTTTCGAGCCCCCCAATAAGCTTCTAGAACCACTTATGCCCTGTAGATTGAAGTGTGTGATTCCCCAGTCCTGGGTGGAAACCTCCATTGGTATGTTTCCCAAAGTACGACTCAGGGGTCAGCTCTGGGAGTCTCTCTCCACCAGGAAGTCCTCTCACACCTGGAGTTTGGTCTGTGGCTCCTTGGACAGCAGGGTTGAGCTTGGACAGCAGGGTTTCCCACTGTGCCCACCCTGGGTGGAGGGGATGGGTGGAAAGAGGCCTAGCTCCCAGGAAGCCCGTTGCCTTTTTACTGTCTGAACACTGAGGCTGCTGTCTCTCCCGTTGCTAGAAGCCAGATCTCCAACCTTACGATAAAGTGGATAATCTCTGATCAGGGCTTCCCCCCATCAGGACGCCCCTTGAATGGCTCTGGGTGCAAACTTAGACCCTTAGGTGGTGAGTAGGAGAGGGCAAACGGGCACAAACGGCCCCTATGGAGTCCTTGGAGGAGTCTGTAGTGTTAGGTCTCAGGTTCACAGTGACGGGAGCATAGTGACAGGGGACAGTGGCAATGGTTGCCAATAAAAAGAAAAGTCACCATATGTTTGTTTATTCAACACTTCTTGTGTTCCAGGAACTTTAAATACATTATCTTGTTTAATCTTCATAACAGTTCATCCTACTAGACAAATAAGTAAACTGAGGCAGAGAGTCTCATTTACCCAAAATACTTAATGGGCACCTACTATTTTTCAGCACTAAGAATATAGCTCCCGGAGCTATGCCCTGCTGCTCCTTTTAGGCTGGTTCTCCAAGGCCCTGCTTCATTTCAGTAACAGCAGACACTACGATGGGGACATTTCTGGCTGATTTTTCTTTTCATTTATGTGCAGAAACATTTTCTTCGTTAGAGAAAACGTCAATTCTGGATAGACTGAGATCATTCATAAAGGAGACTAATTTAAGTCAATAAATAAAATAAAAGGGACAGGTTTCCTGTGTTTTCCACCGCAGGTACCCCTTGAGGTCCAGCCTCTGGTTCTCCATGACACAGATGGTCCTCGGGGACCAACGGTAGGAAAGGGGCCGCCTGCGTCCTGGGCTACGTCCGAGCCTCTGCAGGACCCGCGCGCATCACGGTGCGGTCAGAGGCCCACGCCTTACTCGGGCTGGGATAATGTTTTTCTGACCAAGTCGCCAGCACTGTGTGTGGCGTGTGTGTGTGGATGTGATCAGCGTGCAGCCCAGGGCCTCGGCTCCTGCTGCTGGCAGGGAGCCCTGCTCCCCGCTGAGATCACAGGCTCAGCAGCCCTGCTCCGCTGTCCACCCGGGCCACTGCCGTCTCCCCGCCGAGGGCCTCCCCGAGGGCCCCGGAGGCTCTGGCTCTTTTTACCCCACTTCCCTGCGGCCTTTTGACTTCAGGGCCGGTTGGGGACTGAGTCCCGTGGGGCTAACTGCTGCACTGGGACAGTGTAATTTCGTGTTCGTGCTTCATATTCAGAAAGGAAGCTGCTGGCACCATTGTTTCCTGGTCATGCAAAGAGGCGGCCAGATGTCTCTGCGGTTCAGGCTCCTGATGGGAAAACTGAGTCATCATCTTGCCTGTGGCTTTCGCCGCCTCTTCTGGATGCTGGTTGTCACGCCTGTTGTCCTTCCCCCTGACCCGACCCACCCTCCTGTCCCGACAAAGCCCTTCGTGACGCCCTCCCGCGGCGACGGCCGATAGTCCTGGCCGGGAGTCTGCCCGCGTGTCCTGCCACAGTTCTAGAATGTCCTCCCTGCTGTTCGCCGGGCTCTTTGCTGTGATTCTCCCGGTGCCTGCTCTGCGATGAGCGGAATCTGCCCCTCGGCCCCAGCTAGTCCGCGGCAGGCAGGTGCCAGCGACAAGGACGACATTCCTTTAACTGCTCGCAGCCACCTTTAGCCGTGGTGGACTGGGCGCCCGGTTTAGGCCTGATAACACAAGGGAAGATTTCTAGCCTGTTTCCTGGCGCAAAGCAAAACTCAAGGAATGTTTTTCTCCTTCCTCGCTTGAAAGAAGCCTGCAGCCTCACGGGCTGTCTCCACTCCTAGGTCTCTGAGCTGTGCCCGCGGCGAGAGGGCTCAGAGCTGCTCGAAGACCTTTCCAGCTTTCCAAAGCACCCGGCCCAACCCGGGCCAACCCGGCCCTACCCGGCCCTACCTGACCCGGCCCGGCCTGACCCGACCCAACACGATCCAACCCGGCCGGGCCCAGCCCGGCCCAGCCCGGCCCCCACACTTCGAGTGAAACAGAACCTGGGGCTAAGACGCCCTCAGCGATGATCTCTGTGGACTCACAGGCAGTTTGAGAGGCTTTGAATAGACCAGGAAATTTTAAAATAAGCAATATTTGGAGAAATAACTGGGATATGGCTGGAATCAAGATTCCTGAATATTCTATGAGAGAAAAGTTCCCAAACTACTCCTGGAATCAGCCACCCGGCTGGCCCAGAGCACACGGAGGCCCTCTAGGGGGCGGTGCTGCCTAAGGCCACACGCCAGCCGGCATCGCAGCTCCTCGGGCCGGGCGCTGGGCGCTCGACGAGGAGGGTGAAGCTGCTCCATGAAGAGCCTTATGAGCCATAGAATGTTTAGGGCTCATTCTGCGGGGTATGAAGGGTTTGTTTTTTAAGCAGAGAAATGATATGGTCAGAGTTCCATGTTAGGAGAATCACTCTGGGTAAAGAATAGAGGATTGACTGGAATGAGGGTGGTGATAATTGAGGACAGTCAAGAGGCTGCTGCCAGTCATCCAGGCGAGCGCTGAAGGTAGCCTGCTTAGGTAAGAACGACCTGCTCGCTCTTTTAATGGCATTTAGGAAACCATGATACCGCCCGGCCAGTGGGACTCGGTTGAGTGTCGTGCCATGGATGGACCAAGAAGTCACGGGTTCGATTCCCGGCCAGGGCATGTGCCCGGGTTGTGGGCTTGACCCCTAGGAGGGGGCGTGCAGGAGGCAGCTGGGGGGTTTCTCTCTCCTCTGATCTGCTCAGTCTCATTGCTGTTTCTTTTACCAGGGCTTTAGTGAGGCAGTCTCTGTTTTCATCAAGCCAGATTGTTTACCCTGTCCCCAGGTTTGGAGTAAGAAAAAAATAATTCCCAAGCGTAGTTCTTTTGAGAAAACTGTCCATCTAGGCACCGCGGATCCCCCTCCGTATGGTCAGGTTCAGAGACTTCCCTTTTCCCTCTTACCTAATGGGCAAAACGGCCATTCCAGCTGCTGCCCTAACGTGAAATACACGATTTCATAGGGCTCACTGATGTTTCTCAGGATCCTTTACCTCACCACCCTTCAGCGTGCTGCCGTCTTTCCTCCGCTTTGCTCTCATCCGTCACTGGCCCAGGGTGTCAGAGGATCTGATGCTCGTGCCTCCATCACTGCCTTTAATTATTACTGAGATTGCCAACACCCCTCTATCCTTCCCTAGCCGCCCCCAGGTCTCATCTCCTTCCCCATTCCATTCTTCACAGCGTCCAGCGAGAAGGCTGGCCTCTCAGTTAACACTGCACGCCAATCAAACCGTCCCTGTCCTTCACGGGGGCACACTGATTAAACTGATGAAACCTTTGGTCCTTTGACTCTTCTTGGCTGCTTGTTTGCTGCTCAGCACCCAAAGTTTGAGGTTTCTAAAAGCTGGCTGTGGTCACTGGCCTCCTTGTACTGTAGGCAAACTTGATGGTGCAGTTTGGTCGAGCCTGTGCTGCAGGCAGAAGGTAAGTCAGCGACTTGGGATGGTTTAGAAAAGCAAAGAGTGACTCTAGCGCAAAGTCTTAGATGGAAAACTCTCCCCACCACCCCTTGGGGTAGTAAAGTGAACTAAGATGAAACAGTCATGGCACATGAAATGCATGACTTCTATCATTCTTAATATATTCACTTTGAAGGCTTATAGTTTGACAGCTATTTAGGAAACAATTATTAGGATTTGATCCAAGGTATAAATTTTGTCATGAGAATAGGGTGGGCAGGGCTTAATAAAAAGCTTGACTTTCAAAGTAAATACCGAAAGGAACAAAGGAAATGACCTTCATGCTGTAACAGGTCAATTCACACGCCATCAAGGTACCTTCATTTGCCAGAGTCAGTTTTCTCAGTGGTTGGAGCATCAGCCCGAGGACTGAAGGGTCCCGGGTTTGATTCTGGCCAAGGGCATGCACCTCGGTTGCAGGCTCCATCCCTGGCCCTGGTTGGGGCTCATGTGGGAGGCCACCAATCAATGTGTCTCTCTGACATCCATGTTTCTCTCCCCCTCCTTCTACACTCTGAAAAGCAATGGAAAAATATCCTCAGGTGAGCATTAAAAAGGTATCTTCACTTAACAGCTTGTCCAGGACTAAGCTTTTGAAGAGCTGAAAAATTCTCTAAGAAACAGCAATTACTTTATTATTTATGAAAATGGTCAGAATTAAGATATGTTAACCTACAGACTAAGGGTACAGTTACCTAAAGCCTCTTGCTATGCCCAAGGACAAGGCGAACAATGACCTATATTTAGGCACGTGTGGCTAGAGAACAGGGAAGCTCCTTCTCGGATAAAAGCAGAAATCCTCGTTAGTCATGCCATCCCAGTCCTAACTTAACAGTCAGCATCAAGCCACTTCCTTCCCCATCCGTAATCGCAGAGCAAGGGCTGACGGAGTCATAAATCAAGGCCATCAAGAAACAAGGCGTAATTTGCCTTGTTCTTATGGGAAGCCATTAGCTCAATCATTTAATGAATTTAATTAACTCAACAAAATTCTCAGTGGGAAAGGTAGAGAGACGTCCATAGCAAAGGACCACTCTCTAACCCTTCCAAACTTTCCACCATGAAAAATTTTCATCACTTGTTTAAAGGGGGTTTAAAAAAAGTCCTCTCTAAGGTCCAGAAGATAAAGCTCATCTGTAATTGTATTTGCGAAGTTAAAGCTACACTTCAACCAAACGGTATTCCTGAGAACTGCTAATCTAAAAGACAGCTTTAAAGGGGGAGGAGAGGAACGAGGCCTATCAACGCTGGATAAACTGATCTTCATACTCGGAAATGCTCCTTGACCATGAGACTATGAATATACTCAAATGAGTATCAAGAGATGGAATAAGACAGTCACAAAAGAGTACGTACATATATGATTTTATTTATGCGAATTTCTAGAACAAGCAACACTAATCTATGGTGATACAAATCAGAACAACAGTTTATGTGGGAAGGGATTAGCTAGGAAGGGCATGAAAATTTTCTGGAATAATGGAAGTTTTACATCTTTATTGGGACTGTCACCAAATCTCAAATGATGCATGTAAAACCTGTGCATTTTATTGAATTAAAATACCTGTTTTTAAAAAGTACTAGTTGTCTAACTAGATCCTAAAGTTAAGTATAATGCACCATCACAGGAAGAATCTGATGAGCCTTACCATTATTGAAAACCAACAGAGAGGGGCAATAAAATGGCTACCAGAGGGGCATGGGTGTGAGAAGGGGACAAGTGGTTAAAGGGGGTCAAATATACGGTAACAGAAGGAAATGAGACTCCGGGTGGTAAGCACACAATAGTACAGATGTCAAATTATAATCTTGTACACCTGAAAATTATATAATGTTATTAACCAATGTTACCCCAATAAATTTTAAAAAACCAACAGAGGCCATTCAGAAAGCAGATATGAAACTTTAATTCATTGTGGGCATTTCTCTAACCATTCTGTATATTACATATATATTTTTGTGTTCACACAGATAATCTTTTATAAGACAGTTTTTCCACCAAGTACTGTGTACTATACCACAATTCCATCTAACTAGTGAAGGGCATATTATAAATATCATGAGCCATTGATTAAATATAAATAAAGAAGTCGATACCTATGTTAGAAAGTTTAAATAATAAAAGTTTAAGAAAGGCTAAATACAAGGAAAGGTTATACGTCTTCTTTAATTCTATGTAACATCATAGTGACAACCAATTACAATAAAATCACAACTGCTTTCAGATGATAGTACACTCAGATTTCCAACATCCAATTATTTTCATTTCAACAATTTGAATTCCACATTGCATTCTCACTCTGGAGTAGACTGGCTTCTGGACTGCAGACCAAGTTTCTTGTGTGATAGTAGGAATTACTACGTTGCCCTAGCCAGGTGGCTCAGCTGGTTGGAGCGTTGTCTCAAGCAAAAGGTTGTGGGTTCAGTTCCAGGTCAGGGCACATAGCTAGGTTGCGAGTTGGATTCCCGGTTGGGGCACGTATGGGAGGCAACTGATCCATGTTTCTCTCTCTCAAATCAATAAACATATCCTCGGGTGAGTATTAAGAAAAAAAAAAATTACGATGTTGATTATGACCACAGTAAGCTAAATTTATATACACTGTACTATATAGAGATGGCACTTTATTAAGTATATAATATGGAACTCTTCAGGGACGGTGTTCAAGGGAAATTCTACATTTATTTCACTAGAAAAAGAAATGTTTTTTCGTTAAAAGAAGAAATAAGTCTCTGTCAGAACATTTAGAAATAAATATATAGTACAGCCTTTTTCCTCTTCGTAAGTGCTGCCTAGAAAAAAAGTTCCAAGCTCATGGAAGAAAAACCCTCACTACAAACAAAAAACAAGGGGGGAAAAGACCTCAGGAAACAAACACTACACGATGTTGAGCTGCAATCTTCCTGAGTCTATCCTTCAGCTGGGACAAGCACTGCAGTCGGGTCTACCATGCTTTAGTGTCCAGTCCACAGGCAGTCAGTCCTTGGTCATCTATTCATACTCTACAGAAATCAGAAAGGACTCCTAAACACCCTTCAACTAATCACACAAGGGAAAGCTGATCATGTTTTATATTAAAATCTATATGGATATCAAACATAGCCATAGCCATTCTTAATAGTGTTGCTAGGATAAGTGAAGAAAATGTATGTACAGCTGTACACAGATCACCATTAAACACAGGAACAAAATGCCACTTGATGTACATCAAATAAGTTCCCCCAAAAGCCAATTTGAATAGTTTATTTTCATTTACTTTAATAAAGCATCAGAAGGGACTGCATATAATTACGGAGACTGCTGCAAATAACACTTGATGCTGTGTTCTATTAAGCATCAGGCATGCAAAATAATTACCTTTTAAAATGTCTCATGTATATATCTCAACACTCCTATTTATAAGCTACAATATATAAAAAGCAATTAGTAATTTTTAAACCAAATATTTTAACTGACACGTCTAAGTGGGGAAAGCCAAAAACTGTCGTCCTGTCTCAACAGCCAAAGGTAACTTACTCCCCAAATTGATATTTAAACTTACTTTATGCCATCCTTAACATTCCAAGTGATGAAAACCCTCATCCCTGTGAAATTAGAAGTACGATCTACCAGCAGCAGTCTGCCTCCCAGACATGACAGCATGCCGGGCCTCTGGGAATCCCGATAGAAGTGATGTGCTGGTGGCTACACAGGACAACGGTTGAACATTACCAGTCTCTTCTTTTTATTCTGGATCTTTTATTTCAAACTAAATAAAGCTTTTCATTAATACAAACTAAAAAAATTATTTTTTCTTTATTTAACATCAATATAAGAGTAGATAAAACTAAAAACCTTTGTCTTCAAGTGTGTGGCAAAATGTGTGTCAGTGACATTAGGTAACTGGGTAGGGAAGTGAGCAGTTTGTTTTTCCATTTCAAAGGCATTCCAAATATTCACAAACACAAATTCAGATTGCTTGGTTCTCGGTCATTTATGGCTTAAAGTACTGCATTTGGAAACCACCTCAGGGTAAAATAAATTTCTATAAGTAATGCATAGATTGCATATTTAGGAAATCATGCAATAAATAAATGTTCTCACGTACACTGGAATCTTAGGGACAAAAGAAGCCTGCAGGTGTCAACAGTACGGTTTCTTTTACCAAGAAAAGACACCCACCAAGATTCTTGCTTTTGACCTAATCAAGATCCTACTTGCCAGGTCATCCTAATTTTTTCAGACTGATACAGCAGCCAATGTCACAAGAAATCTGCAAGAAGGAACTGACCTGCTTCAAGTGCAGGAGCTGAGGTCTGAGCCAAAGACGCTTTCGTTTTCCTGCCACCCTGCTGCCAAGGCCATGGAGTTCTTGACCAGCTAGAAGATCAAGTGGGTAAATGCTTAGAACACCCACTGGAAATGTTTATTACTTTAGTATCTTTTAAAAGATCTATCTGTCCTTTAAATCTATTTGAGAAGCGCCAGGGTAAGCTCTCACGATTCCTGGTTTTGATATGCCCCTACCACATGAGAATTGAACTGAACTACAATGATTGTGATGTCATCTCTGTACATCCGAGCGAGCTCTTCAGGAAGACTCAGCATTTTGGAAAGACGCTCATGATCAACAGTCCCAAACTCGTTGTTGCCCACAGCGTGGCGAATAAGATGGGTGGCTGCATTCTGGTCCTCAAATACTGAGGACATCTTGGCTCTCCTTTCTGTTAACAGGCCATGCATCTGTCCCAGAGTCACCTTGTAGCCACCAACAGCTATTGGTTGTTGGTGGTGCATGCCCGTTAGGTACTCACCAACAATCCTAACCACATCCTGCCTATGCATTGTCTCCCACAACCCATCAGTAGCCAACACCAGGAACTTATCCTGTGGCCTTAATCGGTGGTAGGTTACCTCTGGCTCAGCAGTGAGGTACGGAGGTGTATGATAATTAGGAGGGATGAACTTGGTATATTCGTTGTCATTCAACTGGTCTGGGCCAGATTCTATCACTCTCTTTTGAAGGTCAATGCTCCATTTGAACTTTACGTCTCCAAAAGCCCTAAAAGGCATCAGCAAGCCAAGCAGCCGATCCTGTTTCACCACACTCTTGGCCTCATTCTTTGGGTGTTCCAATTTTAGCCGTTCCAGTTCCCTCTCATTCTGAGCATTGTGGTCATTAGAGAGAGTGACCGCTGACCAAGAGCCGTCCTCTTCCTGCACACCCAGCATGGCTCTGCTATCGCCAGTATTGGCCACATGAAGGTTGACACCATCCACATGGGCCACACAAGCGGTGGCCCCAGAAAATGCTACTCGAAGCACCAGGTAATTGAGGAAAGAATTGGGATCACCGACTTGAGCCTCCAAGGAGATGTCATTATCGAGCCTCTTGAAAGCATTAATTAGAGCCTCCTTCACATCAACATCAGCCGACTCCCCCGTGTTGAGGTCTATAAGCTCTTGCCAGTAAGTCCTCAAGCTGTTGAAGTACAATTTGGAGGCCTCCTTACTGAAGTAATCGTTGGGGTGCTTGTGCCACTGTAGAATGGGTAGCAGTGCCCGCCCACTCTCCACTGCATTTTCAATCTCTAGCAAAGTCTCGTGTGGTAACAAAGAGACAGCAATATAATAAAAGAGTCTTTCACTGACTGCTTGGGAGCAAGCACAGCCTGCGTGGCCATCAAAAACCCCCAGGAGCATCCCTCTGGTCTGCAAGCAGGTGGCTGCACTTCTCCGATCCTCAATGGGTGCATTTGCAGGTAGCTGATTGCTGTCAAATCCAAGGATAGAACTGACATTTTTGCCATCAAATTCTGGTACTTTGAAACTGTATTCGTTGGCTTTCAGGATGCTATTGACTTGTGGGGGTGTGAGGTAAAATTTCTGAGGTGTGGAAGCATATCTCCTTCCATGGGTGTACTGCCACCAGTTCTCCTTTGGCCTGCAAAAGGTCGCATATGCTGGATGGGGTGCATACCTCAGGTGACTCTGAGGCAGGTAGGGGGGTGAGCAGCAGAGGTGTTTGTGGTGGCAGTAGCATGCAGTGCCATAGATTCTGCTCAGTTCACAGTTCCGAATCAGAGGAAACAGCAGCTGAGTTGGTGCTGGCATGGCATCAGAGAACAGCGGCAGGCTGGCACTTCTGACTGGGATGCCTACAACACAAATCACACAGGCACACACAAAGAAAAAGTTATACTTCAGATTACTTAATCTAGCTTTGCTTTTACAGCGAATATTTAGCAGGTGAACCTACTTACTAAGCCCTGTGCTAGGAGGCACTGTCTTTTATACCCACATCACGTATTATTTCTACAAGGTATATTCTGCTGAGCACAGTTCCCAATCACTAATGGAGCCAGGACTGAATGGTAGTCCAGCTTTACTTTCCTCTTTTCATCGTATTTCTTTGTGTAGCACAAACTGTGCACCATGCATAATAGATTTAGCTGGGAGAGCTGAGGAGATGAATGTTACATAACACTATGCAGTGGCAGTCTACCTGGCCAATCACCTTTCTCACTCTCCATCCTTAAAAAAGGCCTTGGATCTTCCACACTGCTCAGGGACCTCTCTCCCATTTACGAACATCCTATTTCTAGACCTGTGGTCAACTGTCAGCATTAGATTACACATCGCTATCACCAAAAATGTCTTAGGATGCACCCCCAACATAAGTATATTCATGCACCACTTTTAAGTTATACACATAGACTACTGTATCAACATAATGTTCATTATAACATGCACAAACATTTTTACATAATGAATGAAGAGAAATGCCAATGTTCCCTTCCTACACCCCAGGGAATGGCCTTGCAAATAACCCTTTCTAGACCACTGCACCAATCTGGTGAGCTTAGGGACACAGGTCTTCCACCAACCTATGGTGGAAAAGCTGGCTCACTTCTTTGGGCCTCGCTTTCCTAAGATGTAATGGAACACATCAAAACAGATGCTATCTAAGGCCCCTTCCAGGAGTCTATGCCTTAATAAGTGTTTGTTGGAGTAAGGCTCTGAAATCAAATGCAGGTTTCATCTATTCATTAATTTTACTGTGTCCTTCATAAAAAAAGTTTAAGTATTTTAGTAGCTCCAAAACTGGAAGTAACGTAGTCTCAGTTCTGGAATTTAGTTTACTTGCTAGCATTTTTTCTGCTTATCAGCCATAAGGGAAAGCTACAGAAATACTACTTTCATCAATTATGGATCCCAAATAGAATTCACCACTAGAAAAATATTTCCTTTTCCATTAAAAAAGAAAAGTATTTGTCCTTGGGAAGCAATAAACAATAGTAAAATAATACCCTAACAGTCTAAGGTTTAGATAAAAAAGGTACAGAATTATAATCTATATCATATCACTCAGCATATGACACTGAAAAGATTTTGCGGGGCATTTATGTAGAAAATTTAATCGTTTACCATTAACCCAGACAATTTATGCAAGAAAAAAGTCTTCCTTCTTCCTCAATAACATTTCCCCTGAATTCTTAAGGTACTGCCTCAAAGTATTCACTTGGCCTATAAAGAAATAAGCTTTACAGATACTTTAAATAAGAAAATAAATATAGTAAACAAAAATAAGGAAAATAAAACCAAGTGAATCTTATATCACCTATTCCTTCCGAAGGTTAAGCCCATTAAGGAACAAAAAATTGACAAACATCACAGAGTGTTAGCTATATATTACATTATTTTTTGCATACCCCCTTTTGAAGAGGAATTAGAGAAAAAGTGGTAAGGGGGGGAGCAGAGAAAACCAAACACTGAATAATAGCTGATCCTTGTTTGCTTCAGTAATAAGCGGTGCATAAGCCAGCCATACAGAACCCTTTTTGCAAGTGATAGAAAGCACTGTTATTTTAACTGCACTACTTAAGAAGGGATTTGTTTACAAAATTGAAGACAAGAGCAAGCAATAAAAGGTAATGAGTAGAATTTTGGAAATAAGATCAACAACTAAGCAAGCATTCTAAAATGCATGAAAAATAGAAATTCCAGAAGAGCAATCCAACCAATTAAATAACAGTACTTCAAACTGAATACCTGAAAGTCATCCAAATTAAGTGTACATGACTGAGCCAGGAGATACGCTCAAATGCTGGGCCTCAAGATACTGGTTTCCAGACATAAACCAAATCTCTTGTTAGGTTTGCACACAGAAAGCACATTAACTCATTTCATGCTCTGTATAAAGATTTTCTATTATTAAAAATGTAAACAGATGCTAATCTTAATGAAAAGAAAGTTTCTCCATAACTTTAAGTTTGTATTTGTGCTTACTTTAAAACTTAATCCTAGAGGAAGTAAGTATGTTTCTGATGGAATGTAGACTGAATCAAAATACTGTGTGTCTCTGGAAAAGGGGTTTGATAGATATATAACAGGATTTCATTATACAGGGTGGGGCAAAAGTAGGTTTACAGTAGTTCTTATGGGAAATAATAATGATTAGTAAATAACAACACAAGAACAAACTCTGTATTTCATGTATTCACACTGTAAACTCACTTTTGCTCTCACCCTGTACCATGTCTAATTAGGAATAACAAGTCCAGGAACTGTACTTTCCTTAAATTGCTTTGTTTTGAAAAATTTGCTGCTTTTGTAGCTGACTGCAAAATGAATGAAATACTGTGGCAAAAGAACTAATGGGTCGTGCAGTAAATGCCTGGAATAACACTGTACATTCAAACAGCGAGCACGAAATGCCCAAATAATACACAACCTTCCTTCAATCAAAGGCTCTCGAGATTGAAAACAAAAGCCAGAGTGAATTTTATCAACTGTACCTTTCACTTATCCAGTTTAGCACATGAGCTGAGCTTGCATCCCAATCCCCCAACTCCCAACATGCCTTCAAAAGGCACATTCTTAGGAAAGAGAAAATTCACAAAAACCTGCTCTGTGATTGAGTGTCCTGTCATCACCAGTACAAGTGATAGTCTCTCTCCAACAGATTAGATATCCCTTAGAAGTCAAAGTACTTTCAAACGTTTTCAGAAACCATACATGAGCAAACACTGAGCATCTTTCTAATTTTCTAAATATTAGGTGATTCAACAACAAAGAACCCATGAAAACAACTTCTGTTGAAGAACTAGCTAAATAAACGAAGTAGAAAGCCCTTGAACAGCAACAAGGTCCAGCTATTGGTGTCTAATTTTCAAGTGATTTCTGACCATGTTTCCACTGAAAAGTTCCATCCCGTGATCCTGACCTAGCCATGTTATATGCAGCATCTTTGTCCTGGGCAGATTTTGCCAATTTCGCCAATGACTAATAAGGAAAGATGCACTGCAACCAGAAACTGGAAAGAGACCCATTCTTACTGATGTGCTCAGCAGAGTCTGTGCCAAGAAATGATTCCACTTCATCAATAAACCCCCAGAACAAATTAATTAGGCAATGCCGTCACCGCACCGATCCTGGAGCTCTTTAGCCTTGTAAAGCTTTAAGACAAAAATTAAAAAAAAAAAATCTATACTGGTTATTAAATGTCATAACCTCAGTTTATGTAATCCTATTGCATTCAACACCCTGCATAAAGACGGCGATCTTTCAGCATTTTCTTAAACATGCCTACTAGCCATTTCACAGCTCCCGTTATCCCTACGTGAACGAAGAAACCGGTTTCCCGGGGAAGACGCAGAGCCCCAAGCCAGCACTTGTTTGATCGGTTCCCTTTGTCCTACCTGCAAACTGCACTCCGCGAGGCATCAAGGCTGCCCCGGTTCGCCCTCTTTCCCATCTACCTCGCCCCTTAATTCCACCCCGACCCGCCTAAAGCCATCCACACACAGAGTCAGTCACCATCCTTCCAGGGTACCCAACGCAGGTCTTTTTTTAAAAATTATTACTGATTTTTTTTTTTCTTTCTTCTTAGAGAAAAAAGACCCGCGGGCAGGTCTGTAAGTGAATACCTACCAATGCGCCTGGGCCCGGGGCACACACACATTCTCCTGTCATGACAACACGGAGCCGACAACATCCACAACCCGCGCGGACAGCAGCAGCGACAGCAGCGGCGGCCCATTGAAAGCAAAGCAGAGATGCTCATTAGAGGAGCGGGCGGGGCGGGGGAGGGGGAGGGGGAGGGAGAGAGGGGGGGATGGGGGACTGGGGGCGGGGGAGGGGCGCGGTCCGGGCCGGGGACGCGGCTGGGCTGCGGAGGGGGAAAGGGAGGCCGGGAGGGGGACAAGGAGACCGAACCAACCAGCCGAGCCCGCGGGAAAGGCAGAGGCGCGGCCCACGGCGGGGGGGCCCGGACGCGGGCAGAGGCGCCCGGGCACCAGCCCCTCCATCCAGCCCGGGCGCCGCGCCCACGGGCACGCGGCAACCCCCGCCCGCCGGGCCCACTGCGCCCGGCTCCAGTGCAGACCGGGGGCGGCCGGCGGGGGGCTTCCCGCGGAGTCACCCGGGCCCCTGGGTGTGTCCGGGGGCGACCCTCGGGCACAGACGCCGCACCTCCTGGGAGCTCGCCCCCCCGCGGGACCCAGCGCCGCCCCCACGGCCCGCGCACACCTGGCGCTCGGGGGCCTGTCCCTGCCCCGCTGCGGCCGCCCGTCCTCCCTCCGCGCGCTCGCGGCCGCCGCGCCCCACGCGCCCCTCACAGCCGCGCGGGCGGAGGAGGGTTCCAGCGGGCGGCGCGGGCCGGAGGAGGGGATACGAACCGGGCACGGCAGGCGCGAGCCGCTGCTTCTCCCCGAGGCGGCGGCCGCGGGCACCACCCGACGCTGCCTCCACAAAGCCCGGCGCCGCTCCCGGAGGCCGTCCTCGCCCCCGCCCCGCGCCGCGCCCCCGCCCGCCGGCCGCCGCCCTCCCGCCGCGCTCGCCCCGCCCCTGCGCCCGGGCCCCGCCCGGCTCGCGATTGGCTGCGCGGCGGCGGGGGGCGGGGCGGAGCGCGGGCGGCGGGGGGCGGGGCGGAAGGCGGTGCGCGCCCCGAGGCTTTGTGACGTAGCGGGGGTCAGAGGAGCCCTTCCACTCGGCGCCGGCCGCCCATTGGTGCGCCGAGCCCGCCTCACGTGACCGCGCCCGGCGGGGCGGTGCCTCCCCGGGGACCGGCGCCCTGCGGGCGGGGCGGGGCGGGGCGGGGCGGGGCTGGCGGCGCGCCGGGAGGGAGGCGGGGCTTGGGCGGCCGCAGCGGCCCCACGCGCGCGGGCTCCGGGGACGCGCCGCTCCCGCCGGGCGGCCTTCCGCGAATCCCTGGCACCTCGGCGGGGGCCCGGCCGCGGGCCTGGCGGGTGGGCTGGGGCTCCGGGGGCCGGCCGCGGGGGGCGGCGCCCCGCCCGACGGGAGACCAACGCCCCGCCGCCCCGTCCGGTCGGTCGCCCCCCTCCTTTGGCACTTTGCAGACTTTGGGAGCGTTCACTCGGGGGGTGTTTAATGGACACCCCTCGGGTCCCAGGGAGAGGCGGCGGCGCAGGAATCGTGTCCCGCCCGCGGGCGCGCGCTCACGTGTCCTCAGGGCTTTAAACTAGGACCGCGTCGTGGGCCCCGGGCGGTCACGGGGAGGGGGAGGGGGAGGGCCCCGGGCGGTCACCGGGGAGGGGGCAGGACCAGCTGCCGCAGCGGGAGGAACGCCCGGCGAGTCAGGACCTGGCTCGCAGTCATTTCCGCCTCGTGAGGCGCGGTTTCCGCCCCTGCGGGCGCGCCTGGGTCTGGGGCGGCGCCGGCAGCCCGCAGACGGGGCGGCGTCTCGAGGGGTCCCGCCGCATCCCCGCCCCGCGTTAGGGGCCGAGGCGTCGCGAGGCTCACAGCGGCAGCCGGGCCGCGCGCCCCCTCGCCCGGCGTCCCCGCGAGCCCCTTGGGCTGCCCGAGCCTGGGCACTGGCGGGCGGGGGTCCCCAGGTGCGGGCGCGGCCGGGAACCGTCGTGGGCACCGCGCCGCGGAGCTGACCTTCGTGGATCTTGCATTATCTGGTTTTTATGTAGTAAAGGAGGAACTTTATGTACTGAAAACAGTGCCAGGAGCCGGCTCCTCCCAACCCGGGTCGTCCCCGCTGCGCCTCCCTCCTCTAGATAAAGGGGCGCGAAGCCTCCTTCCCGCCCCCGGGCCGCCCGGGGCCCGCGCGGCTCCGTCCGTGCGCGGGGTCCGCGGTCTCCCCGCCCCCCGCGAGGCTCCCGCTGCCGCCGCCTGGGCGTTGGGCTCCCGCGTCCGGCTTCCTCGTGTCCCGCGGGGGCCGCTCGGGTGGCGGGTCTGCGGTCAGGCAGCTGAAGCCCGACGCGGGGCCCCAGCCCCCGCGCGCTGCTTGGTCTCGGCAGCATCCTTCTGGCTCAGCGCTCCTGCGGAAGATAGGAATAGCAGCAGTAATATGAATAAAGTAAAAATAGCAAAAGTATTGCATTGATATAAATGTGTATCATGCTAAGAAAGTGCAAAGTAGGTAGTAGTAAGGGTTGTCTCAGTAGAGCTGTTATTAATGGGATAGACGTGTGTCCAGGTCAGTGTGTCTGTCTGCCAGATTAAGGACTCGGGAGAGGAGGAGACCCCCAGGTGCAATATGACTTAGTTAGGTTGCGCATCAGTAGACATTGTTAATAGACTGGAGAGTCTTAGGGAAGGGGTGTCACTACCTTTTAGCTCCTCCTCGACGTGGAGACCAGTTAACTGAAGCTAAGAATTCATTTGAATTTTTAAAGTTTCTGCCTGAGACTCAGAAATAAGGTTTATGCTAGGTCTGTCTGTTTTCTGTAACCTTTTTTCTAATGATTGTGAGAAATAGTGAGACTCCAGAATGTCATCCCTCGTTACCAGCAGGTTGGTTCCAGGTACCCCCTCCCCATGGATACCAAAATCCACTATGCTCAAGTCCCTTACGCAGAATGGCATCGAGTGATGTATACAGTTGGCCCTCTGCACCCAGATTCCCAACTGCAGATCGAAAATACTGTTTCCAACCCGTGGTTGACGGTGAAGAGGAAACCCGTGGGTATGGAGAGCCGGCTATGCGTCCACATCAATGACCTCTTCCAGGTTGTCACCTTGGTAGCATATACCTTATTTGACACCTACATTGCCATTATTCAGATCACTTTTAAAATTACCTTTTCAAGTTGTTTTTTGGGTCTGCATAGGAAACTCCAACTTGTTCTACTATAACCAGCATCTTGGTTTTTATACCAAAATAGTATTGATTCCCTCACCTTATGATTCTTAGTTCTGAGTGACCTGGCTGTTTCTGAAAATGATACCCACTCTCAAATAATTGGTATTTGCCACCACTAATTATAGTCAAAAGAATTTGTCATGAGTGAGGAAGGCAATGCCAAGATATTTCTGGAATCAAAGGTTGCCCAAAGTAATAGCTTTGAAATACTCAGAGGTGTGAGTTTTGCCTTTAGCTGCAAAGTTGTATTACTTCGTAATATGTATATAATAAAGTCCCAGCCCTTCTGCAGAGGAAGTAACTGCTGGTAGCACTGGGGGGGGGGGGCATGATTCTTAAGCATCTCAACCTGGCCTCCGCTCTGGCCTGGCTTTCTTCCTGTCTCGGCGGAGCTCTGTTTGGCCATCCAGTAGGCTTGCTGTTTGTCATCATCACATGACCATCTGGCCAGGGTTGCGGCAGGTCCTTGGGTTTGGTGCTCTGACCCCACGGACTCTTTTAGCCACCAGAACACCTGTTGACACTTCAACATGGGGAGGTGTAGGAAAGTAGCACTGAAGCAGCCCAGGATTGTAGAGAAGGGCAGACAAGGAGAGAGGAAGGGGCCTCAGAAATAGTACGGTACAGAGGAAGCACTGTGTGAAAGTACCTGTTTGTCTGCACACACGCTGCCTGTGACGACAAAAATGCAGGCAGTTCCTGAATGACCCTTAACACCTAGCCGTTTTCTTGCCCTAGAATAAACCTGGAAATGAGCAGGGGCTCAACCAGTTTGGCCTGGTGTTCTTGTGGGCGGGTGATAAAACCCTGTGGGTACTGGAGGTTAGCTGTGATAACATGGAGATGGTCCAGCAGAGTCTCGGTGGTGCCAGCCAGGACGCTTAAAAAAGACCTGCGTGGGGGTTTGAGGAGTTGTCAGGCTGCTGGTTAGTGACCTGCTGTGGCCTTTGCCAAAATCAGCAAGAGAGGAGAGGCTGGCCTGCCACACTCCTCTGTAGCTCCGACTTCGCTGCAGGCCTTGGGTAGGGAATCAGCAAGTAATTATGAAGCACATCAGGGACAGGTACCTGGTTTATTACCATCCCAATGTTGAGAGTCACTTCTTTGAAACTAGGCTATTTCAAGCTATGCACTGAGAATGGCTATCATCTATAAGAAAGGCATGCGTTCCAGGGCTGGGGCGATCGGGGGCCCCCTTGGAGGCTGCCAACTGCGATGGGTAAATGATGAAGATGCACCTGCATGACGATGCTCTTACAAAGGCATTGACTTCAGACATGCTCAGAATCGGCCCCCACAGCTGTTTCTATTCCTTTCATCTTGGAGACCAGGAGAAAGCACCAGCAAGCAATGAGGTTCTGGGCTCCCAGCTTCTTCCTCTGATTCTGCTTTTATTTAAAAAAAGTTTTGATTGATTTTTAGAGAGAGAGGAAGGGAGAGGGAGAGATAGAAACATTGATGAGAAAGAAACATGAACAACTGCCTCCTGCACGCCCCTACAGGGGATCAAGCCCCAAACCCAGGCATGTGCCCCGACCAGGAATTGAACCCGTGACCTCTTGGCTCTTGGCTCTTGGGAGGATGCTCAATCCACTATCCGTACAGGCCGGGCTGGGCCCTGCCTTCTAACTGCCAATGCTGTCACAGTTTCATCCACACAGCTTTGTGTAGCCTCACAACTCTACTTAATCACTACCAACGGTAAATAAAATTTTATCCTTAAGGTGCTAACTTTGGGATAATTTAATAAATTTGACTGTTGGATAACTTTTGAATACCACTAAGGAGTTAAGATAATACTTAACATTGTATATACTGACAGTCTCTGAATTTGGTAATGCAAGAAATGATTATAACTTTAACTCCTTTCACTTTTTATGTTCTTTACTGCATATCTTTACTGCATTGCTGAACTGTAGCCACCTTTTGTCAGGGAAATAAGTTAGGACATGTTTTCCTGGGTTCAG
The DNA here is from genome assembly GCF_964146895.1 of Miniopterus schreibersii. Taxonomy (NCBI): domain Eukaryota; kingdom Metazoa; phylum Chordata; class Mammalia; order Chiroptera; family Miniopteridae; genus Miniopterus; species Miniopterus schreibersii. The sequence continues at coordinate 3,618,916 of NC_138117.1, read as the reverse complement.
GGAGCTGCCGGCCCAGCATTCAGTCTTCAGATCACAGATCCGTGACACCAGGAAAGCGCCGGGATAAATGACACGGGATCTCATTTGCCACTGGCTAGTACCCTGCCTTCCGATGAGCCCACTCTGCTTTGCATCTGAAAGTTCCATTTCCATTTGGTGTCTGTATAAATCAATGTCCCTATCAATGTTTAAACACACCTTGGCTAAAAAATAATTTCTCAGCTGAGATTGTTTTCTTAGAACAATGGTGTTGATTAATTATTTCAACTTAAGTTTAAATTTGCAAGTCACGGCTGTGTGCCAGTGGCACTAGAATGTTCCTATGACTTTATTTACGTAGGGTCTCGTGTTATGCCAGTTTGCAAATATCATCAATTTCATCTAAAGAGAGAGCTTCCTCTTTCCATTGACAGACTTATGTACAAATTAATAAACACTTAGGATGCTGACTGTTCTAGGCTTTGTGCTACGTTCTGTCAAAGCATAAAAGGGTTAAGACACAATCTTTGTGCCTTTAAGAACTTGTGGTCTTGCTGCTAGATAAACATTAACAGGAATAATAATGAAACCATGTGATGTAACAAGTATTCACAAAATACTTGAGAAAGAAGGGATTTCGTTTTTCCTGGTGGTAGAGGAGATATGCTAGTGTTGATTTTTTTTTTTTCTGTGAATAAACTGAATTCCGTAATCTACCTTAGAGAATTTAAAACAATTCTCTAAGGGGACATCTCTAATATTTTCAACAGTAAAGATAAATTTTTAAAAAGTCTAGCCTGAAATTATGTACTTACATGTCTTTTTCTGTTACATTGCCCTTTATTTTATGAAATATGTATTAGTATTTTCTTAAATTGCAAAATAAAACTTGTCAGTCTCAAAGCAGTCTGTATTTTCTTGCATTCATTCCTTTAAGGATCCTTGAAATCTAAAAGGTTAGGAGCCCTTGTTAGAAATCAGCAGCTTTCAATCATTGCGCCGCGAGAGTTTTTAAAACATGCAGAACCAGACCCTTTAGTCAGGGGCACTGACATCTTTTCCCTTAGATTGTCAAATAAAAAAATCACAACAGCCAACACAACAATAGCCATCCGGTGTGAGTGAATCAAAATTATACCAATTTCTTTGTCAGATCTGCAAAAAATATGATTTTGGGTGTGCTGCAGAATTTTAGTAATTTATATGCCATGAAATGAAAAGGGTTGAAAATCGCTGTTGTAGTTACATTTGAGCTGCGGTTGGGCCAGAGATGCTCCTGTGTAAAGGGGTCCCTGCTATCTGCCCGCCAGCAGTTTAACCACATTGACTTAAAAAAATTACAACTGGTTTGGAGTATTTTCCTTGAGTGTATTTGGGGGAGTGTGGAGTTGGGAAGGCGGGTTGAAGAGAGAAAACCTGTGCCCACAGGGGTACAGAATCTGAACCGGAGCTTTGGAAAGCTGCTGCTGCCAACAGGAAGACTGGTTTTAGAAGGATTTCCCCCCATAACATCGTATGAAGTTTAGATATAATTAGGCTTGATTAAACCTACTTCTAAGTGTTAGGTTAAAAAGTAAGAACCTTTGTATGTATAGGCCCCTTTCCCCTCTAATTTTTTGCAAGGGGATGGAAGCAACACTGGGCCACCAGGTCTGTGCGTCCGAGCAGGGCAGCGATGATAAAATCTTTAATGCCACCAGGCTGAAAGCTGGCTGCTCCGGGAGTCGGCTTCGTTTCACCTACACTAGCAAAGCTTTTTATCTACTTGCAGAGGGATACCCCTCAGGAATTGAACCGTACCCAAAAATTGAGGGATGCAAGCCGAGTGACAGATGATAAGAGCACTGAGTAATATCAATAGGTGTTTGACAGGCATATAGGGATTCCTCCCTCTGAACTCGGGGGCCCTGATCTTACAGCTGCTCTGTCCTGAATTTTTCCTAGCATAAGTACTTTAAGAAATGATCAAAGAATTCCTTGAAAACTTGCCAGACGGCACTTGCAAATATCAGGTTCTCAAGCTACAGTGGGCTTGGAAGCGCTCCCTGTGTATAAAAAGGGAAGGGCGCTCGGAGGTCAGGTGTGCTCCCTTCAGATCCTTGCTTGACACCTTACTCCTGTTACTTACAACCTTGCTAATCCTCAGTTTTCTCCTCTTTACAATGGGAACAACAGTTCTTACTCTGTCGGGCTGCTCTAAACAAAGTAATAAGCATGCAACAAGCACAAACTACTCATTCTTATATTTTAGTTTTTTATTATTGCTATTTCCTTCTGGGAGTAAAGCCTCTCTCCTGCCCCTTCTCTCCTCCTCTGTGTGCACTGTCTACCATCTTTGAGTCTGGAGGGTCCCGATTTAAGAGAGAACATGTGGCCTGGCCAGGGTGGCTCAGTGGTTGAGCACTGACCCGTGAGCCAAGAGGTCACAGTTCAATTCCTGGTCGGGGCACATGCCTGGGCTGAGCTGTGGGCTCGATCCCCAGGAGGGGGTGTGCAGGAGGCAGCCAATCGATGACTCTCATCATTGATGTTTCTATCCCTCTCTCCATCTCTCTGAAATCAATAAAAACATATTAAAAAAAAGAGAACATGTGTACTAGTTGACTCTTTCCTTGAAACAAAAGCATCTGTACATGAACAACAAAAAAAATAATGTATATAGGGCAGGTCATTTACTTTGGTTAACTGTCATATATTTAAGCAAATTAACCAACATTTTAGATCAGAATATTTATTCCTAGACAAAATCATGTGGAGAAAAATGTTAAGTATTTAAGGAAATTATACATTCTATTAACAACCCACAGACTTCCTTCCCCACAACCTTCAGCAACTCAGCAATAGAAATATTGGAAGGAGGTAACACACTAGTGATGATGGGACAATGGAACACTACATATCCTTTCTGTTTCCTGCTTTGCAAAAAACAAACAAACAAAAAGAGAGAGAGATCCGTGACCTCTAGGGGTAGGACCATGACATGATCTGGCACACGGGTGTGCTTGACACCTGTCTATCTTGCACGACCAGCTGAGCTGTTGGAGATTGAGACGGAGACACTATGAGGGCCCCTTTACGCCCACACTCCTGAGCAACACATTTTGTAATTAAATTAAAAGGGGGTCACCCAGCCTGGGTGGCTCAGTGGTTGAGCATTGACTCAGGGACCAGGAGGTCTGTGTTCGATTCCCGGTCAGGGCACATGCCCTGGGTTGCAGGCTCAATCCCCAGACAGGGGCGTGCAGGAGGCAGCCGATCAATGACCCTCATTATTGATGTTTCTGTCTCTCCCTCCCTGAAATCAATAAAGACATATTAAAAAAAAAATTAAACGGGGGTGAAGAGGTCACAAGGTTCTATCTCTTCCTCAGAAATGTTGAACTGACCCAACCTTGAAGAACACACTTGTGAGTCATTCATTCATTCAGCCAATTTCTGGACACCTACTGTGTGCCAGACCCTGTTCTGAACACCGAAGATCAAACAGGACGGAGCCCCTGTTCTCCTGGAACTTACAAACTCGAGGGGAAGAGAGTGCAGAAAACGCCCACAGGCACTCATAGCAGGGCCACCGCTTTCCCGGCTGGGGGCGCCCCTGGGGTGGGCCTCGTGGCTTTGCCCCTTTGTCACCACGCTTAGCGCTCGTTCAGAGACTCGGGGTCTTCTCCTGCCGTCACACTGATTAGAAGCAGCAACTTCCAGTGAAAGCCATGAGGGTTTCTGGCCCCTCGGAGGTGACTGGCATGGCTCTGGAGATGTATTTTTGTCCTGCAGTCTCAGGTTCATGTCCTTCTTGGTGGCCAACAAGGAACCCAGCACCCGGCCACCTCCGTGCGAGCCCCGCACTGTCTGCGATACTTGAGCGACCCGTGACTCCGACGTGCTGAGAAGCCAGCCTTTGATTCAGAGAATGGAATGTGCTTTGAGCACGGACGGGGTTTACCTGCTGAGGGCTTTACTCTTTGGCACATTTAACTTTTTTTCGGTATGCCTTCTTATGTTTCAGTGTAGATTTTAATGAGCCAGAAAATCTTGGCTGAGGCCAAAACCTGGGTACTATTTACGTGCTGGGAAAGCCGAGAATGACCTTCAGGCTTCTGCAGGCTGGTGGTTTGGAAAGGGGGAGGGTTAGCTTTAACCTTCACCCCCCCCCCCTCCGCTGCACCCTTGAAAAAAACACGCAGTAAATTAAGCAGGGCACACGAGGTGCTGCATGTCAGCTACGGAGTGGTATCTAGTATCCAGTCAACCCGTGTTCACCTCTGGACCCACTGCATTAAGTAGAATGAGTTTTGTCTCAACCAACCCGCAAAGATCACCCATTAATTACAACCGGAAAAGTAGTATCTTTACAATGGAGATACCTGCAGATGCCACCATCAGCAATAATGGTGATTTCCTGTTCTTACACGAATTAAAAGTAGTCACTTCCAGTTGAGCTGATCTCATGCCCTCATCAGTGACGGTGATGACTGACGGACAGTAGGTCCTCTGTGAGAGGGAAATACGCAGGGTCACCTCCGTGATACTCTTGCCAAAGGGTGTGTAACCGGAACCTAATCGGGAGGAAAACAGCAGCCCCACCCAGATGGTGGGACCTTCCCTTAGGCAATTGGCTTGGACTCTTCAAAACTATTAATGCTGCGAAAGACAAAAAACAGGAGAGAGAGAAAAAGGGTGTGAATTCTGGAGATGTGGCAGCTGAGTGATGGGGGTGCTAAGTCCAAAAGTGAAGAAAAGGCGAGCAGAGGGGAAAGGAGAGGAGCAAGGAAGAAACATCGATTAAAGGCTGTTTGGGCCCGGATGGTGCGGCTCAGTTGGTTGGGTGTCGTCCGATGCACAGACCGGTTGCCGGTTCGATTCCCGGTCAGGGCACAGGCCCGGGTTCGGGCTGGATCCTTAGTAGGGGGCGAGCAGGAGGCAGCCGATCAATGTTTTGCTCTCACATGAATGTTTCTCTCCCCCCCCCCTTCCTTTCTCTCTAAAAAGCAATAATTTTTTTAAACTGATATTTGGGTGGAAATTGGAGAAATTCGAATATAATCTTTTTACTAGATAACCCTTTTGTACTGGTATTAAGTTCCTTGAGTCTGGTTGTCATGAAGGAGAATGTCTTTGCTTTTAGGAGATACGTGCTGAAATAGGTGCGACGCGATGAGACCTGCAACTTTCAAATGGTTCAAAACAAAGTAAACATATATGGAGAGAGAAGACATGGCAAAATAGTAATTGCTAATCTAGGTGAAGGGAATGTGTGTGTTGATTGTATCATTCTTTCAACTTATCTGTAGGTTTAAAATTTTTTAAATAAAAGGGGGGGGAGATAAGGAAAGTCTATTTGAGGGTAATTATAACAGAAATCTAGAATGAAAATGTGAACCTAACAATAACAGGCCTTTCAAAGTGAAAGGCAACAAGCATTTGAGGCCATGGAAGAACTATCTGGAGTGCACTGATTCACGCAGAAGCCCAAGTGAAGTTCCGATTAGGAGACAAAAGCCACGGGTATTTATGAGGACGGGGAGGGGAACCATTACTTCAGTGGAAGGAAGGCGTTTCTATTGGTGCAGGTAACGTAGCGATGTTTAGTCTAAAGATGCCTTTACCTCTGCTAGGCCTCGGTAGACACAGCATCTGCTTGTTTTTCCTGCGAGCTTCTTTGGGACACGGTGTCGCCTGGGTTACCTTGCCCTGCTTTAAACGTTCCAAGGGCTTGAGGCATACGATGGGAAAGGCAGTTTCCTCTGGCGTGGCAGCTCCGGCTCCGTTTACTATTTTGCAAAAGCCAAAGATGTGAGAAAACACACACAGGCGCGCAGTTGAGTTGCCACACCTCCGAGGAAGAAACCGGGGATGATGGATGGAACTTCGCGGTGGGACTCACGAGGGTTTTCTTTCTGGTGCGGCCTCTGTCACCACCAGCCGGAGCTCTCTCTCTGCCTCATGTCCTAGGGCTCCCGTAACGAACTAGGTGGCTGGAAACAACAGAAATGCATTGCCCCACCGTCTGGCTGCCGGAGGGCGAAATCCAGGTGCCATCGGCTGGCCCGCTCCCTCCGAGACCTGCAGGGAGAAGATCCCTCCTCAGCTCCCCCTCGTTGCTGGGGATTTGCCAGCGGCCCCTGGCTCGCTCGCAGCTGCGGCCGCTCAGCGTCTTCCTCTGGGGTCACACAGCGTTCCCCCGCCTGCGCCCGTCCCAGCATCTCTCCTCTGGCGAAGGCGGCGGTCCTGTTGGACTAGGACTTCAGCCCAGCGACCTCATTTAAGCTCGATTACATCAGCTAAGACCCTATTTTTAAATAAGGTTATACTTAAAAATACTAGGCGTTAAGGCTTTGACATATCTTTTTGGGGGACACAATCCAACTCGTAACACTCTCCATCCATGTTTCTCCAGCTCCCAAACGAGGGCAGGGATGCAGCCCCGGCCGGTGTGGCTCAGTGGTTAGAGTGTCAGCCCGAGGACAGAGGGGTCCCGGGTTTGATTCTGGCCAAGGGCATGTACCTCGGTTGCAGGCTCGATCCCCGGCCCTGGTCCGGGCTCGTGTGGGAGGCAGCCCATCGATGTGTCTCTCTCACATCCATGTTTCTCTCTCTCTGTCTCCCTTCCACTCTCTCTGAAAAGCAGTGGGGAAAAAACACCCTCGGGTGAGGGTTAGAGAGAAAAATCTCAGAGGATGCAGTGGAGCTGATGAAAAAAAGTGAAGCCCGAGGCCCCTCTGCTCTGGGAGCCTGAGGCTGTGCGCCCACGGTCCTCAGCTGGGATGTTAGCCGGGGAGGGACACCGAGGGAGTGTGGGGGGGGGAGTCCCAGGTCCTTACGAAGCAGGAGAGGCGCCCACTCTTGGCCTCACAGGCGGTTTATTTTGCTTATCACGGCTCTTCTCTTTGCCCTTGTTTTTATGTGTCTCAAGGATCGTTGGCCGAAGTTTTTAATTGTACAGGTAACGGGACATTCCCATCCTGTGGCCCATGAAATTACATAAAATAAGGTGCTGGCATTAAAGAAAAATGATCATATCACGGGTGACTTCAGAAGGTGGCCGGGCCGCCGCTGGAGCAGGTTAATGACAGTCAGGACTCTTCTCTGCCAAAAGCAGGCAGGCCAGGAGGCCAGGGTGCGGCGGGGAGGGTGGCCTGAGACAACGGGGCGGCCGAGCCCTCTCAGGGGCCGCCCCCCTGCGGGCCAGCTCTGGGTGCCCGGAGGAGTCCGCTGAGGCCCCGGCGGGGGGCAGCGGCGACGGAGATGAGGACAGTCCCCGCTCTCCCGCACGTCCCTGTGCTTCAGAGAGAAAACTGTCGGAGCCCTGGGAGCGCAGAGCGCCGAGCCGCTTTTCCGGTGTACAGGACGGGCCGGGGCTCCAGCGAACTGAGCCACACCGGCCAGGGCAGGACTTCTCTGGAGCTTAAAGCCGTCTACAGGCGGTTAAGTCACCGGGTCCATAAGTTTAGTGCCTATGTTTTCTTCTATGTAATTTATTGTTTCAGATCTTATATTTAGGTCTTTGATCTATTTCGAATTAACTTTTGTACATGGGGACAAACTGTAATCTAGTTGTCTTCTTCTGCACGTTGCTTCCCAGTTTTCCCAGCACCACTTATTGAAGGGGCTTTCTTCACTCCATTGTGTGTTTTTGGCTCCTTTGTCAAAAATTATTTGCCCATATCCATGTGGTTTTATTTCTGGGCTCTCAATTCTGTTCCCTTGGTCTGTCTGTTTTTCTACCAATACTATGCGGTTTTATCATAACTTTGTAGTATAATTTGAAGTCAGGTAGAGATCACATTTTCTAATGCAAATTTTTATTTGCTGAGGCAAGATTTATCTCAGCAGACATACCTCAGCGGCATGGACCAGTGGTATACGACATATTATTAGGGACACAAGCCTGATGTAGGTTTCTTCTAAAGGAAACGTTTGCTGGAACGATCCCTATACTTTCTATAACATGCAAACTTATTGGTCCCTCATCAGTTTCATTTTTGTAGGTTGAAAATGTCTTTGTCTTCTTTGTGCTGCTTAAAAAGTTGTCTAATCAAAGTTGGCTTAGTGCTTGGTCCTTCCTGCAAAAAGCCAGCTGGGGTGTTTGGATCTACCAGGGGGCAAGTTATAATACAGTCACTTTCCTTTCAACACATCAGCTGGGATATCTCTCCTGGGAGGAACCAAAAGGCTTTAATTTTATGAATCATCAAAGCTTTTTCTGATACATGATGTAGAATAACCTTTTCTTTCAGGATGTCCCCAAGTGGCATGTACATGGTGTGCAAGGAACAAAGGAGACTATTCTCAGCAAGGAACAAAGGAGACTATTCTCAGTTGCGTAACGCCCTGTAGGAACCCTCGACCTGTAAAACGGGCACCTACTTTGTGGTGTTTAAATAAAGCGGAATGGTGTTCTTTTTAAAAAAGCTGCTTTACAGTTACCTTCCTGTCAGAATTCCAATTATTCTATGATTCAGTGGGTATATATGTCTAGCTTTTCAAAAATTCTTTTTTTGGGGAAGAATGAGAAGTTTTTTTGAAAAGTCTGTAATGGAAACATTTATATAATAATGCTGAGCTGCATCAAATACATTTCATTTCATTATTTGCAATACAGTGTTTTAAAAATAATGTTCTGAATTGAGCCTTATGTATAAAAGTGATAAATATATTTTTTTTGGTGCATTTGAAAACACGGTAATTCACTTCTGCTTAATAACTAACTGATAATGGAATACTACTCAGCTATAAAAAAGGGAAGAAAAAAAAAGAATCTTTACTTTTTGTGGAAGCAGGATGGACCAGGAGAGTATTATGCTAAGTGAAATAAGCCAGTCAGAGAAAAACAAATATCATATGATCTCATCACTAGTTTGTAGAATCTAAGGAACAAAATAAACTCATGAACAAAATGGAACCAGAAGCATGGATACGTGAATCAGACTGGCCAGTGCCAAAGTGGGAGCGGGTGGGGGTGATTGGATAAAGAAGGTGAAGGGATTAGCTAAAGAACATACATGCACAACCCATGGACACAGGCAATAGTTTGGTGAAGGCCAAGGGGGGGTCAAGGAGGGTGGAGATGGGCAAAGGGCAGGGCAAAGGGGGACACCTGCAATTATAACATCAAAATTTTTTAATTGAAAAAAATAAAGAATTAACTGACATCTATGGCAGGGTTGAGGGTATTCAACATTCACTTCTCTCTGTCCTTTATTTTTATTTATTTTTTGAAAATATGTCTTTATTGATTTCAGGGAGAGGGAGAGGGCGAGAGAGAGATATCAATGATGAGAGAATCATCGATCAGCTGCCTCCCACACATCCCCAACTGGGGACCGAGCCCACAACCCGGCATGTGCCTGGAACGAGAATCGAACAGAGATCTCCTGGATCCTAGCCGACACTCAACCGCTGAGCCACGCTGGCTGGGACTCTCTGTCCTTTAGATGAACACTTCCATAGTAGAAGATGAATCGGTTTGATATTTTTTATATGCAAGGAATTTATTTTTCCTAATTTTCACAAAACCTGAACACAGGCACTTTCTATTTAATCTGTAGCAGAGACTGGCGAGCTGCTCAGGATAGGAGACCCACTTCCACCTTCTGAGCACACAGCAAGACACATATCCCAGCCCCTCAGGCAGATTGCAGGGGCCTTGGGACTAGTTCTGGCCCAGAGAAAACATTCAAAAGTGATGCACTCACCTTCACTCCTGGCCCATAGAATCTCTCTGCTCCCCAGTCCAACCAAGTGCCAAAAGGATCCAGGCAAAAACACTGAGGCCCAGTGACGAGATGAACGCACCAATCATAAACATCCACAATGTCGAACTTTGATTGCGAGATAAACTTACATTGTGTTAAATCACTAAGATTTTGGAGATTTCCATTTTTGTGGTTGTTTTTAATGGTAGCTACTAATATGTCACCAATTGTCCTCTGTTCTGTCTCCTGCTCTCATTTCCTAGCTCCTATGTCTTTCTTTATCATGTGAGTAGGTCTTTCTGACTGATAGCTCTCCAACTGGACTCTGTGAATCCCCTTCAGGGGCTGTCTCAAAAGTGGGCTCCAGGCAACTCATTCCAGATTCGACCAGAAACGCTCTCTTTTGACCTGTTTTACAAGCGGGTTTCTGCATCAGCCATGTACCTCTGTGTGGGTGGGGAAGGCGCCTTGACTTTGACGGGTTACAGACCATCTCTTTGCATTACATTTACTCTCATAGTTTTAGTCACACATATTCCCAAAGTATCCAAATCTGAATCTACAGCACACCTCTCTTCGGAGCCCTCCGCCCTCACTCCCACTCATCTCTCCATCTCCACCAGCTGGATGCTTCAGGGCCACCTCCGCATGGAATTCCGAAACAGAGGCATTATCCTGCCCACCTTTCTTCCAGCATGAATGACATCACCGTCCACCTGATTACGCAACAGAAAATGGAGTTATCCTGACCCCCTTCTTTTCCCTTCCCATATGCAATCAGTCATTTAGATGGAGGTTAGAAAAGTAATAATAGTGTTCAAAAGTACAAATATTGTAAAACAAAAACGGGTAAAAAACACACAATACAAACTTAGCCATATGAAAAACATCTGCTGCTTAATATAGAAGCCTCGTTTAGAATAAAACAAGCTGTAAGAGAGCCTGAGGAGAAGTGGGCTTCATGGTCTTTGAAACCACATTGCCTTTGGCGGGGTTTAAAGTTGCCACATTAAAATAAATGTATAATACATAGTCCAGTATGTCCTATATGATGTAATGTGTGTCATGGTATGTTAGAAAAATGTCACACACAGTCCCATTTGGGGAGATTGTATTTGCAAAAGAGGCATTACATACTCTGGACAGCGGTCTGCTTTTTAAAAAGTTGTAATGTACAAGTTTTCATTGCATCCAGATGGAGGAAGGGATTCCATAATTAGCCTTTTTGTTTTTTCCTGAGACGTGACCAATTTTGTAATCCTGTCCCTGTCCCAGGATGTTTCTGTCCTTAGCATTCAGTCCCCAAACCTGAACTGAAACACCTCAGCACCACACGCAGAGCAGTTCGCCTTATCATCGGAGCTGCCCAGTGCTCTGGCGAGCAAGGGGAGGGACAGCGTGAGGAGTGGTGACAGGCAGTGAAGTGAGGGGAGAGGGAGCACTGTGTTCTCTGGGCGCCGAGGTCCTGGGAGCTCACCGCCCCAGGAAAACCTTCTGAAAGCTTAGTGTGCACTACTGCCACCTGCTGTCACCCTGGCTCCCATCAAACAGAGCAAAAGACTTCCCGTCTTTAAGATACTTACAAAACAGTCCCGTTGGAAGTTACAGATGAAGACTCAACACCTCACTTGATATAATGAACGTACTATGAAAGTTCATTTGCTCCACCCACGTCCTTGTCAACACTTGGTAGTCTAAGTTTTTAAACTTTAGCTGTTTTGCTAGTTTGGTAATGAGGGGTATCTTTATTTTATTTTGCATTCTCATGATACTAAGGCTGAGCACTTATATATACTTATTTGTCATCTGGAAACCCTGTTTTGAGAGATATATCTTCAGTCTCATGCCTGTTTTTCCGTTAGGTTATCTTTTCCTTACTGATTCGATGAATTATTTATTCTGAATCGAAGTGCTTTGTCAGGTACATATTTCAAAATATTTCTTTCTCATATTGAGGCTAGCCTTTCATTCTTATAATGGTTATCAATAGATGCAGAAAAAGCATTTGAATAAATCCAGCACCCACTTATGATTAAAACTCTCAGTAAAGTGGGAATAGAGGGAGCCTCTCGCAATGTAATAAAGGCCATGTATGACACACCTACAGCCAACATCATGCTTGATGGGCAAAAACCATTTCCCCTAAGAACAGGAACAAGATAGGGATGTCCACTTTCACCACTCCTATTCAACATAGTACTGGAAGTCTTAGCCACAGCCATCAGACAGGAAGAAAACATAAAAGGCATCCAAATTGGAAAGGAGGGAGTAAAACTGCCATTTGCAGATGACATGATGTACATAGAATACTGTGAAGACTCTACCAAAAAGCTATTAGAGCTAATAAATAAATTTGGCAAAGTAGCAGGATACAAAATCAATATCCAGAAATCGATGGCATTTCTATACACCAATAATGAACTATCAGAAAGAGAAACTAAGAAAACAATCCTATTCACTACTGCAACAAAAAAATAAGGCACCTAGGAATAAAGTTAACCATGGCGGTAAAAGACTTGTACTTGGAAAACTATAGGACATTGAAGAAAGAGAGAAAGATATAAACAAATGGAAGAATACACCACGTTCATGGAGCAGAAGAATTAACATCATTAAAATGTCCATACTACCCAAAAGCAATCTATAGCTTCAACATGATCCCTATTAAAATACCAATGGCATCTTTCACAGATCTAGAACAAGTATTACAAAAATATATATGGAACCAAAAAGGCCTCAAATTGCCTCAGCAATCTTAAGAAGAACAAAGTTGGAGGGATCACAATACTGGATACCAAGTTATACTACAAAGCCACTGTAATCAAAACAGCCTGGTACTGGCCCAAGAACAGGCATACAGATCAATGGGACAGAACAGAGACCCCAGAAATCAACCCAACCATTACGATCAATTAGTATTTGACAAAGGAGGCAAGAACATACAATGGAGTAAAGACAGTCTCTTCAATAAATGGTATTGGGAAAATTGGAGAGATACATGCAAAAAAATGAAACTAGACCACCAACTTACACCACACACAAGCTCAAAATGGATAAAAGACTTAAATGGAAGACACAAAACCATAAAAATCCGGGAAGATCTAGCAGTATTTTTGCCGATATATCTCCTAGTGAAGGGAAACAAAGGAAAAAATAAACAAATGGGACCACATCAAATTAAAAAGCTTCTGCACAGCAAAAGAAACCATAAACAAAATGAAAAGGAAACCCACTGTATGGGAGAGCATATTCACCAATGATACATCTGATAAGGGGTTAATCTCCAAAATATATAAAGAACTCATACAACTCAACAAAAGGAAGACAAACAATCCAATTAAAAAATGGGCAAAGGACCTGAATAGACACTTCTCCAAAGAGGACACACAGATGCCAAAAGACATATGAAAAAATACCCAGTAGTCTCTTTCACGTCGATGTTTCTCGCTTTCTCTCTCTTCCCGTTGTCCCTCCTTCCCCTCTACTCTCTCTAAAAATCAATGGAAAAAATATCCTTGGGTGCGGATTAACAAAAAACACACATACAGAAGCCATTGTACATTTACACAATGGAACACTATGCAGCTGTAAAAAGGAAGGAACTCTTACCTTTTGCGACAGCATGGATGGATCTGGAAATTATAATGCTAAGCGAAATAAGCCAGCCAGAGAAAGACAAATACCATATGATCTCACTTGTATGTGGAATCTAATGAAAAAAATGAAGTCACAAACGAAACAGAACCAGTCATGGATACATGGAACAGACCGACAGATGTCAGATGGGAGGTGGTGGTGGGGGTAGGTGGTACAGATGGGATGAAAGACGGTGAAGGGATTAGCCAAAGAACATATATATACATACCCCACTACACAGACAACAATGTGGTCAGGGCCAGGGAGAGGGGAGGGTGGGGTCTGGGTGGAGGGGAACTAATGGGGGGCAAATGGGGGACATCTGTAAAACGTGCATGAAAATCCTAACACGTTTTTCTGTATCTAACCAACGTGAAAAGTAATTCTGTATAAAACTAGTGCAGAATGATTTTTTAAGTGTCTTCTCTGTTTAAATTTACCAGCAGGTGAGTCAACTGATCCTATTTTTTTGAAATTTCCATTTAAAAATATCACACTAATATTAACTTCTTAAATGTGGAGTAAGAGTTGAATTTCTTTTATAGGCTTCTGTACAGGTGGTTTTTAAAAATCCTGCTGGTATATTTATTTATCTCTGCAGCCTTTACAAAGGGATTCCTGCAATGTGTCCCTTCAGAAACCAGAGTTTCAAATACCTGACTTATTAGCCTGCCTTCTTTCTCCTCAGCAATTCTCAAGGTTCAGGGAAATGTGTAAGATTCAACTTTGGCAATGGCTGGGGACCTCTGCCCCTATATGCTGTATTTATTCTTAAATGCTATTTCATGGAAGACACATTAATTAAACAGGAAACAGAAACATCAAATGTTTCATTCTATATTTTTAATTCAAAAATGTAAACAACATTTATATCGCATCACTCACATTTAAGTATTTACATAGCATTAACATAGAGGCAGTAAGAAATGTTGGTTTGCAGGTTAATGATCATTAAACTTGAAATATAAGGTGCCTTTCAACTATGTAGTATAAATGAAAAAGATAATTCAAAAGCTTAATGAAAAAATTATGTAATAAAAAATTATTAGCTACATAACTCAGAACTTACATTAAGTATATTTTGGATCCTACTAGTTTTTCCTTATTAAAAAAAAATACATGCCTACTGTCTTATGAAGCCTAAGTTTGCTTTCAATAAATCACCTTGTCAACATAACATGATGAATTTACAGTGTGTCTGTTATTTACAATCTTTAAACATAACAGGAGAGCAAAACTTTGATAGTGCTTTTAAAATGTTAAGTAATTTAAAATGTATTAAAGAAATATATTGGGGAAAATGTCACACATTATATCTTAATAAAGGCAAATGACATTTCCCAATAATACAGGTAAACAAAGGAGGACTATGTACCAAGTCTCGAGATGCCTATTAATCCAACAGTCAAACTCCACTGCCAAACAGGGTGAGCAATTAGATGAGGCAAACTGGGTCAGCAATATACAATTTTAAATTTCTAAGTAAACGTGAAAACACTTTTCAACATTTATTTATTTATTTATTTATTTTTCAACATTTATTTAACCATAAGATATGCAAAACAAAATGCTGAACTAAAAACTAGGCTTGAACTTGGAATCAATTTTTTCAATGTGAGAAAATGCAGGCAAATGCCAGTTTAAAAATAATGTACAGAGACAGATGATGGGGACTGTTTTGATTAGCACTAAAAGTGTTATACTGAAAGCAGCATTTAGGTTTTTTTGCCCTAATGTCAGTGCTGTCTAATCTATGAGTTGATGAATTAAATACCATACATAACAGAAAACAGTATTTTCCACTATGTCACATTATATATACTTTCAAAGCAAGTTATTTATCCAAAATTATAAAAATAAATCTTTCTGTAGGTTAAAAACAAATAAAAATATAATAATTTGTATTACAAGTTTTAAAAAATATGGCAAACTATCCTGATAATCACGACTTCTTTTGGCCATGATTATAGAGTCTGTAAGTTATCTATTCAATAAATTAAATCAAAAATCTCTGATCCACCAATGTTTTGGATGCTAAATTCTTCTGTCCTACTGTATTCCGAATAAATCTAAAAATCTGGAAAAAAATGAAAACAATTCAGAATTATAAAAAATATAAGGAAAATGAAAGACACGAATCAAGTCTCTAAATTAAACTGGCCTCGAGCTAGACCTCCAGTGAATGGGGCTCTAAGTGCTGCTCACACCTGGCATCCAGGAGATAGAAATTTTAAGTGTCTCCCTACTGGCTTCCTTTCACACTTGCTCAAGCAACTCATGTCCTCGAAAGACTCCAGCATTTCACTGACCCTGACAGAGTGCAGAATGACAGTGGCAGAAATGCTACTCTTTTGGATAGGGTTAACCACATTCTAAACCTTCACAAATTCCTAGTGAGAGTTGACATTTACTTTCTGCTATAAAAATAAACATCTACTTCCAACACTTCCCCCTTAAAAAGAACCCGAGAGAACACTACCTCTTGCTGCAGGTACGTAAGGAAGGCTGCTGAAACAAAACTCTGGCAAGCCAGGTCCACGACACAGAAGAACAGCAGGTCGTAAATAAGGAGAGTGGCTTCGTTTCCGTAGTACAGAACACTGCTGAAAGAATAACCTTCATCTGTTAAAAAAAAAAGCAATGCATAAGATACAAATTAGAAATTGAGTAATAAACTAAACCTGTGATAAATTTCTGGTGACAAAGGTTGGATATTTAAAAACGGCATAATAGAAACTAGTTACTACTTATAATACTTCATGGCTTACAAAAAAAATAAACAAAGGATATTAAAATTTGCTAATCTGAAAGGTGAGTCAAGGAACTCTGCTCATAAAACCCAGTTTTAACATTCGCACCAAGGGTTGGTAATTGCTAGCGCTGTAAGTATATCAAAGACCAAGTAATGAATATCCTCTGTTTATATAACTAAAGGCTAAAGAATCTTAGAAAGATTCTTAGAGTTAAAAAAGTAAAACAAGACCAACAAGGACTAGAACAGTTCATAGTGCGCTATAACCTGTGTTTCAAATAGTCCTCCAAGGTTCTGAGATCTCCTCTCACTTCACAAGGAGAGGTTTTTTTTACTTTTGGGGATCTGAATGCCCTTTTAAGATCCTGATGGAAGCTACAGACCCTTTCACCAGGAGAAAAAACAAGTACACATACACAAATCTTGCCCACAATATCAGGGAGGTCCAGAGAACCACTGAAACTGCCAGGGACACCCATTAGGAGCTCTTTCATACAAGAGACATCTGGCGTGCTGGTGATGTCCCGTCCTTACCAAGCCAAGCAAGAGCTTATCAGTCACATTAGAAGTGGCACAGACATTTCTTAATGATAAGAAATCATGTTTAATCACTATTCCCATTACAGATATCTGCAATTTTGAAGAATTTGCAAAAAATGAAAATTAGATGTTAAAAATTAATCACGAATGTTATTCTTCAAGTGTTTTTCAAATATATCTTTCTGATTTCAGAGAGGAAGGGGAAGGGAGAAGGAGAGAAACATCAATGCTGAGAGAGTCATTGACCAGCTGCCTCCTGCACACGCCCCACTGGGGATGGAGCCCGCAACCAGGGCATGTGTCCCGACCGGGAATCGAACCGAGATCTCCTGGATCCTAGGTTGATGCTCAACCGCTGAGCCACGCCGGTGGGGCAGTGTTTCGTAGTTTGCTACTGAATGAACATTCCAGTAAAATTGGAATTTGTTTGCTCTCTCTTCTCTGTGTGCCACTGCTTTTGAAATTCAGCCTTTTTACTTTCTTGTAGAATAACTATCTTTTATGTATTTTTTTCTTGCTACATGACATGATAAAATAGAAAACAGAAAACTACTGTAATTCCATGAAGTTAACTGAATTCATTATGTTTCTTTTTTAATAACTACGAACACTTTTTCTTCAAATTTGAAAACAGTAATCAAGTCCAGCAAAGGCAGCTGGAGGTACCGTTGTAAAAGATGCTTTTTTCCATTGGCTCCATGAATTCCATTCCAAGAATTCTTTCAAGAAGCAATTTATCTTTTATAAAGTAGTCCATTTCCTTATGAACCTAATAAAAAAACTACAGTCATTAAAAAAAAATCACATTAAAATAAATATTTACCATTTTTTTTAAAAATGAAAGAAAACAAATAATTAGTGGTACAGAAAGAAAATGTTTTTCAGAAAGACAATTTACTCCACTGGGCTTTATCATAAAATTCCTTTTAAAAATATTTAAAATTTTAAATCCCCTTAGTAGTATTTAGGGCTAGATATACTGGGAATACAACCATAGCATAACATATTTTATAATGAATAATACTAAGATTTTGGTAACTGGCTAACAAAATTCCAGTATAGACATATTTTAAGGTAATTGCCAATATGCTAATAGGGCTGTAAAATCTCATTTTACTTTTATATAACCTACATCTATCCTTAGGCCACAGTATTAATTTTGACAGCAAAAAAAAAAGGGGGGGGGGATTTCCTATCCTTAGTCCACCACCTTGCTTAACTAAAGAAATAACTGATATTCCTGGTTAACTTTTTAAAAACTGCATTTTAATTCTAGCTTAAAAATAAATGCTGACATACATACATGATCGATGAAAGAGCCAAGAAATTTATTCATAGCATGATATGCTTTTATACTCTGCTCAAAAGTACTTGCTGATGAACTCAAGAGTCTAGCAGGGCCATTTTTCTAATGTGAAAAAGAGACAAGAATAAATGCAAATGTCTTACATTTTTGGTATTTAAACAAATGAAATACTGGCAAAATATATCTTAATTACAGTGCATACAAACCCTTGTTAGAGTCTCATGAATTCTGTCATAGTGCTGTCTCATCTGGCTAGAAATTGCAATCTGAAAGGTCTGACCCTCTGTGTTGGGTACCAAGCCTCTCTGGCTACACAAATTTTCCTGAAAAGTTAAAGGATTTAAATTAAGTCAAGATTATGAAATTTTCTCCTGTTAATAAAAAACAGCAAACATTTTTCTTTTAGTTGGTATCACATATTACAAAATTCAGAAGCCAAGTGAAATTTTACTGAAACTGTACTTGAGACAGAGGCTCCCACATTACCCAGGGTCCCCCGTGTCCTCTAGGCCTCACTGATTTCTGTTTGTCAGACTCCCTGAAGGACTCCACCATCTCCTTTACTCTGCCCCACTCTGTAAAAATCCATAGAGTTCATCGTATACTGATACTCGTGGCTTTCTTTATGATTAACTTTATTGCTCTTCAATGCATGTCAAACAGTCAAATCTTAGAATTGACTATTTTTATAAACACAAATGGTCCTTTTTTTTTCTAAATACTTTTAAAACACTTTAGTTAATTCCAAAATAAGGTAGTGATATGTGACCCACCAGGTAACGCATGGACCAGATATGCATTCATTTTGCCCATATATATGGCATAAAATTGGGATCATACCAATTTTTAAAAATATTTTTATTGATTTTTAGAGAGAGGAGAAGAGGGGGAGAGAGAGAAACATCGATGTGAGAGTAGAACAATGATCAGCTGCCTCCTGCATGCCCCCTGTTGGGGATGGAGGCTGCACCCAGGCATGTGCCCTGACGGGGAATCAAACCAGAAACCTTTCGGTGCAGGGGTGATGCCCGACCAACTGAGCCACACCGGCCAGGGCCCCAATTTCTTTTTCATTAAACATTTTATCTTGAGCAACTCTCCATATCATTAAATATTCTACAAAACATGATTTTAAATGTCTACCTAAGATTTTACTGTACAGGTAAACCAACTTATTTAATATTCTCTCATTTTTACATGTTTTTGCCCTTATAACCCATGACGAAGATCCTGAACCCAGTTAGCTATTCACACTGCTAATTATTTCTTTGAGTTAGATTCAAAGAATCAGCGAGCCAAAAATAGTAAACTTTTAAATAAAAGTCCTTGGTATATACCACCAAATGCTTTCTAAAAGGTTTATAAAAATTTATCTCAAGACCAGTAGTTTTATAGGTGCCCATTTCACCATATCTGTGATGATATGAAGTAAAAGCTTTAAAAAAAAATTAAGAAAAAAGAATGCTAATTTGAAGGGGGCAAAAATGTTATTTTTTATTATTATTTTTTAATCCTCACCTGAGGATATTTTTCCATTGCTTTTCAGAGAGAGTGGAAGGGAGAGAGAGAAACATCGATGTGAGAGAGACACATCCATCGGCTGCTGCCCGCATGGGGATGGAGCCTGCGACCGAGGTACGTGCCCTTGGCTGGAATCAAACCCGGGACCCTTCAGTCCTCAGGCCGACACTCTCACCACTGAGCCAAACCAGCCAGGACAAGAATGTTATTTGTACATTAATTTCTTTGATTATTTATGAGCTAAATATTTTTTAGAGGTTTGTCTCTTCTGTTTCTTGTTTATGTAGTTTAAAAAATGTTTTTGCCATTTTTCCACTGAGGTTTTAACTCACTGTTTGCTTACTCTGAGTTTTACCCTAGTCTGCCACACCTCTCACTTATATGACTGTTGGGTACATAAATGTCCTACAGCAATAAAGTCAAGTCAGTGGACATTTCCCTTTGGGGCTCTTTATTCTTTGTGCTTAGCATGTTATCTCCCAGTCTGAAATTCTCTCCTAGGTCTTTACAGTTTCACAGTTTACATTTCACTTTTAAATCCAGGTGTAATTTCTAGTAGTTAACCAACTTATCCAGTTAAATGTATTAAGAAAATCATCTTTGAGATGTGTCATTGGCATGCATTAAATTCTTACAAGCCATAGGTATAGTCCCTTTTTCAATAAATCCTCTTGTATTTTCCTCTTAGGTATTTATTTACCAGTTTTGCTTCACCTATCCTTCCAATTTCTTTTTTTTAAAAGCAAACCCCAGATATCATGTCATTTCACTTGTAAATACTTCCGTATGTATCTCTAATAAGGTCTTTTTAAAAAATAAGTTTATTTTTCAATTACAGTTTACATTCAATATTATTTTGTATTAGTTTTAAGTGTATCTAATAAGGTCTTTAAAAAGAGCCATCATGGCATTTTCATACCTAATAAGATTAATCTCCCTTAATGTAATTTAATATATAGTCCATTAAATCTCCCAGATTTTTTCCAAAGTTTTTTTATAGTTGATTTGTTTGATCAAGATCCAAAGTCAACACATTGTATTCAATGGTTTTGTTTCTTAACCATCTTACTATCTAACAGTTCTTCCATCACTACCACCACCCCCCTTCTTTCATTTTCATGTCTTTCACTTGTTGGAGACACTGGTCATTTGTCCTGTGAGACATCTCACATTCTGAATTTGATTAACAACTTCCTGTGATATTATTTAATTTCCTCTCTATCCCCTCTATTTCCTGTAAACTAGTGGTTAGATCTAGAGGCTTCACTATATTCAGGTTCAATTTTCTTAGGCAAGAACATTTCATGGGTGATATTATGTACTTCATACTGTGCCATAACAGGAAGAACATATTGTCAGTTTTTCTAATTTTTACTTGTAGTAAGACTGAGCCAGTGCATTCAGATTATGACAGCCTGGTTCCTCATTATGAAGTTCCCTGCACACTCTCCTTTAACTGTTTCAGCATCCGTTGATGACTGCAGCCTGTAGGCACTGATCCGTTAGTCATTACAAAATGGTGACTTTCTAACTCAGAATTCCCTTTACTTCCTTATAAAGGAAGAACTTTCCACATGAATTATTCAGGTTCTCTGAAATACAGTTCATATAGGAACCGCGGGATGAAATTGGTTCTTTCCCTTTATCAGTGTTCAGGGTAATGAGCTAGTATCCTAGCAGCCTTCAAAGTAATCAATGAGGATTAAAAAATATATATTATTACAAATCCTAGGTTAAGAACAGAGAACCTATCTTTCAACTTAAAAAGGTGTGAAATGCATTCATACCGCTTCTCTTTTAAGATTCATGTTCATCTCGTCCATGTTAGTATCTGCGTGCCCGT
This sequence comes from Miniopterus schreibersii, assembly GCF_964146895.1. Lineage (NCBI taxonomy): Eukaryota > Metazoa > Chordata > Mammalia > Chiroptera > Miniopteridae > Miniopterus > Miniopterus schreibersii. The sequence continues at coordinate 3,597,644 of NC_138117.1, read as the reverse complement.
GTACCGATCTACCGTGGATGTAATACCCGAAGCATTGGTGGGACAACAGAAACACGGATATCTAGAAGAGAAAACAACGGGGAGCGACTGGCAGCTCGTCTGCAAAATGGTGAAAATTAACTTTTTCTTGAAATTGCTTCATTTCCAAATAATAAGGGTTGAATTCTTGGAAAAGATATAAAGAAGGTAATAAAGTAATAAGGGTAGTGAGGGGATTTTAAAAAGCAGGTGGAAGGGAAAGGAAGGAAGAGGGTTGACATATGAAAACTCTCCTCGGCTGGGCGAACTATTTGGTAGCATAAGGAATTCACAGTTAAGAAACTGCAAATAAAAATGAAAAAAACAAAGACAGTAAATATTAACTTGTAGCTCATTATAACTTAATCTCTGGAGTTAACCACCAGTGGAAATTAGACTATAATCCAATTATACCAAATCACTTTTAGAGCCTCTTTTAATGTACTCATGACCTTTAAACAGGGAAAGTAACAGTTGCAGGATAAAGTCAGAAAGTACTTACATTGCTCATACAGCATAAATCAACAAACTGTCGAATTTTATCTTCTATAAATCTCTCATAAAAGACAGCAAAGAACACGATCTGAAACATTAAGCCAAGTTCATGCTTATTAGCTCTTAAGATTTAATTTTCTTTTATAGCCACAGTGTAGTATCTTAAGACAAAAGAAATTCCAACCAAGAACACAGTGGCCTCTAACAGTTCCTATGGGATAAAATCCTACTTATCATTTCTGATTCTCTGTCAAAGAAAGAAAGGTTTGGGAACTGTGTTAAGATTTATTGATGGCAATGTATTTTGAATTTTAAAAACTTTTTCTGTGTCATTAAAACAAGACATGAAAAACATGAGAGAAGGAAGAAAGGGTTTTTACAATTTAGTATAAACCACCGTATCAATGGCCAGAATTACATCTTGTTCTGTGATTCTGCCCATCTCCTAAATTCCAAGAGCCATTAGAAAAGTTGCTGTTTTGCAAATTAACCTTCTCAGACAGAGAAGCACATAAAAAGCATATATCAAACATTCTACTTCAACTACAGATAATGTGTTAAATATTCAAATGGAATGGTTTCAGGTGTTTTCCAGATTTAATAATATATAAAGGGAAATTTTATAAATCAAAAAAGTTCACACTGTAGTCCTTCCTAGATGTGCTTCAGAGAAAGGTAACACTACCTAACTATCCAATTTAGAACTGTCCCCGCTGTCTCTGCCGCCTCCATTCCTAACTTCCACTCCCCTCGCCTCACTCACTCTCTCACCTCCCTGCTGATGCCCTTTGCAGCACCTGTCACATGTGTAACTTGGTCATGTTACAGCGTATCTCTGAGCTCAGCACGGTATCTAGGACATAAAATGCACTCAGATACGTGAACAAATAAATAAAATGGCAGCTGATTATGTTCCTAAATACTCTATGTAGATATTTTTTTAAACCCCTTTAAAGATCATGAAAAATAGCAACATTAAAAGTTTAAAAATTAAAGGATACCACTTAAAAGTTGAAGAAGCTGAGTTCAGGGAACTAAAAGGCACGAACACTGAAGCCCCTGATGAGACTCAAGGGAAGTCTGTGCAGGCAAACACACGGGACCGCAACAGGCTGCTGCGGGCCCTGCAGGACGCCTGAGGAACAACGCCGGCCACCTCAGAGTGGCCCAGGGGCGGACCACCTTCCCACTGGAAGGACACGGCGCGGGGAGCAAGGGCAGTGAGACGGGGTGAGGTGCTGGTGCCCGAGGCTGCTCCTCCCCTTCTCCTTACCCCTCAGTGACAGACCCCTTCTCTGAGCGGGCACACTGCTGCCCGGGCGCAAGATGCCAACGCAGTGAGGTGTGGCCATGTGCCTAGGTTCTGACCAAGGAGGTGCTGGCACTTCTGAAAAGGCTCTGTAGCGTCAAGTTTTAACAAGTCTTGGCAATTGTACAATGCAACCAACTAACCCAGCGCCTGGATTATAACATTATGCAAGAATCAGTTATTAGTTCTTGTTCTAGAATTAGGTATTGTTGTTGTTTTGTTGTCAGAAATCAGAATGTGGTCAATGTTTGAGGATAATTATATGTAAATAGTTATAAAAATAGAGGCAACGTTGCTTAAAGTATAATCTCCTGGTACCTGTACAATTCCAATCACTAGCCAGAGGGCCGCAGACACTGCGTATCTCAAAATGCGACTATAAGGAGGAATGTAGCTGGATGGGTCTCTGGAAAGACTAGAGGACGAATCCATTAACGCTAAGTTCTTGAATCCCACAACCTGCAGTTAGAAAAAAAAAAAAGTAACTTACACAGACAAGAATGAAGACTTCTCTAGTTTAAACATGAGATACTCCTCCCTACTCCTTCCCTTAAAAAATGAAAATATTCAAGTTCATACAACAGTGGAAAATCTAGATAAAAACACTTATCCAGTATTTTTAATTACAGAGCACTTAACAAAAATATTTAGCTAGTTCATTTGGCATTTTCTTCATTATGAATAAAGGCAAATACAGCCTCATCACACACTGAGAAAGCTCAAAAGTTTGTCAGAAGAATAAAACTTTCTTCAGAAAACTACCGACGAAAAAACTAACATTTCATGAGATTTTAAGATATGCCAGACACTATGCAAAATACTTTTTATGGTAAAGAAATCTATGTGAGTGACTTTATCACATCCAGTGTTTTCTAAACTTCCTTGAATATAAACTTCTTTCTCATGCAATGCTTTCTAGAGCTTTAAAAAACACCATTACAGATAAAAGTCTGAGGTAGTGTCCACTGTCCTTGGCGCACACACTCTGGTTTAAAAGAGGAAAGAAAGGAGGGGGGGAAGGAGAGGAAGGAGGGGGAGGAGAGAAGGAGGGAAGGGGGGAAGGGGAAGGGGAAGGAGGGGGGAAAGGGGGAAGGAGGGGGGAAGGGGGGAAGGAGGGGGGAAGGGGGGAAGGAGGGGGGCAGGGGGAAAGGGGGGAAAAGGGGGAAAGGAGGGAAGGGAGGGGATCGGGGAGGCAGACAGACCTAAGGCTAATTGCTGAGAAAACCTGTGGCCGTACAGCTTCCATAGTCCAGTCCCACGTTCAGGACCGAATACTCTTTAATAAGGCACCCAGACCCACGGATAACTAACTGTGAGGGCATTTCCTCATTCATGTGTCCTGTTCAGCTCTTAACACGGAACACAGTTCATAGCAGGGGTTCAGTAACAACGTGCAAAATTGCAACCCTAGAACAGTGGTCATAATACAGGAGTGAGAATATGAATCATGGAGCAAAGGGGATTTTTCAAAATACAGACACCAGGGCACACCTCAGAGCCATGAATCAAGCAGACTCTGGGGGAGGTGAGGCACGGGTGTTCTGTAAAAGCCTCCCCAGGGGATTCTGCTGCAAGCCAGGGGTTTAAAAGCCACCCCTTGCCTAGAGAAATCAAATCCAAAGAGACAGAAAAGAGAGTGGGGGTTTCCAGGGGCTGGAGAGGGTGGATGGGGGGCTGTTTAAAAGGGTACAAAGTTTCAGTTTTGCAAGATGAAGAGAGTTCTAGAAATTGCACAACACTGTGAATGTATAGTTCATTACTGAACTGTATACTTAAAAATGGTTAAGATGGTAAATTTCATGGTATGTGTATATGACCATGATTTTTAAAAAGCCGTTCCTTTTTTTAACAGCTTGAGCAATAGTTCAACCTCTAGAAAACTCTTCTGCTCACATGAAAACTTAGCTGGAATTAAATTAAATTAACGTTTAGGTGGCACCCATACATTGCAAATAGTTGCACACGTCAAACAGCTGTTACCTCCAGCAGGAAGAGGACCACAAGCACTTGGAAGACGGGGTTAGTCTTTCTCACAGTCTGAATTTCATTCCATTCATTTGCTACGAAATACGTTCTCCATATGCTCACAGGGACGGTGGCACTCCGCACGCCACCCTCGCCTGTGGGAGACAAACGCATCAGAGGGTTTCTCACCTCCCTCCGCAAGGGAGCAAAAGAGCCTGGCACGCGCGGCCACCTCGCTCACCTTCCACAGCCCTAAGCACCTTGCCCTTCGGCCGCTCCCAGTCGATGAAGAACACGTCCACGGTGACCTGGGCCGCGAGCTTATGCAAAAACTGCAGAGCCTGAGGACGACAACAGACACCTAGGAGCTTCTGCTCAAACTGACTTATGGAACAAGACTAATTCCTTTTCGTCGTTGTTGGTAATCCTCACCGGAGGATATTTTTTCCATTAATTTTTTTAGATGTTAATTCAAACATATTTATGGCTTCTTAGAAAAAGTTATTCAAGCCAGATTTTCAAAATGAGCTATTATACATAAAAGTAAACTTCCTATGTAAAATACAGTAATTTGTGCTTTCTCTCAAAATCAAACTAAATTCTACACCAAAGATTTTAAAAGTATGTACTTTAATTTTAAGGACTTAGAAGTTTATTAGCAGGCCCTTTACATTTTTTAACCTGTCCTTTGAAACCTACCTTCAGAGCAAAAGCACACCCCACGTAAGTGACAAAGCGCTCTTCCTGAGCCGGCACTGGTAGCAAAACAGAGACAGACTTCTGTGCCTGTAACAAAAATTCCACCATTAAACATAATCATGTAAGCTTTTTACTAAGCATAACTTTTAACCCACAGAAAACACACAGAGGAAGGTAGTAATGCTCTCAATAAACCCAGCACACTCAGGGAATGGTGAGCTTAGCACTTGCCTCAATACTCTTGATCAGAAACACTCCCAAATAAAAGTAGCTCCTTTGTAAAGAGCACTTACCAGTTATTCATGCATTGGCATTCAGGTTAAATTAAAAAACTCACTTACTTTGAAGAAAATAAGCCAATAAAGACCTGTTCCCACAGTGATGGTAACAAATACGTTGGCCAGATCACCAGCATAGTATACCAAGAATTTCATAACTGTCTGCAATTTAAAAAGAATTACAGTTGTTACAGACTCAATGTATTTCTACCAGCACTTTTAATAACACATTGCTACCAGTTTCTCAAGCTTGCAGCCTTATTTCCTGGATCGATTAGAAAGACCAACTGCAGCCGCTCCTAGATGCCTCGTGGGCCCTCACCTTTGGTCCACTCCCGCGGCCTGTGTCCTATGCAGCCTTCCCCGCCTGTCGCCACCTGAGAAAGCTAGAGCTGCTTCCTAACCGTCTCCCGGTCGGAGCGCCTCTCCTCAGTCTAGCCTCCACGCCGCCAGTTAGCTTCTGACACATAAAGTGGACGGATGGGTAGGCTGTGCTACTCTTCCTCAGTGACTCCTCCCTAAGACAAAATACAAATTCCTGACCTACAGGGTCCTTCACAACCTAGGCCAAAATGACCTTTTCAGCTTCGTCTGCCAATTCCAACCATTTAATGATTTACCACTCCACACTTTCACCTCAAATACTCTGTGGAATGAAATGGGTATTGTTTCATCAGATACTCTTCCCTGACTCTCTCTGTGAACTCTTGAGCTCTGAGGGTAGAGGCAAAGCCTGTCTCTCTCACTGTCACACGCCCCAGCACCTGGTAGAGGCCAGGTCTCTCTCACTGTCACATGCCCCGGCACCTGGTAGAGGCCAGGCCTGTCTGTCACAGGCCCTAGCACCTGGTAGAGGCCAGGCCTCTCTGTCACACGCCCCGGCACCTGGTAAAGTGCCAGGCACTCAGACTGTGGGCCCTCGATGACTATGTGTGGAATGCACAGATAAAAATACACCGGTTACAGTCCACTTCTCTAGAAAGCCTTCCACAACTACCCTAAATAGTAAATAAACAGTGAATCAAAGCCCACTCCCAGATTGCCTGGCATACTGGCTTTGTAGTCACGAAGATATCCCACCACAAACATGGTAGATGTTGTTTTTTCGTTTTTCTTAACCAGCTAAATGGAAATATTATTACTGAGTTGCTATAAAAATTAAACGAGCATAACATTTACTTAATGTCTGCCAAAATTTCACCTGTGGAAAGTGGGAATAATAATACCCAACTTCATACGGCTATTGCAAGGACTGAATGAATTATACATGTAAAGTTTTAAAATGCCTGGCACATACTAAATATTCAATAAATGATAGATAATAAAAAAAAAAAAAATTAAACGAGAAGTAAAACTGAAAAGTTAAGAGAATAAAACATGGGAGAGTATTTTTCAAACTTGAGATAGGAAAGGCTTTCTTAAGCAAGGTCCTAAAAGCACATCATATACTGTAGTATGAAAATTATTCAGGCCTGGCCGGTGTGGCTCAGCAGATGAGCATCGGCCTAGGATCCAGGAGATCATGGTTCGATTCCTGGTCAGGGCACAGGCCCGGGTTGCAGACTTGATCCCCAGTGAGGGGCATGCAGCAGGCAGCCGATCAATGACTCTCACTCATCACTGATGTTTCTCTCTCTCTCTCCCTCTCCCTTCCTCTCTCTGAAATCAATAAAGATATATTAAAAAAAAAACCAACCAACCAACCAACAAACAAAAAACTATTCAGGTGTGACAGTATCAAAATTAAGACTTTCTGTTAAACACAGGAACACAGAGATAAAACAACAGATGGGTCACACTTGGAGAAGAAGTTTCAATACCAAAAACCAAAAGGGGACTCATATGTAGAAAATACAAAACAAAACAAAACACACGACACCATTTTAAATAAGTAAGAACAATTGGAAGTCTAAGAGAAAAATGGGCAATAGATAAACAGAAGGGAAAATCCAACGAGTAATGAAGCCTATGAAGAGTAATCAGAGAAATAAAGATTGAACCAACAATGACACACCACTTACACCACAAACTGGCAAAAATGGAAAGGCTGGAAAAATACCAAGTGTTGGCGAGGCTGTGAGGAGGCAAGACCAGCACTGCCGGTGGGAGGCAGACTGGAGTGCAGCAATGTGGGAGGGAAAGGAGGTGTGCATGTACCTCTCTAGTCATATACCCCTGAGAAACCCCAGAGTGACTTTTTACTCATCCGCTAGCTGTGTCTTATTAGGACATAAAATAGTCAAAGATAAAAATACACTTAAAAGCTCCTGAGACCATACCTGTGAATCAATCACTGGACTTCCAATGCGCCTCTTCCATCCCGCTGTCTTCAAAAGGGATGCTAAAACAGCTAGCCCACCCAACACACCCAAAGCAATCTAAAAAAAAACAAAAAAAATTTAGGAATTTATGTAATTTCCCTCATCAATGTTCAAAAGTACTATAAATAGAAAGTATAAAAGTACTCAAAAAATGGGAGTGGATGGTATGCTCAAAGAATATAGGAGCCGCCTGGCCGGGTGTGGCTCAGTGGTTAAAGTGTCGACCTAGAATCCAGGCGATGAGGGTTCGATTCCCGGTCGGGGCACATGCCCGGGTTGCGGGCTGCAGCCGATCAATGACTCTCTCATCATTGATGTTTCTATCTCTCTCTTTCCCTCTCCCTTCCTCTCTCTGAAATCAATAAAGATTAAAAAAAAAAAAAAAAAAAAGTTTAAAAAAAAGAATATAGGAGCCAAACTGAAGGGACCCTCCCAGGGGCCAAATCTGGAACAATTTGAGCAAGACAATAGATAGTAATGGAATATAATCACTAGAATAAATAAGTATCCACTAGTCCATACTGATTTAAATAACTAACTGACAAATAAATCAATGTGGGCAAAAGAACAGCTCTTCTTTGAAGTAGAATTCCAATGCAGAAATATAGAAGAAATGATGGAAACAGAAAATTACCACCACACAAATATCACAGTTAATACTTTTTACAGGAAAGAATTGTCAATAGATGCCAAAATTAGAGGGCAAAAGGATAGTAAGTGTGATATCTGCATAACCCCAAAGTATCTCTTCCTAAGATATTTATCAATTATAAATGGCACATACAGTAGAGAACTCTGCAGATAATCATCTTAGCCATGTGGTCAAAGTTAGTATCAGTAATGACATACTGACATGCAGTATCTTCTGACATGATTCCCTGAGAAGGGCATAACATCATCTGTGGTATCTGTTCTAAAACTACATTTAATCGTGGGAAAATATCAGATAAACCACAATAATCCACCAGTTCTCTCACAAGTGTTAGGGTCAGTCATGAACGACAACGAACGACTAAGAAACTGTCACAGATCAAAGGAGATGTGACGGCTCAAAGCAATGTGCAACCCTGGATTACATCCTAGAACAAAAAAGACTAGTAAAAAAAGTGTGAAATTCAAAGATGAGTTAATAGGACTGTATCAGTATTAATTTCCTGACAATGATCACTGCACTATAATTACATGAGATGTTAAAATCACAGGAGGCTGGGTGAAAAATATGATGCAGATCTCTTTATTTGGACCACTTTCCTGTCCATCTAAATTTTTTTATTTAAAAAACATACTGTAAATATTTTAACAGTTTAAAATAAACTCACATCTGTCTGGATATGCGCGTCTCCTTGATTCATTTCATATTTGACTGAGAAAGAAATCTGATATTTAAAAGAAAGCAAATTAGTCATACCGAAAATATATAATACAAACCTACTTTTACTATAAAAATACATTTGTAGCTGGATTTTACCATAAATGCCACATTTTTGAAGTATCAATCTTACTAGTTGACCCTTACACATAAATGGATATGCTTTGGGAATTATTCACGCTGCTTAAATATCCCCTTTGAACACACATTAAGGAAAGAGGGGTTCATTAGGAGCTAGGTTAGGTTCATTAACAGCCGTCAATCCAAACTAATCAGTTCATTTTCTGATAGGTTTACGGAACTAGGAATATGACAGAACTTACGTATCAAGAATTTAGCAACTGGTGAAACAATCACACCCTAAGACGCAGATTAATCGAAGGGCTGAATGAGAACCTAGGGACACCGCTACATTAAAAGACAAGACGAGAACCACCACCACCAGTAAAAAGTGAGAAACAGGGCTGGGAGAGGCAGGAGAGGCAAGGTCCTGGGTCGGACCAGGGTCAGAGCACAGGGTTTCAAGGTCAAGAGTTCAGTGTCGAATGTGTTAAGAAATAAAGCCAGTGTATGTGAAATTCATTGCTGACCTTCACGGAGTTTTTTCAAAGAAGCAAAATGGCCCCTTTGTTTATTTTTTCCCTTCATTTCTCTTGCCCTAGGCGACGTATCGGTGAAAATTCTACACGAGAGGTCCAGTATTTTGCTGCCTATGTTTCCTCTAGGACTTTTATGGTTTCATGTCTAAGTTTTTTACCGATTTTGAGTTTATTTTTGTGTATGGTGTAAGTTGGTGGTCTGGTTTCTTTTTTTCGCATGTACCTGTCCAATTTTCCCAGCACCATTTATTGAAGAGACGGTCTTTACTCCATTGTATGCTCTCGCCTCCTTTGTCAAATACTAGTTGAGCGTAATGACGTGGGTTGATTTCTGGATTCTCTGTTCTGTTCCCCTGATCTCTATGCCTGTTCTTGTGCCAGTACCAGGCTGTTCTGATCACAGTGGCTTGGGCCAGATTGCAAATGGTGGAGGAATAAGTGGTTGGAAAATCAAGGAAAGATACACAATAGCAAGCTGAAAAGCTAACAGGATTGAGGAAGCATTTTATCGTTTAGTTATTTTAGTCTGCTTTTAAGAAGGGGCAACCTGAAGGTGTTAAAGCAAAGGAATGGGATTAACAGAGAAGCCGGCTGAGACGGGTGAGGGTGAAACAGGGCACTGGGAAAGTCTGCAAACAAGTAAAAGTAGATGACTAGCTAAAGAAAGGAGAAAGGGCTTCCCCCCTTAGAATTAGGGGCGGGAGACAAGGATGATGAAACAGGTGCTGCAGTGTCAGAGAGGAAACCTGAGGAAATTCGCACAGGGTAGTCTCAATCCTCGTAAAACACGAGGGAAGGTCATCTGCTGTTGGTGGGAGCGCGGAGAAGTGGCGAATGCCTAAAACTAACACATAGTTTCTGCAGCAGCTGCCAAGAGGAATCAAGAAATGAACTGTACGTTCTACATTAGAATGAATTTAAGGTGGACCTTGTGAGTACAGTTTCATGATTCTCTCAACTCATTCTCTTATTTTCCAATTTGTCAAGACTTAGTTTGGAATATTTTGGACAATAAAAGTACTTAAAGAAAAGATCCAGAATTATTTTATATAAAATAAATATACTTATACTCTTGGTTACCCGAGAGTGATCCCACCAGGAAATTTTGACCCAGGCAGTCTTTCGTCAGAGCATACTTCTGGGTGTCATCCTAGTGCAGTGTGCAAAAGCCATGGCAATGGAAACTAACTTTAACAGAGGGTCAGGCAGAACAGTGAGGACATCAGTCTTTCAGAGGAAAGTTATGCTGCGTGCAGTCTTCTTGCTCAATGAAAGCCTAGCTCCAATAGCACCAGGCTACAAGCACAAGCACAGCAGGGAGGCCAAAAGCACTCGCTGAAGAAACGAGAACATTAAAACTCAGCAAACTCCAAGAGTGGAAATTAGAAGCTATTAGTGAGTCTGCTGGGTGAGGGATGCTTATCCCCGTTTTTCCTGTTTTCAGAGAGGGAAGGGGACAACTGCTTAATCTCCGAGGAAAAAGAACAGCGGGGCCCCTTCTGGTTTGTCTCCATCTGTCTTCCGAGCAGAAACGTTTGACCCACTGGCGAGGCTGAGCAGGAGCTGAGCCCGTACGGCCCCGCCTTTCCCAGGCCGTTCTCCGGGGTGCAGCCTGTCCTCAGGGTGCACACGGCCTCTCCCCCTACAGACCCTGCCCGGCAGGAGAGGCCTTTAGTTCTGTGGCTAAGCTTAACTGAGATGGGGAAAGAGTAGAAAGCCCACTCAGCTGTAAGTCCAAACTGCATTCTCTAGTTCATTTTAGCACGACTAGTTATAAAGCTCATCCGTTTCATCTTTCTGCCAGTTGAAGTGTGTCTTGAAGTGGGCAAGACTGCCCACTGGAAAGTCTGAGTTCCTGGTTTAATTAGGCAAGCAGACAAAATCTTTTTTTCTTTTTAAATTAATTATTTTATTTTGAGAGAGACAGAAAGATCAATTTGTTGTTCCACATATTTATGCATTCATTGGTTGATTTTTGTAGGCCAGGGCAAGGAGAAGACAAAATCTTAACAGAAGCAGGGTGGCCAAAGAGAAGAGCAGCAGAGAGATGCTCCCTCTCCGCATCCCCCAGCATCCTGAAAGGGATGCCCGACTGTTGGTGACACTGTCTACAAAAAACTTATTCTTGCCTTTTTAATACTCAGGCTCCATAAGAACTCACCTCTTACCATTATTAGAGAAAAATAATTAAGATTTGACTATATAAAGAACAGTGTTTATGTAGAACTTGAGAAAGGACGAATTGCCTTTTGACCGCAAGGTAACTGTATCCCATATTTAACGCACACAGAGGCACAGGTTAGTCAAGAACTCACCTTCACAAACTGGCTGCTGGGATCTTTGACATCAATGTCACTGTAGCCAATGGTGATTAAGGGAGGGTAGATGTTTCCATTTTTTGTGTTGGGTACAAGGCGGATGCTGTTTGAAAGAAAATACACTTCTCGTTATAAGTACATGTAGGCCCTTAAACATATACTTAACTTATGGTTTCTTTTGAACTTAATCTGGACTTAACATGGAGGTGAAGACAGAGGAGGCCTGCCTATTGCAACCATCTGGCAGGCTCCTTCCCATGTACCCATTTCAGCCCACTGACACTCGCCCTACTCTCCACCCCTCAACCGGCTCTAATTCAGCAGGTCTAGAGTGAGTGAGGCCTGTAACGTGAATTCTGACGAAACTCCACAAGCTCGTTGTAATTGTCTTCTTGGTGTCTCGCCTCTATCGGTGTAACCTCATCTGCCACACAGATATCTAAAACAACCTTAGGCTTTGTTTCCGTTGAGTTGTCTTCATTGTTTCCCTTTGATTATTGGTAAACGCGCTCTTTTATGATATTCTGCTTTATGCTTTAAGCCTAATTTAGCGTGAAAGACATTTGTTTACCTCAGTGATATCTGTGTAGCAATTCGAATGAATCTTGGCTGACTTTCTAGGTCATTTTCTCGCCCACTTAGTGCATCCACTAGGAAAATGCGCCGAGTTAGAAGCCACTTGCCAGAGTTACTGTCTTTAATCATAAAAAGAAAAAATGGCATTAAAAATACCTTCAAATTGTTCAAGGTGGCTCTCGAGAAGCTGACTGGATAAATTTAACACACAAAATTAGTGCATTTTGTAAGACGATTGCAGAAAACACTATTGCTGTAAGAACTTCCCACTAGATTTCCCTACTTTATGAATGTTTTCTGACTGATTGGACTTTTCATCACTTTGGAAAAGTGATCCCTGCACATTTCCTGAATAAGCAGAGTTTTATAATATGGGAAACAATGAAAGAAACGAATTTGTCCAGAAAGCAGCTCCTGAACAACTTGAAGAAGCCCCAGGTTACAGTTCTATTAATTTTCTCAGGACACTCTTTTAGCAATAATATGATTTCTTAACAATAAGCCTGACACACTTTGTAAAAGTTTCTAAATATACCGGCAATCTTATTGTTTTACTTTTTAACATGCTATATAAAACCATACAATAAGAGGGAATCTATGACCTTTCTTACAATCCATGGTTTATTCAGTTATCAGGTTGTTTGGTCTATTTGTTGGGTTCAGCTCAGGGAAAGAATGGTGTGCATGGATGTCTTACCTTGGTTCACAAATTTCTTATTGTGTTGAAGATTTAGATTTAAAACAGGCAGAGCCCAAATATATTGGTGTTGATTGTCATCGGTATATTCAAGGTATAGATCATAAAATATAGGAGTGGGAAAGTCTGTCAAGATCTTAGAAACAGGAATCAAACACTGGAAGATAAAATTAAAAATAAAAGCATCCCAACTGAATATTACAACACATATTATCTTTCAAAGGCTATTTTTAAAAAAATTTCATAAAATGTTTAAATTACCTTGTTGATATGCATTTCCTTGTGCTTTCTAATACATGAGGCTATAGATGATTTTTTTTTTTAAATAAGGACCAAAAAAACCTAACAGTAAAGAACTGCCTGGCTCTTGTCCTACAACCCAGCTGAAGAGGGCATGCCTTCACTCTCAACATCACGGTACAGCAGTGAGACGGGATGTGGCCCTAATTCTTCCTCCTGATGTACAATGCTGTCTATGACTTGGCCCCCTAACAAAGCCAGGCTTATTTCTCACTGCTCCCTACCAGTTTAAAGTCCATTCATACTAATCAGCGTGCAGCACCTAAATGTGCTATGTGCTCTTCCATGTCTCTCAAATGCTACAAATGTTGCTCCTGCCTGACAGTCCCTTTCCCACTATGTTCTCCTGGCAAACTCATATTCATCCTAGAAAACCAAGTATCACTCCCACCATGAAGTCCTTCTCTGCTTCCTCAGGAACTGACCCCTGGTGTGTGCCAATATGGTACCTTGTCCATACCTACAGACTAACACTTAATGTACTCTTTGCAACATTTTGTCTATATAGCTGTTTACTACACTGTGAAGCACTTGATAGGCAGCCAAGTTCAAAGGAAAAAACATGATTTTTTTAACTTAACAGAATATTGGCTGCACAATTTACCTGATGCAAGACCTTTGAGTAAATTACCTAATTTCACCGAGCACCACACTTCCTCCTCTGTGAAGTACAGATAATATGCATTTCACATAGTATTTCACGGCCCAGATAACAATGATAAAATGCTGAACACACAGCAGCAGGCACTTAACAAGTGTTGATTCTTCTGGCCATGGCAGACATATAACATTCTGTTTTCCTTTTTTTTGGGAAATAATATATGTCATTTCTGATAATAAAAGTGAATTCATGTTTGTGATATAAAAAAGAAAATCACACGTAATCCCACCATCCAGATATAACCACGTTAAAAATGTTTATTTTCTTCCAGTGTTTTCCATGATACTATTTTTCATCGTGGCTTTAACGAAACTGTAATCACAGTTTTGTTCTATGGTGAGTGTATATGCATTTAATCAAGAAGTATTTTTGTAAACTAGTGAATGTTTAATGGCTCATACTACTCTGTTGAACCATACTGTAATTTCAAAATGGTCACCGGAAGGAGGGCGGTCAGGAGGGAAGAGGAAGGAAAGTGTGGAGGGAGGGAAAAGACAGCACTATTACTTGTTACTGGGAGTAGGGCGGGTAGACGGAGGGGGAGTAACATTTTTATTAAGTCACTAAAAATAAAATAACATTTTTACTGTATTCCAAAATTCTCAGAAGTAGACCCTGCTTTTAAGACCTGTATGCCTAAGGTGAGTCAACAACCGATTATGAAAATCTAACATCACATGATGTATAAAACTCTAAGGCAGACACGGTGCTCTCTTCATGCTAATTCAATTAAGATTTTCTGTACCCAGGCTAATAAAAAATTACATCAATCAGTGAAATTCTTCATTACTACTCAAAACATCTCCAGTTTCAAACATTCAAAGATTATTCCAATTATGCTAATGTTTTGAAAATGAAACTAAAATACAGACTATTGGATACAGTTCAAACTTTAACTTACGTTTTGTTGGTAGGTTGTTCCAAAAGAGTAAGCAGCATTTAATCTAGTTTCTGTGTCTGGACAGAGCTACAGCAGAAGGATACAATTGATAAATTTCTCTCACAAATGTTTTCCTGGCTTATAGTCAAGAATTCTCAAGTCCCAACATGGATACACACTTTATAGAACACTTATTTAATGTATTAAAGGTAGGAAAAGAGAACATCTTTATTTAAATTAAAGTCATAACTTAAGGTGGTTTCAAGAAATTCCAATTTAAAGTACAAGAAAAAAATCAACCATAGCATGTAACTGATGCTCCATTCAAGCAATAAACTAATCTTTCCTCAGGCAAAAGTAAGGCACATTAGTGATTCTTTAGCTAGAATCATGCTCACCTGTAAAACACCACCTTCTAAAGTTTGCCACTTGAGAAAATTTCCTCTTACATCATAGGAAGCAGCAACAAACTTCATTTTTGTATTCTGATTAAAGAAAGATTGGAATAAAATAATGTCACATACTCTAAAAGCAACATACTGTTCTACAAAGAAATTTTCATTGATGACTGACCCTTTCTGTTTCCAGAGATCAAATATTAAATTCAATTATCTTTATTTTGAAGCAAAATTAATCTATAAATCTCTACAACTGAACACACCTAAAATAAATGGACGGTTTTTGTTTGTTTGTTTTTGGCATGGAAACTATTGTTTCAGAATTGAGGGGCAGTGCTAGTGACAGATAACCTCCATTCAAACCTGTTACACAGGTGGGTAGGG
The DNA here is from genome assembly GCF_964146895.1 of Miniopterus schreibersii. Lineage (NCBI taxonomy): Eukaryota > Metazoa > Chordata > Mammalia > Chiroptera > Miniopteridae > Miniopterus > Miniopterus schreibersii. The sequence continues at coordinate 3,582,377 of NC_138117.1, read as the reverse complement.
GAGGGAATAATCTATCACTTCATTCTAGAGAGTCAAAAGATTGGAGGTGAGAATTTGGACCTGTGCAGTGCTGGGGAAATAGGATAGAGCCCTAGTCTGTGTCTGGAAGCACTTCTTAAATGTGTAGAGATATAGAGGGGCAGATTGTTTTGCATCTGCTGATGAGAACTGCCCTTCCCTTCCCAACCCTACAAGTATATGTGCTGCCATCACCACATAATCCAGACATATGCATATATGCACTCAAATAAGACAGCTAAACTCTATATTGTTTAGTTCTTATGAATAGCTGATACTTAAAAATTTAAAAACAACCTAAAAATGCAATAATTACGACTAGTAACGTTCTTACTACTTTTCAAGTTGAAAGTCAAAATGTAGTTATGCTTGTACCTGGTTTTGCCCTTTAAAACTGAAATTTGTAGGAAGAGGTATAGTACTGAGGACCTGAGGTGCTAGTCCAAGCTGATCTCCATAGAACAGCCACGGAAGATTCTGTCTCCTATAAACAATTACAATTGTTTTAACAACGGGGAAGCAATATTTATACTAATATTTGTGAAAGTAACTGCACTTAAGTTGGTCAAAATGACAGTTCATCCATCAGAATATCCTTACCAAAATGAAACAGAATGAACAGTGCCCAGGCCAGCAGTATTGTCAAAGACTAACTGAAACAGTCGACAGGCATCGTAAGTGGCAGAGTAAGAATTCATGTTCATCACACACATATTCCCAAGAGCTTGGCAGGATGTCAGATTGGCATATACCTACCAGACAACAAGGAAACAGAACACGGAGCTTAATGTCCTAAGAAAAGCTGATGTAATAGATTATGCTTGGTTTTAATTTTACCTATTCCCTTTGCCTTTCGATACCTTTCCTGAACATTTTCTTTACATATTCTCTTTCAATCCCCTAGAAAGGGTTTATTCTTCTCATAGAATAAGACTAAAGAGATATATCTACTTAGAGAGAAAACTTTTATGGTCTGGGAGGGGGAAAGGTACAATTCTTCAAAATTATATAAAACTATTTAAAAAAAATTCAAACCCAACAAGCAGCTGCTGATGATTGCAAATACTTTGTAAACCATTCTGAAGTGAAAGACATGCCCTGCAAACAAAAAGAGGAATTTTAGTTTTAAGTTCAAATAAAAGTTCCTTAATACTACAGCAACCAGATCCTAGCCTGCTCCGCCCCAAGCTCTGCCGGCATAGGGTCCTCACTGCTTATCAACTAACTACTCCTCAGTCGTCTACTCCTACTCTCTTGGATTTGTGACCTCTTCAGGTCCAATTCATTCACACTTCCCGTTTTACATCCCAGATGCTGTCATCACCAGGATCTGTTGCAAAAGCTCTAACTCTTCGCCACCATGCTCTCCTCTTAAATGAGGCACCTGGCTGGATAGGGATAGTCCTCATTTCCCCAGCGGCTGCCATGTATAGGCACTGTGAGGAATGTATTATTATTATGCCCAATTTCCAGACAATAAAACTGAAGTTTAGAAATGTCAACTAAGTCCAAAGATACAAAGCGGATGTCTGGTAAATGCAGGATTGAGTTCTATTCTCTGGTGCTCCTAACTAAATTATGCTGCATTCTTTGCAGGATCTATATTGGATCTTTCAGCTTGAACATTCTGAGATGCACTGAAAAAGGAGTGAGCTAAGGTGGAGAAGACAATAACTGAACTTATGAATTATAATGCTGAGTTGTCAGTCTAATGTTCCTTAAACGGATAGTTTCTCTTTTAAAGTGATTACACACAAATGTTGCTCATTTTAGTCCCAAATTAATTACCAAAGAAGCGCGGAAATATTCTTAACAATGAAACAAAAAATTTAAACATACTCACAAGCTCTCCATAACGTGCAGCTGAAATGATAAGTGGAGGAAAATTTCCTGTGTTGCTGAAACATAAGCCCCCCGTCTAAAAAATGAATGAACAAATAAAACAGTTTATGGAACAGTATGAACAATTTAATTTCAAAATATATATGTTATCAATTTGATTAGCCTTACTAAAATGTTAGGTTCTAAACACGCACAGGACCTGCTGGTTTTAATGAATGTTGGCTCGCATCGGACACACCTGTCAATATAACAAAAATAATATTTTAAATGTTAATGAGTTATACTAAGCCTAAATTTAATCAAGAACTTATCTTCCAAAACACTAGATTAGATTTATTCAGCTAAGCAATTTCTTGTAAGAAGTAAACAAATTAAAAATATTAATACTGATTTGAATAGTTTTATATCACTCTTAGTATTATAAGGCAAATTATAAATAAATACAATTAATAATAGGGGAGTATTCTTTTGAAACCACATGGGATGTAAAAAATAAATAATACTGAACAGCAAAGATGAGTAAATCGCTCAATTAACAAATGAGCCCAACAAATGCATATAAATGAAATCCAATCCATTTTTATAAGTACTTATATCAAATATACTTTCCTTATTTTATCTGCCACAAAGCAAAAAGGTAACATGCTGAAAAGAAACATGTATCTACTCCTTATCAAACCTACAACCAACACTTTTAAAGTCCATTGGTCGTCACAGTTTATTTTGGGAAAACATTTTTCATTAATGAGTAACACAAAGAACAGAGGGCACTGAACTAGTGGGGACACTGATGGTGTAGATGGGTGTTCGTTACTTGCAAGACAGAGCTAGGGCATGGCACTGAACTCTAACCACAGTAAGCAGGATGCATTATATATTATGTTACAGAGTGTATGCAAATTACATAACAAACAAAAATAGCTTCTGAAGCACTTACTCTGTAGCGCTACGCTAAGAATTTAACATTTATTTCTAAGCTGTGATAACAGATGATGAAGTGGGTGGTATATCCTACTCTAAAGACAAGGAGATTGACCTATTGAGCTATCCAAGGTCAAACAACTGATAAGAGACAACATATGAACGCTATTCTGTCTCATTCTCTAGGCCATGGCTTCTTTAGCTGTTAGTGTCCACTTCTATCCTTCCTTGGGTTATGTGAGGAGCAAATGCTATAGGACAGTACTTTAAAAAGGTACAGATTCTGCGTAAATATAAAATGATATTAATGAAGCCATCAGGCAGCACACTGCTTACCTGTTTCCTAAAGCATTGGCTACTGTAAAAGAGTTTTCATTCCCATCACAGAGCTTACAAGTTGCTTGAGACAACAATGCTCCATTTGCATCTCTTTCCACTAAACAATTTAAAAACAGAATTAAGATGTAACTCATAATTAACATCTAAGCTTTTATATACTTAGGAAAACTCACTCGTAATTCTAATAATTCTCAAAATGTTATTTGCATTAAAAAAATGTTAAGCACCTCAATAACACAGAAAAGTGAAACCCTCCCCATTCACAGAGAAAAATACAGAAACTAAATTTCCAAATCCTCACAACGAAAATTAGTATTTTTTCTTGAAAAATTTCCTTACCTCTTACCTGTATGCTCCTGTTACACTGGGAATGAGGAAAACAAGCATTTTTACAGACTGCTGTTAAGTTTCTGCCACTTAGAGGGCTTTTGATAGTATCTATTAAAATTTTAAATTCATACCCTACACCACTACAATTTCATTTTTAGATACCTAACCTATTGAAACACATGTACACATGTATAAGGATACTCATCAAAGCATTATTTGTTAGAAAACAACCTTAATATTTAAAATAGCAAAATGGTGGTTTATCTACACTATGAAATGCTACAGGGTGGGTTAAAAAGAATGAGATAGGTCTAACAGCTCACAGTGCTAAGTGAAAAAAGTGTGCTGTGAAACAGTATTTTGTTATGAAATATTTATATAAAGACACCACTTACATTTCCTGTGACTACAATGTATATCTGTATGTTAAAAACAGGAAAAAAAAATTCTAGAAGCACACACACACAATACGATAACAATTACTTTGGGGCAGAAGGAGTAATAGAGACTTTGTGAAAAATGGTCAGAGACCATCAGTCCCGATCATAATGTTATCCAGGAGGTTTTGAGGTGTTAAGATTTTGCAAGGTGGTAAAAACAACTGTAGCAAAAGTAAAGGTGAACAACTTATTCCTCCCAATCATCCTGGCTCAGTAAATGGTGACTCCATTTGACCATTTTCTCAGTACCTATATTTAAAAAATTAAAACTAGAAAGTAAATCTGCACGTCCTGCCAGCTCTCTGTTCAGAGTCTATCCAGAAGCTGGATTATTCTCTCTACTTCCATAACTGTTACCTGGACTGACGCTATCATCTGTACCCTGGACTTCTGCGACGGATTCCTAATGAATTCCCCAGGAAGAAGCTCATTTAAAAACTAAATGTGATCATTTCACTTCTCTGAAAACCTTCCGATGATCTTCCATCTCACACAGATTAATTTCCAAGGTCACGATCACAGCCCACAGGGCCTTACATGATCTGCACCCCGTCACCCCAACCTCTCAGACCCTCTGCTTCCACTTTCCTCCTCTGCTACAGCCACATCAGTACATTGCTGACCCGACTATGCCAAGTACGTGCCCGTCTTAGGACCTTTGCACTTGCGATTCCTTCTGCCTAGAATGTCCAGGCATCTACACGGCTCTGTAAGAATCTACTTCTTACCTAAAATATGGCCAGTGGGGCAGTGGCACTTTCCTTCTGCAGTTAAACCACCAGGGCAAGAAATGCAGTTCCAGCCATCTTTGGTAACACCTTTCTAAATTTAAAAAAAAAAAAAAAATTTTCTCCCTCTTAATCAACTTTTTCCTCCTTAATTAATCGTGTAAGTCCAAAAAGCCACAATGCGGTATAATCTGCAGTTTTTATTCACATACATAATACACAAATGGGCCACATAGAAATTTCCTGGGTAGCCAATTTGTGCTTATATTCCAAAATTAAGATATACACTTATAACTATGTATTGACTGCTATTAACTCTGGGCAATAGTTCTCTCTTCTTCATGATTTTCAGTTCAAATGCGTCCTTGCTTTCATAATTAACACCATCATTCAGTTTTTCCATTTACAAAGATAAAACAACAAAATTCAACAGAATTCAGTAAACAGTCAATTAATAGTTTAGTCTTACTTGTCTTAAAGTAATTATTCTAATTTTTAATACTTCAAGGACATTAGCTTTTAAAAATTAAGTTATGATTCAAAATAGTTATGGTATATAACTGATGTGTAAACAAAGTTGTTAAAGTTAAATTATGAGGCTATTCCCTTCTATCCATTAATAGTTTGTACCAGTAAAATATGACATCATTCAAAATTGGGCTTATTATATGATTTAGGAAAAACCTGAGATAAAAATACAGCAATTATATTACAAACATGAATGTAGCCAAAATTAATAGAGAACAGTGGTAATAAAAAACAATGCCACAAATTACTTTACATTTTGGTTGAAAAACTGGGTATTTCAATAAATGCTCCTATATTTGGTAGCACATTTACATAAGACTATTTAAAAATTAGGACTTCTTAGCAATGCCACTGAAAAACAAGTCTCCTTTGGCATCACTTCATAATAGTGGCTACTTATAAGGTCATTATTTCCAAAAATACAAAAGTATCAAAATGATCATCAAATATGTAAGCACCAGCCATAAAGTAGGACAACTGGTAACTTTATATTAAATTCCCAGATTCAATGCTTCTTTGAACACAGACAATGAGAAGAAATATTACTATAAAAGTCAGAAGTGGCACACGCTTAATTATCCAAAATGACTGAAAATATATTTCTGTTAAGAATCACCATATATAATAACTATTAGCTTCCTAATTTTCCAAAAATGACATAATGAAATGACTAAGAGAACAGCAACAGATATTATTTAACCTACTTAATAATGCAATTGACATTTCAAGAACTTATCAACTTAATATCATTATGAACATGAATTATATAAAATGCTGACACAGAGGTCTAAGACTCGGAACTCAATTTGTACCAGGCGAAGGATACACATATTCCAAATTGCTCTATATATGTATCATTCATCTATTTTTCTTTATAACTAACTGAGTTACTCTATGAGGAAAAGTAAAAACACACATTTTCACAGCTTTGTGGGTTTTTTAATTTCAGAATTTAAAAAGCAATATTCCTGTTTATTCCAAGTGTGCATAAAATTTCACTAACCTCCCAAAACTTACTGTAGGAAAAAAAAAAGTTAGCTTTATAATGTTAATGGCTGTGGGAAAATAGTAGTGTACAGTATTAAGTGGTAGTTTAAAAAATAAATTTAATTTACTACTTTTTACAGTAAAATTATTTAAAGATAACTGCTTCATACCATGTCTTCTGGGCACTTTTTACAAATAATATCAGCTCCTCCATTATTAGAGATCATCTGAAATCCTGGTAGACACACACATGAAGTTCCTAAAAAGAAGAGAGCCAATTTAGACCTTGGTAAATAAAAATAAAATTCCAAGACAGGAAACTTTTAATAATCCTTAAGATCTAGAGAAAAAGTACGGTAGTTAAGAGAAAGACTCTGGAACTAGTACTGCCTAGGTTCAAATCCAGAAACATACTCCTTGGGTTCTAATTTTGATTCTGCTACTTAGCTGTGTGACCTTGAGCAAGTTACTGAACTTTCTTGTGCTCTGGCTTCCGCTTTGGTAAAATGGAAAAAACCAATTCTTCCCTCATAGTTGGTATGAACATTATATGTAAAGGTCTTAGGATGTGTTAGGTACATGGTTGGTATTGTGCTTGCCACTATTTTTAGTGCAAGCATAATAAATTATTGAACTAACACATTACTGATTAACTGATATGTAAATTTCTCACTTCTATTTCACCCAAACACACACACATGTTCGATAAATTTAAATTTACTTTGTCAAAACAAAACCTTATTAGAAAAGTTACATTCATCCCAATAAATTACCATATTCCTCTGTTTGCACAGATAGTAAACATTATGAGATAATCGCCGCTCAGTGTGCTGAGTAGGTGCGGATGTCATTTTCTAAGGAAGCCTGAAGTGGAAACAGCACCCACAGAAACCTTCGCAGTAGAACGCATATACCTGGGTTCATAATTATGAAACTCACACCATACACTTCAGAGCCTGCGAAATTCTTTCTCATCACCTGAGGAGCCTGACCCGTCCTACACGATGACTTAAATGGGGATATGTCAGATTTGACGATGGCAGAAATTTAACACCATGGGTGTGACAAAATTGAGACTGAAAACATCTTAGACTTTAGAATATAGGAGAAGTCTTATTCTAAGCGGTTTCCGTGAGGGGAACCAGGGCCAAATATGATGGATATTTCAAGCAAAAATAAAATAAAATAAAATAATAAAATAAAATAAAAATTAAACTTAATTTGAAGAGACTTTAAGGGCAATTAGTAACATTCAATAATAAAAGTGACAAGTCCTAAGGAAATCCGTAATATCATGGACACATCCTATCGTGGAAACACATAGTTCCAGGCTCAGGGCGGAGAGACGCGTGTTCTTCCTGTTCCCAACTGAGGCGACAGAGGGGACGTCACAGCCTCACCTGGGCTTCATTTTGCTTATCTGTAAAAATGAGAACACTGCACCTGCTCAAGGTTAAGGCCCCTTCCAGCTCTAAATTTCTGGGATTTGAAAAGTAAGATAAACGGTTATCAAAGTCCGAGGGCCAATGTGCATCCCTTCCCCAGCCTGTCCTGTCCCCTGCTTCCCGCAGCCTGTCCTGTCCCCTGCTCCCCGCGGCCTGTCCTGTCCCCTGCTCCCCGCAGCCTGCCCTATCCCCTGCAGCTCAGATGACTTCTCCATTGTTTCTACCTCGACAGGCAGCTTTCCAGGGGCTCCCTGAAGGCCCTAGGCTGGGGGGGGCGGGGGAACTAGCGCCCGCTCGAGCGCGGGTGGCGACCTGGGGGTCCCCAGACAGGTGTTCGGGCGACGTCGGGGACCGGCCCGGGCCCGCCCCTCCCCCTCACCGTGGGCGGCCCGCCTCTGGTCGGCGCCGCAGCGGGCGCAGGCGAGCGCGGAGATATCGAAGTACTGGTTGTGGCCGCAGGTCTCCGGCTGCCGGAAAGGGAGGGAGAAGCTCTGGGCCTGGGAGACGCCAGGGAGGACCCACTGGAGGAGCACAGTCACCACAGCCGCGGGGAAGGCGGCCGGGACCGCCATGGCCGCCCCTGCGCCGCGGCCGCCCGTCGCCATGGTGCCGACGCCCGCGGCTGCGCAGTTTCCAGCGCCCCGTCAGCCCTTGCGGCGACTCTGCAGAGCCGATTGGTCAACTTCGGCCTGAGGCTCCGGAAGTGTCTACGGAAAGCTGCTTGGTTGCTAGGTTACCAAAGCCGCGGGAAGCTGGTTGGTCGTAAAAAGAAAGAATGCGGGGTGAGCCCACCTTGGGGCCTGGGAGGTCCCACCCTGTCTTTGAAAACCTTTGTTTCAAACGCTGGGACGGGAACCGTCTGCGGGACGGGAACTCGATTTGGAGGTCGGGAGATAAAATAGCACCGGAAAGAAAAATACCAGATTGCATCGCACAAATTAAAAGTATTTCATTAAACTGTTAAATGATATATACGTCAGAATTCATCCAGATTAGGTCATTTCGTGTTAAAGGATTAACAGTCCAAAAAGTATTTGTCGAAATACGTCTGTCGGAAAAGTAGGCAGAACGCTGATAGGCAGCGCTGGGAGACTGGCTCAGAAACCAAAGAAAGGTATTTCCTGCCAGACCTTTCTTTGCGTTTCTACTTTCCTTATTTTGAGCACAAAAAAACCGTGTATATAAAATGCGATAATATTCGCCCCTCTTGTGAATAAAGAAGGAACCTAATACTTTTAAATCAAATTTATAGACATGGATGTTGTCTTTCAAAGTAGACACCCATGGAGGCTGTTAGCCCCCCCAAAACATTTCAAAGTTACCTTCAGAGCCAGTTTACAGGTCAACTCTTTAAGGGAATACTATTTCTTTTGAATCCTTTTACAAAAAAGGAAACTGAAGATTAAAAAAGTTACATTATTTCCGAAGTGGTGAAACTAGAATTTAGCTCCATTTGTTATCTCTGAACCCAGTTATCTTTTCAATCTATTAAGCATTTTTTGTGTGGAATAATTTGGCGTATTCTACAATGGGACAAACCTGTTGTTTTTATTTAACAAGATGATACTGCCATTATATACCACAGACAATGGAACTATGTTGGGCACTGCACCTAACAAAACTGCTCCCAAAGAGCTAAATAGAGAGCTTATTTGTAGCAGAAGGATTCAAAATAGATAAATTTAAGGTAACTGTAGGTACTGTGGGTTCAGTGTATGAAGTGCCCACAAGGATAGCAGAAAAAATGTTAGCTAAAGCTGTTAAGCATAAATTGGGACCATATCAGGGACACTTTTGCTGCAGGCAATAGATCAGATCGTTCCAGCCAGCTCACAGTGCCTGCAACCAAAACAAACACAAGAAGCCTGGAGGCAGGTGGCTCTTGGAGTTTATTCAACGATGTCCGAAAGCTGTATCTGCAGTTGCAGTGTGATTGCCTTGTACCAGATATCAACATTCAGATTTAAAATTGCAAGAAGGAAAGGAACGGAACCAGCGATGTTTCCTGTCTCTTTAATCAGGAAAGCAAATGTTTTCTCTATGAAGATGGTGGGCTGCTGTTATTCGTGAATAGGACCATAAAATCAGACGCGAGGCGGCTCACCAGCTCCCACCGAGCAGGCCTGCAGCGCGCTCTCCGCGTCTCAGTTTTCACCACCGGCCTCTCGGGTCTCACGTTTCAAAACACCCCGAGACAGGAACAACAAACGCAGGCGGAGAGTTATTGATGCCTATAAAATTGAACATAGCGTGCATTTAAGCCCCCTGGGGGCTGGCGTTGTATTTGGGGAATATCTAAGGGTAGTAAAGCTAACACTTTGTTTACGAAGATCCTTTTAGAAGCTGTTTACACCACACAACTGCGCAGTGCTGTAAAAAAAAAAAAAAAAAAAAAGAAACCGCCACCTTTTCTCTGCTTTTACATCCCTTTCCTTAACTCCTCGACGTCACGAACGTTCCCGCAGCGTCCGGAAGCAGCTCCTTATCGAAGCTTCACGTCACAGCTACGATTAGTCTCAGAGTTTCGGGTAGGACGCCCCCTTCCCAGCGGGGCCTCCCCGTTAGCTGGGAACTGAGCATGCGCAGAAGCTCAGGCCTCCCCGTTAGCTGGGAGCCGAGCATGCGCAGAAGCTCAGGCCTCCCCGTTAGCTGGGAGCTGAGCATGCGCAGCAGCTCAGCTCAGCCCCGCCCGCGGGCTCGGCCGGCACCGCCCCTGCCCCCGGACAACCGGAAGCGGGCGAGCGCCAGGGAGCGTGCGCAAAGCCGGCCGCAGCGCCCGGGCGGCGGGGACGCCTGGAGCGCGCATGGGCAAACTGTGCGTCCGTTTGTCCGGAGCGGAGGGGTGAGTGGGCGCCATCTTCCTCTAGGCTCACCGAGGGCCCTTCTGGGGAGGCTGCTGCGACGCCGAGTGCCCCTCCCCCGCCCCCGCCCCCGCCCGGGCCCCGGCCCCGGCCCCGGCCCCGGCCCGCGCGTCCGACTCGGCGGCAGCCGTGCGTGTTGGCTGCCAAGTGCGAAGCCGTTACCTCGGGGGCGTCGGGGGAGGGGGCAGGGGCTGGCCGCCGGGACGGGAGGAGCGGAAAGGCGGGGCGGCCGCCGCGCCCGCCTCTAGCGTAGCTCGTGCCCTCGGGGCCCCCTCCTTCCGCGCCGAGGCCGGTCAGCCTCCGGGTGCGGCTGTGCGCGCTCCCCGGCTCCCTGGAGAGTGAAGCCACCGAGGGATCGCATAGGTATTTCCCCCTCTTTGCTGTGTCATCGTGGTGCGTGGTGGCAGGAGAGAGGGCCCCGTCCTCAGGCTCGAGAGGGGCCGACGCGCTAGGTAGAGCGGGGAGCCCTGGAAGCCGTGCCCTTGGGACCCGGGAGCGGAGAGGCGCGGCGCGGGGCGGTCCAAGTGAATGTGGAAGCCGGTCCCGTCCGAAGGCGCGGCGGCGGCGGAGCGCGCACAGCTACTCGGCCTGGCGTGAAAAAAGGAAGCGCTGACCCCGGGAGTCTGGACAAAGGCTTTGGGCTCTAGCAGCGGTGCCTTCGGCTGATCCCCGTCCGAGGATTGATGGATGTTGGGGCGGTCCCGTGCCGTGCGGAGTCGCCTTCATGTGCAGTGCCTGTGGGGGACCGTGGCTCTGTCTTCGTGCCTTTGGGTTTCCTTTTAACCATCCACGTTGTCAGAGGATAAGAGGCAGGTCATCATGAGGAGTAATTGTGGACTGGGGCTCGATTATTTTATGCAGGGGAAATTCATGCGTTTAGAGTTGGAATGTGCTTTATCATAGCTGGGTTTTAAGGAATTTTCGCTCCCTCACCAAGTTTGGGAAATGACTTGTTCCTCGCTAGTTAAAATCAAATGGATCTGAAATGATGCCTGTTTAAACGTAGCCTCCCTCCAGTGTCCCTCTCGGGCTTGATTAGAAGGTGCGCATTTCTTGTTCAGTGATAATGGTGATCAAGGGGGATGAATTGTTGGATAAAAATAGCAAAATGAGTTTACTTATTTCACTGACTTGCCCGTAAATGAGCTTTTAAGGATCCATTTCCTTTCACAGGTTAGACTCACCGATCTCTGTCTTTAAATCAACAGTTACAAAAAATACTTTTGTTGCATTCAGAAGTCGAAAAATTTTAAGTGCTTTAGAGTATTCTCTGTTTTGTTTATTGTGTAATGTTCTAAGGATAGAATTTCTGCAGAATTTGCTTAAGGAAATTACATGGCAACCACAGGAAAAGTGCTCATTTTGAGAACTGATCTCTTATAG